>NC_079134.1:156146064-156784694 GCF_945859705.1 Episyrphus balteatus
GTTGTTAGTTTTTCTCAAAAAATACAGATGATGGAAATATGACATTTTCTTTTTTTTTTTTAATTGCTTTGTCGGCTCTTACCGTGTATCGTTAATGAGTTATCAAGGGGCACGGTAGTGCCGAGCCAAGTTCTCTAGCAACTTTGGCGCTACACCCTTATTTACAGGAAACAACTCAGGCCATTTTCGACCCCCCTCTAACTTCCACACCAAAGATGCCAGAACATTCAAACTCGCTACATTTGTTGAGCTGGCCGATCCCAAATTCCACACAAAATTTCAGCTTCTTAGGATGAGTGGTTTCTGAGATATAGGACTTCAAAAATCGAGAAAACCGCAACTGACTCACTGACAGATCATCAAAATTATGGAGAACTTCCCGGTATCGTAGAAACTTGTAATTTTACACGGTGATAGAACTTGTGGTGTATACAAAGGAAAAAATTTGAGATTTTCAATTCAGGGGGCGTGGTAACCGCCTATTTTCGCCGAATTTTCATCAATTATTATAGAGCACTTCTGACTTTCGTAGAATCTTGAAATTTGGTAGAATGTTAGAGCTGGTAGTTTATATAAAGGAAAAAATTTAAAATCTGAGAATTTCAGCCAGGGGGCGTGGTAACCGCCCATTTTCACTAAATTTTATCAAATTTTTTAGAGCACTTCTGATTATCGTAGAATCTTGAAACTTGGTAGAATGGTAAAGCTAGCAAGTTATACCAAATACAAAATTTAAAATTTGAGAATTTTGGATAGAGGATGTGGCAACTGCCCATTTCTGCTGAATTTTCATAAAATGTTGATTGTTCTCTTGACAATTTTTCTTAATATTACCGATTTTTGAAGCTAATTGAAAAATTGCCAAGCAAACAATAAGCATTTTATATAAGTGAACACGATCTCCTAGGTCGTCACCGGACGCGACGATCGCACATGTCGTCGGTCGTCGTCATCACGTCGTAAATATCATCGTCGACACATAGCATGATATGCTGACACGACGACTTCTATAAACGAAGTCGTTCACACCGTCGTCAGCTACAAGCAACAGGTAGGCAATGAAATATCTTGCACACGCTGCAAAATATTATCATTGCAATAGCAGGGTAGAATAGCATTAAGTTAGAATGTAAGTCTTCAGTCTTTAAAGAGATTCGAATAAAATATCATATACCAAATACAAACGTATTATTATAACTGGCGCCCAACTTATAAAGAAGCTGAACCCACCAAGAAGCTGAACCAAGATTATTTGGAAATAATTAAATATTTTATTGAAGCTGCATCATATTTTATTAAATAAATTCGGAAATGTAAGAAAAAATTATTATTTTATCAAATTAAGTATTACATCATCAAATTAATTTATTATCTTAACATAACAGTGTAAGCAAGTGTTATTTTGTGCTTATGAAATTTCATGGGAGATTCTAGTAAAAGCTTAGATGAAGCTTTAGAAAGACTAGGATATTTAAGAATTAGTGGTCATATAGTAACTAAAGAACAGAAAGAAGCAATGAACGCGGCAGAATTAAAAATTGTGATTGAGGCTGCCGTTCGTGGTGCTTTAACTACACAAAAGGAGGAGTTCGAAAAAAAACTTAATGAAACTATTGAGTTTTTAAGTGTTAGTAATAATAGTGAAAATAAAATAGAAGTTTTTAAGGATATTGAAATTAGAGAGGGTGTTAAATGTGAGGAAACCCTAGACATAGTCAAATCGTTGCCCGAATTCGAGGGAAAACAGGGCACTTATGTTTCTTGGCGTCAAGCCGTACACGCCGCCTATAAAGTATTTGAGAAATACGATGGTAGTTCCAGGCACTATCAAGCGGTTGGGATAATTAGAAACAAAATAAGAGGTCCGGCCGATGCCGCTCTAGCTTCATTCAATACAGTTTTAAATTTTAAAGCTATTATAGCTAGGCTAGATTTTACGTACGCCGATGTTCGTCCGATTTATTTAATTGAGCAAGAACTCAGTACATTGCGGCAAGGGAACTTTACCGTTCTAGAATATTATGACGAGATTGAAAAAAAGCTTACCCTCCTTACAAACAAAACTAATATGTCATATGACAGTGCATTAGCCACTGCTTTCAACGAAAAATATAGATCTGACGCTCTGCGAGTGTTTATATCAGGTTTGAGGAAACCATTGAGTGACGTTTTATTTTCGGCTCGTCCAACTGACTTGCCCAAAGCACTAGCATTGGCTCAAGAAATAGAGTCGAACAACGAAAGGTACTTATTTGCAACAAATTTTGCACGTAATTTTGAAGAAAAACGCTCACAGAATAAATATCAAAATAAAAATTACTACGGTAATAACTTTGACAATCAGGCTAATAACTCTAAAAAGAATCCTTATTTCAGTCAAGATAGATCGAAGAACAGTCAATTTCTTTCAAATAATAATAATAATAATCATCAATATAAAATTAGTAATGAGCCTGTTGAGGAAATGGATGTTGACCCAACATCTTCGCGATTTAGACAGCCTACAAGCTTTGAGCAAAACAAAAGTGGTATCAATTCATACAACAAAAGCCAAGTGTTCAAAAGACCAAATAGTGTTCAGAGACAATCTGGACAAAGACGTCAGAGGTTAAATCACATCTGGCAGGATAATCCTTCTCAGAGGGAAGAGTTTGACTATCAGTCCTTGGCAGAATCACAATCAAATGAATTTGAAAGTGAAATACCAAATTCTGACTACGTCCATTTTTTAGGGGAAGATCCCTCCTTCCATTCATCCAGCGAAAAGTAGGAGGGATATTAATGAAGTTTTTAATTGACACTGGAGCTTCGAAAAACTATATTAAGCCGCTACGCCAAATAAAAAATGTTGTTCCAGTAGATACTCCGTTCCTAGTTAAGTCCATACATGGATTCAATAGTGTTGAATCCAAATGTTTTTTTGAAATTTTCGGGGTAACAAGTACTTTCTTTATACTACCACACCTCGAAAAATTTGATGGGATAATTGGCTTCGATCTGCTAACGCAATTCAATGCCACAATTTCTTTAAAGGAAAGCTTAATCATTTTCGATTCTGGTTCTGAAAAAATTAGTTTTCATAGTTGTCAGAATGTTAACTTTACAAGAGTAGAGGATATAGATGTGCCAAAATCTATAGAAAACGACTTTAAAAAAATGATTAACAATAGAATTAAAACATTTGCAGATCCAAATGAGGCATTGCCTTACAACACAAATATAGTTGCCACAATTCGTACTGAATGTGAAGATCCTATTTACTCCAAATTTTACCCCTATCCTATGGGTGTAACAGATTTTGTTAACAATGAAATAAAAGATCTTCTACGGAATGGCATAATTAGACCATCAAGGTCACCTTACAACAATCCTATTTGGGTTGTTGATAAAAAGGGCACTGACGAAATAGGAAATAAAAAGAAACGTCTAGTAATAGACTTTCGAAAGCTAAATCAGAGAACCATAGATGATAAGTATCCCATCCCAAATGTCACAACAATTCTGTCAAATTTAGGCAAGGCACGATTTTTTACAACCTTGGACTTAAAATCAGGGTTTCATCAAATCGAATTAGCCGAGCGAGATCGGGAAAAGACAGCCTTTTCCGTTAATGGAGGGAAATATGAATTTTGTCGCCTCCCGTTCGGGTTAAAAAATGGCCCCAGCATGTTCCAAAGGGCCATAGATGATGTTCTACGTGAACATATTGGGAAAATTTGCTATGTTTACGTCGATGACGTAATAGTTTTTTCTGAAACTGAAGAAGAACATGTAGAGGATATCAGTATTGTTTTAAAAAAATTGTATGATGCAAATATGAGGGTTTCACGTGAAAAATCAAATTTTTTCAAAACAAACGTTGAATACTTAGGATTTATGGTATCTAAAGATGGTATAAAAACATGTCCCAATAAAGTGGAAGCAATAAAAAATTTCACTCAACCTTCAACACTTTTTGGACTCAGATCTTTTTTGGGACTAGCGAGTTATTATAGATGTTTTATAAAAGACTTTTCCTCAATAGCTAGACCACTGACTGATATATTAGGAGGTGAAAATGGTAAAATAAGTGCTAATCAGTCAAAAAAAGTTAAGATAGAATTGAGTCCCAAACAATTTGATGCATTTAATAAACTAAGAGACATTTTGGCGTCAGAAGACGTAACATTATTATACCCAGACTTCACGAAGCCTTTCGATCTAACGACGGATGCTTCATCGTACGGTCTCGGAGCGGTTTTGTCGCAAAACGGGAAACCGATAACAATGATTTCAAGAACTCTCAAGGGCAAAGAGTTAGAATTTGCAACCAACGAGAGAGAGCTTTTGGCCATAGTATGGTCATTAAAAAACCTACGTAATTATCTTTACGGAGTAAAGAGTCTAAATATCTTTACAGATCATCAGCCTCTTTCATTTTCAGTTTCAGACAAAAACACAAACGCAAAAATTAAGCGCTGGAAAGCTTTTGTAGACGAGCATAATCCTCGAATATTTTACAAACCAGGAAAAGAGAATTATGTCGCGGATGCGCTTTCAAGACAAAACATTCATGCATTGGATAATGAATCATCTTCTAATGCCGCTACAATGCATAGTGAAATATCTCTAACTTATACAATCGAAACAACAGATAAGCCATTAAACTGCTTCAGAAATCAAATTATTATAGAGGAAGCTCCAAGCGCTTCAACTCGTACATTTATAATATTTGGTAAGAAAACTAGACATTTCATAAACTTTTCCGATAGAAATACTTTAATTGACACTTTAAAAAACGTAATTAAAACAGATGTAGTCAACGTTATTCATTGTGAGTTACCAATTCTGGCTTTTATTCAAAACAATTTAGTCGAGTTATTTCCATCAACTAAGTTTTGGCATACTAATAAATTTGTATTAGATATATTTGACCCCAATGAGCAAAAAGAAATTGTAATTACGGAACATAACCGAGCTCATAGAGCAGCTCAAGAGAACGTTAAGCAAATTCTATGTGACTACTTCTTTCCAAAAATGACCAAACAAGCAAATGAGGTTGTGACAAATTGTAAAATATGCTCAAATAGATGATTTATTAAAATTTTTTTACATTTTACAATCAAAACTTAAAAAAAACGATTTTATTAAAGAAACCGACATCTTTCAGGATTATCCTATTTTTATTGATGACGACTGCGACAGGAAAATTAATAAATTATTCCAATTCGAACTATATACCAATAGTTGACGGTGATGTAATTCTCTGGCAAGTCTACGGCTATTTAAGCCACTCAGCGAATCTAACAGCCTACAGACAAGTAGTAGATGAGTCAAAGAACATGACTAATCTTTTTCCGCAGTCGCCTATGCGTAAAATCCTGGAAATAGATATAAGCCATTTAGAAACACTTATCGAAAGTATAAACATTCATCATAGAAACGCTAGGAGTCTTAATTTTTTGGGAACTGGTCTCAAAATTGTGGCCGGTACTCCTGATTTTGATGATTTCGAGAAAATTAAATTTAACCAGGATCAATTAGTTAATTCGAATAATAGACAGGTTATTATCAACACAAGGTACCGGGAACAAATTAACAGGCTTTCAGACACAGTCAATAGTATTTTAGCAAACTCAAAAAAACAACAAATTGACACCTTCCATCTTTATGAAACCTTGTTAGCAAGGAACAGAATTATAATTAACGAAATACAAAATCTTATAACCTCAATAACACTTGCAAAGCAAAAAATTGTAAACCCAGTAATTTTGAAAGATGTTGATTTAAATTCAATAAACGAAAAATTTGTAAACATAAGCATTGTAGAACTAATGGAAGCCTCTAGTGTTAAGATTTTGCAAAATGAAAATGTATTGCATTTTATAATTAAGTATCCTAAACCTAAGATAGTTTGTAAGAAGGTTATTATCTTCCCTGTTGCGCATAAAGGTAAAATTATATACTTCAACGGCAATAATGTGGTTGCAGAATGCGGAAAACATGTACTGGCAGTAGAAAATTGTGTAGAAACAACAGCATCTACATTCTGTAAGGAAGTTTCTATCAAGACATGTGCTCAACAACTGCACTTTGGTGGAACAGCGCATTGCAATACAGAACCAGATCATAGGGATGCAGTGTTTGTAATCGATGAGGGTATTATTGTTATAAATAACAACCATGTTATTATAAAGGAGGCCAACAATACTGAAATAGCTATCAACGGGACATACTTGCTCACTTTTGATGATGAAGTTTCAATAAATGGAACAAAATTTGTTAATTACAACAGCATTCAGAAGAAACATCCGATTGGTGCAACATCATCGATTGTTAATATTACCGGTCATATGGAAATACTGAGCTTACCGTTTTTGCATAAATTAAATGAAGAAAACTTACGGTACATTGGTGAAATGAAAACCAAGTTGACGACTCACCCATTTATAGCCTCCTGCGTTACTCTCTCAATCATTGGAGTAATTTACATTTGTGCTAAACTGAAACAATGTCAAAACGAACGACGTCGAAAAGTCGACCTACAAAACATGATCAAGGCTTTGAAGAAGACCGAGGACGGCCTTCATTTAAGTGAGGGAGGAGTGAACACGATCTCCTAGGTCGTCACCGGACGCGACGATCGCACATGTCGTCGGTCGTCGTCATCACGTCGTAAATATCATCGTCGACACATAGCATGATATGCTGACACGACGACTTCTATAAACGAAGTCGTTCACACCGTCGTCAGCTACAAGCAACAGGTAGGCAATGAAATATCTTGCACACGCTGCAAAATATTATCATTGCAATAGCAGGGTAGAATAGCATTAAGTTAGAATGTAAGTCTTCAGTCTTTAAAGAGATTCGAATAAAATATCATATACCAAATACAAACGTATTATTATAACTTATATACAAATTTAAAGCCAAGCTTTAGAACTTGGTACACTTTTACATTTCAGTACTTTTTGTGCCAGCATAATTTCAACATAGGAGAACTTGGCTCTTTTTTTAACAGTAATGTTTTTGTTGTGATTGAAATTTTTCTTGAAAACGGCTCTAACGATATCGATTAAATTTGGTGTTCGTTATAGTCTTAAAGATTGTAAGAAAACTGCGTTTTTAGTTTTTCATAAAAATTTATGAACCTGAACTTTGCAGACAATTTAACTGCTGGTCTTTGGACTTCTGCCACTGCCGTAAAACTCAACTGATTTTCAAAAACTTAACGGCAATCGCTTCGTCTCAACAAAAACTCGATACGCCATTTTTTAGTTTTTTTTTTTATTTACCGTTTTTACGAAGTTTTGGCCTTAACTTAACGGTTTTTTAAGTTTTTAAAAAACAGTTGAGTTTTACGGCAGTGGCATAGGTCTGAAGTTTTAGACGACATTTTTTTTTCAGCATTTTGGCTCTTTTGGCCAAAACTTCGTAAAAACGGTAAATAAAAAAAAACTCAAAAATGGCGTACCGAGTATTTGTTGAGACAAGCGATTACAGTTAAGTTTTTAAAAAACAGTTGAGTTTTTCGGCAGTGGCATAGGTCTGAAGTTTAAGACGACACTTTTTTTGAGCATTTCTGACTCTTTTGACCGAAACTTCGTAAAAACGGTAAATAAAAAAAACTAAAAAAAGGCGTATCGAGTATTTATTCAGACAAAGCGATTGCCGTTAAGTTTTTGAAATTTCATTCTTATAAAGACACTTTTTAGTGACCACCTTTTATTTTTGTCCTGCCAAATTCCGTGTGCCGGCAGAGGGTTAATATCGCATATTTCATCAAAGACTAAACCAATTTTATACAAAATTTGTCATTTTGAAGTGTAAAATGTAAAAAAAAAATTAAAAAAGTTTTGAAAAAAATTTTTTTTTAAATGGAATTTTTTTTACTTTTATACAAAATTAATTTAAATGAATTAAAACTTTTTCTGAGCTTTATCTATTTGTTCTTTTCTTAACCACAATAGCTCAGAAAAAGTTTTTAGTTCATTTAAATTATTTAAAAATTATTTTTTTTTTTAAATTCACTCAGTTTGTTTATTTTTTTTAATTACTTTTAGTAGCCTCTTTTATGAAATAAAACTTATTTTTTTTATGAAAATAAACTGGGCTTTAATAAAAAGCACAAAAAATTAATACTCATTAACGTGTTTTTTTTAACTTAAATGATATCAAAGTGTAAAAAACAACTTAAAAAACGAAGAAAATTGTGTTTGATGCAAAATTGTGGAGAAACGGTTGTCCGCAGAAAAAAAAGTTTTGAGACAGACTAAAACTGTAATAAATTCTTGATTGGTTGTAAAAAAAATCTTTCAAATCAAACGTAGTTTGGCAAAGATAAAGCCAGATAAGGGAAAAGAGAACAAAAGTCATAAAAACCATGGTAACTCGAAACGGGACGAAAACGAGAAAATTACCTCTTAAGTTTTTCGACTTAAAATGACCTCAGGAATTTATGGTTTTCGTTTGGGGCGGTGACTTTGGGACACCCTGTAAAAAGATATTTTGGGTCTCATTCAATTCAGTATCAAAAACCTGATATAATTTGTCACATGGTCATATTGCGTTAATAAACATTTTTCTATATATTTAACTTTTGATAATTTATAATTGGGCTTGATGATCGATATGAAAAAATGCAATCAATTAAAAAACTAATTCATTCTTTTTCCCAACGTTTCTCCGGTTTTTTCCGGCTTCATCAGGGGGTTTGGATTTATTAGTTCTTAAAGAAACAATTAACAATGAAATGTTTGATGAATGAAAAACTAATAATAATTTGTACATTTAAATAATTTAAACAATTTGATTACTATTGCACTTACTTTTGTTGTTAATAAATTACATTGAAGAACAATTTATATAAAATAAAATTAAAAATAAACTTTTAAAACTTTACAGAAAATAAAACACTTCTTATTGGCAAATGCAAACTTAAAGAATATAAATTAAGATTTGGTTATGATATGGCAACACTGTAGACAGCGCTTATGTCATCAATGTCCTCTTTGTGGTTCATCGTTACACTCATTTTTTGTTGGATACGAAGACTTTCTAGGGTGAACCTTGTGTTCATTCTTCTCTCTCTATCTAATATTTTGACGTTTTCAAAATCTGCATTGTGTTGATGATCTAGCATATGTTGTGAGATTGCTGTAGCTGTCTTCTTTTTCCTTATGTCAGCTTCATGTTCTGACAATCTCACTCCCAATGCGCGTTTTGTTGTTCCAATATATATTTGTTGACAAGTTTCATTAGAATTTCCTTTGCATGGGATTTCATACACGACGTCATGTTGCTCGGATATTTTGATGGGTGGTTTGGTATTAGTGAATATTGTGTGTAATGTGGAGTTAGGTTTGTGTGCGAATATTGTTTTCTCTCGATCAATTTCTATTGTTTGGTTGAGGGAGAGGTTATCAGTAAGGAGTGGGATGAATGTGAGGGAGAAGTATTTAGGGTTGCCAGGTTTACTTTTTGTGATATTGTTTTTATTTTGTTTTTGATGTAATTTGTTGTCGATGAGATCGGTTATAATTTTGTTTGGAAAGTTGTTCATTTCCAGAATTTCTCTTATTATTTTTATGTTTTCATTATGAAAATTCGTGTCGCTGATGTCAATGACTTTATCTATAAGATTTTTTGCTGTGTTAACTTTATATTTCATTGGTTGTGTAGACATAAAATTTATTATTCTACCCGATGACATGGGTTTGGTGTACCAATCAAAAATTATTCTGTTGTTTTGACGGATTAGTTTCACATCTAGGAATGGAATCATATTTTCATTTTCCATTTCAAGCGTGAAATTTAACTTGGTGTGGTACTCATTCAGTGTTTTGAGTATGATGTTCGTTTCTGAGTTTTTGACGACTGCAATTATATCATCTACGTACTTAGCTATGAACTTTATTTTTGTATTGCATTTTAGTAATTTGTCTATTGAATCGTTTAATAAATGGTCCAGTACGATATCTGCGATGGTTGGAGAAAGTGGGTTGCCCATAGGCATACCAAATGTCTGATTATAAAACGTATTTTCGTATCTGAAATAATTATTGTCTGTTAAACAAAACTGTAGTATTTTTAAAAAATCTTTTTTTGGTATTTTGGTGTGTTCTTTCAGAATTTCCCATTTTTGCATTATGATTTTAATGGCTGTGTACGTAGGTATGTTGGTAAAAAGTGACACTACGTCAAAAGAAACTAGTATTTCATCTTCTTCTAATGATATCTCTTTCATTTTGTCTTTAAG
Organism: Episyrphus balteatus; assembly: GCF_945859705.1. Classification (NCBI taxonomy): domain Eukaryota; kingdom Metazoa; phylum Arthropoda; class Insecta; order Diptera; family Syrphidae; genus Episyrphus; species Episyrphus balteatus. The sequence continues at coordinate 156,156,305 of NC_079134.1, forward strand.
TTGAAAAGAGTTTTTTATGTTTAATTCTTCCGAGATTATATTTTTGAGTATTTTGCCGATATATTTTGATAATCCATAACAGGGAACATTAGTGGAAGCTGCTATTCCTAAGATTCATAAACCTAATTTACCTCTTCGCCCAATAGCAGCTTCCACTAATGTTCCCTGTTATGGATTATCAAAATATATCGGCAAAATACTCAAAAATATAATCTCGGAAGAATTAAACATAAAAAACTCTTTTCAACTTAAAGACAAAATGAAAGAGATATCATTAGAAGAAGATGAAATACTAGTTTCTTTTGACGTAGTGTCACTTTTTACCAACATACCTACGTACACAGCCATTAAAATCATAATGCAAAAATGGGAAATTCTGAAAGAACACACCAAAATACCAAAAAAAGATTTTTTAAAAATACTACAGTTTTGTTTAACAGACAATAATTATTTCAGATACGAAAATACGTTTTATAATCAGACATTTGGTATGCCTATGGGCAACCCACTTTCTCCAACCATCGCAGATATCGTACTGGACCATTTATTAAACGATTCAATAGACAAATTACTAAAATGCAATACAAAAATAAAGTTCATAGCTAAGTACGTAGATGATATAATTGCAGTCGTCAAAAACTCAGAAACGAACATCATACTCAAAACACTGAATGAGTACCACACCAAGTTAAATTTCACGCTTGAAATGGAAAATGAAAATATGATTCCATTCCTAGATGTGAAACTAATCCGTCAAAACAACAGAATAATTTTTGATTGGTACACCAAACCCATGTCATCGGGTAGAATAATAAATTTTATGTCTACACAACCAATGAAATATAAAGTTAACACAGCAAAAAATCTTATAGATAAAGTCATTGACATCAGCGACACGAATTTTCATAATGAAAACATAAAAATAATAAGAGAAATTCTGGAAATGAACAACTTTCCAAACAAAATTATAACCGATCTCATCGACAACAAATTACATCAAAAACAAAATAAAAACAATATCACAAAAAGTAAACCTGGCAACCCTAAATACTTCTCCCTCACATTCATCCCACTCCTTACTGATAACCTCTCCCTCAACCAAACAATAGAAATTGATCGAGAGAAAACAATATTCGCACACAAACCTAACTCCACATTACACACAATATTCACTAATACCAAACCACCCATCAAAATATCCGAGCAACATGACGTCGTGTATGAAATCCCATGCAAAGGAAATTCTAATGAAACTTGTCAACAAATATATATTGGAACAACAAAACGCGCATTGGGAGTGAGATTGTCAGAACATGAAGCTGACATAAGGAAAAAGAAGACAGCTACAGCAATCTCACAACATATGCTAGATCATCAACACAATGCAGATTTTGAAAACGTCAAAATATTAGATAGAGAGAGAAGAATGAACACAAGGTTCACCCTAGAAAGTCTTCGTATCCAACAAAAAATGAGTGTAACGATGAACCACAAAGAGGACATTGATGACATAAGCGCTGTCTACAGTGTTGCCATATCATAACCAAATCTTAATTTATATTCTTTAAGTTTGCATTTGCCAATAAGAAGTGTTTTATTTTCTGTAAAGTTTTAAAAGTTTATTTTTAATTTTATTTTATATAAATTGTTCTTCAATGTAATTTATTAACAACAAAAGTAAGTGCAATAGTAATCAAATTGTTTAAATTATTTAAATGTACAAATTATTATTAGTTTTTCATTCATCAAACATTTCATTGTTAATTGTTTCTTTAAGAACTAATAAATCCAAACCCCCTGATGAAGCCGGAAAAAACCGGAGAAACGTTGGGAAAAAGAATGAATTAGTTTTTTAATTGATTGCATTTTTTCATATCGATCATCAAGCCCAATTATAAATTATCAAACATTTTTCACTTCCCCACTTAAATCGCAATTAGAATAAAAAAAAACACGGGACTGACCTATATAGAGTAAATTATGCCTCGATATTAATTATAAAAAAAATGTTAATTAATTTTTGTGACTTTAGCTCTTATCTTTCCAGAAGTCAAATATAAAAAAAAAAAAAGTTGAACATTTTTTATTATCCATAAATCTATAAAAATTCAACAGATGAACTCTTTTGCCTTTGAGTTATGTTAGCTGATTTACAATAATTAAGGTGTAGACTTTTATTAAAAATTGGAAGATGTTGAAACAATTTTTACCTCAGTTAGTTTCCAGTGCTATTTATAATTTTAAGTAAATTTCCTTTAAAAAGCTGAGTTTATTTAAGTGATTTATCTTTTCAAAATGATTTAGATCTTGTAATCACAACTTGAAACCCTTAGCAGTATATCTTACTGTACACTATTTATAGAACAGTTTATTATGCAATACCTTTCTGAGAAATCAGGCCTAAAAAAACATGTTGTTCGTGATATTTCTTTCGTTTGCATCGTAGATTTATGTCACTCATTTTATACTTTTTATATCAAATGCATTTCTTACTTCCTTCATTTACGCCACTATGAAAAAAAATATCATTTCAAAACCCATTTGTTAACATTTTATTTTGTTCAACGATGCAATCAATTATCCAGGTAGCACTGGGTCTAACCATAAACCGTGACGCCTTTCACTTCTTATAAATACGCCTCCATTGAAACCAACTTAACTATCATTGACAACTTTTCGTTACACATAATCTTACATTTCATTTAAGGTCTGTATGTTCGTCAGAAAAAAAAAATGTGTAACTCAAATAGAATTTACATTCAATCAAAATCTTACCTTAAATTAAATTTAATTTTAAAGAGATCAAAGTGATAAACTTTTCCATTTTGTTGAGCTTAAAAAAAGTATAAAAACAAATAAAAGTAGATAGCTTTTATTTACTTGTCATTTCAGAAAAGTATTCCACTCATTTTTGTGTTTGAAGAGGAATTTATTGGATACGGGGGACTTATTGTTCTTTTGAAACTAATTTCTTTAAAAGAATTCATGTACTTCAATTACCTTGGTAACTGCTCTGCTTTTTTTGTTTTCGTTGTTATTGTTTTATCTTTATGAAAAATTTCATAAAATGCACCACTTCATCATATCAACTTTACCTAATTACAACATTTTCTCCTTTTCCTATGTTTCATCGTATAGTTCTCCAAGCCTCCACCCACCCATCTTCAAAAAGTTTTTTAAAGTTTGTTGTTTTTTTTTTTTTTCGTTCTTTTTTTGTGAAGAGTTTTTTTTAAATTCAGAACGCATTTCCTTCTTCTTCCACCATAAGCTAAAGTAGTTTTTTTTTACTTTTATATGACTGTCTGTCGATGCAGTTTTCCTTGTGTACAGTGAGGTGGAACAGAAATTAATAAATATATATTTATTTTTTTGCTGAATTCTGTTTGAATCTTTGGGAATATAATAAACCACCAATAGTAGGCATGTATACTTATACGAAAGACTAAAATTTCGAAGTTACAAGAGTATATTCTAACATTGCCAAAGCTAAGACATATTATGACTTTTAGAGTTTACTTTTCTGAAACTGTTTGCAAAATTCACGTAAAAGCGTAAAGTTCGCATTGCTACACTGTTTGCTCTCGAAGTTCTTTTTTGTATTTGTTTTCACTGTAATCGCAAGGGGTCAGATCTGGGCCATTATAGGAGGGTGGTTTAATATGCAGAACGCAAATTTCTTTAAGGGAGTGAACAACTCTTGTGAACTGGAGCATTGCAATTCAATAACGAAACACCTTTCGTCCATTTTTCCCTCTCTTTATTCTTTGGAGCAGATTTGTATAGAACCCACCAATTATATTGACATAATTTTCGTAATAATCGATAAGTAGAATCTCTTCTGAATTGCAAGCATTTCAGCCAATTATGGTGCCTTAAAATATTGATTCAAGTTCATAATGATGAACCCAAGTTTTGAACACAATTAGGTTAATTACACTGCGTGACACGCAAAATATACACGGAAAAGACCCCAAAATCTGAACTTAGGGCCAAAAAATGGTTTTTGGAATTTCATCTATTGCAAATTTTCGTTGAATTTTAACCAATTTTAGACTTTAAGACCAACATGAATAAAACATGTCGTAAACTGTGCAATTTTGACGGAGCACTTGAGTTAAAATTGAAATTGAACCATTTAGCTAAAATTAGTAAATATTCAAAACAAAATTTCACTTTTTTTGGTCTTATAAACTTTTCTCCAAAGAGAAGAAAGTTACTGAATTGAATTGAGTTTTTCAACATTGTCATTGACTTGTTTTCGTGATAGAAAAATTACACTGTGATAGTTCAAAAAAAAGACAGAGGGCTCTCATGTCTACTAAAGATAATTCGAGTATGCTGAACACGATGGCGTACTTAGTTTTTCTGGATTAGGTCAAATAAGAAAGATTTTTGCGTTTGAAATTTTGTTTGCACATGCCAAAAATGAGGGTATAAAACACCATATATTTTCCAATTTTTGATTTTTTATCGATGTAAAATGATGGAAAATCTATTGTTTTGGAAGTATTATACGTAAGACAAGTTATTTAAAAAAAATCTGTCGAATGACTATTTAAAACTATAAAGGTACAAATGTATGCGAAAACTCAACATTTTTATGTAGACACCTTTTATGTGTTAGTACTCTGGAATATTATACATATGTAGATGTAGATATTTAATTAAAAAATCAGGCATGGTATCAATATTTTATTTTAAGTTCTTTCAATTTGTTTTAAAATTAAAATATATTTACTATTACTTCCATCTGCATACTACATTATATGAGTTTACATACACAACACATAATATATTTGTCACAGTCCATCTCTAACTTAAGGGGGTTTGTCACGCTTATCTGTTTTGACTCCTTTAACGGTCATCTATTTTTTATTTATTTTTTTAGCTACTTGAGCCCATGGGTGTTTTGCCCCCTTCCGATCTTACCTGATATTCTAGAATATTTTTTTTCTTAAGGTTAAAACCTTTAGGATACTCTTGAATATCCAACTTTCATTATAAAAAAGAATAAGTTAAAAACTTTAACTATCTCACGGTAAAAATTGCAACTTACTTTTAACATAAACGGTAACGATTTGTTGAAAAATTCCATTTTTTATCCTGAAATACAAGATCAAATCGTTGCCACCGAGTGCTGCATTTTAATTTAAGTAATACGAAAAATATTAGAAAAATTGAAGAAAAATCGATGAATTTTTCCATGAAAATAATGATTTAAATAGTGTTTCGACAGATTTTTTTTCAAATACCTTTTTTTTACGAATAATACTTCCAAAAAAATAGATTTTCCATCATTTTACATAGATAAAAAATCAAAAATTAGAAAATATATGGTGTTTTATAGCCTCATTTTTGGCATGTGCAAACAAAATTTCAAACGCAAAAATCTTTCTTATTTGACCTAATCCAGAAAAACTAAGTACGCCATCGTGTTCAGCATACTCGAATTATCTTTAGTAGACATGAGAGCCCTCTGTCGGGAAAAAAAAGTTCCATTTTCGAACACAGTGTTATCTATGCAACTTTTTAAATTGATGAGGGAAGCCAACCTGACGACACAGTTTCGTCAGATTGCAACAGTTCATAGTAGACGAAAAACTCCTGACCCGACCATTGTATCAGGTAAAAACCTGCTCTTCGGAATCAATTTCTGCAAATTGCTTTTCGATTAAGCGCAGTCGTCACAAAGCTCCACAAACTTTCGGTGCTATTTGGCAAAAGATATCTTCAAATTGAAACATAAAAGGAAATTTTTCTGCACATCCTTTTTTTTTTGGAAGAAAACTTCACTTTAGTCATCAATAGCAAGAAGCGGATTTAAGTTCAAGCACCTTTGGTTTTACCCGTTAAATCTGTTGATTTTACTCGAGTGACTTGTTGATTTGATCGATTCAATCAGTTGATTCTAACGGGTACCTGTTAAGTATAACAAGTCAAATGGTTAATTTTACGAATGGAAATTTGAAATATGCGAAAGGAAATTAAGCGTCCTTCTTTTATTTAAGGCAATAATTATCAGTACTTTAACATCTTTTATCATATCGAGCCCTTCACGCAAAATTATCGTAAGCGACATGGCGCCTACGATGTTTTTGTTTACAGAAAAATTTTTAATATTCTTTTGGAATGTATTCTTGAACAATTGTTGATGATATTAACACAAAAAAAAGTGTTCTTAGTGTTGAAAAAATACAATTAAATGTTGTCCTTTTCATATTTAATTTGGAGCTTACGATTATTTGGCGGGAAGGGGCCGATATAATCTAGCAATAATGGACCTCTTAAACAAAAATTTAACATCGACAGTGCTGACATTTGGATATTGTGTTTAGCACCCAGTTTGTTTTATACTCAATTTTTATATTGTTTCTTTTTTTTGTTCACTTATAATTCACATTTGCTTAAAACCAAATCATATATAAAGTTTGACGAGTTAAGGATCTAGAGATACAGTTCAGTCAGTGATTTAAAATATCAAATCTAGTTAGGAACTTTCCATTAAAAAAATATATATTAATTTCTTCTTTTTACACACCACTGTTAACCTTTTTGAGAGTGTGGGCTTTGCTGTTGTGTCCTCTACAAACAGCTCCCATTTCGGAAAAACAGCCAGCACAAGCAACGCCCCAGATGTCATCCGGTGTTGTTGTTACTGTCGGAATATATAGGTATACGACGAAGGAGATATGTACTAGATACTCTACACTTCTACACACAGCTATACTCCAACCTAGGTACACTACTTCTCACTCAAAAAGGGTAATCGGAGATACATTCAGGTATCATATTTAAATCAACAGTCTGCCTGTCACTTCTGTGTTCTGTCTCTGTGCCAGCCAGCCAGAGCTAGGCCAACCATCAGAAGAGCTTCATGTATAGAACTGGAGAACTGACAATCACTGTCTAAGTTTCTCAGTACTCGGAGCAACAGTACCAGCATCACCCGCAGATGGTTAACATCGTTTTCGTGGCGCGTCGATCTGAGTGAAAAAAAGAACAGAAGAAAAAGGTCCATGGTCTATGGTCCATATCGTACCGTATACTTTACTATACACTAGCTAGCCGTGAGTTTGTGTTTTTTTTTCGGTTTTTTGTATTGTTTGTTCCTTGTTATGAACCGAAAATCGTTATTGTTGTGACCAAACAACAACTAAGCGATGATGTGCAGCAGAACTGGCCATATTGCTTACTGTGAAAGGAAATAAACGAAATTCTCTGCAACTTGCGCGGGTGTTGTACAGCAGAGTGATTGTCATTAAGTGGGTGGTCTCTCCTTTCAAACAAAAAACAGCAGTGAATTATTATATGTCTCGTTCTCTATACCTGGGAATTTTGCCAGTATAAAAGTTTATAAACAAAAATAAATTTGAAACTACCCAACAAAAACTCAAAAAAAAACAATTTTACAAACTATTTATTTGGAAAATGCTTGTGTGGAATTTGATCTATAGTGATGGTGCAACATAGGATATATAGATATTTCCTGGGCTATGATGAAGCTTTATTTAATTAAAAGTCATAATTATTGGGTAGCGACTTTGCACATTTGTACAAAAAAAATAGAAAGTTGGCTGGAAATTTTAACTTGATTACTTATTGCAATGGGATAGAAGTTGTAGTTTTTATGGCCTCAGTCGATTCAATAGAAATTAGTCTTTAATCAAATTCGGAAAATATTTTTAGGACCATTAAAAACCGATTTCCGATGGGGGTTATTATGATACAGAAATTGCATATGTACATGTTCGTTTTGTTTTTTCACGTATCTAATTTCACGAAAATTTTTGAGAAACATTGTCCAGGAAACGACCATTCGTAAAATTAGATCTGACAAGTCGGTAAAGTAAAGTGGTTCAGATCTTTTAAATTTTAGACAAATTGACCATACTGAACGCGAACTTCTTTATTAAATCCTTTGAAAACTTCATTGCTCACGTTTTTTTTTTTTTTAGTATAAACGTGATTTGTGCCTACGAATCTTCTATGTCCACACGTAATGTTTTTAGCTTAAACTCTAATAAGCAGGGATAGGATCTTGTGGACCTAAAAACTTAGAAAAAGGCAAAATAAAACTCCGAAAAAGGCATAAAAAGGCATTTATTGAGAAAAAGAATGAAATATAAAAATTAATTGTAGTAATTTCTAACAACCATGAGTTTTTTTCTTAAGAGTGCTTTAAAGTAGCTAAAAGATGTCTCTACAACTGTAGAGACGAGTGGAGCCAAATAAAAGCACTCGACATCACTCACTGCAACATTCGCCGGGAGCTCTAGATTTGTGTCCCCATTAATTTCTCAATTTATTTGTTCAACTCTCTCGAGTCCCTTGTTTGCCAAAAAAAATGATTTGTACTTCTCAATAACATCTTTTGCGACTACCCCTTTCCCGGCTTCCAAATCTCTTTGATTTTGTCCAAAATCTGGAGAACTTCTCCAATCGTATTTTCTTGATTAAAAAAAATTTGTTTAATGTAAAAGCTTTCTCGGTTCATTTTGCATTTCCAAATATTATGACTGGACTGTAGGTAAATCTTTTCACTCGAATTCGTTAGTGGGGGGTTAATAACACCGGCACACAAAATAAAAAAAGTGTCATGTACCAGAAACCAAACCTATCTTTCTATATATGTTTTTGGGCACGCTGAATCCGAATTTCAAGTCCGTTTGGCGCTGTCACCCTCCAGTTTTGAGTAAAATGCAAAAAACTAAAAAAAGGATGTTTTTTGCCTTTTTTGGGGTATTTTCTACATTTTTCTAAAAACTGGAGGGTGACCGGGCAAAACGGACTTGAAATTCGGATTCAGCGGGTCCAAAAACATATAGAAAGATAGGTCTGGTTCCTGGTACAAACAACTTTTTTTTTTGTTGTGCTGGCACTTTCGCGACATGTCGCTTTCATCCCCGGCACACAAAAAAAAAAGTTTCATGTACCAGGAACCAGACCTATCTTTCTATATGTTTTTGGACCCGCTGAATTCGAATTTCAAGTCCGTTTTGCCCGAACACCCTTCAGTTTTGAGAAAAATGCAAAAAACTCCATAAAAGTCATACAAATTCAAACCAAATGCAGTCACAGCTCAAAACTGGAGGGTGACCGGTCTGGTTTCTGGTACATGACACTTTTTTTTGACACTTTTTTTTTGTGTGCCGGAGTAATTAGTGATCCTTAATATAGATATATTGAGTAAGCCTGGCTTGGTATTTATTGCAATGGTACATCTTTTTTACATACGTAACGAGAGAACATCTTTATGCGCTTAGCTTAAGAGAAAAAAAATTGTCTTGGGACCTACCGTTCTTCTCACACGGTAGCTAGACAAAATCTATTCATAAAAACAAGTATATTTTTTGACTCATCTGAATAGACTCAAAAGCAAAAATGTTAATAAATGATGAGTTGCATGGGTCAGTTGGACTCAAAATTGTGTCTGTCAATAAATCTGATTGTCTATAACCTATAAGGACGAAAACGACTCGAAAAAAATCATTAGGCGCGGGAAAAATGGCGAAAATAAAAGAAGTCTTTGAATTAGGCCGAAATCAACGATGCATTGGGACAAAAATTAACACAAGTTAAAATTTAGTATGCAGTTATTCGCGCAATATCCAAGGGTATAGAAACAACATTTACAATCGAAGTTGCTTAGCCACAACATTGGCCGATAGATGTGCAATGATCTGAACAGCATGACTTCGCGCTAAAAATTAAGCTGAAAACCGGTATGAAATGCAGTTTAACGACGGCAAAACGGGTTGTCAGAAGTGGTAAACATTTGAGAAGAACAAATCTTCGCAAAAACTACCACTTTACAAACCACGAAAAGAAACTCGCCTCCAATAGTAAAAAAAAAAAACATGTCGTGAAAGTCAAAATCACAAACCGGTGATTTTTCAAAAAAAAAAAAAATGAATTTAGTGGGCGCTGAGGGGTAAATTCCTATTTTTATGACCTTCATAAGGAGAAGCATTATTTTAATGTGTTTAGATAACTGTGAAGGCAGTGTCATTAAGTGCAAAGCTATTTCCTTCTACAAAATTTTCGATCTGCAATTTGTGACACAGTTTTTTTTTTACTATTGTCGGCGAGTTTCTTTCCGTGGTTTGTAAAGTGGTAGTTTTTGCGAAGATTTGTTCTTCTCAAATGTTTACCACTTCTGACAACCCGTTTTGCCGTCGTTAAACTGCATTTCATACCGGTTTTCAGCTTAATTTTTAGTGCGAAGTCATGCTGTTCAGATCATTGCACATCTATCGGCCAATGTTGTGGCTAAGCAACTTCGATTGTAAATGTTGTTTCTATACCCTTGGATATTGCGCGAATAACTGCATACTAAATTTTAACTTGTGTTAATTTTTGTCCCAATGCATCGTTGATTTCGGCCTAATTCAAAGACTTCTATTATTTTCGCCATTTTTCCCGCGCCTAATGATTTTTTTCGAGTCGTTTTCGTCCTTATAGGTTATAGACAATCAGATTTATTGACAGACACAATTTTGAGTCCAACTGACCCATGCAACTCATCATTTATTAACATTTTTGCTTTTGAGTCTATTCAGATGAGTCAAAAAATATACTTGTTTTTATGAATAGATTTTGTCTAGCTACCGTGTGAGAAGAACGGTAGGTCCCAAGACAATTTTTTTTCTCCTAAGCTAAGCGCATAAAGATGTTCTCTCGTTACGTATGTAAAAAAGATGTACCATTGCAATAAATACCAAGCCAGGCTAAAAATAAGATGAACTAAAATGTGGACGTATTCAAGTGACCGGCAGTGTATATTTGGCACGAGGGGGACGTGAAACGTGTTTGTTTTTAATCTATAATGTCGTACGATTAAGCAAGAAAAAAAGGCAAATTCCACAACATCCTATCCCTGCTAATAAGCCTTGAGTTGACACAGAATTTTGACTTTTTCGAAACTCTTATTTTGATCAATTTAAAATACCTACCTATTTTTTTTTTTTTTTTTTTTTTTTTTTTTTCAAAAAGTGGGTATGTCAGTGGGTGGTAATTTACTGTGATAACATAGCCGCTATCGGATCTGAAAATTTCATCAAATTTTTTAGATATAGGATCGCCTTTCTAAATAATGTAAACCACTGAGCCCCACACGTTTCATAAGAACCTTTTTAGATCTTCAAGTGAATGATCAATAAAAATTAATTTTATGCAAAGGTCTCGTATGCTTACACATAATTTAATAGCTTATTATTGAGTAAGCCTTGAATAGAGTCCACATTTGAACTTCTTCGAAACTGCAAAAGATCAAATACCGATATTTTGATCAAATTTGATGATAAAATGAGTTTTATTCAAAGAGTGAGAGACAAAAGATTCTGCCATCCATTATCATGTATGAAAAATTTCTTCAAATTAAGCCACCAGCTAGATTGTACCAATCTTTCGATTTGAACCTTGAAGATATGAGTGAAAGTGAAAGCTAGATTGTACCGATCTTTCAATTTAAACCTTAAAGATATAAGTGAAAGTATAAAAGAAGAGCTTTCAAGCAAAGATGGGTACGGGCTGATTGTGTTAAAAACAATTAATTTTATAAACAAATTATTCAGTTTCTACAAAATTGATAATTTTTGGGAAGCAATGTTTTGAAAGCCATAAAACTTACAATGACAGTTTTATAAATAGAAAAATTTAATAACTTGATGCCGGTGATACATCGTTTTTGCCAAAAATTAGTGGCCCTTAAGAAATTTTTTACCGGAAAACGTAAAAATTCGGCTACTTTCAACACATTATGCATTTTTTAAAATGTTGCTTTCGATAAAACTACCGACAGTCAATGGAACAAAACCATGAATAACTCTCCACATAAGCCGTGTTTTATTGGTAACTCAGTACTTAGATCAGTCAAATTTTGCACGGGAAACAACAACAAATGATTGCTTAGGAATAAATTTTTTTTTTTTTTTTTCATAAACTATACATATCTGACAGTTCAACAAATTAGGATTAGTAATAATCAGGGCAAGGATTCTTATGTGAAAACATTTTTTTTCGAAAGCACTCGAATAAGACGGTTTTTCGAATTTTGCTTTAAATGCATATAAACACATATTTCGGTTTTTAGTGCATATTTTAATGATAAACACATATTTTTGCGTCATATTTTTGAAAAAGGGAAGAATTTTTTTTTTTTACCTAACTTAATTTTTAATTTGATTCAAGGGCGTAAGCATGCAACTGAATCTTTTTAATTTTAAAATCCATGAAAGAACGCATTTTGCAGCACTTAACACAATACCAACTTTAACTGCAATGAAATATCTACCATGCAAATAATTTTGAAAATTTTGAAGTAATTATTAAAAAATTTTTTAAAGAAATTAGGTATTGAAGAAAATTTTGAAGAAATTTTCATTGAACTGGATGACTCTGATGGAGGTTCTATAAAAAAAAAAAAGAAATGTAAAACAATGCTAAAAAATCGTTTTTTCAAAAACCTGACGATGAAGAGGTTTTGGTAAACATTTCGAGATACTTGTGTTCAAAAACTCTCCAATGACATCGACTGAATTTGAACAGCATTTTTCCATGTTCAAAAAATGTCAGGCCAAATAGGCAGAATTTTATCATTGAAAATTTCAGGAAATATTTTATGGTGTATGCCAACAAAATTTTTTCTAATGATTTGTTTGCATGTAGGTATGAAATTTAAATTTAATATTTTGTTTGTTTTATTATTATTTGTATTGTTATTTTGTTTAAGTTCTGACGGAGTTCTGATAATTTTTTGTTTTTAATGTTTTTTTTAATGCATATTTTCAGTTTTTAAGCGCATATTTTTAGATTTAAGGCGCATATTTTATGCACATATTTTGGATTTTTAAGTGCATAAAAATCCTTGCCCTGGTTATAATAAATAAAAGTAATAGTTTGTTTTTGTTTACAGTATAAAATGTTTACTCAGTAAAGAACTGAGTACCAATAAAACACGGCTATAATCAGAACTACAAGAACTACTGGGCTCAAATCCAACCAACTCTAACTAGACTTTTTTTTCAAAAAGTTCGGCCGGAATGGTTGAGAGTCGTAAGTTACTAGGCCTTGGCTCTTTAAGGGATCATCGGGCCACAAATTTGTTTATTTAAAACAAAAACAACAACCGTCCATTTTAAAGTCTCTTGATTCGTTCGAAAACCTATTTTCGAAATAAAAACTGTGACAAGAGTTTCGTAAACTAATTTGTCGATAAACATCTGTCACGCTTTAGAAACTTGTGTCACGTATTAAACCCGTCCTTGCGACACATAACATGCACCTGTCCTTCGTGATTCAATGATACACTTAACTTTAGGTCATCATGCAATTCTTAATTATACTGAAGGGTCAATTTAAAATAAGTACCTACCATTTTTAACAAAGTGTGTTGCTGCCCTCATTTTCACACCTCCAAAGCACCTAAAACTATATAAAGACCTTTTTACGAAAATTTCACACTAGCGTGCGTAGGTAATAAAAAAACATCCATCAAACAAATAAGATTATAATGTGCAAAATTCTCCTTTGATTTCCTTTCCCAAACAGACCGAAAATAATAGAAAAAAAAATAATTATTTCACACTACGTGGCGCTGTAGAACTTCCGTTTTGTGCTGGTTTTTGAAGTTGGTTTTTGTTCGTGCTTACTTTTTTGTTTACCGTTACTATACCTTTTTTTTTTTTTTTTTGAGTTATATAAAATAGTTTTGTTTGTTCATATCCTATAGTTGTCATCATCATCTACTGACTTCCTGTCATGCAAAGTTGCCTTTTCTTCTTCCTTCACCCCAACTTATAGTATAGTTGATGGAAAAGTGAAAAAGACATACTACACCTACCAACCTATCTAAACAATATTATATTTGTGTTTGTGTTTTTGTGTGTATTTAAAAGTAAAATAAGAAGAAGAAAAAAAACACAAAATTAATGTTCGTATGTCTGGCTTTAGCAAAAGGACAATGCAGACAAAACTACTGCCAAATGAAAATTCTCCAGATGCCGGAGGGGGAAGTGGAGCAATCGTCAGCGGAAACTACAACGAAGAAGGTATGATGATGAAGCAGCGCCGTATACCTACAACACTTGTATGTGTATAATAACGAGTGACTAACTCTCTTTCGTTTAAATTCCCATTCAAAAGAAAATCTTAAGATTTCGTTCGTTCACTTTTTTTTGTGTTTTTTCTTCTCTTCCGCTTTCCATTTTGAAGTGGTACAATGCTCTGGGGGATTCAATTGTCATCGACTTAGTTAGAAAACCCCCACAGGAGGGCGTGTAGGGGAATGACATTTTCATTTAGAGATTCAGCAAAAATTGTCAAGTGATTTTCCACTCTCTTTTACTCTGTTTTTTTTTTTTTTTTTTAATTTATTTTCTTCTTCATCTATTAAATAAAGGAATTCTTATGGCAAGTTAAGCGCTTTAGAAAAAAATAATAATACTTGTAGATTTAATAATTTTACATGGGCATTACGATGGTTTTTGTGAAACTGTCAAATGCCGCCGCCTGGATGACTCATGTTTATACAAAGGAATGGAAACATGAGCGGAGTTAGGTCGATTCGAACTTTTGAATTTGAGCTTTATTGCATTCAATTATAAAGCACCAAAGATATACTGGCTTTAAATACTATACACACTGAAACTATTTTAAAAAAAAAAAATTCAATTTACGAATATTTTTTTGTAAAATTTTTTATAAAATTTGAAAATATTGTCGCTTGAGACATGACAAAAGTGTGACTTGGCTGTGTGTTTAACTGAAGTGTTTAAAGACTTATTGTAGATGCGCAGAGAAGAATCCTTCACCACCCAGGAAAATATTTAACATTTTGGTCCTAAAGATGATAAACTCTTACAACCGTTGTAATTTGGAATCGGGTTTTTCCTGATTTTCTACGTTGAAACTGTATAAAAAGTAATTTGAGTTTAAGAAATAAGTTTCCGACTTAAAACTTTCCATCACAAACATTTTTGTAACTGATCAGCCGGTGAGTAGGGAACTATATATCAAAGGCTCGCAAAGTTACACTACTTTAATAGAAACTTGGAGCTACCTAGCAACTAGAGACATTTTGTTATTTTTTAATAGCGACTAAATCAGCAGCCGTTTAGGGTCTTGTATTGCTGTCCTTAAAAAAATGTTCTTTATCTCGCTTTCTGATTTCCATGCTTTTAGACAAAAAAATAAACTGTAAGTGTCATGGCTTCTCTTCCGCAACAAATATTTTGAACACAATTTAGGTATTCCCTCCTTAATTTATCAATGTTTTTTTTTCTTGTACTTCTGAAAGTACTGTTTTTATCACTTTATGTTCATTCCTCACCCATTAAAGTGTCTCATTGAGAACGGCACGCTGGATTTCTATTTCTTATGATTTTTATTATCCTGATCAAGTTCTCTGTTGTTACTTGTCGTCTGAAAAATGGACTGTAATACGGACATTTTCATTCCTGGAACCTTATCTTCTGTTTGTCGTAACAAGTTTAGTCCAGTATTAAAGATTTAAGGACTAAATTCGAGAAGAAAGGTATGCCTTGAAACTTCTCGTTCAAGAAAATGCAAAAACACTAGCATTCAGGCCTCAGAAATGGAATAGTACAAAACCGGGAAGCTTGCTGTCGATTTCTAAGATCCACCCGGCGAACTCCACAGGCGAATCACTAGTATGAAGCAGATATGTGGGTAGGCTATAATGATTTTCCCGACATTGAGATCATAACAGCGCCAATTAAAATGAAGAAAAAAGACTAAATTAGCATTTTTGAAAAGCTTATAATCATATTTAATTTTGTATTTTTTCTTCCATTTCCCATTTCCCATACACAGTTTCTATTTCATTTGATTTTCAAAATAAAAAATATAAACAATTGAAGAAATCGCAAATAAGTGACCAAACTCTAAAAAAAACTGGAAATGTTTTCAATGTACATTGTCATCTTATTAAAAACTATCCTTAATTTCCTTATTCAATTCTTGGAGAATTTTCTTCTCAATCAAGTTCATAAAGAAATTTGACCTACTGACTTGCGGTGACTGTCGACTAAAAATTGTTTCTCTTAATCGACCTTATCACGAATTCCATTCGTATCGGAAATTTTCTACGATTCCCGAAAAAACAATCACAAAATCCAATCGTAGTGACGATTTGTATGAAATTTTCCATTACGAACTGATTCCGTGATTGTTTTTTTCGGGAATAGTAGCAAATTTCCGATACGAATGGAATTCATAATACGGCCGAATAACTCCATATCGATTTGATTTTCCAATACTTTTTTTTTCGTCGTTTCCTCAAGTTTTGTTCATTAATGCGAACTGAGAAAATCCTTAAGTTCTTACAAAACATTCTCAGACGTTCCTAATTCCCAAAAAAATATATTAAAAAATGCTATCAACTCATATTCATGCAACCTAATGGCGCCTTTAGTTTTGTAGCCGCCAATATTGTACTTGAATTTTAAATTCCAGCTTTAACGGTTGTGCACAATTCCTGCAACAGCTAATCTGAAATAGAAAATCTTTTAAAAATATCCAAACAAATCATAAACCGACAATGACAACGGCTGTCTCCTGTATCTTACAAGATCAGTGTCGGAAAAGGATGTGTCAATAATATACTTCTATAGTCTACGTTCTACACTCTCCAAAAAAAGGAGCAGGTTGTGTATTGGTTATAGGGTGGTCCTTTTGACTATATGATGATGATGTTGATATTGTGTTGTTATATATATTTCATCTCACAAGCTGCTGTATACATTTTTGATTTTTTTTGCTGGATTTCTCTGGAAATCGATGAAAATAAAAGTGGCTGGCAATGGGGCACTCTTGTGATGTTCTCCTCTCAAATCGAGGAAAAGTGTCTATTTTAATATTTAGTATATTGTACTCGTCTTCGTATATGTATACGTGTACGTAATCATATGTTTTGAAAGTGACGATGAAGACGGAGACGACATCGACAAAGGCACATGGTCTGATGAATAGAATTTTATTTTTAAATTTTATTATCATGTCAGGTTGGGGAGAAAAGATTTTATTATTTGAGTGGTAATGGAGTTTTTCTTTTGCATCTATAAAAAGGCATACTACATCGATTTGATTATTTCGACCTTCTGATGTTCATCTTAACTTTTGATATTTTATATTAAATAAACAATAAGTACCTATACGATAAAGGTAAATGTATGTAATGGAGAAGATTAAAAAATATCTTTCCCCTTTGTCAAAATCTACCCTTTTTAGTGAGTTTTTCACAAGCTACAGAAAAAACGAACATTTTCGTGGATTTAAATATAAAAATAAACCCTAAATTTTTGGCTTTGACTTAAGTTTCGTTAAAAAAGATAATAATAATAATTTAAGCAAAAATAAAAACGCTAAAAAACTTCCTATCTTTCATAAAATCATAAGAAACTAATCTGTTTGGACAACGAATTAAAATCCGATTAAAATCTATTCTCCCAACGATTTATAATGCTGTTTCTCCCCTCATCAACACAATCTGCTTAGACAGTAAATTAATCTGTTGGATGTAAAGAAAAAGACTTCGTTAGAAGTAATAAAGACTCATAAGGTGGTTATTTCTTTTGTGTTATATTTAAATCCGTCATTGACATTATTGAAATCAAGTCTAATCCAATCTGTAGATTTAGGCATTGGGCCTAACCAATAATCAAATTTAAAGTTCACTTAAACATTAAACTGAATTATACATATCGATACCTTCCCGTAAGAAAGTATTAAGCGACATTTTTTTCGAAAATGACTTCTTGATGTGGAAATATACTATAAGTTGAGCGCCACGTCTTGGTACCATTTTGGTTGTTCTATCATGTATACAAAAGAAACTAGAAAAAAATTGTGCAGCCAATACATTTCCTCACAGAATAATTTTGTTTTTTGCGTTTCCTGAACAATTTTAGAAATGTCGCTTAATACATTCTTACGGGAAGGTATCGATATTTCACCATACCAATAAACCAATTAGTCAGGGTCCGAATCGACTAAGGTGATATTTGATAGTTGACAGTCAAATTGAACAACAACAAAATTGTGCATATGAGTGTCAACTATCAAATTTCACCTTTCACCGATTCGACCCCAGGTTAAAGGCTAAACTCAGTTAAATTTTATGTTTGGAAAACTCAAAATTCAATAGTATGTAATTAGTAAACATATATTTTAAAATTTAAGCGATTTTCAGAATGGCTATTATATATTGGCAAACATCGTATTGAAGTTTTTAAAAACGCAATTTTAATTTTGGAATCTTTAAACTAGGGATGGGAAAAACCGGCTGGTTTAAACCGGTTTCAGTTTTTTGCTTCGGCCAACTGTTTTTTTTTCGGTTTTTTTTTTGTTCTCCCGGTTTAAACCGGTTATTGCGAAAAACCGGCTGAAAAAAAAAACGTCAAACAAAAAAACAACCCGATTTTCCATTGTCAAATAAATTAATTTATTTTTTATATAAAAATTGTGTCTTTTTTACCAATCGCAAACTCAATTGATTTTGTCATTGTTGAAAAGTGCATAGTAATGTTTTTTTTTAATTCAAAATATTTTTGAGTTTTAAAATTTAGAATGCACATTTATCATTAAACGAATCCGTTCTGCAGTTTAGGATCTAGTTCAATATTTCAAGACGAAATGATGTCAAAAATTACCGACGCGTTACCATGATCTAGTTCTGTTGAGAGTAAAACACACAAAATATAATTAAAATCTGTACATACAGTCGTTTTAAAAAAAAAATTAGCTTTTCCTTAATGTTTAGAACTTAACGTTCGTTAAGGTCCGGGACTTTGTAAATACTCAAAAATAATCAATACAAATCTATCTAATCTATTCGAAATTTGAAAAAAAAAAGAAACAAATTTTGCAATTTAAGTCATCTAAAAGAAGTAATATCGCTTAATGTACAAATATGAGCCAATGCTCAGTGTTTTTTGTAAGTAAAATAGTGTTTCAAAATGTATTCATCATTGTTTCTTTCAGTTTTTAATTTTCTAACAAAGGAACTTTCAACAATCGGTCTACGCGGTTGATTGATTAAAAAAAAATGAGCTGTAAAATAACCTGAACACATTATTCTATTTCTGAAAAAGCTAATTTTCTTTGTAATATAAACCCGTAAAATGTCATATATTTGCATTTTATTTAACCCAAATGTAAAATTAGGGAAAACAAAATGTTCTAAAAATTTCTGTAAGAAATTGATTATAGTCTCTGAATTTGTGCTTCCATAAGTAACTGAAATAATGGTAAAAAAATTATTTTTTGAAAACTGATATCTCAGTACTAAAAAATATGTTATGGCAAATTTCTTTACAAAAGTACTTAGTCAAAATTTGAAGTTGTTCCAAATGTGTTAAGGGTACTTATAAGACTTTTTTGTTTGATGATCAGAGGTTTTTTTTAACAATTGATGTATGAAAAGTCCAAAATGTTTGGGTTTTGTCCCTTCATTTTAGTATCATTAGAAAACTCTCATACTGACTGTTATTTTCCATCAATCTTCTGCGCCCATTATTATCTTAATCTGCTTGAAAATACATTTTTCTTTTTACATTCAAAAATGAATACAAATTTTATTTATTTTATGTAAATCCCTAATTTCTTTTATATTTTCAGAACCAGGACAAATTGACCTGTATGAATTTCTGACTGAGTCTGAGCTGCAACACTACTATAATTCGTTCAAGTAATATTTTACCTCATTTGAAAAAAAATATCCTATTTTAATTCTCATTCTTGATATTATTCAAAATAATAGAAACGAACTTAAAATAAAAAGCGCTTCCCAATTTAAATACGCAACCGATGAGGACCTCAAACAAATTGGACTATCACGTCCAGAAATACGTCGATTACGCAAATACTATGAAAAATACTATCCACATGGATATCTTAGTAAAATCAAACGTCTCCTTCAAACACCCACCATAGTGAAACGGGATGATGGCACTGTAACTTATAATACACCATCGACTGACGGCAATGGCGCCAAATCGGGTACTTCGCCCAGTAAAGCACCAAACAATAAACACATTATCCCGGCCGATTCAATTTGTGTGAATAAGCAATTGGGTACTGGGGAGTTTGGTATTGTTCAACAAGGAGTCTGGACAAATGGCACAGAAAGGGTAAGTGATTGGTTTTTTCCTCAATATTTCATCATCATCACCATCGAAACAAATCAATACAAAACAACAAACAAAACAAAAATAAGTAAAAGGGTATTCATTCTTCTTTTGTGTTTGTTTCTTTTTTTTTCTTGTTGTTTTATGTGTAGATTCAAGTGGCGATAAAATGTTTGTGCCGCGAACGAATGCAATCAAATCCCATGGAGTTCCTCAAAGAGGCTGCGATTATGCACTCAATCGAACATGAAAATATCGTTCGATTGTATGGCGTTGTACTTGCTACCGATTCTTTGATGTTGGTCACTGAGCTGGCACATTTACGTTCGCTATTGGAGTGCCTTAAGGATTCAGGTTTGCGTGTTAGCTTTCTAACCATACCAACACTATGTGAATTTGCTATGCAAATTTGCAATGGAATGAAATATTTGGAGAACAAACGACTTATTCATAGGTATTAGGCTTTGTTAAAAATGTTCCCCCATCTCGAGCAGACATGCTGACCAATATAATTTCTATTTCAGAGATCTAGCTGCCAGGAATATTTTAGTTTTTAGTAAGAATAAAGTGAAAATCTCTGATTTTGGTCTATCTCGAGCGCTGGGCGTTGGCAAAGACTATTACAAGACCAATTTCAATGTGAATCTTAAACTTCCCATTGCATGGTTAGTTCTTACAAAAACAATCAATATGCATTTTTAATTCTTTCTTTAATTATCTTGAAAGGTGTGCTCCTGAATGTATCAATTATCTCCGTTTTACCAATGCCTCGGATGTCTGGGCTTATGGAGTGTGCTTGTGGGAGATGTTTTCTTATGGTTTCCAACCCTGGGCTGCACTTACCGGACTTCAGATACTTGAAGCTATCGATGAACCAAATTATCAAGTAAATACACATTCCCCTTTATTTTTCGCTTGAGTCTTTCATATTTCATTTTTCATTTTTAGCGTCTTGAGCCGCCAGACTGTTGTCCCCGAGACTACTATCACTTAATGATGAAATGCTGGCAACATGATCCATCTAAAAGGCCTAGATTTTCCGAAATCCATGAAATGTTGCCTGAACTGAAACCCGAACAACTAAAGACTATTGTCAATTCTTTGGAGCCGAAAAAAGATCATTTAATTTATCGGCAAGGTGAAGTAATTACTGTTCTTGAGAAAAATACTAATACGCCATTTTGGAGGGGAGTCTTAAACTCAGGGAAAACGGGATTGTTTAACCCAGCCAACACTATTGCCTATACAGAAACTCCTCCTAGCTCAAATAGGTAGTTTGTGACAACCCCCAAAAACACTAATAAAGATCAATAATTCATTTAATTTATTTAAGGGAATCATTCTATCGCAACAATGAACGATGTAGCAAACGTAAATTACGAACTGAAATGATTTCCAGACCACAAAACGATTTTAAACATACCGGACATATTGGTATCGATGGAGAATCGTTTGGAGATGTTGCATTTCTTGGCAATTCTCAAAGTGTAAGTTTTCAATTTCATAAGTTTTGTTTTCTTCAAACTAAGCTAATAGCATCATATCCCTATTCTGCTTTCTATCTTTTTCATTTGTAAAGTATAATCATTTGCCACGCCAAGTAGTTACGCCATACAAACCATCTGAAGACATTGAACAAACGCCTCTACTACTACCACCAACACCAACCAGCCCAGACTCTTTACAAACTGCCAGCGGTTATTTTCCCGAAGAGATACGCACATCATCGTCAACAAATCCGACGTTTATAAGTTCCAATGAAAACACACCCAATCATCATAACACGTTTGGCGCTCCATCCTTTGATTTCTCGTCGACAACGTCTGCTCACACCACAATGTCGAATGCCCAAAAAACAATGTTTCATTCATCAACAAATCCATTTGCTTTAGATTCATCCACATCAGCTACAGCTACAGGGAATAATCATCATGCTAGAGCAACAGCTTCAAGTAGTAACAGCAGTAGTAATAGTACATTTGCATTACAAAACAATAACTATGGTCTAGAGGCGAATGCTTTTACCAATGCCAATTTAGAAGATGACTCTCTGCAGGCATCAAGCGGTTCAAATATTGAAGATCAACATGAATACCATGAGATATCGGATGATGAAATAACAGCAGACAAAGTCTTTGATATGGGTCCATCGTTGTTGGATGAAATAAATTCCATGTTTGGAACAATAACTGCAGCAGCAGCAACTGGCACAACAGACAGCTTAACAATGTCCAAGTCTCCGGACTTTGATCATTCACATAAACTTGCTGAATTGTCTTCCAAATTGAATAGAAAGAATAGTGGTGATTCGAATGGAAATAAATCTAAAAAGAAATCTGGAACTGGAACAATGAAACCTATTTCGGTGAAAGATGAAAAAATTCTCAACCATGCAATTGAGATTGCGAATGAGATTAGTGCGAGGTAAACATTATCTTTTTGTTTGCGTTTTGAATTGTAATTGTACTTTTTTTCTTTTTCAAGGTCAATGACGGATTTAGTTTCCGATCAAACACCTAATGTTCAGAGTCCCAAACGAAAGTTTAGCTTTCGTTTTCCTCATTTGTCACATCATCATGGTGCCAATGATAAACATAATGCTGGTCCATCAACTGGACATAATGGTAATGCTGGTCCATTATCATCATATGCAAAGGAGAAAAAGAATTTCACAGAGGAATTGAAGAGCATACCCGACTTACAGGTACAAATAAGTTTCAATAGAATTGTTATTAAATTTTGTTTTTCATATTTATATGATAATGAAAAAAGAATATTAAGTAGAATCATTCGTAGAAGGAAAATAAATCATTGCTATTCGAGGGGGTAGTTTAAATAAAGCTGATTTCCTTTTTTTTAAGAAAGTGGTTAAAATCAGAGCTATTTGATTTTGCTTTTAAAGGCTCTTCTATTAGGGTTCTTGCGTTTTGTAATGATTTTTACTTTAAAATCAAGGCAGTTTTCTAGAATTTGTATTGAGTATTTTAATGCTAAAAGCAAATGGAAATTTTATTTGACTGTGCTTACATTATCGATTTATCCGAAGGTTTCTTTGATTGTCAATAAATCCAACCATCTTAATACCCAGGAATACATGTTGTTTTCAAGGTTAATCTTCGTTTTATATATGAAATGATTTAATGCGACGTAATAGTAAATCTCAAAGAGACGAAAGGCTTTGGCCTATTCAACATTTATATTTGTCCATAGTGACGTTTTATCGAGTCGATGGTGTTGGGTTCTGTTTGCAATGACTGCATTGCGCGTTTGACTCATTAACAGTAACAGTTGCAAGGATTTAAACATATGAATGGCGACTAACCTCACAAAAGTATCTAAAAAATTCGTCTGAAAGTTTCAAGCCGATCGGTCCAGCCGTTTCTAAGAAATTTTCCTCACTCTATGAAAACACTGTTTCCGCAAAAATGTGTTTAGAGTTTTGGGAAAAATTTAAACTAAGTTAAGACGGATCAATGTGACATTTTTGGACAATATACTGAAATATAATTTGTACAACAAAAAAAAATCCATTTTTTCAAGACCTTATTTTTTTAAATGCTTTTTACACTCTGTAAAAGTTTTCCGGGTCAAAAAAATGTAAGGTCTATTAACGGTAGTTCTATAAGAAAAATGGCTTACTCATTTAACCAAAAAGAAAGAAAGAAAATGCACTGAGTTGGTTCTTGAATATAAGAATGTAATCAGTGCCACAGTGCATACATGTGCATATATGTATACATATCTTAAATGTCCGACCTGATAGATTCCTATTTCTTAGCTTTGTGAAATCGGTTCTAAATTATTCTTAGTTTTGTGAAATGGTTTCTAAATTATTTTAAAAGCATCAACTAAACAATTTTCCGCTCCATTTTACGACTAAGTAGAGTTTTCATAATTTTTTTTATTTTGGAGCTTCTGAAGATAGCCTCCATACCTCAAATTATATCGCTTTCAAGAGAAGATAGTTCATTTCTTTTGTCACTTTTCTTTCATCATGACCCTACGTTTGTGTTTTAAATTTTGTTTGCATTGTTTTGTTGCATTCTTTTTTTTTTTAATAGAGATGCAATTTTCGATTAAAGCATTGTTTGTCTGTCAGAGTATGAAAAGTCTAGGATTCAGTTCAGGTATCATTCATCTACGGCTCATTTAAAAACAACTTTGGATTACTATTACTGCCCCTTCATAAAAGCAATGATTTGTTTTCCTTAAAAAAAAATGTATGTCAAACAATTTATTATTTTTATTTAATTATAAGTACCTGAATTGCATATTTATCTTTTTTATTTCACTTTTTTTCTTGTCTTACCTATCCCGCGATAATTTCTTACTAACAAAAAAAAAAAAAAAAACAAATTTACTCTCGAAAACGAAAACCTTAATATTGGTCTCCAACCTTTATTTTGTTGTCTATTTGGTTTTAATCTTTGGTTTAATTTGTCTATTTTCGCTGGTTTTCTTTTGTGTGGGTTTTCTGTTTGTTTGTTGTATCTGTGCTACAAAATAACCAAAAATAACTCATAATACCATCAATTAAATTTATTTGTTTTGCAATTAGTTTGACGATTACATAAATCATTCCACTATCGATTTGTAGATTAGAATTTGAATTACATAATTACATAAAAAAAGACAAAATAAAATTAAAAAAAAAAAATAATCATTGTAAACTAACAAAAACATTTTCTTTTTTCCTTATTCACTATTTATCTTTCTCTCTCTCTTATTCTCTTGTTCCAAAATCAATCGTTCATCATCGTTTCCTTTTTAAATGCGCCCTGTTTTTTTTTTTATTTTATGTTTCGTTGTTTTGTATTCGTTTCTTCTTATTTTAAATTAAATACACGCACAAACAAAACACATCATTATACCATACCACCCACCCATAGCGTTTTCGCCCTAGCGATTTGGAACCCTTTCCCATTTCAGACATTCGAATACCGATTTTTGACAAAGAAGCTTCAGATTTCTTCTTTGAAAAATCTCGTGAAATCCTTAGTCGTCCGATTAACATTGATTTTCGTGAAGATATCGAAGTCAATGATAGCCGGACACCAAGAGATGTTATCGGTGAAAATCTATTAGACATTGAAAACACTTTGAAAGCTCTGAATTTGGATTTTATCCAAACATACAGTG
Organism: Episyrphus balteatus; assembly: GCF_945859705.1. Classification (NCBI taxonomy): domain Eukaryota; kingdom Metazoa; phylum Arthropoda; class Insecta; order Diptera; family Syrphidae; genus Episyrphus; species Episyrphus balteatus. The sequence continues at coordinate 156,181,588 of NC_079134.1, forward strand.
AGCTGGATAAGAACGATTCAGCCGAAACACTGTTGAATGAAAAGTTCGCCAACATTGTGTCATCTCTGGAGGGTGAAATAAGTAGTGCAAGTACTATTGCTGGAAGCTTAAAATCATCTGGAGTGTATGACTTTGGCGGTGGTGTTCATACAAAATTCGACTTCAACTCAGCCACCAGTCATATTGACAAACACTTGCAACACTACAATGACATCATTGACAAGATCGAAGACAAGCGTTCAAGCACTCCAGACACCGGATTCGCCTCCAGAGAAACCAATCTCTCGCTTTCACGGCGGAGTAGCCAAAAGAGCAGCTACTCCCCTCAAGATAGCTACTTCAGTCCGAAGGATATTAGTTTCTCTGGGAGTTCGATGGAAGCGCGTGGCTATATGAGTGTAAAAAACGAATTGGCCACAAATAATTGCACAAAAATCCATCAGTCTTCATCGCCAGTTAAGAATGTCAATGCTAGCAACACATCCATTTACTCACACTCTCAAATGCAGAACTCTCCATTAGGTGATTATTCGGGCAGTCGACAACGGTCCATGTCGTTTAATGATAATTATAATTTGAAATCTCCCGTTCTATCAGAGCCACAACACCGGACTGTGGGACAGCAAAGCTTTTCCCATCGCAGTACCGGCTCCTTTCGCAGCAATCCCGTCGGCGGTGCGGGCAACAAGGTAATGCAATATAAACCGCGTAGCATCAAAGCGCGCACCTTACGGCGTCTGAGCTATAATCCAATTGTACTTGACTCTAGCTCTACATCAAGCGATGAGGAGAGCGACTTTGACCGAAGCATTGCCCACTCTGAGTGCGATATACGCACACGTGTGTCATCGAAGAGGCGGCGGCAATATCTAAATAGGAAGGCGTTCTCCGCCAGCAATGATGAATCGGCCCAAGACAAGCTTTATGGGTCGAATGCGAGCATTAAATCGGCTCCGCACTACAACAATTATGGCACAGAGCTGACCCAACGTCGATATCGTGGTGGAGGTGGTAATGCCCATCATCAGCAGCAGCACTTTTCCCATGATGTTCATCATCAGCAGCAGCCATCTCAGCATGGATATGATGAGAAGATTTATGATTTTGGAGGACGTGGACCTGGCAACAATTATGCCATCAACATCAACCACGTCATCAAGCCACCACGAGCATTTGCCGTTAATGGGTCAAGTTTTGCCACTAGCCGTAATTCAATGTTCCATGAATTTGATGTCTCCAAACTGACTGGTAAGAGTCCAACTTCCACAACTTACTATAATGCGGGACAGGAAGGAAAGAAGGTGATTGTGAAGCCTCAGAAGACTTCTCCGCCACCTCCTCAACAATTACAACAGCAACAGCAGCAGCAACCACAACAGCCGCCGCCACCACCACCTCCAGCCGTTCTGCAGAAGCAAACTTCAATGCCATCATCACATCAAAGTCATCAAGGGGGAGGCAACTTCCATTGGCCAGAGAAAATTCATGCCTCAACAGTGAAGCAGAATGATATACTGTGGCGACAACAACGTTCGCACAGCACATTCAGCAGTCTCAAGGTGAAGCAGGCATTTTCGAGTGATAGTTCTTCAACAGATACAGAGGAGTTTGAGTTTCGAAAGGACTTTTTGCCTCACATTCCGCCCAGCCCGGCGCCATAACTAAGAAAAATGCTTAAATATTTAATGAATTTACTGTTTGGAAGCGTAATGCCGCCAACGTCGTCGTCTTCAGCGTCGACGGCGTCGCCGGCTGTTAAACGATCGTCGGCTCAATCAAGTTTGAAATATTGAATTGTTAAGGTTTAAGAGTTGATAGTTGTTGTTGTGTAGTGAGTTTTTAAATGCTTGGTATAAGAATAGAGAAAACAAAAATATATAGACCGTTATATTTGAGGGGAAGGAACGAGGCAAAGGTTTTAATGCTTCTGCGTAAATTGATTAAATCTTTTAAGCAAATTGCTTTAATTTATTTTCAAAAGCATTTCCTCGTCCTGATAACATAAAATTATCATCGCCCTGGCCTCTCCTAGTCATTTTTTTTTGTATCGAATGTAATTTTTTTAATATTGTCAGTGGTTTTTTATTAAGAAAAAGAACTTTCTTGAGGTAGATGCATAAAATCAGTTTGTATACGATATCCCCGTCCAAAGATAGGTTCAATGAATGTATTATTGTAAAAGTAGTTTTTTTTTTAATTGTTTAATTTTAATTTTTTAATGTTTAACTTTAAAGAGGTTTAATCCGTATACCAAAGTCTTATGGGGTTCGCTTAATTTATCTATGAGAAATCGAATTATTATCTAGATGTTCTTGGTCAGATTTCGAATAAATTTGGTTTAAGATTATTACTCCAGATGTATTGCATCTGTTCTTCATCAAGTATGTAATTTTAACTTTTCAATTCACATGGGACACTAAAAGCGTCACTCTCATCTTCAAGTTACTTAATTGTAAAGTCTAGTTCACTGCTGATGTAAAACGATGTCTGTTAAAGCGGTCAGGAAAAGTTGAAACATTGAAATATAGAGTTATATCAGCCCTCGTAGCCTTGCAAAAAACAGCTTAGAGGTCACTTTTGTGTACACAGTTAATATCTCCATCGGTCGATATCTCATTTCAATTTAACTGATCGAATTATTGAACTTTTCATTTCACATCAGCTGGAATAAAGCTTTATTAAGAATGTATTTTAATCTTTTTTAAGAAATCTAAACGACTTTTAGGCAGCTTGCGGAAGAAATGTGATGCTTTTTGGAACCAATTTAAATTTAATTAGATAATCCAAAGAGAATAAACTCATCTTTCTTCTAATTTTCTTTCAATGTACGAGTAAAAAGGTTTCTTGACTTTTTATGAGAGTGTGTCTGTGTATTAAATTCAAAAATGAAAAATTTAAATGTTTTGTTTCCAAAATAGATCATTACTTTTACATCATAATTTTTTGTCTCGATTTAGTTTTTTTTTTTCTTTGATATTTATTCATAGGTAGTGTGAATTAAAGGAATTAGATTCCGCTCAAGCGTGAACTTCTGTTCTAATATGATGAAAGCATACATTTCGGAGACGAATAAGAACTTAAATAAGATATTGTATAATTTTGTACGAAAAAAAAAAATAGTCCCAAAATTATTACCTTATTCTGACAAAACATTACAAATTTTTTTTGGAAAATAAGGCGTTTTGACGGGTTACACTGGAATCCCTCGAAAATTATATCTGTTACAAATTATAGTAATTAAAGGCAGTGTAATTTTACGTAAAACTCCTTTTAACTTCCAATTCACATTTTGTAGCTTGGACCAGTATATTTCTGAGTACTCCGTATCAGAATAATGTGTCCCGAAATGTTTCATTCATTTTAAGAGACGTAAGATCCCAGATAGAGCTGAATTATAAATCCAAACATTTTTTTTTAACAGCACTTGGGAAAGATATTCAGCCCTATTTAAAATAAAATCTGCCGGCGAAATGTGTAAGGGAGTGGGGTTCTCATCAAAAAGCTCAAAGAAATTTTGCTCATTTTTAGTTTTTCATCATTATGAACGAATAGAAGAATAAAATTAAATAGGAAGAGGAAGAACAAGGAGAAGAACAATATTGTAGTTATTTTTCGATTGGGAGGCTCTCCCTAGCACATTCCCTCGGGTCTTTTCATTCAGAATAAGGCTGATTATATCAAACTGCCATAATAACTCATTGTGCAGAGTGATACATTATTAATTGTTCAATGCATTTTAATTTTTAATAGATGATTATCCCTTTTTTTCTCTTGAAAGCTGGTCTGAACGAAATAACTTTACTAATTTTTTTTTTTTTTTTGAGAAACATAATCTGCATTTATTTATGTTTATTTCTCAGAAATTACAATTTTTTTAGATGATTTTATTTTTTCTATTTAATCCTATTGCTTTTTCTGTAATATTTTCTTACATAAGATTTGTTACTTGTTTTGAATTTATCTTCAACAAGAAAATTCTTTGATCCTCATTATGAGAAGAAAGTTCGATAATTTGGTATTAACAATAGCGATTCAATTATTAAAATTGAGTTCCTTCAAACAATAAGGAATAATGAACTGTTTTTTTTTTTTACCGAAAGTTCAACTACTATTTAAAATGAGGGTCCCAAACAAAAAACTACAATTAATATCCAAAAAAAACTCGCATAGCCCTTAAACTATGTCATATAAATAAAATTCCTCTGGCATATTCGCATTTAAAACAAAAACAAAAAACAAAAACTGTATATTGAAAACATTTCTATAGAATCGCACAAAACAGTCTATGATTCGTTTTCAAAGCGAAAATTTAAAAACTAAACAAAAAAATATACATAACTCTAAACTTTCATAACGAGCACACAGTCAACAATAAATATAAATGATGTTGACCGTTTATTTGGTCAAATATAATTATTATAATTACACTTTTTCATAATTTTTTGTATACTCTTTCTATAATACACGACAATCTGTGCTACTCAAAACAATTTTTTCTATTTCAACAAAAAAAAAGCAAACAAAATATAATTAAAACTTTTATTACAGAAAATAATGTATCTTTTTAAACAAAAAACAGAAATTAAAATTTCAAACTCATAAAAACTTAAGAAAAAAAGAAAAGTATTAAAAATAAACACAAGCAAATTATTTTAATATAAAAATAAATTACAGAGTTGAATTTAACAAAAAAAAAAAAAACAAGGATTGAAAGCAATAATGTTCAAGGACCGTTTATGAAATTGAAATTACATAATAAAGATTTTAATTGAAAATAACAACAAAAATATAAAATACCAAAACAAACATTATATGTGTGAATATTCTATTACTGCTATTTACATAATAATATTTATTAAAATAAAATATAATGTTTGAACAAAAAAAAAATATATAAAAATATTTATAATCTAAATAAACTAAAAATTTAAAAAAAAATATTTTATTGTAATTGTTTGATAATTACACAAGTGAATTTATAGATAAAAAAGAGTATTAATACTATTTTCTTTATACGTAAAACATAATGGTAATATATTTATAACTATAAAATAAAATTAATCCCAAAAAATAGCCCACACAATTAATAACAAAACAAAAAATAAAAGTGTTGAAACTTATTAATAATAAAAAAAAACAAAAAATAACCTAAAAGGAAAGCGAATTATAAGAAAAAAAAGTTTGTTGCATTTTTTGAAAAATAAATAAATACAAAATTGATTCCAAATTGAAGAAGATTTATTAAGTGCAAAATTAGAAAAAAAAAATGATACACCGCCAGCGAACTTTTCTTTTAGTTTTTCTTCACAACCGAACACAGTATCAATCACATTTTACTTTAGGGAATGGAAAAAAGTTTCACATGTTTTTTTTTTCAGTTATAAAAACTTGAATTGAAATCCAAATTTGATAAATTCCTACGATTAAATAGTTTGGGGTTCCCGACATTTCTAAATTACCAAGTTTTTATAATAATAAATAATCGGTAAATTAAAAATTGATATGCCATTCTTTAAAACGTCACTTATGCCAGCAACCTTATAAATTTTTCAAATAGCACTCAAAAAATTTCCCTCTCCTACCTCTCAGCATCAATTAGGAAACTTCAAGGAATATTTCCGGTTTTTCGGTTGAAAAATCCATTTTCATTTTAACGCTCTAATTAAAACATTTTACACTACCAAGCTTGAGATTGAGGTTCAAAATAAATCTATTTATCATCCAACTACATAAACTAACCCCTTCACATTACTTCACAGAGAATTTTTTTTTAAATACTTCATTGGGGTACAACTTTTGATATTTTTTAAGTCATTGGCTTGATGAATTTTGATGAGAAAATGGTCCCAAATAGATGCATTTTCGGCACAAGTTCAACTTAACATGACAACGATCAATTTGATATGAAATGTGCCAAAACTTTTAGTCTTTTTATTTAGATTTTTTATTTAATAAGCAACAGTTTTTACAACTTTCTCGTCAATTTTGTATACAAAATTTTAAAAATTTACCGTTATATTGTTGACAACTATGTGTTAAAATTGAGTATTTTATCTTATCAAATTATATTCTTCAACGATTTTAATTCGAATCAGAAGTAAAAACAAAAATGATGACTTTTTTGAAATAAAACTGTTGGACCTGGTCCAAATGCATTTTGGACTACAGGTCATAGAAAAAATTAAATTGAATTTTATTCATAATGTAAACAAACATAAACAAAAATTATGAATTAATTTTCATTATTTTAGTTTCTGTTTCTTTCTTCATATAAAAACGTATCTTAAAGGCATCATTGTGCGAAGCTTAAATCTGTTGTGAGTTTGAAACTCCAAAAAAAAAGGCTGTCTCAGTTATCCATGTTCAGATCATATTCAATTTCAGCTCGCATTTTAATTCCGTGCGATGAATTGTCTAAATTTCTTCAAAAAAATTTAACTTGGTTGAAATTATATAGGCTTAAATAAGCAAGACTTAAGTGTGAATCGGCCTTATCACGAATTCCGTTCGAATCGAAAAATTTTCTACGATTCCCGAAAAAAAACGTAATGTAAAAAATCAAAAATAGCTTAAATTTTAGAACTATCGTACTTAACGCAGAAAATTTAAACTAGTTCTTTAATATCAAAACTGAATTATGAACAAGAAATAAGGTTTTTCAAAAATTTCCTAGATTTTTGGCAATCGAATATTTTAGCAAGATACTTATAGGTTAGGTACCTTAACACGACCTCTACATAATGTACTTCAAGCACTAATTGAATGGAAAATATTTAACACCAGGTTTTAGTTCAATAACTCTTTTCTTTGTTTGTATGAAACTAAAACTTAACCTTATTTGTTAATAATAAAATGTATAAAATAACACTGGAGTACTCGTAAACATCAACATACTAAACATTAACTGCCTAACTAACTAAACATTGGTGACGAGTTAAGGCCACATTAAACCACACTAATCAATCAGCACTCACACTACTACTATCTGTGGCTTTTTAACATCTTTTTATTTTCTTTTTTGTTTGTTATTCATATTTAACACTCCTTCTGTTTTATATTAATTTTCTCTCTTTTTGTTTAGAATTCAAAAAACCTTTCCAATTGATATAACTTTTGTTATTTTTTCTATTGTTTTTCGTTTTTATTTTTAAATAATTTTTTTGAATTTTCATTTTAACCCACGATACTCCTAATCCTAAAAAAAAAACAACAAACTACCTTTAACGCTTTGTTTTTCTCACTAACGCCATTCCTATCCTCCCTATGAAAAAAAAATATAAACAAAAATCCTTGCACCACATCCTCCTCTAAAACAACAACAAAAAAAAACTCCCTCCGAATCCACACATAAAATTTCATTCACAGAATACAATCACTGAAGAAGGACGTGAAGCCTACAACAGTCTAATTGAACGAAAGTCTTCAATGACTTTCATAAGTAAATTGGACACCAATGAATTTGAAATGACCACTGCTAAAACACTACCCAGAAGATCTATTCATTTGAAAAATGAAGTTGATGTTCTTGCGATGGAAACAAGTCTGAGGAACCAACAGGGTCAATTAACAGTTCCATTGCAAGAAGCTCCACGACCTATGACTCTTCCCAATCGTGGATTCAATGGAAAACTGAGGAAAAGTGAACTCATCACGAATCCAAAGTTTTTCCCATTGAAACAGCGACCTAGGACATTGGCTGGGGAGAATGATGAAAATTCTCCAGTCAATAGTAATACGTGCAGTCAAGCATCAGCAGTCTCTGACAAGGAATGTGAAAGCCCCAGTTATCTAACAAATACATTTTATACTTTCCCTGAGAAGAAGGCCGCTGAAAAGGGTGCTTCAAGCACCGATCAACAGGCGGCGGCAGATAATGCCAACTCGAATGTTATTCCCCTGCCTCCGAGAGACAGGAATAAAGTTATCAAAACCAATCCCAAGCGTCATGTTCGCAAACATCCACTTATAATTCCAGCCTACGGTGTTCAAAGGACACTGAATAAAGTAACTGAGGTTACGCCCGATGATGACCCGAAAATTCCCTTCCCTGGAACAGCTTCAAATAGAAATCATTCCCTTTCGAATGACGCTCACAGAAATTCAGGAATCAATCTGAGAAAATTCACACATGAAGCAGTCAGTGCTGTTGTTCGTCCAACAAGTAGACACTCGGATTCATTTGACAAACCTATTGACTCGAGAACTTATCAGAATTTGCAAGAAATTCACAGAGACATGAATGAGAATAACCCTCACTCAGAGTCTCTGCAGTTTGAATCCATTATTGAAGATGGTTGTCATAACTTGACATCGCCCGATGTTACAGATGGATTCTATAACTTCTCCATTCAAAAGGAACAATACAACAAATGCAAAGAAGTCGACTTTGATAGTACAAAGATATCTGGGCTTTATGTGAACGAAGATGAACTACGTAATCTGGATATTGAAAAGAAGACTGTTGTTCCTTTTGTTCCACCAAAAACAACCAGCAACAGTCCTGGAAGCAGCTCAATGTCAGTTTCTGTGGCAAAGCCTGCAGCAGCAGCTGTGGCGACAACTTCAAGTGGAAGTAGTGGCAATGAACTGGCTGGCCATGCACTTTTTAATAAAATTCGAGAAAGTGTTGATATGGCCATGAATAGATCACAGACGAGTGATGGAAGTCGTCATAGTAGCCGCCCTGGAAGTAAACAGGAAGGTGTTGTGATTGAAAGCTCAAATGAAATCGAAGAAGAAGATGCTTCACCACAGGGAGCGTTAGTTAAAGATTCCAATTCTGTGAGTTGTGAGGATTTGTTGGAGTTTTCAGATAAGAAGCCTAAAGGTTGCGAACGGGGAGTGGACTCAGACGAAGTCAGAATAATGATGAAAGTCTTGGGCAAGGAGGTGAGTTTTTTATTCATTTTATTCGCTTTTAAAGTTATTTACTATTTATTTTTGTATACTTTACTTAGAGTACACCGACAAGATGCCTTCATGTTTTGGAATTCATCGAATGGGATGTTCACAAGGCAATAAAACTAATTAAACTACAAAATATTCTTAGTGGAATGGAATTAAGTCTTACAGAATCTGTTGAAGCCTTACAAAAGTCCGATTGGGACCTGCAAATAACTGCCATGAAGTTGAAGGGGCACAAATAATAATTTAGACTATCACTTTTTAATTAGTACAGTCACAAACTCATCACCAATCAATGCATTTCTTTTGGGCAGATATCGATTCTTTCTTAAAAATCTCTTTCAATGATTTGAAAAACAATTTAAAAAAAAAAAACTCAAATAATTTTACATGACAAATTTTCATTTCTATTAATTCTATCGAAGTCTGAATCTCGATTAAGTACTTATTTAGTTGTAAAAAAATATATTAACATATTATTTTTTTTTATTATTATTTCAATTATTAAAAAAAATTAAGAATATTAATCTAATATAAAAAAAAGAGAGATTTTATAATTATGTTTAAATTACAAAAAAAAAAATATCGAACAAAAACTCTATTTACTTTTATAACTTTTTTTTTATTAATTATTATGTTTAATCTTATTAAAATTGTTTGTTTTATAATTTTTTTTTTTTCATATTTTCTAATGAAAATTTCTATATTGTTAAAAATATTGTAAATTAAATACAAAAAAAATATCTTTTTATTTTTATAAAACTAATTGACTTATTTAAGAATTAAATACAAAAAAAAGTACATTTATATACATTTGTTTCCAAGAAAATTAAATAAAACTATATTTTGATATTGATCAATAATTCCGGAAAATTCGTTTAATGAGTTTTATTTGTTTTTCTATTTTCGGAAAGCGTAATAGAGCTGAAATCAGTAAGATGAAGAAAGTAAGTATAGATTTTATATTTACATTGTGCTATTTATAATTCGTTTTTTTTTTTTTTTGTGATAGGTTCTGTGAAAAAAGGCATGTGAAACCTTAATATTAGTGCAAATCGGTATATTGAAAAGAACAGTCTAGGTAAATTAATAATGACGTAATTAACGGATGTAACCAAAGTTTTTTTTTTTAAGTGAAACATCGGCGTTAGGTTTTGTGGGGTTTTTGCGTTACGTCTGGTTTTTGACTCTTACATTCTTACAAACAAAACTAATACAAATACACCAAATATAAATAATATTGTAGTTGTGGTTACTTGGTAACCAAAAGTCCTTTTCAGGAATTTTTCGGCCATCGAATACACAATCCTAAAACGATTGTGGCTCCACTCCTGAAACGATTGTGGTGCTACCCCTAAAACATAGCGGATGTTTTTCCGGTGTCACTTCTATATATAATTATTCAATGATAAACCTCAGTCTATCTTAGAAGCAAGAAAATAACAGCTTAGTGCCTGGCTACACGGTGATTTTTCAATCGCCTAAGCAGTGAGTTTGTTGGCAAGAGGGATGAGGAGTAAAGGAGGAAGATGCTCACGAAGGGAACTGAATTTTCTGAGGGTAGTACAGTTCCATTACTAAATTTTTCCTCTTTTTGACGTTTGTTTCTAGAAAATGTAAAAGTGGAACGTGATTGGGCACAACAGTGTGTAGCCACCGCATGTGATTTTTCAATCGATTGAAAAATCACTGTGTAGCCAGGCACTCATGAAAGAACTATGAATATGGCCATTGAATAATTATATATAGAAGTGACACCGGAAAAAACATCCGCTTTGTTTGAGGGGTGGCGCTACAATCGTTACAAGAGTGGCGCCACAATCGTTTTAGGATTGTGTATTCGATGGCCGAAAAATTCCTTAAAAGGACTTTTGGTTACTAAGTAACCACAACTACTATATTATTTATATTTGGTGTATTTGTATTAGTTTTGTTTTGTGTTAGAAGTGTGTTTGTTTATTTTTGTTTCTGTAATATTCAAATTGAATTTATTTTTAATTTTTGTAATATTTTGAATTGAACATTTATTTTTGAATGTTTGATTCTTATGTATATTTGAAAGGATTTTGTTTTTCTGTTTTTATTAACGACAAGAAGATTTTTCTTCAACTATAGAGAGTTTATTTAATTTTGACTAGGGTGCTTTTTGTAATAATATCTAGCTGTAGTTCACATTATTTAAATGTTGTCTTCATGCACTGTAGCATATACTTACTATTTTCTTAAACCCCATATGCAAGAGTACGTAAGGATCAAGTTCATACAATATGGCCATATTACACATTATTTTAAAGTATTTTAATGCATATTTCAAATATTTTAATACAATACGAAACTATCTCGATTATTTGCTTAAAATGATTGATGTATGCGAACAAGAACTTTGGATTTACGGCTTTGTTCAAATTTGCAGTTTTTACAAAATGTTAAATTTTGGAAAAAAAATCTTTTCGTACCATTTTTGGATACTTTTCTCTGTTTTTAATTTTTTTTTAATCTAAAATTTAAACAATAATAATTAATAAAATGTTGAAATAAACTCACAAGAATTTGAGTTTATTTGAAAAAAAACTGTAAAAAGGTCTATTTTGATCGCAAATGTATGAAAATGTGGTTTTGGATAATTCCAATGATTTTCCTATTGCACCATTTGAAATAAAATATTTGGTTCTAATATCCTAAAACTAGAAGAATGTAGCTTTTACATTCTCTTTATTTTGTCATGATACTATATAGTCAAGCTATGCATTCTCACAAAAAAAAGTTGAGATAACAATCAGACATTGCATTACTATAGCCCTGTTCCATTGGAGAATACTAATAGTAGATTTTTTTGTTCATCTGTCAGTCTGTCTGTCTATAGCTAAACGGATCTACCGATTAACATCAAACTTGGTATGAAGTATTTTTTGGAGACTCTCCAGAGGGGTTTTTAGAACTAATTTTTTTTAACCAGAAATAACGATACCTGCCATATACCAATTTCGGAAATGTTTTATTTTCTCGAAAACGGTACCAGTAATTTTGTTTAAAAAAATTATAAAATAGTTTTTGGGCAATCATGGAAATGTTTTAAAATTATTATTAACCTACCGTAGAACCGTTTTTTTTTTCAAATCTGATTTTCTGCCAAACTGCCAATTCAATTTTAAAGAATTTTTATATAGTTTAAATATTTATATACACTTAAGAGCAAAAAAACGGAATCAAAAAAGATAATTTTTATTTAAAACAAAAATTGCAATGGATAAAATAATGTTTCTTCAAGTTTTATGGTCTCATTTAAAAGCTTGAATTTTTTACTTTTAATTGTTGGTAAAAACTTCAAAATGCATACGATAGTATCATAGCTATCTGTCAAAAATTGCACTTCATTTTTTTCTAAATGTTAAATTTTCTTGATATTCTCTGCTTCAATTTCAGTTTTTTTTTTCCTACCGTTACTATTGACGTTATCTGTCAATTAATTGCACTTAATTTTTTTAAAATGTTAAATTTTCCAGATACTCTCTGTTTCAGTTTCAGTCTTTTTTTGCTTACATGCTTCATTTATGTTGATTGGATCCTTATAAAGTGAACGGGTTTTAAAGTTCCTAGTATTGATTTAAAGCCTTTGTTTCAAGCTTTTTAATGGTGCAATTAACATTCATGTATGTCAATTACATCCTGGCCAATTAACGTTTTAAAAAACGCAAAAGTTTGATTCCATTTTTTTGCTCCTAAGTGTAGTTTAAATATAAAACAGAAAGACAATTTGGAAAAATAATAGTTTTTGGATAAAAAAAATTGAACACTTTTTTTTTGAAAAATCAAATTTTCGAAAACCGGAAATTAATTTTTTTTGACATTTTAGTTTTGAATGTTGAATAGTGATTTCTACGAAATTGCATACCAATTTTATTTTTGATTTTTTTTTTTGTTTTAATTTATTTATAAGGTTCCAACGATTTTGAAATTTTTTTTCGACAAATCTTTCTTAGTAGAAGAAATCAAATTGAATAGGTACTTGTTGGAGGTATCAGGAATTCTGCTTTGTTCCTTTAACTTTTTGGACTAGTGTATAAAAACAACTCAGGTTAAAAGCTGCACTCGTTATGAAACTCAACTATTAAATTTAGCCGAGCGTTAGCCTTGTACCTGAGTATTAAATTGTTTATTGGTAGGGTGAAATATATATAATTCAGTTAAATATTTAAGTCAGCCTTAAATTTGATTATTGGTAAGGCCCGTAGAAAATAAAATTTACTAATTATAAGTTTTGGTGAATAAAACTTCTTATTCAGATTTCTTTGGCACAAATTTATTTGTCATGAAGTAAAGTTATCAGGAAGAGTTTCGATTCAGCAAAAAAAGGCGCTAGTTGTTACGCATTTTATAATATTGCCAAAAAAAATATAATATAAAAAAATAGCAATCTCTGTGGGGATACGAACTCAAAGAGCAAAAGTAAAGAGCAATCACCTTGTCACCTACGCTGATAGGACTATTGAAATAAGTGTAACTTTCATGCCCTATAAGCTATAACGTGCCTAGGATATACAACAATAATTATTTAATTTTGTTCAAATTCTCGTCGTTAATAAAAATGTTTTGTTTTTAGTTTCGAGTTACTATGGATACATTTATAATGTCAAATAACTTTTCAATATTTTTGTTTGATATTTGTGTAATTTTGTATGTATGAGTAAAATTTCCATATTTTCTTTTTTCATTTATAGGATGTCGATGTGTCGATAAGATTTATTTTTGTTTGATATTTGTTTTATGTTTTATGTGTGAGTAAAATTTCCTTATTTTTTTTTTTCTAATTTAGGATGTCGACATGTCGACATGTCGATACGTTTTATTTTTATTTGATATTTGTTTTCTAATGTTTGTATTAGTGAAATTTCCTTTTTTAAAAACAAATTTTTGTAAATATAATTTTCTAGGACAAGCCCCATTCTCTCTGGACATTTTTTAGTACATCTGATTGCCGAAAAAAATAAAATTCTGTGGCGCTAGAAACTATCGGTGTCACTTCTATATATAATTATTCAATGATATGGCTCAATACATTTTATAATTTTTTCTACTTTAAAATCAAAGCAATTGTGATTTTTGACAATTTCGTTCGTGTGTTGGTGATTTATATGAAAACCTGGGGTTTATCATCTTCATAGACAACGTAGACCCCAATTTCCTATGGAAAAAAGCTGGAAGAGCAATAGATGTGCATGCTCTGAAGTTAATTGCTTAGGAAATAAAAAAAATTAAAAAAAATCATGATTTGAGAAAAAAAATCATGATTTCATGATTTGAGTTCAGAATTCATGAAAACTATGATAAATCATAGTTTTTGGCAACACTGCTTACATTTAAGTTTCACTTGCCTTTTTTCTTTACAAAAATTAGGAAATCAGCCAAGATGCAGTCATTTTTAAAGAATTTATTATTTTTCAAAACTTTATTTCTACAGATACTCAAACGCTTCTGTATAAAACATTTTCGTTTAAATCAGTAGAATCATTTACGCGAAAGTCAGAATACAAGAAAACGGTTCTATGACTAATGGTAAATTTTTTTTGCATATCGTTTGATTTTCGTTTAACTGTCATAATATTATTGTGTCTGCTAGTACAATGCATGTGCCTCGGTTTAGTTTTGCCTTACGACTTTCTCGTTTTACATAATTGCTCTTTGTAGTGACTTGACTATCGTTTACTTCAACATCGTTTACTTTCCTCTCGTTTCGTATTAAGTAAGACACCCTCAGGTTCGTTTTTTTACTAATCTTAAGCTTAGCTGCCCTATAGTACCTATGCATATGGCAAGCAAAAAGAGGCTTCAACCAAAAAGTGCCCAAAACAATAAAATATACGACAGACTAGCACGAAAATTCTATAAATTATGAAAATGCTTAGGTACAAAAAAAATGAACCACCTAAAAACAGTTAAAAAAATATTGAAATTCATTCTTATAATGACTTAAACAATCTCTTAAACACATTTGGGCTCTAATCAAATTTGGTACATATGTATATCAAAAAGAGGAAAACGCCTCATTAGTAGCCTGAACTCAAGAACCAAACCCCAAAGAATATTTTGGTTTTAAATTATGAGACCTTTCTTTTAATGTCTCTTTCGATGGATTTGGAGGATTTTTTTAAATGCATACTTTTTCATCAAGGTGTTAACCTTAGATTTTTTATCAAAAAATATATTTTATAATTTTTTTTAGCTTAATGTACATATATGTAAGTGTGTTCACTGTGAACTCATATCTTTAAACCAAAACTTGTTTCGAGACTTTGTTCCCAAGATATCTGCTTTCCAATTTGTCCTAATCCGAGAGTTTTTCTCGATCGAAAAAACTCCTCGAAGCATAATTATTCGTTCCCACAGATACCTCGATAGGGCAGAATATTTACCCAAAAATCATTTCTCTTCTTTTTCATTTTAGGATTTTGATTCGTCATTCATTTTACAAACTTGTGTTGAGAACTGAAAAATCTTCTTAAAGCTTTGCTTACCATTTCTTATTTTCCTTGAATAGAATAAAAAAAATTAATTTTACAAATCTAATTCTTTATTGCTAAACATTTTTTTTATAATTATTTACAATGTGGTTAATTTAAATTGATTTAAAATATAGTTTTTTTTTGTGTTTTTTTTTTTTATTCATAATAATTCATTTAATTGTATAAACTAAAAAAATTGTTTTCATTTTAAATGCAGTGTAAAAGAGGAAAAGAAAAAAAGGAAAAAAAAATAGTTAAAGAAACCACTTAAAAGTCATTATACTACCTATGCTTGGGATATAATTTATATTTATATATATATATATCTATAATACACTAACAACTTTTTTTTCATTCAGGCGTATAAAAATTTATTCTAAACATTTCAATTTGTTTTTTTGAGGACTAAATTTTGTTGGTGTAAAATGTATTTTTGTTTTTTACTGAAATTTTTTGTTTTAAGTTTCAACAACAACATGCGAAAGAAAAGGAAAGCAAAAATAAAAAAGAGAAAGAAAATTTGGATGCAAAACAAAAAAATAAGAAATTAAAGAGAGAAAATTTGGATGCAAAACAAAAGAAAAATTTAAATAAACATTCCGAATAAAAGTAAACTGAAAATATGGATGCAAAAAAAAATAGTTTAAATATTTTTAATAATAAATGAAATGAAAATCCCGAAGGGGTTTATGGAATCGTCACATATGTCTTTTTCGGAGCATTGCTCTGGCAGCTATTATGCGTGTTGTACTCCTTGCTATCCTTGATAAACTTCTTGGTCGCTGAGCGGCTAGTGACGATGATGATGTATTACGTTGCTGCTGAACTATTGCCTTAGATTGTGGTTGTGATTTTTTCGTACTGACATTCTCCCATTTATCATCTGACTCTTCATCTGATTCTATGCTGGATTCACTGTTGGAATGCACAGAATCAGTCGTCAATGTTTTCGATTTGTTCAAATTCAAATTCGCATTTGATTTGTTTGAGCGCAGCGCTATATTCACTGGAATTTTACTGACTTTGGGTTGCGATGGTGCCACAACAGTTGATGTGGTTTTCTTTTTAGCTTTTGTCTTCGGAGATGCGAATAAAGGTCCATTCGCCTTCGGACTTCGCACACTTTCCAAAGACAAACGTTTGCGCGTCATTATCATGTTGTTTTGGCGATCTTTTCGTGCCGAGTTTCTTGTATTGACACGACTAGCCGAAGCCGAAACGTTTGAACGACGAATTTTAAGAGCTGGGTTTTTACTACTCATTAATCTCTTCTGGGTAGATTTTGTAACTCCAAAGTTAGACCTCTCTTTGTTTTTAGGAGTTTTCGAAGGAGCTTCTTCGTTTTCACTCTCACTGGATGACAATGAAGATAAATCACTTGATGTTGGTGATGCAATCGTCGACTTGGATGGACTCTTTGGTTCATTTTCTTTACTCGATGGACTATTCGGTTTCTTTTGTGTTTTCCGAGTGATCCGTTTTTGGTCAGCGGGCTTTTCTGGAACATTGGAATTCTTCGCTCGCAATTTATTGATTATTGGTGTTTGTGGTTTTGCCTTGGTGTTGTTATCTGATTCTGTAGCTGTTGATTCTGTTGATGTTGATTCTGTTGCTGTAGACTCTGTTGTTGTTGTTGGTTGTGTTCTTTTTGTCGCTTCTTTTGTTGTGTTTTCTGAAAGATGAAGACTCGTCTTTGATTGTTTGCGTAAAGGAGATGCGAATTCTTTACCTCCTTCATTTAAACTTTTTGGCGAGTTTGGTGATATCGGTCTCTTACGTGTGTTTCTTGTCGTTGGTTCTGTTGTTTGTTCTTTGTTCTGCAATTTTATTAAAAAAAAAAAAATCTTAACTGCTAACACAGAACAATTAATTAATGGACTTACAGAAGCTAGGGTATTATTGCGATTCGATCGAGTTGTTTTTTGACCAGGTGTACTGTTCTGTAAAAAGAATTATTGAATTGAATTACAATGTTATTTAAAAGCATTATAAATTAACTTTTCACAAACAAAACAAAAACTTAATAAAATCAAAAATAAAATGAATTAACGTTGAGCTTAGGCAAAACATTAAGAATGGGAAAGTTTTCTGTATATTACTGGTTGAATTCATTAACGCATCAAAAATTTTCATCAAAAATATTTCTGGTGCAAACGTAATGCTTTGCAGGTAAGGAAGTGTTATCTTTCCATACAAAAAGTTGTGATGCAAAAGCTGTGATGCGTTTATGAACTCAACCACTGATTCTCTGATGTGATTTTTCTTATATTATGTACATCGGTTTTACTCCTCTAGCTCTCAGAGGTATAATAGTTAATTCGCACACAGGATTGGATTCTTTGGCTGTTAGTTAACTCGGTAGGTCTAGCGGTATTAATGCTTGTATCAGAACAATAGATTTTATTTTATTTTTTCAAGAGAAATTGTAGATTTTTTTTTTATTTCATGGCTGTTTTGAGATGATTTTTGTCCATTTAATGATTTGTAAGTTTTTTTTTTACATTTACCAAAAAACCAGAAATGGGAAATTCTCTGCGGGAGCGGGATCATCCAAGAAAGAAGAGATGATACACCGTCTCATGATTTAATTTTCCAACGTCTGTCATCCAACACACAAAATTGCAAATTAACCAGAAGGTCTCTATTTACGGACAGTGTTGTTCACATCTTGAAAATAAGAGTCTTACATAACCAATCAAAATTGTCCTGATCCGGGCTATTTAAGTACTTATGCAAAGAAATTGACCTTAAAAGTTCTAATTAGAGTTTTGCAGATATTTGTTTACAAAAAAAAGTCAAAGAAGTCTTTTAGATTACTTATTGCTCGATCAGTTATTGTTCCATATAATTTGTTTTTAAAGCCTTTGTACCTATACGAAAACAGTTCTTTTTTAAACAAAGCCTTCCCAAAAGTGTATCAAAACGCGATAATATGTATATTTCTTTTTCTGTCTTTAGTTTTATGGTTGAATAGAGAGCGCTGTGAACCGTTTTTTTGCAATAGCGATTTGGTCTATTTTATAACATCTTTTTTCTCAGTTTTTTTTTATCAATTTGCGTTTGCATTTTTATGAAAGTTTTAAATAAGTTTTTTTTTTTTTATTACTTAAAAACTAATTTAATTTCCAGTCAAACTATTTGTTACAAAAATTTAAAACTAAAATATACTTTTGCATTAGGTGATTTTCTTTTTTAGTACAGAAGAAAGCTCGGAACGGATTCTGAACATTCTGAAAACGCTTTGAACATAATCAAATATTGCTCCTAGTTTGCTTTTTTTTTGTGAAAGCGTTCAGATTTTTCACTCAGGATGCTCGGTCGATTTTTTCTGAGCTCGTAGTTTGGGCTATGAACAATTCCCGAACAAAAAAGGTACACAATTTTGACGTTCTGAACGCTCTGAACAAAATAGAAACACCACTCTTTTCTGAAAAAACAAAAACCCCTTTTATAAGCCCAGTTTTTTCTTCAACTCAGTATCTACTCATTGTTTTATTGATACGAATAGAAATTTAAAATGAAAAATTAATTTAGAAAAAACACGGGTAAAGTGTCATCTATTTCTTGGAATTTTTACAGATTTATGAGCCGCCATAATGCAATATATGGAATTAGTTCAGCTACCTTCGAGATTTGATTCATTATATATTTATATGCAAAGCTTAAAACAACTACAGTACAATTAGTTCAATAACAACAATCTACCGAAATTATGTTTATTAAAACTTAT
Organism: Episyrphus balteatus; assembly: GCF_945859705.1. NCBI lineage: Eukaryota > Metazoa > Arthropoda > Insecta > Diptera > Syrphidae > Episyrphus > Episyrphus balteatus. The sequence goes on from NC_079134.1 coordinate 156,200,722, forward strand.
TTTTAATGCGTAAAATCTTTTTTTTTATGTTTCACTAATAAAAAGATAAGACTTACAGATTAACAACTTTAAGAAAATGAAATTGAATTTGATTGTGAAATTTGAATTAAACAAAACATTATGAAAATACATGAAGATTAAAAAAAAGGTTATGGCAATGTTAATTATTCACAGTTGTGCTTATTGCTACACACTAAGTTTGTGCTTATAATTGAATACCTCTTCTGTTGGTACTCACTTTGATATGATCAAAACGAAGAGTTCGATTAAATCTTCTCGTAGAACTTCTTATTTCAGTTGTTGTATCAGTAACAGCGGAAGATGTCGGTGATGGAGGAATCTCTTCCGAATCATCACTCTATGAAAATTCATACAAAACATAATTTAAATTACACAATTTTCAAATAAGTAATTTCATTTTGTTAAAACTTACATCTGGAGCTGGTGATGGCTCCTTTTCTTTTTGTGCCTGCTTTCTAGTCAACTTTCGAGTCGATGTTGCAGCCGGTGCATCTTTCTTTTTATTTTTTGCCGATTGTACCTTTTTACTTTTTGATTGTTCTTCATCTTCTGCTGCAGAATTTGTTGCATTTGTGACAGCACGAAGTTTTTGTCTCGTCGATCTTGTGGGTTGAACTGGGGATTCTAGCACTTTTCGTGGTGAAACGATTGTATCGATACGAGCCTCAATGCGAATTTTAGGTGATGGTGCATCCTCGGGATGTGTATTTTGACGCGCAGAATTCATTGACTTGCGTAGATATCTCAATCCAGTTGAGTTTTCTCGTCCAAAGGTTGTTGGTGTTGTCAAAGGACGAATAATATTAAGAGGGGTACTTGGTGTTGTTGAAACTCTCGCCGCCACCGTCGGAGTTGAAGGAGCAATCGTTTCAACTGGTACAGGTGTTTGAGGAGAAGGATCAACTTGGGTCGCCTTCGGTGAAGGCGGCGGTTCAGCTAATGGTTCGGGATCCTTTTCTTTTTCAGATTCTATAGCTTTTTTAGTCTTTTTCCTTTTTGATTGACCACTCTTCTTTTCAGGAGATTTCTTCTTTTCAGGAGATTTTTTCTTTTCAGGAGATTCTTTTCTCTTTGAATCGGATTTTCGTTTATCTGCTGTTTTTGCAGGCTCTATCGTTTTTTCCTTATCCACAGAATTCTCATTTTCAACCTGGAAATTACTTGTCTCTGGAATTTGCGATGCTTCAGTGTCTTCTTCTTCTATCACTGGTACGAGTCGATTTGGAAGAGTTACATTTGATATAACTTTTCCATAATCTCTCTCCGTTGTAGCAGCACTAGCATTTTCATCATCCGTTTTATCCTCCTAAAAAAAAAACATTTTTTAAATAATTTGTTAAGTTTTTCTTAAAGAAATAAACTTACATCATCAGAACCATCAGGATTCGTTGGCAACAAAGGTGGATTAAATTTACCATCCAGCATATCTTTAAAATCAATTATATTCTTCAAGGTTTTGGAATCAAATTCACACTAAAAAAAAAATTCAAAAATTAGTAAAACAAGTTGGAGAATGAGGGAAAATAACTAACATTTATCAACTTTTCGGCTATGCCCTTAAGTTCATCCTTTAATGCTTGATCATCCTGTACACACATTTCCAATGTTAACAATTCTTTCGACAAAATCTTACACAAATCCTTATTGGCAATATTATTTTGCATTTCTTGCAAAAATGACAATGCCAATGTATTATGAATATTTGCTGCGGGTGCACAAAATTCTGGACGTGTTGCATCAATAACAAAACGCAATACAGTTTCTGGTTTGATTTCATGTAAAGGACTTTCATATGGAGCACTTATTACTTGTGAAACTGTTGGCAAAAGGCACGGATGGAGATATTCTTGTTTTTTACGTTGTATTAAACTCTCAAGAAAAACACCAAGAATTTGATTTATTTCAGGATCTGTTTTGGAATGTTCATAAAATGTTTAAGAAAAAGTTTAAAATTAACATGAAATCTGTTTAACTTTACCTGTTGATGGATTAAAATAGCGTAAAAGTAACTTCTCTAGGATTTCGGAATTCTTGATATGATCATGTAAAACTAGACGACAGAAGCCATTCACAATTGCACTTATAATACAAACATCGTCGCAAGTATCCAAAAAATGCGACATCATAAATATTATATCCACAGCTAGAAAACCAAGATGGAATATAAAGATCAAATGAAATGAGAAATTATCATTCTAGCTTACCTTGCCCTGATGACCACACACTGCTATCATCGTCGGCATCCAAAAACTCCAATGTGTTGTACAGTTGTCTTCCATTGCGTTTATTTTTACTTTGACGCTCTTCAACGTTAAAACTCGAACATCCGTACCTTAAATCAAAACCACAGGATTAGAAGATCTATTAAGAAAAGACTTAAAAAATATTTACCGATCCAGGAGCTCAAATATACAAGTAATTGAAGTCTTCCAAATGCGAATATTGTGATTCTTAAAGAATTGGGCATAAAGAACTTCGTATATCTCTTTTGCCAGAGCTTCGTATAGCATGCTATAGGCTGTTCCGCATTTCAGAGCCCAATCTCTGATGGCAATTTGATTAGAAGCAATATGACGACCAATGAATTCCTGTACGATTTTCCAATTTTATTGAATAATTCTATCTAAAGTTATACGAGGTCATACTTACATTATAAAGCTTACAGACATTTGGAGTCAAAGATCGAACATTCTTCGATACGACCATATAAAATGCTATTTGCAAACTTTTAAGTATCGTCTCAGATGTTACTTTTTTATTTCGCTGAAAGCATGATGATAGCTAAAAAAAAAATATAACATTAGTTTTCAATCATTTTGTATGTTATTTTTCTCTCACCGAACTCGATTGACCACTTGTATCTTCGGATGCAATAGTCTCTGAATGCTTTTCTAGCAATGGTTTCAATAGATTTGTATACTCTTCTGTGCATGCATTTTTCTCTTCAGTTATACGATGAGCTTGCACATAATCTTTCATTTCAACAAAATTCATTTCTTCTTCTTCGAGATCCAAGATTTTAACTTTCAATGAAGATAATTTTAATTTGAGATCCTTATCGGGATGTTTTTCAAGAAGTTGATCGATAAGAACACGATCATTGATGAGAGTGTCATTTTTAAATGAACTCATATGGGTGATTTCTTCAATTATTTCAACAAAGAACTAAAAAGAAGATATGTTTGTTGTATGAATTCTCTTTTAAACAAAAGGATTTATTTGTAAAAATTACCTGCAGTCGAGTATTATGATCTGTTATTAAATTCTCTGCACATTTGATAATGATTTCAATTAGCTTTTCTTCCAAATCATTGGTCTTTAAAATTGTGCTGATTAATTTTTTAAAGTTTTCACGACCAATTTCATCACCCAAATCGTAGAGATAGAGAATCTCTAACAAAGATAGAAGGACGTATTGAAATTCCATTTTCATAAATTTATCTGTTGCGGATTTTTGAGCTTCACAAAATCTTAAGGAAGAAGAAAAATCGTTAACATGTTTATTATTCATGTAAATAGTTAAGATGTCTTTGACTTACTTCAAAACATATGCACAAAATGTACTTAATTCAGGAATAATTGAATCCAATTCATCAGCCATTGTAACTGACAAATGTTCAATAAGGCACTGCCAATACAATGTAACTTCCATTGATAGTTTATCATGTGGAACACACTTATGGAATTCACCATCCTCATCTAGAGGAACACAATTTACAAGGTCTTCAATCTTTTGTCTTCTGCAAATATTCAGAAAGTTATTAGAGTCTTATTCGATAGGACACCTTTTGTATCGAAAAACTTACTTAAAGATTTCATGTAAAGCAACTTTAGCGATTTTAAGAAATCTTTCAACTTCTGCTTCGCTAGCATCAAGCTTCAAAGCGGAAACAAATAGAATGTAATTCTTGTTGTAAGATTCCAACCATTGTGGTAGCATAATAGTTGTAACAACCTGCAATCAAAATAACCGAATAATTATAAAAAAAAATCCTTCTAAGAAAGGGAATATACTTACTTTTTTAACCATTTCCGATCGATCATTGAGACCCTGCTCAAGCAACTGTAAACGTTGGGATACCTTGTATGCTTTAACTGGGTATCCACTCATATGCAAATAAGTGTGTCGACGGACTTTTTCATCAATGTCCCACAAACGATCCAAAATATATGGAATTGTATTGTAATTTCTTCCCATAGAAGTTACCACAGCTTGACGGACTCTCGGCGAGGGATCGGAACACAAATGAAATTGATAAACACGAAGAACAACATCGTCCGGATTGTCCGGACATTGTAATCGCTGCAATGCCAATATTGCTTGAACCCTTACATTGGGATTGATATCACGCAAACGTCTCAACATATATTCCATGATACCATCACAAATTGCATCATCAAGAGCTGCTTCCACACCCAATGCGTTTAGAATCATATTCACAAACTGACATAGGCGGAAACGTATGTGGGGATTCTGACTTATGGTCTAAAAAAAAAGAAAAACCGATGGTTATTTTTTCAAAAAAGTATTCTTTTTTTTTCTAATATTTAGAACATTACACCACTTATATTTATAATTTTAAAGTTCGATTTTGTTGTAGTTTTTTTTTTTTGCATATTTTAAATATGGTCAATTCCATTGCATCGAGTTTTTGTACAATTTTTATTAAAGTTTTTTGACAAAGTTATGATTTTTAATGTAATTAAATGAAAGAAGTGAAGTGAAGTTTCGGATGCTACACAAACCTCCCCATTCTTTTTTATTCTGATGCGAAATATAATTTTTATTACAGGAATCCAAAATTTAGTATATTTATTTTAGTTGTGAAGGAATACTAATTTTGAGGTGTCTCACATTTTTTGTTTCAGTTGTAACGTAGTAGAAAATTTTGTATGAAATTGATAAAGTGCTTTTCGGTAATTACAAAACAAATGACGGATAAAAGGTTTAATTTTGTTTAAAATCCTGTTTTTGTCTGCCCCACCTTGAAAATCAGAAAAGTCTATCTCTTGTTTTCAAAAATCGTTTGTGTTAATACTGAGTAATAGCAAAATATTGGCTTTAAACAATTTTTTTTTTAAATTAATAAAATGCTGAATTCGCCGTGTTGAAATTCTACACCAAGGGACAGTATTTTTTTTTTATTAGGTTTTGAGTTTTTAAAAAAATTTAACAAAATATGCTATTGCCATGTTCTTTGAGATTCAGACAAAAAGAATCCAAAAGGTAAAAAAGACAAAGCAAAGACAAATCAGAAATCGGAAGCAATATTTGATTCAAAATGACACTTTCGTATGGAAGTGATATTTTGCCAAAAATTTCTTGCACTATATAGGCACATTACTTTTTTTATACACCAAGTCAGAAAATAGCAATATTCTTTAACAACATACAAACATATAAAAAAAACTAAAATTCTCTACACTCTTAAATTTATAGTAGGTACCTACTTTAGGTGTGTATTGATCAAATGCATTTCAGATATTATAAATTGAAAAAAAAAAAAAATAAAAACCCATGCTAAGATTGTAGTGCGCAAGGTTTTATATAATCAATCTGTTTGACGATACATACAAAAAAGGCAAATTATATACATAATAGAGGTCATAACTAGTTGTAGTTAAAGATTGAAGTATGAGCTAGGAGGTATATACTTCCATGCATACATTTATTCGGCTGGAGAAAGTTGAAAACTGGACACCAAAGTAAATATATGCGGTAAAAAAAGATTCCCTTTAACATAGTTCTCATTTCATAGTTAACCTTTTTTTTAAAAAGAGACAGTGCTAATGCGCGGTCATCCCCAGTGTGTAATACAAAGCACAATTTTATAAGGCTTTGATTGGTCAGTTGTCACAAAAAATACTAGAAGCCATCTTGGTTTCAATGAAAGCAAGCCAATTAGAGACTTTTAATGATTGCTAAGGATATACAAAAGTATTCGAGTGTTGTAATTTAGAGCCAATTTTTTTTTCTAAACTTATACATTTTTGACTCTTCAACAACAAAGGATAATGAATAATAAATTAAACGCTAATTTTGAAAAAAAAAGGTTAATTTTGCTGACTTTTCGCTTTTGTCATACTTTTTTTCATAGAGTATGAAGTAAAAAATTATCCATATGAGCCAATTGAAAATCGGAACAACTGTACCTACTTCACAAAAAGACAGACAATAGTGTAATCGAAGAGTATTATAAGCTCAAAAATCAGTATAAAATGTTTACTCAGCGAAGTACTGAGTTAACAAAAAAACATTGCTTTTAATAAATACCTAATAGATATCTTAGAAAAGTCCTCTACACTTTAATACTTCACTCTTAGCTTTTGAAATATTTTTCATAGCAAATTTGACGAGGTTGAAAAAGTTATTCTTTGATTATCATAGTAATCTAAGATCGACTACGGGCTTGTTGTTTGTTTATGACAACGAAATCAACATGCAACTCTTTGGCACAGTTTGAGGGCATTACTTTAAACCAACGATATTGCGCCAAACTGTCCATTTTTTCATTCAAACCTCACATCAGAATGCCCAAAAATTAACTGTATTTAAAATAATTTGCTTATACTAATTTTACTTCGTTAGAACATATTAAAGTTGTAAGAAATAACAGAACTTGGAAATAGCAGAGGTTTAACATTATGTCATTCTAACTTAAGTAATGGGCGATCGAATGCGAGTGCGTAGCTTTATGTTTATCATAACCCACTTCGACCACCCTGCTAATGTTTTTTTTTTTTGTATACTTTACGCGCATTAAAGGGAGTTAAATACCCTTAATTTGTTAAACAAAGTGCGAGCTTCAGGAAAATAGGGAAAGATTCAAAAGGAGAAACCGATGCACATTAGTTTTAAAGCTCTGGGCATTAAAATGGCAGGGAAAAACAGAGGCGGGTAATCTCTGTATTTGACGGTACGTCCGAAGTTGGGCTCAAGGGTAAACTGATGAGCATTCTTAGAAGCGCGAGTATTACGGTGGAATTGTTTCAGGGGAGGAATACAACTAGCTATTTCATCTGAACATTGTTTATAAATATAGCGATAAAAAAACGAGAAACATGACACATTACGTCGGTGGTCTACGGACGCAATTGTCTCAACTGATGAGCATTCCTAGAAGGGCGAATATTACGGTGGAATTGTTTCAGGGGAGGAATGCAACTAGCTATTTCATCTGAACATTATTTATAAATATAAATAAATAAAACAAGGAGAGACATGACACATTACGTCGATGGTCTAGGGACGCAATTGTCTCAGTTATCGATCTATCATTTATCATTTTAAAAGCACGTTTTTGTATTCGGTCCAAGAAACTCAAATACGTTATCATAGCACCTGCCCACATGTGACATTTGTATTCAAGTTTTGTTCGAATGTAAGCTTTATAGATGACATCTAGATCAGAAGATGAGAAGAATTTCTTGCATCTTCGAAGAAAATCTAAACATTTCGCAGCGTTTTTGGCGACATCGAATATGTGTTGATTCTACAGAATGTGGTTTGTTACATTCATACAGAGAATGGAAAGTTTCTCAGTTTCCTCGATGCAAGTGCCACTCATTGATAGTGGCATAGGGGGAAGGTTACGTTTTAATCATAGTAAGCAGCATTGTGTTTTTGAAGCATTAAATTCTACACGATTTCTTATTCCCCATTGAACAATGCTGTCAAGATCAGAATTCAATGAGCTTATCATATTTTGGCGTTGAAGTTTTACATCCGAAGGACTTGGGTGTGAATCCTCAAACGAATATGAAAAACTGAGGGTACTATCATCAGCAAAACAATGTAAACTTATTATAATTTTCTTCTTTTAATGCAGATAATTCGTGGTAAAATAATATAAAATAAGTTAAAAAAAGCATTGTTGATTAAAAAGAAAAAAAAATATATATAGTCCGTAGTTCATTTTCATTTTCAAATAGGTGCATAGTTTAGTTATGTCAGAAAGAAAGACCAGGGCCCTATTGCACCAACCACTTTGCACTTTGCATTTTGCAACTTTGCACTTCGACTTTGCAAATTCTGTTGGTGCAACACTCCAATTTGCAAAGAGGAAATTATTTTTTTGAAAAGTAAAACAAAAATTCCTTCTTTGCAAATTTTGTTGCACCAACCACAAAATTGCAAAGCACAAGGTACTTTTTTGAAAAGTGCAAAGTTTTGCCAATTTGCAAAGAATTCTCTGCAAAGACAAAATTTGATTTGCGGATGGCCATTTCTCGTGTAAAGTTCGGGTATATTAAATGATAATTTAAATAAATCGCTTTGAATGACTTTTTGAAGATGAATAGTATAGTAATAGTTACGTGAGTGATGTAAAATTAAGAATACATTTTGAAATTAGAAATAATGAACTATTAAGATTAAATAACTATGGTTAGTATGTAAAAACAAGTTGAAGTTGGATTTTAGGAACGATGTTCAGCTGTCAAATAGTTACAAATTGTAACTAAACAAAAGACCATAGTTCGATATTATATAAACATTAATAAACTAGCTATGGTAAAATAAATAACGCACCTCTGCGCTCTACTTCATGGCCACATAGCTACCTCTAGAATTGCCAACCACCTTATTCAAAATTATGCGTCATTCAATGAATGATTGCAATTCAAAGTTATAATAATGATATTATATTGATATTAAAAATTCTATTATTTTCTTCTTTAAACAAATTGCAGCAAAGCAACAGTCTAAGTAACTTTGACCAAAAAAATAACAAATAATAAAGTAAAGTACAATAAAATTTCAAAAGATATCGTTGTTTAAGTAAAAAAAGAAGATTTCAACCTTTTTAAACAACGAAAAGAAGTTGAAACTATTTACTGCTTTACCTTGCAAATTTTCAAATTACGCAAAGTTCTATTGGGGAACTTTTAATGTTTGGTGCAACACTTTGCACTTTTACTTTGCAAAAAAAGTATTATTTTGCAAAGTTGCAAAATGCAAAGTGCAAAGTGGTTGGTGCAATAGGGCCCAGCTTTATCTTAAAAGAACTAGAACTAGAGCTAGCTCTGCATTCATTCATCTTCATAATAGGGGCACAGTAAATTTCTGAATTGTAATCCACTAACTCCATCTAAGTTCAACCTTTTCTTTATATCTATATGTTTTTGCCTTGTCCCATTCGGTAGTCTTGACTTCAAACTCTTCAGTTTATTCAACCCTTACAAAACAAAGATGCTTAACAAAAAAAAAAATATATTAACAGAATTAATAGTACGAAAGTCAAGGTCAACCAAAGGTATCAATAAAAAATAAAAGATTGGTACATGCTTAGATAAGCTTATCCCAATATCATTCAACATTCCCACGCATTCAAAAGATTGGTCTGATTCTATGTTTCTTTCTTTCCTATTCTAAAAACAAACACTAATCTATTGAATCTAAACTCATTAATTCAGAAACTTTCTAAATAATTATGATGCAATGGGTTCAAAGATCAAAAAATGCAATTTGCAATAAAATTGACTATTCTTTAAAAAAAAAAAAAAAAAACTATTAAACTGTACTTTTTAGAAATACCTTAGCTAGACAAAAAAAAGGGATGAAAAAAACTTTATCTTACCGTCAATAACCACCGACAAGTATCCACCAAAACAGGATGCGTATCATCGACATCATAAGAAGCAACAAACTTTGCACAAAACAACAAAGTAGTGTAAGCATATTCGTTTGTTTCCTCTCCTTCCATAGCCGATTTGACCATTTTGATGAATGTAAACATAAAAATCTCATGATCCATCTAAAATTATCAAACAAACAAAAAAAAAATAAGCCACATAGTTTGCCAAACAAAGCAAAAAGCTAATCGAAACACCTACTTTCTCATACAATTGACTCATTTCACGAATATATTTCTTGTGAAAGGTCTCATTTAGTTGGACATTGGACATAATTGCATACATTGGTCCATGATGCACTGTCGAATTCTGGGAGACTTCTGTGAGTTGGGATTCATTTTCTTTTTCTTCCTCGATTACAGCAGGAACGGGCACTTTCCGTTTGCGAGGCATTTTCATTTGCGTCGCTCGATTTTCTTCGCAATTTCCAAAATTTCTTTTTTTCTATTTTTCCTCACTCGCACTCGAAACTATTGCACTTTTTTTTTTAATTGTGCATTTGTATATTTTTGTAATAAACAAACTAAAAAAGTGTCACATATAAGAATTAGTTAAATAAAAATTTATATATTTTTATGAAAAAAGAAAAACACAAATTATTAGCTTGTTTGTCAAATCTTACAAGAAATTAAAAAAAAAAAAATTATTTTAAAAAAGTATGCAATGCAAGAACAAGAGAGGTGACGCTTTGATAGTTTTTATAATTTTTTTTTTTTTTGCTTGACGCGCTTGACATAAAATTCCGTTGGTTGTTTGTTTGAAGCGGGGTTAGTTCAGATGGTAGGTCAGTTAAGGGTGGAAGCGCATGACAGAAGATTTTTTTATGGATACGATTTTGGTAAAAATTAAATAGATGGGATTTACATTGGACGATTTTTTTTTTAACTATTTGGGTTTTTGTTTTTTACTTGAAATTTGCAATAATAAGTACAGTTTTTTATGGAATTTCTATTGCACAAAAAAATTTTCATTAAAAGTTTGACAAATAAATATAGGGCCAGTTTTCGGTGGATTAAATGTGGTTCAACTTTGGTTCAAGCATGGATTTGGAAATATTTATCTACTTTTTAGTACTTAAAATTACTTTGAACTACTTTTGCTATACTGAAAAAGTAGTTCAAAGCCACAGTACACATTGGTCGCCAGATTGTCAAAACATGACAATTTGGCGACCAATGTCAGCTACCGAATTCTTAATTGTTTAAAATACCGACGAAAAAAGCACAAAAAACGATAAACCACGCACACCACTAATTTTTGAACAATTATTTACCATTTTCCGCGATGAAACACGAAGAAAATTTGTTATTTTTCAATTTATAATATTTTTAAATGACATTTTATAAATTAAAACAAAAACAAATTTCCTGTTTACTGCGATTGAAATATAAAAATTAAAGGCCGACCTGACAGATTGGTGCCCATTTTTGACAAATAAATTTTGACAACGTTCGGAATATATTACCTTATTATGTGTACTGTGGTTCAAAGCAGCTTTAAGTACTAAAAAGTAGATAAATATTTCCAAAGAAACGCAGCTAATATAAGGATCTCGATCCAGTACAAAAGTGAAAATTTTCAAACGCATTTTTGTATAGTTTTTCGGGCTATAAAATTAAAACAAATAATGCAGAAAGCTTATTTTTTGGCCTTAAATACAATTTCTATACTTTCTTTTTACAAAAAAATTGTACTAGCAAGAAAAAAAATATTTTCACTTTTGTACTTTTGCAAAAAGTGGTGTATGTAGTTAAGCCTTAAGCATTGACCTATTATATATGGACTGCCAGGACCAGGTTCAAGCTATGGTGGCGCCCCTTGGTAGGGTAGCGGGAAATAGTAATTTGACACCTAGTTTTGTGACTTTTGCTTGTCAAAAAAAAAAAAAAACACTTTTAATTGTTTGCAAAAATTTTATGTTTCCCAAGAATAAAAAGGTAACAAAAAATTAAAAATATATTAATATATTCTTTTCACAATTTTATTCCAAGTTTTATAATTTAAATTTTTATTCTATTCTTTCATTTCAGAAAACCATTTGACAAAAATGGACAATCTCCTTGAAAAAAAAAACAATCGATTGCCCTTACTGCTAGCCATAAATTCACTTCCTTGCATTCCAGAAGAAGGAAGAATAAATTCAATAATTATTCCCTCAGCAGACCTATGGTGCAGAATGTGAAGAGTACCTACTTCAAAATAGTTTTCTCCACATCATGTTTTTTAACTTGCATTCTCCTTTAAATATTTTTCATTTTTTTACTTGAATTTCAGTTAAAAAGGAAACTTTCTTTGAATGTTCAGCTGGCATAGCTCATAACCCAACTAACATTTCAGCTTCGGTTAAGGTATTACAAAAGCTACATTTCAGCTTCTTTAAAACTTTAGTAAGGTTGTTGGGCATTGAAAAAGGAGAATGTTATACAAGTTTGACACACTATAAGCATCTTAAACGAAGCTTTACCGAAGCTCTACCGAAGCTTTGAGATTTGACAGATAGCTCCGGAAGAGCTTGTATAGCTCTTTAATACATGTCTTATCGAAATTAAAAAAAAAACTACAAAAACAAAAAAGAATTCTTTTTTAACTGGTTTTAAATCATGAATTTTATCTTTTGATCTGATATTATATATAACATTCCATTAGTTTTTAGTATATCTATTAATAATAATTTTAAAAGTATATCATTTTTTTACCACACCCAGGAATCGAACTTCGTATCTGCTTGGTGGTAGTCCATCACTCTACCCACTCGGCCATCCTAGTATATTCATTAATGAAATCAAAAACTTAATCTGTTCAAATAGCAGAAATGTCAAAGCAAAAAATGTCCGAGCTAAATTATTCAATGTCAAAACCAAAAAGTGTCCGAGCTAGATTACCTATTCAATATCAAAACCAAAAATCAAATAAAAACTTGGTAATTTCTGTAAAGCCTCTATAAAATCACTAAGCAAGCTTATCCGAAAAACAAGCTTTCTTCGTTTAAGTTTCTTTAACAGTATTTAAACAACTTATTAGAAGTTATTAAACAAGTCCGAGCTTCTATAAGCGATTAAATTCTGAAGCAAGCTCAATACAAGCTGTATACAAAGCAGAACCTGCGAGATCTCAATTTATAGAAGCTGTTGTGCTAGTTGGGAAGTCATAACAAAATTGTTACCAAACTAGAAGCTGGCATGACTAAGCCCAATAAACAAACAATCTTGCCTATGTCAAAAATCAATGCTCTCTTCGTTAACCTCCCTGTGAGCAAAATCAAAGGTCTTGGGCTTTGATGTCTGTGAAAGACTAAAGAAGAATCAAGAATCTTGGAAATTTGTTGAATTTTTCTGAAGTTGAACTTTAAGAGGAAACTCGTCGGAAAAAATAGGTAAGTCATAATTTCTGAGATTCTCTTATAAAAATCCAAAATTCATTCCCTCTATTAGATTATGGTTGCACTTTATGTTCTCGCTTTTACTCGAAAAGCATTGGTTGCTGTAAAAAATTCAAATTTCGGATGGATTTATTCTATTCTGCGACTTTCTTCTTTTCCAATTAAATTAAATATTCGTGGGAGCTCATAGCGAACAGCACCTTGTTTATTCAACCAAGTAAATCACATCGTCCTCTTTCCGGAACAATGTCGTCTAGTGGAAGATTTCTAAAAAATAGGGAAGTTCAAAATATTTTCTGTATCGAAATGAAAAAACCGATCCTGGATTCATCGACGAAAAAATTCTACTAATTATATCACAAAACCTGCACCGACTACATTAAGCAAATTGTTTTATTCCTACTCTTAAAAAAATCTTCATCCACCAATTCATTCATTAATTGTAAAACATTTTATTCCCATCGATTATTTTGTAGAACTGGAAGAAAATCATCAAGAAATTCAAGAAATATCTTCTCAGCTAGAAACTATTCGGAAGCTGTGAGTATACATAAGTTAAAATCAAAAAATTAAAAAAAAAATAAATATAAGATAATCTTAAATTTTTTTTAGAAACCTAAGTTTTATGGAAAAATTTATTAAAGACAAAGCTAAATCGAGGGCCACCCATTCGATGATTGATAATCTTGACATCATTAAAATGCACATTGTCAGTATTTCGGATATGAAGTAATAATTTTAAAATTTGTATTTAAAAATTTAGTCTCTAAACAAATTTATTTTCAGAAAAGAAACTCGAGAATTAGAAATGATTAACAATCATCACTTTAATTGCACTAACAAAACTATTCTAAATGATGCAGAAACAACGTTCTCAGCAACAAATGGAGCTTATTCTTTATGAAAATACAAAAGAAAAACTCAACCGAGCCTACAAGAGACTTGAGAATGTTAAAATGCTTACAAAAACTGTATCCGATGCACTTACGAATGCCGAACTCATATGGATAACTACACAATTGGATTTGGAAAAAAATCGTAACCGATTTAGTAACTCGGATGAATTAAATATGCAATGAAAATGTACAAAAGCTTGTTTGTATGAATATGAAAAGTTTGGAAGGCTTTTGAAATATGCTTTGAATGCATTGATAAATAAGAAACCTTATACGTCTGTTTTAGATTTAATCAATGAACTGTAAGTTTTCAATAATACTCGTATTTTGTATGATAAGCTTTAAAATGATATTTTTAGCAATCGAATTGAGAACATCTTGAAGCCTTATGTGTATGAAAGTCCTGTTAAATTGGCCATGTTCGAACAAATAAACTTACTCAAACCAATTTTCAATGCAAAAATGAATAAGAAACATTTTGAAATTGATTTTCGGCATTTGCGTTCTCAATTCCAGGAGAATATTCATGAAAAAATGGTACATTTTTTAATTTTGTTTAGACCATAAACTTTAAATTAATAATTTGTTTCAGAGCAATGATGCCTTGTTGCACAATGGTCAGTTGCTTTGGATTTGGTTTCTAACTGAACCAAAAAAATTACTAGATGCCGTTGCTGAGGTTCGAAAAGCAGCTTTTAAAGTACCAGTAATGACGGGAGTCAAATCACTTGGGGGTACAAAGAGAAAAGGAGGAGAATCAAGTATACCTTGAAATGTTATTGTAATATTTATTTATTTTTTTTAATAAAAGTTAGTTAATATAATAAATTGGAACTTACAATTTTTAGAATATTTCAATCATTTTTAAAGCATTTAATTAAGGGCTCAAATTTTGTATGACTTTGTTTTAAAAATATGTTTTTGTATTCTAATATTTTTTTGAAATATACAATTTAAAAGATATATAAATAAAATAAAAAATGCATGTTAAAAAAAAATTATATTTAAATCAGGAGCGCCATCGTTATGATTCGCATTTGAGTGCAGATTGAAATTCTCGTTCTAGATCTCTAATTGAAGATTCCACTTCACTTAAACCACGAGCCGATAACTTTCCATCATCTACTTGACTTTTTACATCATCTCGAAGTATCTTCAAATAAAAAAAGTTTATAGTTAAACTTAAAATCATGAAATTATATAGGTATAAATAATTACAAGTTCTAAGTCATTCTTAAGTTTTTTCTTTCCGTCATTGATTTTGTTTATCGTATTTCTAAACTATTCCTCATTGGTTGGTAATCGGCTTCACTTAAAATATCATCAATTTCATATTTATGTGAAATTAATTCCAAGTCCTGATCTTTGATGTGTTCTTCGGCTAATGTCAACTCGATTTCCATTGCCTCTTCATCTAGAATCTCAGAGAATCCATTTGATATAATCGACCAAGCATATTCTTTCGCTGTAACTTGAGTTTTGGAATAGAATTTCACCAACTGAGGATCAAAGTGATTTAGGATATTTTCACACATTCCCAAATAGTTTTGGGGCTCCAATGGATGAAACTCAAACCACAACTGGCATTGATTCGTTAGAATTGTAGCAATAATTTCAAAGCAAACAGTAAGACTGTTGGAGAAAATCTTCACAAATGGAAAGATGAATTCCGGGACAAAGTCACTTATGCCAAAGATCTTCGACCAATGACCAAGACATGAGAAAATTTTTATGAGATAACGCCTGGCTGTTGAATCTTTCAACTTTAGGCTGGCATTTAATGCAACAGCTGTTGAGTGAGTTCCCATTTTGACTATTTCTGAAAATTTTGACTTGTTGCAGGGTACATCGAGGAGAGCAGCCCAAATGAGCAACCGATATTTACTTGGATAGTGTCCGTATTCATTGTCAAAACAATTCACCGACAGAGCTTTTGGTTGGAACACGGCAGTTTGGCGTAGCATTTGAACACAGTTCTGGGCTGATTTAAGACAGTCAATCAATGCGCTAACATTATAAATGTTGCCCTCTCCTGTGTGCCTTATCGTGCTTAGGAACTCTTTATCTTTGGATAGAGCAACCCTAAAACAGTCTGTGGGCTCTATTATCGACATCAATCGTCTGGCAAAAAAGTATGTTGTCATTATTTTTGGGAAAGATCCAGGAGCTGTCTAGTTTGCGGGGCATTTGGCCCTTCTTCCATCCAACACGATTCCATAGGTGATAAATTTGCATCTGAAAAAAAAAAACAAAAAGGAAAAAATTATTTGGGCTGAACGATTTAATTCTAATTTTTAATAACTTTCAAATATTAATGAATTTAAATAAAAACCTTTTTCCATAATGATTCATTGCACATTTTTCTTAGCACAAACATTTTAAAATACATACTTTTTTTCTGAAAACTGAAAGAATTCTTCGTTCTTCCAATACGTCAAAAAGTAGACTTCAAAAAAGACAGATGCTACTGATTTGTACAGCAAACAAAATGTAGATGGCCATAGTTTCTATGCACAAAAATGGTAGTTCAAGCGATCTGCCGGAAGATGTCGCTACGCTAACTGAGTTCTATTTACCGCTTTCTTCCACAGGCGCTAGTAATGATTGAACCACGTTTTCAAAAATTTTGTATGGAAACGAGGAGGAACTGGCAGTCCATATATAATAGGTCAATGGCCTTAAGGCTTGCTGGATATCCAAAATGAGATTCGTAAAAGAATTTTTGACAATTCGAACTTCGTAAAAGATTTTATAAAAGATTTTCTCTTTGATTTTCGTTTCGGTTCGTCGTGAAGACGTTGAGGGCCAGTTGTACAAACGTAGTTCATCCTCGGATCAACGTTTGAACTCGGTACAACTCATTTGCAGTGTTGTACAATCGAGGTTCAGGTCTTAACCCACTGCTGAACCACGATCAGAAGTTACCCCCCGATATTGGTGGGTTAGCAGTAGTTCAGCCATGGATCAGTTGATTTTTAGGGGAAAAAATGTTGCTTTCTCACTTTAATCTGAGTTTTTTGACAGTTCAGCTAAAAGCTGGTGGAAATTAATATGGTTTTCCCAAATGAATGGGGTGTTTTTTTTTTTACTTGTTTTGGATGTGTTTTTATTGCTAAATAATAAATAAAATAATAGGGGTATTCATTTGGTTGTTTTATTTTAAGAAAATGTTACACTTTTGCACATCGAATCGTATGAAGTTACGTATGCTAAATTAATGAAATCATAAAACAACTATTTTATGCTCTTTGTATGCATAAAATAGAGCATAAAGCTCTTCGGATAAACTTGGCGCAGTTCCACTCGTCCAACCTGCTCGACATCTTGATTGCAACTGAACTGAAATTACACTCGTCAGTGTATTTCCTTATGGGACATACGACAAACGTTTACTGAAATTCCAGTAAAATATTGTTGTATGTGTAGCAAAAACAGCACATACGACAATTATTTACCGAACGAAGAAAAACACAGATTTTGTATGAAAAAATTGTAGTATGTGATAATTTTTGTCGTATGTGCACGTTTTCTGTGCACTTACGACAAAAAGCTACTGAAAATGTTTGTAAACCTACACCTACTCATAGCGATTATCTTGGAAACGGATACAGATATCGAAAAACGGATTACACAGAATGAAAGAGAAAAAATCAATTAGCAAAACTGCATTCAAATCTCAAAACCTCAATTTTGCACATACGACAATATTTTATTGAGGCGACGGTTTGTACAATAGATGTAGATGTTTTGGTTAATCTAGTACTATCTTTTACTCATGCTCTTTTCCTGAATAGATACGATTTCTATTGAATTCGTTGAAAGTGTTTTCCATTGAAAATCGTTAGTAAACTAGTAGTACTTTACCACCCCCCAAAGGAACAGGGGTAATTTTTCATTTTTTTTTTTCGGCAGCCCATTCGGATTTTGGGTTTTCGGAATTATGCAATTCAATGTGTACCTACCTTAATATTCTGAATTATATTTCCAGACACATGCAAATGTTCAGTTAAGCTATATGACAAACAAAAACCCGCTGTACAAAATATAGTCAGCTGTCATCTGCCATCTGTCTGTCTTCTAAATTCGCCCCAACTTTTTTTTTCCATTCTTCGACGAAATGAATCTGGTGTTATTTATCTAAATAATTTTATAATCACAATTCTAGTTACTAGTTAATTTGCGAAAATGTTATATCAAAGAGCACTGTGCACCTTAGCTAACACTAAATATACTCTACCAGTTGTAAGTACAAATCAATTTTTGTTTCTATAAAAAATAAAATCATAAACCAAAAAAGTGTCGGTGTGCGTAAATGCGCATTGATTGTGTCAGGGCATATAATAAACTTATATAAACAATTATTGTCCTTTACGGCAAATTTGCTTGCATTTTCAGATTTCACAATTCTCGCAATTGCATTCAAATTCATTGCGCATCAATGCTGGACATCAAGCAAATCAACTTGGATGTAGTCCATTGAAGTCACTTGTCGTTCCTGCTGCTGCCACATATGCCACCGATGTGTACCATGCCAAGGCCAATAATAATGATGTAGGAATCCTCAAGAGGGTCCTCAAGAAAGTCGGATTTGCTCACAACTCAAAATCTGTAAGTAGTCACTTGGGCACAAGTACGATAACTGTAGCGCCGAGATTTGATAAAGGTGTTTTGTAGAGGGGTTCAATACAAGTATTTTTAATTTTAGGAGAGGGGTTCTATACCCAATTTTCTAAAAAAAAAAAACACCCAAAAATAAAATTAAAAAAAAAATTATTAAAAAAAAACAACGGCAACACTTACAGTTCTGAATTATACCTTTTTTAAAAGCCACAATTGTACGCTTCATAGTGGAGTAGCTAAAGCTTTAAAAAATATTAGTTATACCGGCCGAACAGCTCCGATTTTCATGATCTTTTTTTTCAATCATCAGTAATTAAAAATACTTTAACCTCTATAGGTTAAAAATTACCGCTATTGCCGTATTGATATTTTAAATTTAATTGAAGATTTTTCGGAACAAACATTTTTTGTTTTGATGCAGTTTTCTCACAAATTGACTTCAAACACCAAAATAGACCAAAAGAGCCTAATTAACAAAATCAACAAAAACAATTACAGTTGAAACTCGATTATCCGGGATTCGATTAACCGGGACGCTCTATTATCCGTGATGAAAATATTTGAAATTCTTTCTCGACAATAAACAAAATTTATTTATTTAAACTCTATTATCCGTAATAAACTCTACTATCCGTAATATGAGAACAGGAAAGAAGAAAATTTAACTACTAAAAAATATAAAATCAGCACTCAAAAATAAAGAAAATATTTTAAATTTTTTTTGTAGAGAGTCTTATTTTCTTATTTTTTTTTTTTGGAAAAGTAGAATTATTCTGGAACAACATATCAGGCTTTACTGCTAGTTGACCGGATTCACATTAATTCAATCGAAGAAAAGCAACGGGTAAAATCCCCTGTCACACAATAGGTATGTTTTTAATTACCACCGGGCTTAGCTGGACAAAAAAAACGCCTCGGGGCTTAACCAGAAATCTTGGCAGCACTGCTTATTGAATGTTCCGAAATCAGCAGACACAAAGAAAATTTAGAGTTTTCATATTTATCGTTTTCGGGTTTTCTTGTATTTTTCTTGTATGTTTTACAAAGAGATACAAAAATGTATGCTAGCAAAACTAGTTAAATAAATTTTGTCATTTCAAACGTCAGTTTTCCCGTTTGTAAACCAATTCTAAACAATTAATGAAAAAATTATTTTAGTACCACAGATTTAAAACTGTTCAAAAAGTTAACCCAGAATTATAATTGGAGGAAGCAGTCGGAAGCTTATGTCAAATCCTACGTTTTTGTTGTTGTTTTCTTTGAATTTTTGATAAGTTTTCATCCGTCGAGTGCGGTTGGAAGCGCTGTTCCCCTCCGTTGAATCGGACGCTTCAGTAAATTATAGTTCTACCTTTAAGCCCAGGGATATCATGTTTTCTTTTTTTTTTTTAATGCATTTTTTAATAAAAACTTAAAAACATATAAATTTTTTCTTGAAAAAAAAATTCTATTATCCGGGATTTTCCATAATGGGCTCGGTCCCGACCATCCCGGTTAATCAAGTTTCAACTGTATTTGACCACAACGGCAACACCTACAATATTTAAACATACATTTTTAAAAAGCTAGGAACTTATTACTATTTGTAAAATTAATTTAATTGAATGCAGCGTTTTTGAAAACTTAGTCCTCAAACTCAGAATTTAAAAAAAAAAATTTATTGAACAAAAGCTGTCGTTTTTAAAATGTTTTCGTATAAAATATGCATTTGTTTTTAAATTTTTTTTTTCCATATTAATTTTTATATGAATCCATAAAAGGAAGTATCAATATTATGTATTATAGTTTATGAAAAAAATTAAAAAATATTTCATTTTCGAAGAACTTTGTTTAATACAGTTTTAACTCGATTATGCGGGATTCGATTATCCGGGACGCTCTATTATCCGTGATGAAAATATGTAGAAGTTTTTGAAATAAAAAACTTTAACTTATTTTCTTTTTTTTCAAAGTTCTTAATTGTTAAAGATTAAATAACGACAGCTTGAAGGTCTTATTTCTCAAAGTCTTAGAGAAAATCAATTATTTCGATACAAAAATTCAGTTTTTATCAAAAAATCCAATGAAATTGAAGTAATTTTTAATTTTTGTTTTTAAATACATAGTAATATCTATCGCCAAAAATTTTTTAAAATAAATTCATATTTTATTACGAAAAAGTTTGAAAAAAAGTAATTTTATTTTTAATAACATTTTTTTCAAAATCTGAGTTTGAGAACCGTTTTTTTTTTAACTCTTCATTAAATTTAGTTGGATTTAAGTTTCTGGCTTTTGAAATATATGTTTTTAAATATTGCAGGTGTTGCCGTTGTGTTGAATTTTTTGTTTTGTGTTTGAAATCATATATTTTTTTCCCTTAAATTACCTAGAGAATCTTTTGGTATGATTTTATTCAGAAATTTAAGGTTTGTAAAAAAAAAAAAAAAACAATACGACAACATCGGCAATTTTTAACCTAAATAGGTTAAAGTATTTTTAATTTACAACGTTTAAAAAAATGATCATCAAAATCAGAGCTGTTCGGCCGGGTTTCCTAATATTTTGCTTTAGTTACTCCACTTCTATTGTAATTTTTAAATCAAGTTATTTAAATCACTAGTTTTTTAAATAATCGATCTCAAAATTAAAATTAGGGAAAACAAAATCTAAAAAAACACATTTAATACCATTTTTGTCATGACCGTTAATTTTAATTCAAAATTTACTAATACAAAAAACTGCCTCCATTGATTTTCTATCAAACACTGAAAACCATATGTTTTTATGGCTTCTAGTTTTGAGCAAATTGAAAAACTACTTTTTTTAACAAATTTCACCAACAAAAAAGATCCTCGATATTTAATACATAGAGTTAGTTGTCAGCTTTGTGATCCGCTTAGGGTATTTAAAATGGCCAGACATGCGCCAATGTACACAGTTTTTTAACTAAAAAGTACCTTGCCTAGCCCGTTTCGCGGGTTCTCAGCATCCCCTGTAGTGACCGTAAAATGTTTTTTTTTTTAAGACGCTTAAGGCTCTCAACTAACTCTATGTAATAACTTATAAATATAGAAGACCTTTTTGGTTTATGGTACTGCTAATAACAAAGTTATCAAAACAGCAAATAAAGATAAAAATCTGATAAAAAAGTAGTTTTTTATTTTTCAATTTTCTCAAAAACTAGAAGGGATAGAAACAGATAGTTTGTAGTGTTTGATAGGAAATCAATTGAGGCAGTTTTCTATAGTAGTAAATTTTAATTTTGAGATCGATAAAAAACTATTGATTTAAATCAAGTTAGATTTAAATAGTGCAATAAAGCGTACAATTGTGGTTTTTGCAAAAGGTATCATTCATAACTGTAAGTGTTGCCGTTGTTTTTTAATAGTTTTTTTTTTGTTTTATGTTGGTTTTTAGAAAATTCCTCCTTCCGCCTAAACGCGGGGAGATAGACCCCCCCTCCTATAGTAAAAAATACTTGTATTGAACCCCTCTACAAAATATCGTCATCAAATCTCGGCGCCACATCGAACACTCCCCAACACTTGGAATTCAATGTAAAAGTGGGTGACTTATTATTTGAACACTAGCGCCTTCGAGTTTGTAGTCGCATTTTGTACGAAAGTGTTGCTGACAAAATCAATTATCTGAACTTCTTCGAGTACTTTAACCTACCGAACACTTTCAACTCCTGGTTCTTGGTCACAGAGCTGCATGTGTGGATGATATTAGTCCGTGCAATGGCTGAGGGCTCAGAAGCTGGAGAAGATGGTCGGTTTCTGAGGAATTCAATCGTCGAAGCAATGTGGAGTGATGTCAACACCAGAGCAAAGAAGCTTGGGGTAGGTTTTGTTGCATTTAAATATTCTGCCCAGATTTTGAATTTTTTCATTTTTATTAAGGCTCAAAATCCATCTCGAACTAGAGCACAAATCGAAACAATGTCCGAACAATTTCAAGCCGCCTTAATTGGCTACGATGAGGGCATCATGTGTGATGATCGTGTCCTGGCCGGAGCCATTTGGAGGCGATTCTTCGAAATGAAATGTGATGATTTTTGCAAATTAGAGGCATTAGTCATTTATGTGAGACAGCAAATTCATATGTTGGATCATTTATCGAGGGAAGAGTTTTTAGTTAAACCGAAAATTCCTTGGTTGGATTTGGAGAAGGATACTTTGAAGAAGAAACCAACTTAATTGCATGTCAGTTGGTGGATTAAATGAGGAAGAAAGAGAGAGATGAGAAGAGATGTTTTTTGTTTTTAAGATCACTTATCATTAAATTTGTTGAAAATGTTAAAAAGCTTCTTCTAAGGTGCAATCTTGATTGGAAGTTGAAAGTAGTAAAAAGTATAAACGAAAATGTTTTTCGAAGACAAGATGATTATAATTTTATTTTTATTTCATTATTATCTTGATGGATAATCTTATTAAAACTTAGTAGGGGGCAATTTTGATAAAATTTTTCCCCTACGAATGTTCTAATCATATGAATTTAATTAAAGTTCAAAATACCATGGAAATAAATTCCAAAGGATTAATCGCACAATAAATTCCGGAGATTTGTTTGTTCGAAAGAATTTTTTCTCCGGAATGAGAAAATTACAAACCGGGATATTCAAAGTAAATTTTAATTCTCGACAAAAGTTGCGGAAACTACAATGGAAAAATTTTCTGCAACATCACTTTTGTTTAAAAAAAAAAAAAAAAAAAACAGCAAACGAAGCGGGACGGGCTTCGCAGTTGAAGTTGGGTTACGTTGGTACAAATCATGACCAGGGCGACAACTAAAACAGAGGTAGAAACAAACAAACCAAATAGGCGAAACAATAGCACCCGAAATACGTGCCCAAATTAATAATTTATCGAGACTGGTGACTAATAGTCGAGTTGCTGTTTCGATACCCTTTTTCGACCACGAAAAAAATGTGAAATGGATGAATCTTATGGAGATTCAAACAATGGGTAAACGTGGTAAATGTGTCAAATTTACCATGTTTACCAAGATTTGACAGCGTTGCATGAATACCCCTAATGTTTGTTAGTTTTGTAATTTTCTACTTTTTGCAAAAAGTGGCCATATCGTTGTCATACCTAAAGACCCTAGTAGCTAGTACGCAGATCACCTAAATTAGCAGACTTTTATTTTCTCCATTTTTTTTTCCGTGAGATTAATATTGACAGAGATAAGAAGAGTCTCTGTATAACTCGGCTTAAAGTCTTGAATAAATTTTAAGCTCAGCTAAATTTTGGAGAGAATTTGTATAGAAAATAAAGCATACTAGGATTTATGTTTGAAAATGTTCACTTTTTTACTTTTCAATTTTTTATAGATGCCAATGTAGTGAAGGCAAAGCATCGGATCGTAACTTTTCTACGATTGGAGACTTTGCAAAATGGATACGATGATAGAGGCATAGTTGACTTTCAAACTGATATAATTAAATCCTATTACCTACATACTTCTGAAGCAAGTCGTGAAGTGAATTCTTTTACTTTTTTGGTCACCCGTAAACGTTCCAGTGAACCTGTAGTGAAAAAAATTGGAGAGCTTTGCTTCACGACGTGAATAGTTCACATTCAAAATGTGCGGAAACTCTTTCACTCGAGTTTCTACTCCCCCTATATATTTTTTCGAACAACAATTGATTTAAAAGGCTGTGTTCCTTTGGGCTCAGCAAAGTACTTTTAGTACTTCTGAATCCATTCAAAGACATTTTTTCTATTGAAGAAATAGAGTTGAACACAACCAGAAGTACTTAGCAGTAGATACATAAACCCAAAGAAACACAGCTAAAATTGTAAACAAAAACAAAATTGTATAAATTCACTTCACGACTTGCTTCACAAGTATGTACTAAGCTTAAGAGTAAAATATATCTATTATTCCTTGCCTTTGGCCTGGTTAAGCAAATTAATCAAGTATCTGTTTGCAAAAGTTTAGCCGTTCAGATGTTGGAGAATAATTTGGATCGCTTGGAGTTAATCACATATTACATATATTTAATACGTGGTTCAGCAACTTTTAGAACTTATTAGAAGTTGTTAAAAAAAATCGAACTTCTATAAGCAATTAAATTATGAAGTAAGCTGTATACGGGGACCCTATTTTGTAAAACGATCATCGTTAAAACTACTTCGTTTTCGTTGAAATGCGACTACGTATTAAGATAATCGTTTTACTTCAACGATACTCGTTAATCTTTGAGCCTTGGTGCCGGGCTACACGGTGATTTTTCAATCGCCTAACCAGTCAGGTTGTAGGCAAGAGGAATGAGGATTTTCCTCTTTTTGACGTTTGTTCCTAGAAAATGTGAATCGGAACGTGATTGGGCACAACACTGTGTAGCCAGGCATTTGTAGGCAGCTGATGCGAAACGAAAAATTTTCACGTCTCCAAAGCCGACAACGAAAATGCTAACGAAAAAATATCATCGAGTATTCTGTCAAAGTCAAAATAAAAAATTTCAAAATTAATTTAAAATCAAACAGAAAATAATTTTTAAAGCAAGAAATAAATGAATTAAAAATGAGAAAACCGTCAACACTGCTCTTGGAGTCAAGAAAGGACAGTAAAAAGTAAGTGACAAATGAGCGAAAACTCTCCAATTTTTCGCTAGAGCTGCATATTGAAGAACGAAAAGCAAAACGAAATTTTTCGTTATCGAAATTTTGTATGGAAAATTTCGTTTCACTTCAGCTGCGTAGTGCGTACTAGGGCTTTAGTGCCTGTCTACACAGTGATTTTTCAATCGATTGAAAAATCACGTGCGATGGCTACACACTGTTGTGCCCAATCACGTTCCACTTTTACATTTTCTAGGAACAAACGTCAAAAAGAGGAAAAATTTAGCAATGGAATTGTACTGCCCTAAGAAAATTCACATACCTTCGTGAGCATCTTCCCCCTTCACTCCTTATCCCTCTTGCCTACAAACTCACTGCTTAGTCGATTGAAAAATCACCGTGTAGCCAGGCACCATAAACAAAAAATACCAAGACTGGAAACTCGGCGGTCAACTGACGTTTGCCTCCGAGCTGCGAGGTGTGGTAAATGTCGTGAACCTATCGTTGTGTTCGTGTCCGATGTGTGGTGAATGTCGTGAATCTATAAATGCGTGCGTGTTAACGGCTTTCACATATATTCACAGACAGCACTGTACACAAAAGGGTTTTGGGGGGAAAGACGTACGAAAGTTTCCAGTCTTGGTATTTTTTGTTTATGCCAGGCACTTATACATAAAAAAATTGTTTCAAAAAGTAACTAAACGTACCTATCTAATGCCGAAAAAAAAAGAATTCAAATGAAACAGATCTTTTTTCCAGTTCGCCGCACCGAATGTCATACAAAAAAGCAAACGTCAAAAAAATCTTCGTTCATTATAAAAACAAAACAAAAAATTTAATCCAAAATAAAATTTTGATTTCTCTCAAAATCAATTTAGTTCCTATTTTTTCGAACAGAAAACAAAATCAAAATTCTTATTATTTTATTTACAAATAAACAAAATCCAATTTTAAATGAAAAAAGAAATGTCCACAAAAGATGGCGATCCAGCGTCAGCAGCGGACAAAATCAACGGCAGCACCTATCTGAAACTCCAACAATCTCAAATGATTCGTTCCAATATTCAAGGAATCTCACAACTTCTCAATACGGGACTCAATCATGAAGGTCTTGATATTTGTATCAAATTGATTGAAGCTGGAGTGCATCCTCAAGCTTTGGCTGAGGTTATCAATCAGATTCGTAGAGAAATGGCATCACTTCAAGATGAACATTGATTCGATTGGTGTCGGCAATTCTGAAAGTTTTTTTTTTTTTTTATCTTTTTACTAAGTTATTCACATTTTACTAAGTTATTCACATTTTACTAAAATTAATTTATTGGTTCATCAAAAAATTGTTGCAAATAAATTTTAACAAAAAAATAAAACTTAAAAACTGAGTTTTTTTTACTTTGGCAATGTTGGAGACTAATAAGATTCAAGAGAGTCTTTCTTAATTTAGGTGATATGTTCCGCTCAATAGGAGAACCAGGAATATAAAATGTCTAAAGGAGATGTCAAGTATCGTTGAGCCACTGCCACGTCCAATGTTGCAAAGGGCTCTTTCACAGCAGGAAGTACAGGCGTAAAGCTTCGTCCTTTCCCCAATGATTATACAGCCTGCTTCGCAATTGACCGAACAGCGACGGTCTAGTGACCACATTTTGGGGTTACTGGTCATATTTTCTGTGCTGGTTGTATAGGAAAAGCGTTTTACCTGAAAAAATCCCTTGAATTTAAACCCTCTATGAATAAATGACAAACTTCCATTCTTACCATGCAAACAAATTCATCAGCTTTGCATTTCTTAATCAACGATGTTGATGTATTCTTGGCTAATAAATCAGAGCAAGCTTCTCCATCGTCCATTGTATCACATTGATAACACCATAAATCATTTACTCGCTCTGTAGCAGCTTGAGTACGATGAATACCGCTCGTCAAGGATTGAGCATTACCTATTTTAGAGAAGGTATATTTAAAAATTTACTATTATTGATTTTTCCTCAAAATGGACCAGTTTTGTAGACAACCACCTAAATGGAGAATTGCTAATAGGGCACACGTAGAAAATAACAACATTTCTATTTAACATTAACTTGAACTACTTGCAAGGGTTAACTTTTATTATCAGAACTGAACACAATTATTAGCTATGGGAATCTAAAGATATGATAACTAAATGTCTAAATAACACGGATACTGAATTCTACCTCTCTATGTAGAGATGTATACAATTTTGGTTGCCTTGCCGGAGATGAAATGCAGAAGACAGATGATAGTATTTTTTTTTTTTAGATTTTTTTTTTTTGTTGATGAAGGTTACACAAAATTTTATTGCAGTATTTTTGCTGATGAATGTTTAGGTGGAGCACTTGAAGATGGCGCTCGAAGAGCTTTAAAGAGCTTTTATCGACTTAGTAAATGTTAGTTTTTTTATTTGAACACATATTTAAAAATTGGGTAAAGTAGGGAGCGAATAAAAGAGTCGCTAATAGATAACGAAAAAGTAGCTAACATACGACTCGAACTTAATTAAAAGAAGTAACAAAGTCTAACATTGTCACGTCACAATCTTCAATCTTAACCCTTTGTTGAACAAGCTATGAAACAACTTTAAAAAAAGTTTTTATTTTTGAGAATATTTGATTTTAGGGAATTTTAAGAAGGATAACTTATTTTTGAACTTTTTAAGGACTTCTAAGGACTCAAGGTGACCTTGATACTCAAAAAAACCGTTTGGCTGTTTTATACACAGAAATTATAAGAAAATTAATATTTTTTTATATTTTTACTATACCAACTTACAATATGAATTTGATTATAACACAAAGTCTTTTAACGCTTATTTTTCAATCGTCAGTTAGACTTTTAGAAGAATAAATGTCAATATAAAAAAAAACTTTTATTCCTAGGAATAAACTGTATCTGTGGTTTATCTGACTATTGAAAAATTGGCCCTTAATCAAACAAAATAATAAAAGTTATTGAACATGTATTCCATATGGAACAAAGAAAAGTAGTTTTTTATCATTGCAGCAAAGGTATATTATATACATACAATGCAATGGCTGCATTTGAAAAATGGCTTTGACTGTATTTTTGTTGATACCTCATGTTATACATTATTAATTATTAGTCTTTTACGAATTTGGAAAGTTAATTTCGTGTTCTACTTCTACTTTTCTGGAGGTTTTTGGGTTGTTGAACTCGAATCCACAGTCAGAAAAATTCTATTAGCCTTCGTCCTTGAAATATTACCGTTATAAATTGCAAAAAAGGTTTTTTTTTACAACGGCTATATTTTAAGACCGGAGGCTAATAGAATTTTTCCGATTGCGGATTTGAGTTCAGCAACTCGAAAGCCTTCAGAAAAGTATATTTTGGTTCTTGTGGCAAAAATTCTGTGACCAGTGACTTAACCTTTAGATTAAGTTTAGTTTCCCTTTGGCTTATTAAATGAACGTTAAGATATCTCGAGCAATAAAAGAGATATCGGAAAAATTTAAACAGTTTTTGAAAGAAGAATATTTGTTCTTATAATAACCGTTACAAATTTGTTTATAATGAATTACCCCACATAAGAACAGAACCTCGAAAACAGCCAAAATGACGTTTTTTGACATTTTCTAACGGTAATATTTCAAAAACGGAGGCCAATCAAATTTTTTTGACTTCAGATTCGGATTCAGCACCCCTACAACTACTACTACTACTACTAGAAAAGTATATTTTGGTTCTTGTGGCAAAAAAAAAATTAAATTTTGTTGACCAGTGTAATTATTGGAAACGCTGAAATATCTTCTTTTAACCAGAAAAATATTTTCAAATTTCTATTTTTTTTTTCATTAAATAGTGGAGTAACTAAAGCTCAAAAATTGGCAATATTAGGGAACCCGGCCGAACAGCTTAGATTTTGATGATCTTTTTTTCCAAACGTCGGTTATTAAAAATACTCTAAGGTCTATAGATTAAAAATTGCCGGTGTTGCCGTTTTGATTTTTTTAAATTTAATTGGTGTTGCCGTTTTGATTTTTTTAAATTTAATTGAAGATTTTGTGAATACAATGCAGTATTAGTATCGTTAATGCATTATTCAATGTATGAACGACAAATTGGTTTATATTTTTATTTGGAACATAAAATATGATGCTCTGTCATTTTCTCTGAGTTTGAAGTCATTACTCTTGAAAATCCGACCAATAGAACTCATAATATAAGATTTTTAAGACAACCACTTCAAGATTTTGTTCGAAAGTTTTCAAACAATTCAAACTAACAAAAAATTGAATAACGAAACTCTCAAAATAGTCTAGAAACTGTTGTTTTAAAATGCTTATAGTTTGGGTTCTAGTGGTTGGATATTCAAGATAAAGGTCTTCAGATTTAGGGAAAATGAGAGAGTATCTTTGTATATAAATTGGAATTGATATACAAAGAGAGTATCGTATTTTGCACTTAAAATACACACATAAGATACAACTTTGAGACAATCTGCATAAAGTGTTATATGCAAAAATGCATTTTATCCGTTTTTGGAGTACGTCACAAGGATAAAACTTCTCCACAATATATGTAAACCTTAATTACATCAAAAAATAACAAATTCATTCCATACAAACTTGCCCAATTCTCCTTTCATAAATTAATTGATGCCAAAAAATTGATGAACAAAAAATCAGAGCTGTTCGGCCGGGTTCCCTAATAATTTGCTTTAGTTACTCTACTAAAACAGTGTATTGAAATGTAAAAATCTGTAATTCTTCTAAAATACACTGGAGCCAAAAAAATAGTTTTCTAAATTCACCTACTAAAATGTCAAATTTTAAAAAAATCCTGAATATTCAAATTTTTTAATTTAATTTTCTCTGATATAATATTTTTGTTAAAACCTCTAAGACTTACGCAGGGTGGCGTTGTCGAAAAAAAAACTCAAAAAGCGTGGCAACGCTATGTTAAGTTAAGTGGTTTAAGTCAGACACTCTTAATTTATATGTAATTTATTTTTTAATTTTTTGTTTATCGAATTGATTCATGCGTTAAAATTATGCCATCCTAATGTATGAAAATTTATAAAAAAAAAAAAAATCAGATTGATTTTTTTTTTAATTATAAGGTCACTGTGGCGTATGAGGAATCTTTTTTTTTTAAATTGAAAAAAAAAAAATTTTCTTTGAAAGATGAGATGAGATCACTGTTTTTTAATTTGAATACGTTATATAATTTAGTAAGTACCTCGTACAGTAATTAAAAAAACACACCATAACGTTTCAAATAACTACTGTTTCAAAATATTAATTTAATCAATAAGACTGTTAATTCAATTTTAAAGTTCAAGTGACCTCAACTCCAAATTTATAAAGCGTTTCGCCCAGGTACGACAGTGGGCTCATCAGTTAGATCTGTCGTACCCTTACTAAGACGCCTTATTTTGGTCGATGTTTACTGACCACGGGCATACATTTTTCTAAGGTCTGAATTTAAACAAATTCCCTTTGAATATTAGAATTCACAGTATATTCATGCTGTGAGTTTTATATAGAGTCGGTAAACATCGACCAAAATAAGGCGTCTTAGTAAGGGTACGACAGATCTAACTGATGAGCCCACTGTCGTACCTGGGCGAAACGCTTTATAAATTTGGAGTTGAGGTCACTTGAACTTTAAAATTGAATTATATTCAATCGCTCCACTTAAAATAGAAATAATTTAAATAATTTTTATTATTTTTGTTATTTTTTTCTTCGTTATAATAAGACTGTTCTTAAAGGGGTTGCCAATCTATAAATTTATTTTTTGAATATAGGATCCCTTTATTAAATTTCATTCCCAAAGGATAATTCTAAAATCTGCTTCACAGTCTATGACAAAAACAAAATCATATCTAATTTCTGACCCTAAATATTTGCCTGAATATATACAAAAACACAGTCTTCTTTGGTGTTCTCGAATTGAATTGGAGGAGAGCAATACAAAAAGAACGAATAAAATAAAAAAAAAATATTTTGGGTTCGTAAAGTTATCCTGATAGGAATGAGAATCTGGATATATCGGGTAATCTCCAGGATAAAAGTCATTGATTAAACATCATGTAATGTGATGTGACGCCTGTTTGTCGGGCCGACAACGATGAAGCTACACAATGTTGATGTTGAGTTTATTCAACCTAACATCCGATGGCGATGAGACATATAAAACACATTTTTTTTTCTGTTATGACTCAGCAATGGATACAAAGGACTAGGAAATTATTTTGAACAAGATAACCGACTAATTCTGTATTGATTATATGAAAGATTTATTCGAAAATAGAAAACGTCTATTTTGTTACTTGTATTCTTTTTGATAGAGTTTATTAATCCATAGCCAAAGAAAATCAATGAACGTATCTAATGAATTAAGAGTCGATCCATTAATTATATTTCTTTGAAGTTTATTGATAGTTAATTGACTGAAGAACAGTAAATAAGCTATTTTGATGTCATGAACAAAAGTTAATTGACTTGTAAATGACAAATTTTGGAAAATTGAATAATTTGAAACTCTAATTGTGGTCCTGTCAGTCATCAGTTCAGATGTTAAGTTTAACTTTTCACATCGTCAATTTTCTATGAATATTTCAGTTTTACTCCAGAATTAGGCTTTATAGGTTAAGCATATTCAAAATGAAAAACACTGAGATGAACTTGATCTCCCTAGACATTTGTTTTTCCCATGTGAATGGAAGGAATTTCATCAAATGATGTTAGAACGATATGCAGCAATGCTTGCCATTGCTTACTTCGTTGCACTTTTTTTCGTACCTCTCTCGACGAGAACCTAAAGGTGTTATGAATCCTAAAAAAAAAAAATACTTTCGTTGAACCTTCGCATATCCGACAAGTCGCTCGCAATACACTGCAGAATATATTTTCATTTGAATTCCTTTATTTTTTTTAGAATCCTGGGAGAAGAATTTTAAACAAGGTAAAACCGGTGCCGTGAAATAACGCCGAGCGAAATAACGCCGAATTCCAAAATTCGGCGTTATTTCACTTTACAAAAGCGAAATAACGCCGAATTTCAACATTCGGCCTTATTTCACAATGATAAAGTGAAATTACGCCGATTCGGCGTTATTTCACTTTTTCAGTGAGGAAAATCTTGCTAAGTGGAGCTTAGGAAAAATTTCTATGTAACCACCTGCAGTCAGTTTGGTATTGAAATGCCATATTTTTGGCACAGGGACATAAGGCCCATGGAATAACAGCCACTATTATTGTGGGGCTTACATCCCGCTTGAGTGAGACATAAGTTCCAAATTAAATGTGGGGCTTATGTCAAACTCAGGTTGGACAAAAGACCCACAAATAAAGGATGGGCGTTATGTCTCACTAACAAAGAATTTACAAATTATAAAATTATCTCCCAACTGAATAACTGTATTTGGGATAGTTACATAATTCGATTTTGCACTTATGTCCCACCTTATTGGCAAATAAGCCGATTCAATAGTGTATCCAATCAAGGGGATTGCAGCAGAGCAGCATGCTCTCAGCCTCCAAAAATATTTCACTGTTTATAAACCTAAGTATCTTGGGTTTTATTGTTTTATTTATGTGTATACCAAACAACAAAGATATGTTTGTGTTATAACTTGGCAAACGCGAAGAGAAAAATAAATTCTTACATAAGAATCTATTTAATTTTTGGAACCCAAACGCGAAGCGGAAAAAAATTTTGCCCACGGGAGAATCAATTTTGAGGTGTGAAAATAAAAATTCGCGCGAATTTTTATTTTCACACCTCAAAATTGATTCTCCCGTGGGCAAAATTTTTTTCCGCTTCGCGTTTGGGTTCCAAAAATTAAATAGATTCTCATGTAAGAAATTTGTGTCCGCTTTGCTTTCCACCAATTAAAACAGGTGGGATCTATTTGTTTCTTATCATTATTTTATTCAAAGTTTCTTTTGCATTTAAAGACTCTGGAACAAAACGCGAATAAAATATACCAAAGTTATAATTGTTCATTATTGTTTTATATTTCGAAAAGCGTGGGGCTTATGTCCCACTTAAATGAAAAATATATGGAGCTTATGTCCCACTCAAGTGGGATATAATTCTTAAATTAAATGTCAACCCACTCAAGTGGAACATAACTCCCATAAATAAAAAGTGGGTGCTATATCCCTGGGCCTTTTGTCCCTGCGACATGTTTTTGTACCTTCTTGAGACTAATCTGTTAATGAATAAATAAGAGGCACATAAGAAAAAAAACTTTTTTGGAACCTATACCTCGCTTGGATGGACATAAGTCCCAAATTGGTATTGGGGCCATTCTGCCTTAATAAATTAGGGCCTTATATGCCTTTGAAAATAAAAAAGGTTAGAATTTTAATATACTGGTTAACTTAGGTCCACTTCTATGCTCACATTTCTAGCATTCGGCCTTATTTCTCACTTGGGACTCGGCGTTATTTCACTTTGACAAAGCGCAATAAGGCCGAATGTTGAAATTCGGCGTTATTTCGCTTTTGTAAAGTGAAATAACGCCGAATTTTGGAATTCGGCGTTATTTCGCTCGGCGTTATTTCACGGCACCGGTAAAACCTACGCCCTTAAGCCCGATAGTATAGTTATGCAGTTCAACAAGAGGGTAGTATCAAAGTGATGCACTTTGGCACGTACCAACTGCAAAATGTGCTCCTCAAGTGCACTAAGCTTTTGAAACTCATTTGAATATATTTATATGTACCTACCAGATACTATAGCATTTGGCGCCCGGGAATTGATGTTGTATGTCTAGAGAAAAAGTTGAATGATGTCTTCTCTCTAGCGGAATGAGGTGTTGCTGTGACTTATGAAAAACGGATAGAAACAAAAAAAAAATATTTGAAGAGACTGCAGTTGCCATATCTTGGCTGCACTTGATGCGGAATGTAAATAATTAAAGATACTGAAGTAGGTAAATATCTAACCTTATTTTCCGCGAATATTCGTGAGTAGTACCGTTTTTTTTGTTTTTATTTTGCTGTCTTTGCAATATTTTTTGTTTGTTTTTATTTTGGAATTCATACGAGGCTTTTTAGAAATTTTAATTTTTGCGGTTTTATGAAAAATGCAATGGGAATTGAGTAGTTTGATGTAGTTAGTCTCATATACTTATAGTGGCTGCAGAGTATTCTGAACCAATTTCGTCAAGAAGGATATTCTGATGATAATTCTTCCATGTTAACTTGAATTATTGTTGTATTTATTTTATAGTTTTGAGAGATTTTAAAAAAGCTACATTTCAAAACTAGTACTTTGCTTCTATGTATACTTAATCATTTTAAGAAAGTTGGCGTAGTCCAAAAATCCACTTTTGAAAATTGGAAAATCTAACCTAAAAGGCTCAAGGAACTAAAAATGCAGATACATATGTACGTCAATTTGAATTAGCACTGCAGATTTGGTAGCAGTTAAATTGTTCTCCTAAAAGAGTTCTCGTAGTTTTAAGAGTTTTTGATAATTCCCTAGATTATAAATTTAATTTGATTTATTGCGTTGCAACCAAAATTGAAAAAAAAGTTATTTTTATGGCAAGCGGCTCTTACGATTTTGATTAAAAATAAAATGCACGACTGGGGTCGCACGTACTTGCTCTTTCAGTTCAAAACACTTTTATGTTAGTCTACTTGTAGATTTTAAAAGCTGGCTCTAAATTAAAAAAAAAATTGATATTGGGGAAGAGCCGACATTTAGGGCAAAATTTTGTTAAATGAAAAATTTTTTTTTTGTTGTTTGACTTTTTTGAGAAAAAATAAAAATGCAGTTTTATTGCCACTGCTTTAAATATAACGTATACAAAGTTTAATCAAAATCGTTAGAGCTGTTTTCGAGAAATTCGCAGTATCGTATTTTTTTGTATGGGAGGTATACGTTCTAAACAAGATATAAAAAAAGAAAAAAAAATCAACTTTCAGAATTCCATAAAAATCATCTGTACCAAATTTGAAGACAATCGGTCCACCCGTTTAGGCTGTGGAAATGTGTACAGATGGACGCACAGACGCACACTGGGGCAGCTCCATAGAGATCAGTGCGCAAAAGTCCACTTTTAAATGTTGTCGAAAGAAGAAAAAACTTTTTCTTTTCTGAATGTATACAGTATTTATGATATGAAAAATCCATTTTTTTTTATTTTCATGCCTTGCACTATGTTAGACACGCGATCAAAGTTGACAAAATCGTTGTGAATTTTGCAATTGGGAAATAGTACATAAATAAGCTCCTTTTGTTTTTTTAATAACTTTGTTATTTATGGTGCCATTTAAAATATAAAATATGTCCATGGAAGGTAAAGATGTGAAGATTTATTTTTTATGTTAAAAATGAAAAAAAGAATTCTTGTAATTAATTAAGGGATATGAAGTGCGAGTGTTTTTTTTTAAACGTTGTTTTAGTTTTTGTACAATATCTTCCGTGGCGAAGACTAAGACATACTTCCTTAGTATGAATGTGAAAGCAGAAGTGCTAAACTTCTGCCGCATATATTTTTTTTTTTTCATTTTAGAAAAATAGTGTTCGCGATGGGGAAAATACGATAATTTAGGCGACAAGAATTGATAACGGTATTTTGTAGAAGAGTTCAATAAAATCATTTTTTACTATGGGAGGGGGGGTCTACCTCCCCCCGTTTAGGCGGGAGGGGCAATTTTCTAAAATATGACGAAAAATAAAAAAACTTATTAAAAAACAACGGCAACACTTACAGTTATGAACGATACCTTTTTCAAAAGCCAGAATTATGCACTTGGTTCTAATTTTTAAATCAAATTATTTAAATTAATTGTTCTCTAAATAATCAACTACAAAGTCAAAATTTGGAAAAAAAAATTTAAAAAAAACACATTCAATACTATTTTTACCAAGTCTGTGAATTTAAATATGAAATTAATCGATGAAATAAACTGCCTCAATTAATTTCTTATCAAATTCTGAAAACCATATACTTCTATGACTCCTAGTTTTTGAGAAAATTGAAAATTAAAAAACTACATTTTTATCAGATTTGTATTTTTAGCTGTTTTCGTTTTTACATAAACATAATATTTGCAAGCAGTATGCCCCCTAGCAACCCCCCTACTTAGGCTCACTATTAGAGCCCTAGCACACTACAAACTTTCTATCGGCCGACAGTTTAGTCGGTCTCTTAATCAGTATCAAAATGTATGAAAGTGCGCACACTACAACGATTAAGTATCGGCCGATCAAAAAGTTTGTTTGATCGAAAAAAAAGTTTGTTTTGCTACACAATTGCCTTCAAACTAAAATGTTTCCTAGCGACCCGATTGTTTAGTCGGCTGCCTGTGCGCACACTAGGAGCCAACCCGACTAAACTATCGGCCGATAGAAAGTCTGTAGTGTGCAGGGGCTCTTATAGTATTTCGGGTGGGTGCGATTTTGGGTGTACTCAAATTTTCTTTAAAATTTAAGTTTTTCGAATCCAAAAGAAACTTTGTACATACCCAACCTTGTCCCCACCCCAAATCTTTTATTGTGCCCAAGCAGGGGGGTTGCAGGGGGATAGCATGCGGGACAAAGAGGTCTCCAAAAAGGGAGTTAAGTCAAAAAGGTGTTAATATTAGCGAAAATAGCCAAGAAAATGAAAATCTGATACAAAGGTAACTCTCTTATTTTCAATTTTCTCGGAAACTAGAAGGCATTGAAGCAAATAGTTTTCAGTATTTGAGAAAAAATTAGTTGAGGCAGTTTATTTCATCGATTAATTTCATATTTAAAGTCACATTCTTGATTAAAATAGTATTTAATTTGTTTTTTCAAATTTTTTTTCACAAATTTTGACTTTGAAATCGATTATTTCAAAATAATTGATTGAAATAACTTGATTTTAAAACTCAAATTAAGTGTACAGTTTCTGCTTTTGAAAAAGGTATCATTTATATCTGTACGTGTTGCCGTTGTTTTTTAATGATTTTTTTTATTTTTTTTGTCATATTTTAGAAAATTGCCCCTCCCGCCTAAACGGGGGGAGATAGACCCCCCCTCCCATAATAAAATATAATTGTATTGAACTCTTCTACAAAATACTGTTATCAATTCTTTTCCCCTAAGTTATCGTACTCGTGCCTTTTTTTCCTGTGTAAACACGCAAGTTTATGTTGAAGCAACTTTGTCTTTTCTTAGTAAAAATTAAATTTGAACTCATTTTTACTATTTTACATAACTATTAAACACAAAAAGTCACTTTAGACTCTTCAAAATAATTTATCGCACAAAACCACTACTTTTGCCCCACTGTGAGACGCACAGACGGACGGACGGAATTGCGAGACCCACATTTTCGGAATTCTCCATCATCGTAATGTTGGTTTTGATTAAAACCTCAATTTTTTTTTTCGACACGAAACCAATACTTGCCCTATAGAGCAAGTAAAAAAATCATTAGCTGAAGTAAAAATTGATTTTTGGACTTTAACTAACGGTACCTGCTATAAAACTTGATGTCTGGCTTTTTCGTTAGTGACGTGACCGATTTCAATGAAAATTTTTTATATAAAACGATTTAATAACCTTAATGTACCTTAATATAAAGATCGTTTGGAGGTCGAAACCACTCAAAAAATAGATATTCAAGTAATTTTTAAAACAAATTTTATGGAATTTTCGAGGTTATTTTAATTTCTTATAAAATTAAATTAAAAATATTCTTTTAACATTAGTATTTTAAGCAATATATACCATATGATAAAGTAAGTCCGGAACAAGTTATTCATTTTATTTTCCCAAATAAGATAAACAAAAAACTACAAATTAAGTTAAATTCAAAATAGTTTAATTTTTAGAAAATGGATAGTTATAAACTACGATTAAGTTAAATGTATTTATTTTTAAAAAGCTAAAAAATTTAAAATTTTAAAAAGTGTGGTATCTAAATTTAAATTTCTTATTAATTATTTTTTATTATAAAATTTTAACTAAAATAATGTCAAAGTTAAAAAGAATTAAAAAACCTGATTTAAATCGTCTTTGAGAAAAATCAGGGAAAACCGTTGTAGTCCACTGCTCCAAAATAAAAATTTTTAATTTCTCTCCAAAAAAAAACACCTTTTAACCCTTTCATTCCTACTGCAGCATTTTCACAGGGTGTTTCGGAATAATTCTGAATTCTTACATTTTTCTCGTGAAAAATTAAAAGAAAAAAATTTCTAGATTCTTATTTATTTGCATGGCAAATGAGACTACAGTGCCAAATCTTATTAGCTTACATTTATTTTTTAAAAGTTTTTCCTTTATTATTAACTTCCACAAAAACTATTTTCATTCTTTCAT
This sequence comes from Episyrphus balteatus, assembly GCF_945859705.1. Classification (NCBI taxonomy): domain Eukaryota; kingdom Metazoa; phylum Arthropoda; class Insecta; order Diptera; family Syrphidae; genus Episyrphus; species Episyrphus balteatus. The sequence continues at coordinate 156,239,115 of NC_079134.1, forward strand.
AAATAAATAAAAAAGTATGATACATTTTTGGGATCTCTATGGTCTTATTCGATTCAGCATAAGAAAAAAATTTTGAAGTAATGACGATGACGTGCCAAATGGAAACACTGCATTAACATACATTTACCAGTTTGATCAATCATCATTTGAAAAATAGACATTGGAGGATTTGCGGGGGGAACTTTGATCCAGCTATATAGAGTGGATTTCTGTGTCGATACCAATCATAAATATTCATGAATTAGTTATGCTGACTCTTTTGCAATTTTTTAAGGGACAGAATTTAAACAAAAAAAAAAAAACGACACCTAAAATCTATACTTAAAAACGAAGCTAAAACGATAAAATTACCTCAGGAGCGCATGGTTTATGTCTATGGTGGTGACGATGGGACACCCTATATAAAGCAATTAACCTTTTTCATGTTTTTGTCGTATTTTTTCGTATAATTTTTCGGTTTGAAATTGAAACAGCAAAGGGGACCAATTAAAATATTTATAATTCACTTAGGTACAATTCGCAAAAAGGTGTTAACCGAAAAGATACTTAAATATTTTGGTTAATCTTCCTGTATTCATGGAAACTCTAATTGACTACCAAACGGTTGTTAACTACCGCAATTAAATATATCTATAACAAATATCAATTTTATTTTAAAACCCGCTACACATATTAGAAACGAAAAATCACTTCCACTCATTTAGTATCTAAATCAATTACGTTATCTAATTAAACTCCAATGGTTTTATGACTTCCTTAGTTGCCAAGTTAATTATACCTACTTCTATTTCTCTCTAGATACTACTTAGACTTTTATAGCCATTTTCCTTTTTCACTCTCTCTAAACTTCTAGGATTCTCTTTATTCTCTATTGAACAAATTAAACATTCAAAGTGTAACTTGAGTCGATATACTGTACAGATAGTACAGAACAGATAGAAAAAGCTTCCTTCTTTTTTAATGCGATAGTCCTGTTAACTTTTATTTAAGAAAAAAAAAAAACAATTCTATCAAATGAATATTTCCAAGAAGTATATAATTCTGGTGCAGACAAGACAAGGAGTCTTCATTATTTACTGAATCGGAGAGACAAAAAAAACTTACTTTATCTTTTTTTGTCGGACCAAGACATTATAATGAAATTTATAAGTTTTTTCCAACAGAATTTAAAAATGTCCCTTTCTTAAATTTGTTGAAATTTGTTGTGTGGTATATGATAATATACTAAATTGACCTCTTAATAAATTTCATTCTATTGTGGTTGAAATGGTTTTAACTGAAAACCTTGAGAAATTCGATTTAAAAGAAGGCAGCAAGTGAAACATTATTAGGGATTAATTAATGAGTTAATTTTTTGAAGTTTTTGAGTTAAATGTTTCCTATTTCTTTTTGTATCTATAGAGATAAAATTATCCCAATTTTAAGAATTATATTTCTTAACCGAAAACAACTCATTAATTTTATAGTAATTTGTAGTAAAATTGGTTATACATGAACACAACTTCAACTTATTAAAACCAAAAATATCATAAATTGTACCCTTTTAAGACCACATAACCCCCACATAATGTTTTATGTTCTTTTCAAATGTCTATTATCTTCTCTTTGGATGTCTATAAGCACACAACATCCATTTGGATGAAATTATTACTTAGGGAGGGCTCTTCGTTATGTTTTCTTTCTCTCGATGGTCTTTGCCACTCAATTTTTATTATACAAAGTCAGTGTTTTTATTGTATCAAAAATAACACATAACCATTAACATTTATAACAATTTTGGGCAAAAAATTTTATATCTTTTTCCTATGAGGAAAAAGGTCTTTATAGTATACCTAGTAACCATTTGTATACATAGTTTTCTCTCTTCCGGCCAATATCTTAAGTCTTTGATGTTAAGTTTTAGATTTGTCAGCAATTTTTTTTTTGTTTCCTTAAAGCTTTGAAAAAAAAATAAACAAGACCTTTTCCTTCGATGTCAAATAATTTGAAGCTGCTGAAGGGCAGCTATGTGTTTTGTTATTTATTTGAGTATATCTAATCTATAGAAACTTGTAATATATTATTATTATTGTTTGAACAAATCACACAAAATTGTTTGTTTTTTTTTCTTATTTAATGTTGTGATGTCTTAAGAGATTACTGTCTAATATATTTAATCAAAAAACGCCCCTTATGCTACGTTCAAAAAAAAAATTGGTTAAGGATGAATATTCATGTTTGTATCCGACTCAGAAATCATTCTACACATTCTATGTACGGGTAGATAGATCCATTCCATATAAAAATGTACTACATAGCTTTGTGTACATAAATTCGTACGTGATGTCATTCGACAACGACATCAGGATATGTATATCCCAAAGTACCTATTGCTAGTAAAGTGCATTCAGTGTTAAGCCACTAAAACATTAATACACATTTTATTCACGAGAAAAGACTTTTGGTGATACTGATGTTACTACGTGTGTTTGTGAACCCTTAGCTTAGTTCTTAATGATAGTATCTTGAATAGAATTTGGATAAATTTCAAGCAAAAACACATGAACAGGGTGTTGCAAGGATAAGCATATAAATAAAAAAAATATCACTCATACGCCACAGTGACCGTTTAGCTTTAAATTTAACAAGCAAATTCTCTAGGTATAAGAAGACAACAAATCTCGATTAGATTGAACAAAAATTGTTTTTTTTTTTTTTGGCACCGCCTTTAGGGCCTTAACTTTAATAGAAAAATGTATGTTTTTTTAGAAAATGATTCCTCAAAAAATCAAACTCGAGATAACAATCAAAAATGACATTACGACAAATGTATAAATAAACTGCACGACTTTTTGGTATCTACGTACTTGCTCATATGGTAAAATTTGCTTAGAATGTTCAAATTTTCACAGAATTTATAAAAAAATTTGTACTTAAATTTTATAATTAATTTCATAAAAATGTAAAAATATTAAATTTTTTTTCAAACGAAAAAACTTTTTTAGATTGTCTTAATCGCCAAACTTGGTTTTTTAAAAAGCTATTTTTTTTGTTTTAATACAAACTTTCAAAAAATTTTCAAAAAAACAAAACCGACTTCAATGGATCAAAACTGGGTTTTATGGTTTTTCTTATAGTTTCTATAGCAATAACTGAACGAAATTAAAATGGGACCACACTGCAGGCAGCAGCTTTCCAATACAAAAAGGATTATCAAAATTGGTTCACTTAGTCGAAAGTTATGGTAACAAACATAAAAAAAAAATACAGACGAATTGAATACCTCCTCCTTTTCGGAAGTCGGTAAAAAAAGACAACACTGAGGGTTGTTTTCTTAATATTAACTTCATTTAAATCGTTTTGTCCGTTTAGGAGACATCGAAAAAAAAATTGAATTCTCAAAGGGACATGTTGTTGTGCTTTTCGCTTCTGGAACAAACTTGACCAAAATTGTACGGAGCTTCAACAGTTCCTTTACGTTTCTCGGATAATTGAGATAGAAATTTGTGAGAATGTGGTCTCTAAAACTTTGTTTTTGAATGAAAGAAGTATACCAATATGTTCTTTTGAGAATTCAATTTTTTTTTCGATTTTTGCTTTATGAGATAAATACTGTATTATCTTCCGATAAACATTTTAAAATTGTCTTCTTCGAGCTCAATGCAAAGGGTACTTTTGCTAACAAAGTTTTTGATGAAAGAATGGCATTTCCAAATTCAGACTTTTTGGAGTGAATTCTTCAAAATGCGTCTATTGTTTTAGTGCATTTTTTTCATTTTTTGTCCATTTATGGTAAATTTTGAATTGTATAATATTGAATAATTATATTTTTGTGTTTTCATATATTTGGTAATTTTTAGTTTCCCGCGATAAATTCAGTTCTCCACAGATTTTTTTACAGACACACCGAAATTATGACTTGCAACAGAAGATGCACTAATTTCAATGTAAAGTTCCGCCGTTTTGCCCAATTTTTTACAAATCGGGGCCTTAACAAGTCTGTCAGTTTTATACGTCCTTGAAACACGTAAAATACATTACCTTACCTTACCAACGTTGAAGAAGAAAGTTTGTCAAAATATTTTTTTTCCTAAAAAATTAGTACTTTTTTTACAAAAAATGCAGCCTCGAAGCATAATACCAACTATATGACTGACATTGACCATCATGAGATGCACCATAATATACTTAATAAATAACCGTCAACTTCCTTATTTTATGTTTAATCGTTACAGATTATTCTCATCAGTTAGAAAAAATGTTCATTTTGTCAAAATACTTTTTCCGACTGTTGTATATGAACTTATTTTATCAGTTTTCTATCTAAATTTCCTTAAATATAGGTTCTATTTTTTTTTTTACACATATTTGACAGCATTTTATTCAGAAAAGCGCCTTAATTGAGTAGCATTTATTTCTTCTGATTAAAAAAAATCCAATTTATTCTCTTAAAATTGATTAATTTTTCTTTTAACAACTACTAATTCAATAAAACTAAAAAAAGTTAATTTTTGTTTTAATTGTTTTTAAAAATCTAAGAAACCATTAAAATTTTTCAAAAAATTAACTCCTTTTTCGGTTTTACTTAATTTGATTAATTTTTTTTTTGGTTAAAATTTTGCACTTAGCATTGGTAAATGGAATCAATTAAAAACTAACAACTGTTGAAACTGATGTAAATACAAACTTAAGGTTTTCTTAACACCCTGTCAAAAAATGACAAACCAATAAAAGCAAGTGTGAATACGGATATAAGGCTTTCATGCAAAATAAATACGTTAGCAAGCAACATCATCAACAAACTATTTCTCTTTCTAAAGACGAAATAACGTTGGTGATGATGATGCTATACAAACTACGGTGTGACGATATACTATATTTCGTTTTTCTACATATTCAACACTTTATAAGGCTAATGTGTTAGCAGGTTGAAAGTTGAATATACGTATATTCAATTTGAAAACAATTTTCGGAAGAGGATTAGGTTTAGAAGTATGTAGAAGGTATAGTTAGTTACTGGATATTTCTATCATGACCATGACAAACAAGAAAAGGGCTGGTGTCCTGCTTGGGAAATGGATAGTCATTTACTTGGATGTTTTTCTTTTTTTTTTCGAGAGGGTTTTCTTAGAGAATCCTTTAATGGTATTTAGGGTTAGATATGTTAAAAACATAAAGGTTATGTTAATAGTTACATAAATGTAAGGTAAGGTAAGAGATGAAAAATTCCTTTCATGAAAATATTATAAAGGCTTTAAATTGAGTAATCATTTTAAGGATCAAATGCTATAACAAGTTAATTTAGGGGTTGTTTTTTCGGATTAAGAGCAAACTTATATCTGTTATTCAATTATTGAGATTATATTTTTATTTCATTCAATTTATTTGATTTTTATACATAATCAAAAGAAATCCTTAAGGCACTTTAAATAAAAGACCCACTTAAATACAAGAGTTCTAATTTCCGGCATGTAAAACACAAACCCACAAATTACCGCCTATGCGGTTTGACCAACAAACTCAAATCAAATCTGAATACCCAAACCACAAGGAATTAATTTCCCTTAAATAAATTCATTTTTTGGCAGATCCCAAATAAGTTTTAGCAAGTTGATAAATTACATTAGGTTCATAGTAATTTTTTTTTGTTTGCTCTATTTTTATTTTTTTTCTGTATCCATCCATTGGATATAATAGTGCTGTGGTTATGCTATCACAAAATTTTGTCGTTTTTAGTTCTTGGATCATTAATCAAGAGACTTTTGAGAAACAAAAGGGAAGATTGCTATAATTGCAGGGGTTGAACAAATGCAGAAAACATCTTAAAGATATCCTTGAAAGAAAACATACATAATTTACCCGAAGATTAAAGTTTTTGTTTTTTCGTTTCTTTTTAGTCTCGAGTGAAAAGAACTTCAAGTTGGAATCATTAATTTCACTAAGTTCATATTTTTTTCTTCTTTGAAAAAAGGTTCATGATTCTATATTATATGGAGGATGTGAATACAAAAGGGCAATGTACCAAACTACTTATTCCTTTGGGAAAAGGTCTGATAGATTTGTTTTTATTGTATGATGATTCCCCTTCTTAAATTCTGTAAGCATTAATATTGGTATATTTTTTTTAAAATGCAGAGACTACCTAATTCAATTAATTTTTTCAGAAGAATAGGGAAAAGAAATTTGTGGAAGGTAAATAATTTTTAACGACGTCAAAGGATATTTTTGTATTTGATTGATTTTGTAAACACTTCTCCACATTAAAGGATATAGGCCATATAAGCCATATCATTCACAACATTAATACATCAGAAATCAGATATGTTTTCATGCAGTCATCTTCATTTATTTTTGTCTTCAATTATTTTCAAGTATTTTTTGACCTACTTTGCTTTTTTTAATAAAAATTGAAATTTTTCTTTATTTCAATTGTTAACGAAAAACACTATTGTATAAAATGTTTGTTAAAATACTTAGAAAACAATAAAGCTTTTTAATGAAAGGTCTGTAATTTTTTTTTTTTGTTACCTCATAAGTCAGAGATGGCGAACCTTTTTAAAGCCTCGTGCCATTAAAAAAAAAAAATATTTATTTGAGGTGCCTCGGCGGCGTGCCGTACAGTTTTGATCTAATTTTTGTGACCATTTGAAGCAAAAATAATTAAATATAAACTACGCAGCGTTTTATTTGTATACACACCTATTAATTTAAATTTGAAAATAACAGATTATTATTGTATAGGCTATTGATTATGTCGAAAAAAACAGGGTAATAAGGAACTAAGACGTTCACGGGTTTTTATTGCAGGAATCGTTCAATGGGTTATAAAAGAAGATAAAACCGCGGAGTACTATTAAATGAGAGGGTGGAAACTGAAGACAGGGGCGCAAAAGCCCCTTTTTTGGTTTTTTCAATATACCTCGTAAACCAAGCAAAATTTTGATATATTGCACACATAACTTTTTGTAGAGAATTAAATTTCCTATTGGAATAATGTTTTTTAAAAATTGAAAAAAAAATTTCCGTACCAAAATAGTCGAAACAATCATAAAAAAAATATCAAAAAAATCGATTTTTTGAGTGTTTTTGCTTTTTTAACTGTACATTTTTTTTTGGGTTGAGATAGACATAAACGTTGCTCCAAAGAAAAAAAGAAGATTAAATTTCCTTCAAAATGCTGTACTCACTAAATTTTTTCATTGAAAACTAACCGAAGTATGGCCATTTTAATCTAGCTTTTTTTTTCCCATTTTTAGTTTTACTCAAGTAAATCAGAAACATTTGAGGGGAAAGTACGATAACTTAAGCACCAAGAACTGATAATGAGATTTTGTAGAGGGGTTAAATACAATCATTGTTTACTATGGGAGGAGGGGGGTCAATGTCCCCCGTTTTGGTGGGAGGGGCAATTTTCTAAAAAAAAATACTTAAAATAAAAAAAAAAATTGTTAAAAAACAACGGCAACACTTACAGTTTTGAATGATACTTTTTTCAAAAGCTAGAATTATAAACTTAATATTAATTTTAAAATGAAGGTATTTTAATCAATTGTTTTTCAAAGTCAAAACTTGTGAAAAAAAAAGTTTGAAAAGCACATTGAGTACAATTTTCACAAAGACTGTGGACTTTAATACGAAATTGATCGACAAAGTAAACTGCCTTAATTGATTTCTTATCAAATCATGAAAATCATAATGTTCCAATGCCTTCTACTTTTTGAGAAAATTGAAAAATAGACAAAATACTTTCTTTATCGGAATCACTCGCTTATTTCAAAAACAATTGATTAAAATAACTTCATTTTAAAATAAATATTAGGTTTATAATTCTAGCTTTTGAAAAAAGTATCAATCAAAACTGTAAGTGTTGCCGTTGTTTTTCAATAATTTTTTTTTTATTTTGAGTAGGGTCAATGTGGGTAAATGTAAACAGGGGTAAATGAAAACATGGCTCATAACAAGCTTCAGTTAAATCTATTTGATGCATACATAAGTACAAATCGCGGACGCATGTATCTTTTAACTTATACGTCAAGCTCATTGCTGTCAAGAGAGAATTCATTCGACGAGCGTATTTTCCGTGAAAGATAATTTTTTAAAGTGCCAAACAAGTCGTTAGTCTTTCAGAAAAATTAAATATTTTTGCAGATTCAATAAAGTCAGTATAATTTGCAAATATTTTTTTGTTTTTAATTTTGATGTAGATTCTATGTGATACAAGCAAATTTTAAAATACAGGACATTTATGTCGATTTGCATGTGTTTACATTTACCCCAGAATATTTTTCATAATGGGTAAATGTAAACAACGTATTCTGGGGGTAAATATAAACATACATTTTTGGTGAAATTATTGGTTTTAATAAAAATAACATATTTTAAGTCAATTACTACTGCTAAAGTGCCGCGGAGTCACATTTTAAAGTAGCCAACACCATCATTTTCAGTGGATGATGTTGCAAAATCGGCCTTTGACGTAAAAAAACAAAAAATATTACGTTCAGAGCTGCTCAGGATGCATATTGGGCGCCTATATAAAGAATCAAAGGAAGAAAACAAAAACTTTTATTGGAATTTGAAAAAGTTTTTGTCAAATACCTTCTTGAACGTTTTTCAAGTTGTTATCCATATGATAAAGAGGAAATTCTAAATTTTATACCACCGTTTACATTTACCCCGAATTTGCAAAAAAACACAAACATGGTGGGGTATTTGTAAACATGCCATATTTGACAGTAATGTAAACAATTTGGGAAATATTTGTTTATATTTATAAAGAAGAATTGCCATCATTTCATATTTGCATTTGAAGATACCATTCAAGTTGTTCCGTGAAAACATAAAAAAATCTAAAGTCGAAAGAAAAAAAAGACATGAAATTGTTTACATTTACCCACATTGACCCTATTTTTTTTTAGAAAATTGCCCCTCCCTCCAAAACGGGGGGACATTGACCCCCCCTCCCATAGTAAACAATGATTGTATTTAACCCCTCTACAGAATCTCATTATCAGTTCTTGGTGCTTAAGTTATCGTACTTTCCCCTCAAATGTTTCTGTTTTACTTGAGTAAAACTAAAAATGCGAAAAAAAAGCTAGATTAAAATGGCCATACTTCGGTTAGTTTTCAATGAAAAAATTTAGTGATTACAGCATTTTGAAGGAAATTTAAAATTTTTTCTAAATATTGTCAAGATCTCCAACTTTTGCAATTTCATGTTTCCATTGATTCGGAATTGTTCGTCGTATTGCCCTCCACCTTCTCTAGTTTGATTGATTCCAACTTTTTCCTCGTTTTGACTAATTTTTTAGTCGATATCGGACAAATTCTTTCAGCTACATTTCAATTTCTTCAATTTCCTACCAGTAAAATTTAGACATGTTAAGTTTATCAAAGGATGTCGTATCAGGGTCCATAGTAGACCTAGCATTTCCGATAATTCTTTGACTTGTGAAAACCTAATTACCTACCTACCGATAAAAAACTGTTCAGTTAATTTTACTTAGTCTGGTTTTTCATGTAGGTAGATAAATTCAATCCGTTCTTCAGAATGTGAGTATCTTCTTCTGAGAAGAAGAGATTTTTACAGTTTTACAAAATCTCAAGAAAAATTTTACTGGAAAAATCGTTTAATGTCGCTCAAATGGCAATTAAATTACTTAATTGGTGACGTGCCTGAAATATTTTATGGCGTACCACCAATGGCACGCGTGCCATTGGTTCGCCATCCCTGTCAAAAGGCATAACTTTCGAATGAGTGAACCAATTTTGATAATTCTTTTTGTATTGGAAAGCTAGTGCGTGCAGTGTGGTCCCATTTCAATTTCGTTCTGACCATAGAAACTATTAGAAAAACCATAAAACCCGGTTGTGTTTTTGATAAAAATGATTATTACGAAAATAAAAAAAACAATTTTCATCAGAAAAAAATGAGGAAATACAGGATTCAATTTTCGATTATGAGAAAAAAGGTAGAAAAAAGGACACAGATGAAAAAACGGGGTTTTCAACGATTTCTGGAAAAAGAAATGAGAAAAAATTTTAAACAATTTCAACTCAACCTATTCTGAGTTACATGCTCAATTGCCACCCAATCGTTGGCTGAACGAAACTAATTTTTTTTTGTTGGGGAATAATGTTCATAATATTCGAATTTCGTGATTGAAATAGTTTATTTTTTTTACAAATTGAACACAGCTCTAAAAAGTCGGGACAGAAACATGAAATCTTAAGGAAATACAATGGATGGAGTATTTATGGTTAGGTAGTTTATTACGAAAACTGCGTAGAATGAGTTTGGTGTTATCAGCAATTTTGAAAAACCCGTTACTCTCAATAAACTAGAACGCCTCTGCACAGAAAATTTGGTAAGAGCTTTCATTCATAATTCTCTTTTAAGAGCTATACGCTTAAGCTCTGAAAGTATAAGTCCCATACAAAAATGATGTACGTACAAAAATGGCGGCGCCTCATAAGACCTCAGAACAAACCCTTCTTCAAATGCTGCATTCAAACTAAGCTCACGTATGTGTATAAAGTACATACTTATTTTGACATTTGAATACAAATTCAAAATATCCGTCATACTTTTTTTTTAATTATAAGTTCAAAAAGTAAAACAAAACTGGGAATACCTTCTAAAGGTTACCAACAAGAAAAAGAGTTATTATAATCATAATAAGGAAATAGCAAACTTGACCACATGCCAATTGCAACTAAACGAATTTAACTATTAGTTAAACTGTGGGTTTCTCACCACAAAATTAACTACCATTAAATTACATCATAATGGCTACTATGTATGCAGTGGCGTAGCTAGCATGGGGCGGCAATTTTGGTGTCACCCTCAGAATGAAAAATAGTAAAATAAATGAAATTCAATTATTCTATATAACTATGGTTTTTTATAGGCAAATTTTGGAATTGCAAAAATTCGAACTACTATACAATACAACCGATTTTTTATTTTAATTTTTTTTTTTTTAAGAAACACTTTAAAAAAAATAATTTTTGGACTTAAAAAATGTCTTATTTTTTTTTGAAAAAATGAATCTCCAACAATTTTGAACACTTTTTGTCATTAAATTGAATACAGTCAACTTCCTCTAAGTCGAACTTTCACGGGACTCGAAAATTGGTTCGAGTTAGAGGGAAATTCGAATTAGAGGAAGAAATTTAATATTTTTTCTTTAAAATTATTCATTTAAAATGGTGAAAAAGTTCGACTTAGAGGGAGTCGGCTGTACTTGGTTTGGAGTTTAAAACCAGTTTAAAAGATTTGTTTGTACTTTTAAAAACAAATTTTATGTTTTAAAATTAAATTGAAAATATATAACATAAAGCCTAGTACGCGGATCGAGCTAATTGTTTTCTCCACTTTTATGGGAGCTAAACTTAAGCTCGATCTGTGTAGTAGGCCCAAGGAACTAAAACTTAAATCAATAGTAGGTAGATAAGGAAAATTCAAGGCGTGATTTTTGTATATATTAAAAAAAAATTGTTCTATAGTAACCCTCTATCTACTGTTTCCAAATAAAATAAACTTAAATTGAATTTCTTAAGACATTTTTAAGTTGTAGGTAAACTTTATTTTGTTCAATTACCTATAGGTACCTTTTATGATTTCATTCAATGGAAAAGTTTTCTATATTTTTTGATTTCAAAAATGAGATAGTCTCAACACCAAACCTACCCATTTTACCCATCAAAAACAAAAAAGTAAGTCTGAACTAGAACAAAAAAGAACAAAAAAAAAAACAAACAAACAAAAAGATAAAAATAATTCAACATTTCACAATTCAATGCCATTGTGTAGTCAAACAATTGACAACTTACAAAAAAAAAGTAGAAAAAAACTTTTCAAAATGAAAGCGTCAACATTTAATTAAAAAGTCTGCCATCTAAATGCATTAACACAAGAACCCGACTACTTTTCTTGTGCCCTTATTCCAGAAATCAGAACGAACTAACTTATTTATCATTTCATCAAAAATACTCGGGCAAAAAGTAAAAGTTTATCCTGTTTCTATCCCTTCGTTTCGTTCGTTTCGAATTACTGGAGGTGGGTTATTTGCCATTTTCATATCATTTTCTCCCTCATGTTTTCGTTGAAAGAAACTTTTCTCATTATGATTTGTTAAACGATAGTTTCCTACAAAATTAGTTGGAGTAGTACTCGTAGTCTTCGGTCAGACCGTCAGAACTCCGTCAGAAGAAAAGGGAGAATTAAGCCCAAATAGAGTTGATCTCTCAAATTATCGTGACATGAACTACTGACATAAGTGCAATTATAACCTATTTTATGTGTGCCAAAGAGAGAGAGAAAACTTGTGATACCAATCAAATACTCTCTACTGCTTGTCAACCATCAAATAATTTACTCTGTTTTCAAGCTCGAATGGTTTTCTTTCACAGGATCCGGATGTGGGTAATGGAAATGGCCTGTAGTTATGTTCTTCTTCTCTTCTCTGAATGATGCTTCTTCCGGCGCAAGCAAACAATTCAAGTTATCAATAAATCATGAACTTTTAGAGCAAATACCTACCAAGTACGAATAAACGACTACTTGTGTATTTAGTTGGAGGAAAGCAATACGATTTTATATAGAAATGAACAATGCCATATAATACCTTGGGTTGTGGAAAACGTAGAGATGAATTGTTGTGGTTTGATAGTCTAAAGAGGAGACACATTTAACCAGCCATTATCTCGTTCAAGCTAAAAAGTTATAGATGCCATTTAGAAGACATGAGAAGATGACAAACGTGAGCGTCTAACATTCGAGGAGCAATGGCAGCAAAACAACAAATACTTTATACGGAAAGAGAAATCGATAAAATTCCATTTAAAATGTCAAGTCAGATGTTGGGTTCACTTAGATATTCAATTTTTTGGTCTTGAAAGATTTTTGGCAATTGAATTTCTTAAATTAATCGTGTGTTTATAAGTTTATATTGGTTATGACGTTTTAATAAGTAAAGAATTTATCTTAAAATATTTTTTAATTAACATTTTACTGTTTTGGATTTTTAAGTATTTTTTCAAATTAATTTGTATTCTTTTCATTTTTCTCAAAGTAGTCACGAATTGGTCTCTAATGTGTCCCGAACGTGTCCCAAACGTGTCTCGAACGTCGAACGTGTCCCGAACGTTTCCCAAACGTGTCCCGAACATGTCCCGAATGTGTCCCGAACGTGTCCCGAATGTGTCCCGAACATGTCCCGGATGTGTCCCGAATGTGTCCCAAAAGTGTCCCGAATGTATCCCGAACATGTCCCGAATGTGTCCTAAACGTGTCCCGACTGTGTCTCGAACATGTCCCGAATGTGTCCCGAACGTGTCCCAAATGTGTCCCAAACGTGTCCGGAACGTATCCCAAATGTGTCCCGAATGTCTCCCAAATGTTTCTCAAACGTGCCCCGCACGTGTCCCAAATGTGTCCCGAACGTGTCCCGAACGTGGCCGAACGTATCCCGAATGTGTCCCGAAGATTCAAGTATTCCTAAATTTATTCAATCTAATGTTAACATTTTTTCTATCAGAACCCGACCTTGAAAAAAAAATTGAAATTCAATTAAATATAATATCATACAATTGATTTAATAAACCGAAATCAAATTTAAAAGTTTCCACGTAAAACCCAAAGTTTTAATTTTTATTTATCGAAAAAATAATTTCTTTAAAATTGATAATTTAATGAACAATTTTTTTTTTAAGACTTAAAAGGCTAGAGAGTGGTTATTATAAAACTTTGTCCTCTTTTTCTGTTGTCTTCGTCATCTGGTAAAGTCTGTTTTTCAATCTTGATTAATTACGTTCAGCTCTATTGATTTCCACAAATTAAAAAGTTATGCCAATGTGTGATATCATATCTATTAAATCTGCCACACAAAATAATCAGTGACGGATCTTAAAATTTTAGGGCCTTTTCTGTTTAAATGTAGGAACTCCTTCAATAAGATTGAAAACTAAAAGTGGTTTTACTTTTAAATGAAAGTAGTTTGTGACTCTTTTTGAATTTAAATAATCTGACTTATAAGTCCATATAAAATAGGAGAAGAACCGTTTCTTGGTTTCAGTGTCCTTTAATTATTTAATCCCCCACTGTTTTTTTTTATAAAATCCCCATCTAAGGTATATCTACCCTTCAAATTCGTGAGATTTTCCTTCTATAAGATTACCAGGCAGCAAAATTTCCAATTTTATATTTTACACACACGGGAGGAAAATACTAGAGAAATAGTTGATGATAAATTTGATGAGCAGCTTTATTATTATTTGAAAACTTCCATCACAACATATTATATGGTTTTGGTTGGGATTGTTGTGTGTATGTCTTTTCAATTCAATTATTATCTTCTTCTTCACTTCGATAAGGAGGGTTTAAAATAAAAAAAAAATATATTTTCCCCCAAGATGAGAATCACAATGTTTTAGATGATGATGTTGTTGTAGATGAAAATAATAATGAAGATGATGATGAAAGTTGGTTGTAAAGCTTAAGAATTTAATCGTAAAATATTCGATTTGTGGGGTATCTAAACGTTCCTTTATCTTGAGTTTGTATACAGAAAGAGGTGGGTCAACATCAACATTATTGGCAGCAGGTTGGTATTGGTTACTTATGCTGTCTGAATGCTTTTAATAATTCAATAAAAATCGATTTAATCTTTAAAGAGATATCAAAGATTTGATCAAAGAATTATTTTCAATTGCCATTTATAATTTATCTTAAAACGAAAAAGGAAGGTAAATTTGAATAAAAGTATTTTGTTAAAGAAATTCAATAGGTTGGTAGGATTTTGAGAGCTATGAAAACGCCCATAAAAACATATGAGAAATTGAATTTTGTAGGATTTTCAACAAAACAAAATAAGATACAGAAAAGAATTTACAATGGAAACAATCAATTTTCTCTGAGTTGAAAATATCATAATAGATCATCGGTTTTCAAGAACCACACCAAAAACACACCAGAACCAGACCAGAACCAAACTAGAACCAGACTAGAACTAGACTAGAACCATACTAGAACCAGACTAGAACCAAATCAGAACCAGACCAGAACCAGAACAGTACCAGAACAGAACCAGAACAGAACCAGAACAGAATTAGAACAGAACCAGAACAGAACGAGAACAGAACGAGAACAGAACGAGAACAGAACGAGAACAGAACGAGAACAGAACGAGAACAGAACGAGAACAGAACCAGAACAGAACCAGAACAGAACCAGAATAGAACCACAACAGAACCAGAACAGAACCAGAATAGAACCACAACAGAACCAGAACAGAACCAGAACAGAATAAGAAAAGAACCAGACCAGAACCAGACCAGAACCAGAACCAGAACCAGAACCAGACCAGAACCAGACCAGAACCAGACCAGAACCAGAACAGAACCAGAACAGAACTAGAACAGAACCAGAACAGAACCAGAACAGAACCAGAACAGAACCAGAACAGAACCAGAACAGAACCAGAACAGAACCAGAACAGAACCAGAACAGAACCAGAACAGAACCAGAACAGAACTAGAACAGAACCAGAACAGAACCAGAACAGAACCAGAACAGAACCAGAACAGAACCAGAACAGAACCAGAACAGAACCAGAACCAGAATCAGAACCAGAATCAGAACAGAACCAAACTAAAATTTGTGTTTAAAAAAAAAATGTTTTTCAAATATTAAATTTCAAAATCCTGCCACACTACAACATCATTTGACTTCCTTTGCACAATACCTTTAAAAGCTTGCTAATAAAAAAAATTAATTCTATTTCAACTCGATGGCCATTAATATTACATTTTTGTATAGAACATAAAAAAAGCAAAAAAAAAAAAAAAACAAAAACATAAATAATGCGGGGATAAAATAAATGAAGAAACGTTCCTGCAGCTTTTCACACAGTGTCAACCTTTAAGTCATAGAAAACAGAAAAATTGCTCCCAAAAGTCACATTCTCCATTGCTTCATTTTTAGATTCCCATGGGCGCGGTCGGTAGGTAGCGGTGGGGTCATTCGTTCAGTTTTTGTTTTTTTTTTTTGTGTTGAGTTTCATTTTTCAATGACAACAGAAATTTTAAACCCAAGGACAATGTTTTTTTTGTTTTTTTTTTTTAGACAGGATCTCTGCACACCTTTGGTTGTTTTGTAGTTATCCTTATAAATAGTCCTTGGTGCAAGATAAAAAGACAAAAAAAAAAACACAAAACGAAGTGAAATCAAAACAATGGAGACAAAATATTCTCTTTTTACTTCCAAAATAGATTTAAAAAAATGAAGTAGGTATTGAAACACCACTGAGTTGCACGTATTTGCTTTTATGTTGAGTGGTATGCCTTTGGGGGCTAGAATTGTCTTAGGGATATTAATTTAAAAATATTCACTAAAAAAAATAATCATCCTAAAAAATTCACCTTAAAAAAAAGGTCAAAAAGGAAAAACGACGTTACTCAGTTAAGATTCACCTTTTTGGGGTCAAATTTTGCAAAATTTCAAACCCTATTAAATCAAAACTACTTGTCCAAAACTTAAAAAAATATACATTTTCGTACTTTGCTATTCAGTCACCTTTGCACTGGTTACAATCAAGACTTAAAAAATTCAGTTTAAAAAATATGCTGTTTTCGGAAAAACGAAAATGCATTTTTTGGGGTCAAACTTTGCAAAATTCTTAACCCCATAAAATCAAATTTGAAAAATACCAAACCCAAACTACGCATCAAAAACTTATAAAATATACGTTTTTTGGTCTCTGCTATTCAATAAATTAAATCCCCTTCGCATTAGATACAATTGGGACCTCAAAAAATCACCTCAATAAAATATTCTATATTTTCGGAAAATCGGCCAAAATTAACGGACAAAAAGTAAATAAATTTACTTAGGAAGTAGTAAATAACCCTTTTAAAGCCTGTATCAAAACAAAACCAATACACGGAAAAAAAAACCACATAAAAACAAGCGGATTCAGCAATAAATTAAGCGGATTTCTGTATGTTTTTTTGCCAAGATGACTTCCATCTTAAATTAAGCGAAAAAATCTTCTTAATTTCTTAAAAGTATATTAATTTAAAAGAAATCTACTTAATTTAAGCGGAAAATCATCTTATTTTGATGTGGAAACATTTAAATAAAAAAAAAGCTGACAGCGGCTGGGAATCAAGCCTACAACTGTTGGGTCACCCAGGCGAGTGCTTTACGAATTCCACTTATTTTAAGCGGAAATCCTATTGTTTAAATGTGGTGAGATTTAAAGTGGACATCATCTTATTTTAAGGTGCCTTTTTTTCTCCGTGTAAAAAAAGAAAAATAGTATTATTCCCTAGCATCCTTTTATGGAGTCTTCTAAAAAATATCCTTGTTTCATTTGATAATGTAGGGTGTTAGTTTCTTTTGTATTTTCTGCCAAAGTCCAGTTCAAGAATGTGAATTGAGGCGAGAAATATCTACTCTCGCCTTGCAGTTATAAAATGCTGTCTTTCTTTTTGTAGTTCGTTTTTCCAGTTCAAATAGTCTCCAGATACTCTTTTTTAGGGACCAGTTTAGCAAGAATTTTTCGAAGTTATTTTGTGTTCAAAATAATTTCATGTTTTCTTTTTTTTTTCTTCGAATAAGATTATAATGCAATTGGATACCTTAAAAAAATCCATTTTTCTGTGATAGGTATAACTTTTTTTTTGTTGTTCGGAAGGCATTTCACAAATTGAATACTTCTCAAAGCCTCGCCATCGACACTAGAGCATCTTTTTTCTTATTTTTGTTCCATCAAAAAGAAGGTATATGTACTGTACATGAAGTAGCTTCAAAGGATGTCTGGAGAGAAAATTATATTATTTTGCGTGAAACTAAGGGTATACCTTCTAACAAAAGAAGCTATGTATGATAATCAGGGTTTTTTTTTTGTGTGTTCTGCAAAGATGATGTAGCAAATTGAATTCCTTTTTTTTTGTCTTATGCTTTGAATTGTGGGTGAATAGTCCTTTTTTATCACGAAATTGGGTATATTGAATTTTGTGGAAAAAATCATTGAAGCTCTCCTCTCGTGGGGTGGTAACATGGGATCAAAATTGTGCTAAAAATAACAATTTCAATAATACAAAAATGGAGACGTTGATATTGTCACATTGACATCAACACTGATTCATATTTTACAAATTTTAGTACGTGAGGTATTTTTCTCTTTCAACGAAATGCTTTGAGCAAGAGCCTTGAAGTATTGAAGGATCCGAAGATTTAATGTAGGTATGCTTAAATAATTTATTCATTACTCATTTTTGCTGTGTTCTCTGTACTCCTTATAAGCAACTTAGCTTACAATACTTAAGTTTTGGCCAACATTACATACTATCTGAAGGTTAAGCCGCACCTTTGAACTTTAATGAACAATAACTAGCTTTTGTTATTTGTTTTTAAATTATATTTGTTTATTTATAATACAAAAAGTCTTTTCAAAAATTGAAGAAAATATTAGTCAGTAAATTACTCAGAATTTTAACTAGCTACATAATTAGGCCTATTCACGAATTTTTCAAACACAGAACATGTAAAAAATTTTGTTTGGATGACAAATACTAGTAGCTTTTAAGTCAAAAATAAAATGCACGACTGGGGTCGCACGTACTTGCTCTTATGCTTAAAGTTACTCTAATGTTAAAGCTTTTTATTCAAGAAAATTAAGAAAATTTAAAATTTGATATTTTCAGGAAATTAAAAAAATAAAATCTGTTTTTATAATTAATTAAATACCGTTCTAAATGACCTTTCACAAAAAACCAAGTATGCATGTTTACTTCTTGTATAAAAAGGAATTTTTAGAAAAAATTTTTCGAAAATCGTTAGAGCCGTTTTTAAAAAAAATAATTTTGTATATATAAAAATTTTCTAACATTTTTCAAAAAAAAAGTTGGTATGCCATTTTGAAGAAATAATTTATTTACGCATAAAAACGAAATTTCAAAATTTTTCATAAACTCGTTTTCAAAAAATTGATTTTTCAAAAAAAAATTTTGAAATATGTATTTTTAAAAAATCCAAAAATAAGTTTTTTGAAAACTTTCTAAAATTTTAATATCACCTTCACCTAAACGCTTTTGTATAAAAATTTTCGTTAAAATCGGGGTGGTCTTGAACGAGATATTCATAAATAAAAAAAACCGTTCTATGACAGGTACCGTTAATAAAGGTAAAAAAAATATTTTTTTTATTTCGAAAGTTGGCTCTTATGTGTAATACTACACTCAAAAATTTTAATCAAAATCGTTAGAGCCGTTTTTGAAAAAAATTAACTTTTCTATTTCCGTTATATGACAGGTACCGTTAGTTTTGGCCCTTCAAAAAAATTTGAATTTGTCCTCTAGGGAATCACACAAAAAAATATTAATTGAATTGTCGCCATATGTCACCATGTCGCAATGTGGCCATGTCGCAATGTCGCCATGTCGCAATTTCGCAATGTCGCCATGTCGCCATGTCGCAATGTCGCCATGTCACCATGTCGCTATGTCGCAATGTCGCTATGTCGCCATGTCGCCATGTCGCCATGTCATCATGTCACTATGTCACCATTGAATACAGGGCCCCCAAAAATCTATCGACGCCACTGGTTAAATCATAATCTTTTTTACGGTAAATAATTATAAAAAGTTTAGAATTTCTTCCCTGTCCTTTAAATTGGTTGATAAAAATGATAAATTTCCTGCCATCAAAGCATCAAAAAAACACAACTTCCTTCCTCAAATTAAATTTAATCCTAGCAACTAACTCCAAGGTTATTATTATTATACAAAAAAAAATGAATCTTACATCTTGCCAAAACTTTTTTTCTTTTTGAAAAGATGAACAAAAAGAAGTATTATGTTATTCTTCAGAAAAAAAAAAACTTTTCTATGTCACCTAACTCTTATCTTTTATTTTGTAAAAAAAAAAAAACAACAAGAATCCTTGTTTATTCCTTACTCACCAAACGACACAGTATAAAGATAAACACACCAGATAACTATGATTCTTCATTTTTCGTCTTTCTTAACAACTTTATCCATTTACTCTTTCTTCTCTTTCATATTATTTGATTTATTAACGGTCGATTTGTGAAGTTCATCTACCTACCTACTATTTCCCAAACTATAAGAAAAAGCCTCTCCTAGGTCATGTGTTTCCTTCAAAACCAAAGCAAAAGAAAAAAAACATTGAATTAGTTAGAAAGCTTTTTATATCAATCAAACTTGGCCCAAAAGTTAAACCATCATCGCCAGTTTTCCCCACACAAAAGAAAAACATTGATCTGATAAATATTCAAAAAAAAAAAAAAAACGAATAAGAAAAACGTGCTCCACAACAAAAGAAAACAAACCTACAGAGAGTATCCAAAACCACCCTTCAAGCTAAAAAAATTTTGGCGCCAAAACTAAAACACTGCGAAAAGCTCTCCCCAATTCGCCGCAATCATACAGCTGATTTTGTGCGAATTTTGCTTGATAGGTCTTTCGTTTGTATTTTACGAGAATCACGAAAAGTTTGCCATCAACGTTCGTTGTTGTCGCGCGCGTTTGTTTGTCAGTTTCTCGTCTATACAAATTTTTTGTATAGATGCATACAACTTGCTCCTGTACGTTCGCCGTATCTGTATCTTCTGTCTTTTATCCAAAAAAAGATACTTTCTAGTTTTTTGGCTATTGAGATTTTTCCAAAAACTTCAGTGTTTCAGTTTGTCAGTTCAAATTGATTCATGTGTGTCTCGGTCGGTTGTTAGTTGGTAGTACCTTAGTCGCTGGGATGCGAATTATTTTTGCTTATTTATTTTCTCTTTGAGTCATATAGACATTTCAAACTGATTGCGGGTATTATTTCCTAAACGAAAATTCACGAAAGATTATTTTTTCATCTTCGGTCTCGAACCACCACCCAAATTCCCCCCCCAAAAACGTCATTCTATTTCGTCTGAAATTTGAAAAATTATTTCTTGTCTATAATTTTAGTTTTTTATTTATTTTCAAATCTGTCGGCTGTGGTAGTAATTTTTGCTGCATTGCACTGTTTTGATTGATGCAGTGTTGATTAGAAAATCCATAAAAGTGTTGTGTGTATTTTCAGTTGTGGCGATAATTATAGTTCCTTTTCATCACAGCCATACCCTGTGTTCTCTTCTACTACAAACGGAAATTAAACATAATTTTTTTGTTTCGGTGTTGGGCGCCATTTAGTGAAAAAATAATTTTCTGTTTTTCTGTTGGGCGCCATTTAGTGAAAAAAAAAATTGTTAAAATAGAGAATTACAATGCGAAAGCTGTAATTAGTGTTATTGATGTTTATTCGTGTTTCAAAAAATACCTTTAAGGATCAATTTTGTATTCAAATTCAAAGTCAAAGGTGATTTTGTGTATATTCTTTCATTAATTCATTGCACCTTTTAATTAAGAAAAAAGTCGTAAATTGTAATTAAGATGTAATAAAGTGTGGTTGGAATGTGTAACAAAATGTATGTGTTTAAGTGTAAACGAATGAAAAAACGTGGTTGTCTTAACATGTCAATAAATAAACACACAAAATAATGAAGTTCATTATTTTCAACCCTTAGTTTGAATGTGAGCTAAAATGTTGCAAATCGAATGTAATTAGTGTTTTTCCGTAACTTAAAAAAAAAAAAATAAGAGAAGAAATATTGGAAATTTTTTTTACTCATTATAGTGTGTATACTTTTTACTCAGTTTTCTACATTTTGCACAATTAAATACAGGTGGAATACGCGTGGTTTTGTTAATAAATAAATGTGAGTACACAAATACATACATGTTTATTATTTTGAGTTGATATATTTATATTTATGTGGATAAATATGGTTTTGGCATTTATTAAATTAATTCTAACCTCAAAATAAATAGTTAGACAAATAATTAAGACTATATTATATCTAACCGTGTGTGAATTTTATTTCCTGAGTTTTTGGTTTTAAATTTTTAATTTTTTGGTTATGTTGAATTCAATCAGAGATTAGGCATTTTAAATATAATGAAATATATGTTTTGTGGTTTAGATTTATTTTTGATTAAATGTGAAATTTCAATAAAATAAAAGGATTTCCTGTTTATAAAGAAAAAAAAATATTTATTTATTTAATTTAATTTAAGTACTTTATGGATAGTAGATTTGAGGTTGTTTAATTTTCATTAAATGATGAAATATTATATTCTATTTTATTGATATTTGTGAGTTTCCTTCCTTTTGTTAATAATATTTTATGATTGATTTAAATTATATTTGATGAGTTATTTTAGCAATTTACTGTGGTTACGATTATAGTGAAAGGGAACTCTGTGAATTAATGATAATTGTTATTGTTATTATATTTATTTGCAACTTTTGACCAGAGCGATTAAACCGTTTTACTAACTTTAGGGTAAGTTTATAATTCTAAAACAAATTTGACATAGGGATAGCAATCAGGCAGGGTATTTCGATGATAGAGAATGCAAAAAAAAGTAGGTATATACCTTGAGCTATAGAAACATATTGTTAAAGCGTTTTGGAAAAGTGTAAAACGAAAATTAAGACTAGTCCTGTTTTTTTTAAATATTTAGAGAATAAAATGTTCAGCGTTAGTGAGTGAAACGAAACTTCAAAGAAATATTAGCTGGAGTACCACAAGGAAATATTCTTGGTCCGATCTTGTATCATTTTTCTAAACGAGGCATATCTCAAACTACTACAATATTCAGAGGCGTACTTTGAGTTGCTGGGGCCCCGGGGAAAGACTTAATTTTGGGACTCCTTTGATATTTGGGGGCCCATTTGATATAGAAAATAAGAACAAATAAAAAAGTACGTATTCGTCCTACTTTTGTTTAGGGGCCCCTGATGTATCATTTGTTGGTCGCCAAGACTATTCAAGTAACATTTTTTGGGGCCCCAAGACAATAAATAATATACCTACTATAAATATACACTTTATCAATTAAAAAAAAAAAACAATTAGATAAAATAAAATAAACAATATAAGATTTGAAGATTATAAATCTTAATCATTATCAGATGATAATTTTTTGTTGCTTTAATAAAAAAAGAAAATAATGTCGAATTTATCTTTGATCTATTTTTGTACACAAAATAGCTGTGAAATAAATGAAGTGTTAAATCATTAGCTATTTATGATTTTCGTTATTAGTTTTTCCCTAAATTGAGTTCTGAAGAAGTTATTCACGATTTAAAAATTGATTTTTTAATTTTTTTCTCGATTTAAATCGTGAATAACTTCTTCAGAACTCAATTTAGAGAAAATTACTATGAGACCTTTTTTGTAGAGAATTAAATTTCCTATAAGAATCTGTCGTGGTTTTATTTTTCTATTCACTTTTTTGCTCATCACAAAATTCCAAAGTGAAACAGTCAAATTGAAAAAACACTTCGATTTAAAAAGCTTAATTACTCGAATACGGCTCGTCTGACGAAAATTTTCAATCAAATCTTTTTTGTAGGAAATTTAATTTTATATAAGAAAAAATGAACAGAATTTTTTTTTACTTTGATCGTCTAGCAGTTCTGTTGTAACACATCATATCATGTATAAAAATAAAAAAAAACACTGATGATAGACCTCTTAAAATTATTTTTAACGGCTCAAATTTTCACCAAATTTTTTTTTTCATCATCCTGAACAAGATTTTCGCAGTAACTTTCAAAAAAAAAATATTTTATTTTTTTGGCCCAGTCTAATGTATATAAATAGTGTATACATTAGATATTATGTAAGCTTTTGAAATTGTAGATACTGAAGGATTCCTTCATTAAATTTTACACTGTCAAATAAAAAAATAAACTGAATTGAAAATAAAATTTTTATTGCAAATTAAAAATATTTTTGCATTAAAAAAAATTGCAAATAAAAGAGTTTCTGAATAAAAAATATCAATGTAAAATGTTTGTTTTTCTTTTCTTATAATTCTCGAATTCCTTATGCATTAGTTTTAATTTCATAGCCTTATGATACCTCTTTTTTTTAAAGGACACAAATTTGTTTTGGCCAAATACAAAAAATCTGTATGAGAGGTCTAAGAAATAAAAACTGTTTTGTAGATCTTGTTTGTTTTGTAAATCTTCAAATTTTCGTACGATTTTGTGTGTTATAAAAATAAGACCAAAAATAAGTCGTGCTAATCCCATTTTAACGAATATTTTTACACAAAAGCGTTTAAGAAAGCTTTATATTAAAATTTTCAAAAAACACATTTTTGGATTATAAAAAAAATATTTAAAATTTTTTTTGTTGAAAAATCAAAAATCAATAGTGAAATATTTTGAAACATTTTTAATTGTTAATTAATTAATTAATTATTTCTTTAAAATTGCATACCAATTTTTTTTTTAATGTAAGAATATTTTTATACAAACATAAAAAATAATTTTTTTTAAAACGATTTTCATTTTTTTTCTTAAAAATCCTTTTCATACAAGAAATCAGATGGAATACCTACTTGGTTGTAAAAGATTATTTTAAACAAATAAAAACAGACTTTATTTTTTACTTGCTCTATAGGGCAAGTATTGGTTTCGTGTCGAAAAAAAAATTTGAGGTTTTAATCAAAACCAACATTACGATGATGGAGAATTCCAAAAAAGTGGGTCTCGCAAATCCGTCCGTGCGTCTGTGCGTCTGTGCGTCTGTGCGTCTGTGCGTCTGTGCGTCCATCTGTACACATTTCCACAGCCTTAACGCGTGGATGGATTTTCTTCAAATTTGGTACAGATGATTTTTATGGAATTCTGAAAGTTGGTTTTTTTTGTTTTTTTTATATCTCGTTTAGATCGTATACCTCCCATACAAAAAAATACGATATTGCGAATTTCTCGAAAACGGCTCTAACGATTTTGATTAAACTTTGTATACGTAATATTTAAAGCAATGGCAATAAAATTGCATTTTTATTTTTTCTCAAAAAAGTCAAATACAAAAAAAAAAATTTTTTTATATGAAAAAAATTTAGTCTAAATGTTGGCTCTTCCCCAACCTCAACAAAATTTCTTTAAAATTTATTTTAGAGGCAGCTCGTAAAATCTACAAGTAAACTAACATAAAAGTGCTTTGAACTGCAAGAGCAAGTACGTGCGACCCCAGTCGTGCATTTTATTTTACATTGCTATTAAATTCCTTAAAAATATAAAATTATAACTTTTTCCTAATCTTGTTCAATAAAAATCTTTATCATTAGAGTTACTTTTACCATAAGAGCAAGAACGTGCAATCAGTCTAGCATTTGGGGGTGAAAAACAGCTAAATTTTAATAAATTTAATAAGATTTTAAAATTTACCATAATGTAAATAATCTAAATGCATCTTAATGAAAAAAAATTAGCTTTATTTTTAAAAACTAAAAAACGCAAACATTTAAATATCTCGAAATATGAAAAAATGGACCACTTTCAAATACAACGGCTCAATTGATAAAATATTTCCATATTTGAGCGTGAAAAAAAGTATTCGCATTACGACATTCAATCCTTCTATTTCGTAAGCCTTTTATGACCTTGCCACCAAAACATCAAAAATCAAATGACTCAATTTGTCATGCTGCTGCTGAGCATTAATTGTGTGAAATAATGGTACAAGTTCAAAACTTTCAAATTTAAACAACACACGAGGTAGGTCTATGTCATTGCATGTCACTCTTTTGTTGATTTCTATCAAATCACCATATAACGATATGTCTTTCCAATGCCAAATGCGTGATTGCATTACTCTCAATTGTATACTGCCTACACCATTACTCATTTTGATTTCCATTTATGAGGCAAGTTCACGGTACATGTTTGAAAACAATATGTCACTATTCTGTTGGTGGGTAGTAAGTGATATGATTATTTATGATGTTTTCTAGAAATTCTAAACTATAACAAAATTTAACTAGGTTACCCAAGTTTTTACTATAAATCCAACAAAGTTACTCAAAATGCCATTTTCACGCAGTGGGATTGTTTAATGCATACCTTTTATAGAGCAGCAGACTTACTCATTTTTATCCTTTCCCGTTAACCGCACGTTTAAACGCACACGGAACTGCGAAAATTGAATAACTAAAAAGTCTCTCGTTTAATCCACAGCACAACCGGAAGTTCTGCTGTGGTCAACGAGGTCAGAAGCAGAACACAATAAATGTTGAACAGATTATCCTTTTGACACTTTAAAGGCTATGCAATGATAAATTGAATTTCACTTGATGTGTTTTGCTTGTAGGATTTTCTCCTGCTTTTTTTTTTTTTTTAAATTTCATCCCTATGGAGAGGATTGGTGGATTTAAAATGGATAAATACAGCTCCAAAAAAAAGGGAAACAATAGTGACAGATTATTCCGCTCATTACGTTGTTGTATTCGATTAAACTTTTATGCAGCGCCTAGTGCCTACTTATGTCAATTTATGTGTGAATGATCCATTGTTACTTTAGTAGATTTTTATTCAATTTATATAAATGGAAATTGAATTCCAATTTAACAAAAATGCCATTGATTCAACATCAATCGTACTTAACTGCCAGTGACATTTCCCAGAGAGTAAAAAAAATAATTTATCAACAAGAAAAATTAATTTCATTAAAACAAATCGTATGTCATTGTTCTTGTGCTGATATTGATTTGTATTTTATCTTCTATCTCAAATATCCATCTGTCAGTTTTTTTTCTTCTTTCTTACTTTCTATCTCGCTCTTTGAAAGGAGATAGAATATCCTAGAGCCACAAAGTGAACACTTTACCAGTCAATTCATCGTCCTTAATGTTCTTTGTGAACTTTTTTTACTCCTTGAAAACGCTTTTGCTATCGAATTATTTAATTTTGAAACTCATCTCGCTTTCAAAACCGATGATCCCCACTGAGTGAATTAAATTGCAGGACGAACAAAGGCTCAAAGAAAAAAAAGAAAAAAACATGACTGCCCCTCGAGGTAGTGTGTTTTCCTTTTTTCGATTATATTTTTTTTTTGTTTTTTTCATCTCCAACTCCCATCTCATGACCACGGATAACTTTTATCGTACTTTCAAAATCTTTTCGATGGTTACCGGATGCGGATTTTCTGTGTTTTCGTCCATTATTCTCTTGGACTTCATGGCAATAATATGGTATGGTTTGTTTCTTTATTTTATTTCTTTCTGTTTTAGAATTTTAACGACATTAAACAAAAAAAAAAAAAAAGAAAGAAAATTCAGTTAAAAGCAGAAAATCCTTTTTCTGTTTTGATAATAATGAAGGTTACATTATATGATTGCGTGAAGATATTAAAAAAAAAATAAAAAAGAATAAACTTAAAAAGGATAAAGTTATCCTCTTTTTGCAGTAAAAAATAAAAAAAAATATATATATTGATTTTTTTCTCTCTATTTTTGTTTTGTGTTTGATGGGATTTTTATTCATTCACTCAAGTCCTTCTCTATTGAAAAGGATTTCTTTTAAGAAAAAGGGATAGTTAATTTGAAAATAAGCTATACTTAGGGTTTATTTTTTTTTTTTAAGTTAACTCAATTTGAGGTCATTCAATTTACTGAAGGATTTTATGTACTACCTACATACATTTTTTTTCTTGTGTAAAAGAGGTTTCCCGAGGGATATGATTCGTTATTTGGAAAATTTGATTGCGTAACTCAAGTCAAAGTCCCGAAATTTTGAAATAAAAATCAAGAGATGAACAATCAAGATGAATTAGTTTAGACTTTATGAGATCGTTAGTGTCGTGTTCTTACCACTTACCATCACATTAATAACAGCATTCCAGAAACTGTGAATAGTTTTCGTGTCCTCCGCTAGTGTTCATTCCTTTTTCTTACATGCGATGTAGGTAGGTACTATCTATATAGGACAAGTTTAGGAGTCGAAAAAATATAACTCGAGATAACAATCAGAGAATGCCAAAAAAGGGGGTCCCGCAATTCTGTATGTCTGTATATAGTACTTATCTCGAGCTACAGCCTAACCTAGTAAAGCAATTTTCTTCAAACTTGGTAGTTAACAGTGTTGGGTGATTTCCTAATGGGAAAATTTCAGTTTTATTTTTTTTTTTTTTTAAATAACGGTACCTGCCATACAACGGACATAGAAAAGTACATTTTTTTTCAAAAAGGCTCTAACAATTTTGATTAAAATTTTTGTGTGTAGTAATACAAATAAAACCCAACTTAAAAAAACAATATTTTTTGAACCGTTATTAACATATGACTTATCTGATTTCAACAAAAACGTTTAAGTAACCGTTGTATTAAAATTTACGAAAAACACATTTTTGGATTTTTAGAAAATACATATTTCAAATTTTTTTTTTGAAAAGTCAATTTTTTGAAATACATATTTCGAAATTTCGTTCATGAGTGGTAAATAATTATTCCTTCAATATCAACTTTTTTTAATGTTAGAAAATTTTTATACCTACATAAAATAAATTGCACGACTGGGGTCGCACGTACTTGCTCTTATGCTTAAACTAACTATAATGTTAAAGCTTTTTATTCAAGAAATTTAAAATTTGATATTTTGAAGAAATTTCATAAGTAGTATAAAAAAATTAAATCTGTTTTTATAATTAATTAAACTCCGTTTTAAATTATCTTAAAAATAAAAACAAATATGCCATTTTATTTCTTGTATAAAAAGTTATTTTTAGAAAAAAATTTTCGAAAATTGTACTAGCCGTTTTTTAAAAAAATAATTTTTTATGTATAAAAATTTTTTAACATTTTTCAAAAAAAAAGTTGGTATGCCATTTTGAAGAAATAATTAATGTACACATAAAAACTAAATTTCAAAATTTTTCATTGATCCGTTTTCAAAAAATTGATTTTTCAAAAAAAAAATTTGAAATATTTTTTAAAAATCCAAAAATGCGTTTTTTGAAAATTTTCTAAAACTTTAATATTATCTTTACTTACACACGTTTGTATAAAAATTTTCATTTAAATCGGGTTAATGTTGTACGAAATATTCAGAAACGAAAAAAACCGTTCTATGACAGGTACCGTTAATAACGGTACAAAAAATATTTTTTTTATTTAAAAAGTTGGCTCTTATGTGTAGTACTACACACAAAAATTTTAATCAAAATCGTTAGAGCCGTTTTTGAAAAAAATTAACTTTTCTATTTCCGTTATATGGCAGGTACCGTTAGTTTTGGTCATAAAAAAAAATTTCAATTTCCCCTCTAGGGAATCACCAAAAACTGCTAACTACCAAGTTTGAAGAAAATCACTTCACTCGTTTAGGCTGCAGCTCCAGATAGAGACAGACACACAGACAGACAGACAGACAGACAGACAGACAGACAGACAGACAGACAGACAGACAGACAGACAGACAGACAGACAGACAGACAGACAGACAGACAGACAGACAGACAGACAGAATTGCCGGACCCACTTTTTTGGCATTCTCCATCATCGTAATGTCATGTAAAATTGTTATCTCGAGTTCGATTTTTTTTACGAATCCTAAACTTGCCCTATAGTACCTATATCGCAAGTAAAAATTTATTATTTTAAAAAATGGCTCTAATGATTTTCAAATATTTAAAAAAATTTTTTTTTTTTCATTCAAGAAATCAGACTTTAAAATATTTTTTGCATTTTTGTTGTAATACTTTTATTAAATTAAATTATAATTTTGCCTAATTTTTTTCATTATAGAAAACTTTAAGATAAGTAGTGCGACACAGTCGTGCATTTTATTTATTATAATGATGAAATCTGAAGGCTTTTTTTTAAATTAAAAATAATAGACATTTTTTTTGCTCAATATCTTCGTTTTGCCATTCTATCAAAAGTCTCAAAAATCTAGAAAAATCTCATGTCCGCAAGTCGCGATTTTTAAGGTCAAATTGCGAAATGGAGATTTTAAGATTTTTATTATATAGGTACACATTAGGGTGGACCAAAAAAAATCATATTTTCATTATTTTGATTTGCTCTACCGATAACTTGTTTTCTCGGCACAAAATAATGCTACCCTAATTATTTCAGAATTTTTCGATGATGTTTAGGGGTTGCGCGCACCCCTTTATTAAAAAAAATAAGCTCTTTTAGTTTTTATTTTTTTTAAAGCTTAAATAATTTTTTTATCGAAAAGCTGTTTGAGTAAAAAGTATTGAGTATCAATAGATCTAATTACCTCAATTTTTCTTTTTTCAAAAAAAAAATATTTTTGACTGATTCCCAGGCGTTAGAAGCCGAAATTCATGATACTGATACATGCTGGGAAAACTACATGCCTTAAAACTATGTTTTACTGTTTTTTTATAACGGTTAAAATTATTTTTATCGTATTCCGCATCAAATTTACTAGGTATAAAAACCGTGCTTTTATATTGCTCAATTCTTCTTAGATTGATAAAAGATAAATAATATTTAAAAAAGATAGCCCCAAAACAAGTGAAGGAAAAATGGGGGAGGGTACTATATCTTGGGCGCCGAGATTTGATAACAGTATTTTGTAGAGGAGTTAAATACGATCATTTGGTCTATCTGGCTCCGTTTAGGCGGGAATGGCAATTTTCTAAAAAAATGACCTTAAATAATAAAAAAAACATAATATATGACTTCGAGGTATTTTTTAATGCTGATTCCAAAAAATCAAGGCAATCTGACGTCTCTTAAAAAAGTTATACCTGTTTTTCAACTATCAACCCATATTACTATAACAGTTGCAAACTTACTACCGAAAAACCTTACTGAGCGCGCTTGTTACCCAAATTGATTCAAAATAAGTATAGTACGATATTTAATTCCATAGAAACAAAATATTTCAAGTTATCTCTATTTTTCGTTTAAGTTTGCTTATGTTTTTTTTTTTATAAAAAATTGGAATATCAAATAACATAGTAGGCTAAATATAGGATAGTTCTCAAAGTCAAACCAAAAAGTTTTCTCCTCAGATTACAAAGACTAACTGAAACAAAGTTGCTACCTAATTTAATTATTTAAAAAAACAAAATTTTATCACTTCAAGTTTAGTGTGTCTCATTCGTTAGTTAAATAAGTTTACAAACCCCTAAAAGTTTATAAATTACTTGTACGCACCCGCATACATCACATCCACACTTTCATAAATGTATATTCCAGTTCAAAAAGTTTCTCCAACAAATTTCATAACCTCAAATATTATACCTTGGACCTTAATAATAATAATAAGTTCCCGTACATGACTCCAACACTGTCGGAACTGAAAATTATCCTTCATCTCTGTAAGCTATTTTATATTAGATATGAGTATATTAAAAAAAAAAACAGGAACAAAAGAAACTCATCTCTTCCTCTCAACATTGTCCCAGAAGAGCAGTGTAATTGTGTATGTTGTTGCGGCATTTATAATAGCTCCTCCACTAGGCTCACGTATCAACGTAAAAGTTGCCTCTCTTAACATTAATTGCATGTTCTTGCTACAGGGCAAATTATTTCATCTCAACCTTAACGCTCGACTAGAAAAAGAGTATTTTTTTTTTCGTTTTGCTGTTCTTTCAACACATGTACACTACACTAATCTTTGTTACCCTTGGGATAATAGGGGTGGTTAAATATGAGCTGTTTCATATTACACTCACCTCTGTCTCATGTCCTCCTCAAAAAAAGCCGAGTGTCCCAAAATTTTTGTTGTTTTTTGAACAAATGAAAACCAAAAGCTTAAAATATAATATTAACATAAAAAATAAGGTGCAAATCATTGTTATGCGGATTTAGAAGAGATCATCTGGCATTTATAACCTCTGGATCTTCTATGTGTTTCAAATTTACCTTAAAAAAAAACCTATCAAATTCAGAGAAACACCAAAGAAATAAAATAAATTAGAATAAAATTCTCAAGTAATCCAAGATTGTAAACCTTCAAAAAACCACCACAAGATGCTCCTTTAAATCCTTCATAACTCTGTGGTTTGTTCTCACATCCTTGAATGGTATCGCATAAGCGAAGCACCTTCTTTACCTACTCCTACACCAAAATCTATAGTGTCACAAGCACGCACGATGAGCACCGAGATAATTTTACCTCCACTTTAACGTCGTTTTAGAAAAATATTTCATAAAGTAGAAGACTCCTTTCCTCCTCATTTGAGTGGAATAATCACAAAAACACAGAACGAAAAAAGTTTGAATATTTTTATTTTGTGTCACTGCTTAGGAAGCTTTGACAACTCAAGAGTATGTTGGTATGATAGGTTGGAAATTATGAAAGGTTTAACAGTGATGTGGAAAATTGATTTGCTTGAGATGAAAAAGTTACAGTTTTGAAACAGAGTAAGATAAAATTAAACTGGAATTCCATCTGAATATTGTAAAATACCAAACAAATAGAAAAATTTTACAGGATTTCCAAAATAAACTGGAGCAGTTTTTAAAATATTTTTTTTTAACCTTTATTAGCTCTTTTTTTGCAACCTTCGAAGAACAAGTTTTTGAATTTTGTACTGAGCGACTGATGATCTTTGAAATATAGGGCTAGTTTGGTTTGTATGGTTCGTTTAGCACTTTAGTTAGAATTTCCAAACTTCAGGATTGATGAATTCCAACTAAGGCAAAATGACAAAGTATCACTTCATTACATTTAAAATAAACATAAATACAACTTAAATTGAATTTAAACCCACAACCACGTAATCACAGTACGAAAACCCGCGTTTTTACAGATTTTGTTAAAACCTCCAAACCTTAAATTAGCATTCGCTTAAGGTCCAACACAGACTTATGTAAAAGTGGTTGTCTGTAAAGCCGATTTACGGACGATGATTTTACGTGATATAACGTCATTCATTAAAAAGCAGGTTGTGTGCTTTTGTTAAAAAAAATGATCTAAAATATTATTAATTTGTCAACTTTCTTGTAAAAAATTTTATAAAATAATGAATCTTATAGTAAAGTACTTATGCTAAAAATTAAGATCTTACATATTTATATCTGTATGTTTTGAAGAAAAACGGAATATCTTTTTGAATTATATCATAATTTACAAGAAATAAGCTAAAAACTACCTTTTTTATATTAATTTTTTTTTATATGAAAAACTTACAAAAAATTACATCATTAAAAAGTTTCATATTTTTTATAAAGAATAAAGCCAAACTTAAATTTTTACAATGCGTAAAATGTATAAAAATAATTTATTGAAAACAATCATTTTTCATGAAAAAAGTCAAAAAAATCAAACTTTTTTTCTTTCCATTAAATTAAATCCATTTTTTTACATAAATTTTATACCATCTGAAAGCCTTTTGTTTCAGTTGTTTCAGCTCAAAATATTCATAACAACCATGTCTGCACGACATCTACAAAAAGTGTTACAATATTTTGCAAATCAAATCAATATTTTGTAAATCAATTTTCATCAAAAAAAGCAAGAAAGTCAATTTTCTTTTTTTCAAGTACCTTAAAGTCCATTTTTTCAAATGATAACCTAAAATAAATTTTATATCATCTAAAAGCTTATTGGTTCACCTTTTCTATGACGCTTCGATCATATTTCTACGATGCCTACAAAAAAGATAAGAATTTTTTAAAGCCAACCATGTCGAAATTTCAAACTGAGAATACGGTACTTCTCACACTGGTCATGAGCAACAGATTTCCACATTTGTTTTGAGGTATTTCTGAAGTTTTTAATTTAACATTGTGTAGCTTGTAGTAAATGTACTGTTATTTGTGATACATAAAATGAAAGTTAATATTATCAGCGTGCTAAATAAAGTTAAATCAAATTTTTATTAGCTCTTGATCAATAGAAAAAACGTGTTAAAAAATAGAACTTTATTTTAACTTTATCTCAAAATTGTAAATATAAAATTGATTGAAATTGCAAAAATATACTCCTATTTATTATCTATCCACAGTATAAATTTCATTCATTTATCTTTTGAAGAGAAAAAAATAAAAATTAAAAACGATAAAAAAACGGTAAAAAACAGTAAAATAACGGTAAAAACTTGGGACAAAAAAACTTATTTTTTCCCCTATTCGGTCAAAAAACATTTAAGAACACCAATTTTTTGAACATGCATGCGCACAACTACAGACTATTATGTTCTATAAAAAAATTGTTTAAAATAAAAACCCACCCAAAAATACCTCTAAAAAAGTAGGTGTTTTTCCAAAATTCATATTTCCAAACGCAGAGACTTAAAAAAATCCGTAATAGACCCCTAATTTTTTTTTCATAATCTCTTGAATGGCATTTTTCAAAATGTAAAAAAAAAGTCCCCTACCTATAATCACTAGTTTAACAAAGGTCTACCTCATGTTTTAGTTTTAAAAAAACATTTATAACTTGGTTTCAAATTTTTTTTTAGAATTTTTTCAATACCATTGTTAGCCTTACAGTAAATTTAAATTTAAATTCGATTTAAAAAAAAAATAAAATTTCTACAACCTCGCGTTTAGAAAAAACCATTTTTTTGCAATTTTGTGTCACCCCTTTTTACCCTCTTAAATGATGAAATTTTTAAAAATCCTTCATTAGTATTCAACCTTAAGTTAATATCTTTCAAATAAGCTATAGAAAATGTTTGAATCTTCAATAGTTTATATTTAATTTTGAATTGAAATTTTTGCCGCACTTCGTAACGTAACTCCTCATGTTTTCGGAAACAAAATGAAGCGTTTTTTTTCGGTAATGCTCATTAAAAGCTTATGTCTATTATAGTCGGGCCTCTAAATTCCGATTTTGTTGCAATTTTTGAATTGTATCTTGAAGGCATCTTATTTGCATATTGTAGTAACATTAGACGTTTATTTTTTCGTTGAAGATCAGAGACCAGAAATAACAGTCAACCTTTATTTTCAATCGGTTTCTCTCTGAGAGTTACCACATTACTTTAAATAGTTTCGGTTAAGGTTTGAGATTTATTTTTTAAAATCAAAAATAAAGGTTATCGGTTGAGATTTATTTTTTATTTTTTTAAATATGTCTCAATGGTTGAGATTTTTATAAAAAAATAAATGGAAAAGGTCAACCTTTAACCGTTTTCGCTGAAAATAAATCAAAAATGGTCAATTCAAAGGAAAATGTCGAATATGTCAAGAACGTCTTTATATTGCAAAAATAAATATGAAAAAGATGTTTTTTCCAAGTTTATGTATTAAATAATGTATGAACTAAATAGACTCTCAAAGTTCTTTAGATCCAAGATAATATCTCTTTTCGTTTAAAGTAAAAATCTAAATACGAAAATGTGTTTTCCACTGTGATTTGAGTCGCTGGGACGACAAGCACAACCAATTTCAGGAGACCGATGTTCTAATATCTAGGTCAAAGCGTTCAGCTTCCAGAAGCGTTTTCGCCCGCCCAACTTCAAACGGCTATATATCTCGGAATTTTGAAAAAAAAAAAAATGAAAAAAATGTTTTTGATAGCGGTAGGTAGCTGGGACTCTAACCTATATTTGGGTATAACTCCCATCCCTGTAGGTGCACGCGTTCTCAAGCCTGGAGAACTTAAAAGACAAACAAAAGTTGAGCCCCATTCTGAAAAAATAGGCGGTTTAACATGGAAGATGATTTTTCTAAAATCTGACAATGTGCAAAGCGTAGGCCCATGACACAAGCTATCATTTGGCATCACTCCCAAAAATTGCTCTCAAGCGGTTTAGCTTCCAGGAGCGTTCAAAGATTCGGGGATTTTTCGAAAAAAAAATTTTACCCCAACTTTCAAACGCGATTTTCTCGGAATTTTGAAAAAAATCCAAAAATCGGATTATACCACTATCGGGTAGCTGAGAATATAAGCTTTCATATGGCACCACTCCCATGTCTCTTGGAATTGATACATTTGCAGATGAGATTTATTTTTTTCTTTCACCGATAAATCTCACTGGTTGACCGAAACATAAAAAAATACAAAATAAAGGTTTCTCTCAGACCTTGACCGAAATTTTTCATTTTTTAAAAATAAAGGTTATTTTATGACCTTTATTGAAAATGACGACAAATAAGAGTTATTAAGGAACCCTTCAAAAGGTTGAGATTTATTTCTAATCTCTGTTGAAGATTGTATATTTGAACTGAAGATTTGTAAGGATTTATAGAGGGATTATGCGACAAAGGCTTAACTTAAGCAGTTAGCGGTTTTAATTATTTATTTAGGTCAGATGAATTGTTCTTATTTACATTTGGGATCTCCTAGATCTCCATCTCAGCAATCTTATATGAATGTTTAGCCAAATTCCTTAAAATTTTGCGATCTTCAGACTTTGACGGACCAATAATATCACAGATGTGTATCAAATTCTTACAAAAATTTAATTTTAAAACACATTAATCACCAGTAAACTTCAATCGCTGTCAATTTTCAAAAGAAAATGTACATGCGATTCACGTTGCATCAATTGAAGAAACCCAATTCCATTCAATTTTACGAAGCAATAGCAAGCTATCAAATAAAAAGTAACGAACGAAAAACTATTATTAATGACAATGCAATTTTCTCTCAAAGATATAATTGCTCGTTCTTGGATTACTCTTTTTTTTCCTTGATTGACTTTTTATCCTGAAGTCTGAAAATTTAAGGGTTAACTTCATATCTATAATACATTACAACCCTCCAACTAAATGCATCGTTACTCAACCTATATATCCTATATCCAACAAGATAATTGCAATGTGCTTTTAAAAAAATAACCGGATACCTCTCTTAACTGATGTTTCATTTCGGGTTCGAGGGGATATTTTCGCGTTGCACATTTTTGTGTGGCATTCGATATCTTCAACGTTGCATGTTGTAACCAAGTCAACAAGGACTAATTGAAGTTCTATCTTAAACCACCCCCTTCTTCACTTTCGCAGCAATTTTTAACTTGAAAAATAATTATTTATCTTTGATATTAAATTTCTTCCTTTTGCGAAAAGTTCAGGAAGAAAAATGAAGATAGAATACCTTCAACTCTAGAAAAGAATGCTAGAAATATTATGAAAGAAGTGAAAAGAGCAAATGGGGTCAGCCATTTGATTTTGCACTTATGTTCATTTCTCAGCTATTGCTTGGGTAACTTTAAACTTGAAATTAAATGCGAATGTAATTATCAAAAGTTCGCTTTTTTCTCATTGTTGTTGTAGAAATCACAAATGACGTTAAGGATGAGATTTCAAGAATCACGTTCCTTTAAAATTACTCTATACTTCAGGAAATGTAATTTAAATTGTTAACAGATTGCAATTGACATCACAGAGATTTTTGTATATAGAAGACAGCTGAGAGCCCAGTAAACGTGGCAAGGTTTTTCGTAACTCTCGTACTGCGTCTTCCAGGTTTTTCTCAGCCAGATTTTCAGTTTACTTTTGTTCGAAATGAGTTTTCTGGTCCGGAGATTTATTTGATGCAGAACGCAGATGGCAGTTTAAACTTTCAAAACAATATTTAATTATACCTTGGAGATTGAGGTAATTAGGAGGAAAGCTTTTGTTTTTTTTTTTTACTTTTTCTGTAAATAAACGAGTCTTCGAGAGCAGATTTAGGTGCGGTGTCCTGTTCTCCTTTTTGTTGCTGGGTCTTTTGTTAGTCGATAGCAAGTTTACAACTTTTCGAAAATTGCTTCAAATAAAATTAAGTGCTTTAGAGTCTTTTTCTAACTAACACCAAGCAAAAACAACTTGTCCAAGTTTCCTGAGGTTTTATAAATTAGTCCTTGTATACACTTTGAGGATAAATTAAAGGCAACAACTGGGTGGTTCATTAATAAAATGAGGATATTTATAGAAAAATAAATTATACAACTTATATACACCAATAAAGTTAATCTTTTTTTTTGCCACAAATACAATTAAAGCTCAGCCAATAAAAAAATAAACTTTCAGGAAGACGTTAATTGCATTTTAACAAATTCCATTGCCTTCGAGTAAAGCAATTAATCTTCCAATCGTTTCTCTGTTGAACTCAAAAACAACAAAAATAAACAAAAAAAAAGGAATTTTTCAACGAGAGAGAAAAAGGTTGTAAATAACTTAATTATTGCAATCAAAAAAGTTGCATCTGATAGATTGAACGTAATTGGATAGCACCTGGAGGTAATCGAAAAAAAAAAATAAACTCCTTGCTGAAATAAATCAAAGATTACATAGAGAGAGTTTTGAATTTCTGTTTCATTGGAGATTATACCAGAGAATGTGTAGAGTGCAGTCATGATGCAAGTGAAGTGTAAACAACGAGTGAAATACGTACATGGAAGATTTTAAAAATGATGAGTTTTAAAGCTTTGGTTAAGGAAGTTAATTAAACGAATTCGCCAGTATGCTACAAGTGCTTTGTGTTTATTAACTTTGAGCGGTTAAAATATTCTGATGCCTTGAGCGATTGCAGAGATTTGTTTTATCAGTAAATTCAAACAAACAAGTTAGTTTGGTAGTTCGGTTCGAAGTCTCTCCAAAGAACTTAGTGCAGGGGGAGGTCTTATAAAAACCACTGGAATGAAATTTCAAGCCAGCTGAACCCGGAAATTGTTTCCGCTGAATTGGAGTGGAGAAGGATATCTCTAAGATTCCTGCCATAATGATGGATTTACTCTCAACATTTTCGCTATGTAATTAACTTCTCCCATGGTTTTTAGTTGTAAATATAATATTCTTTTGGATTTTCTTTATAAATAAAAAATAATTGAAAAATCCAGATTTTTTAGCTATTCAATAGTTTTCAGTCAAAACATAATAGAAAGTACGCGTCTTCTCCGAATGACCAATGTTAAAAATAATGTTCAAAATAACGTATTGATGGGAACTATCGAATAAAAACTATCAAACTATCGATAGTTGTAAAATATTCATTCATTCGATAGTTTTAAATCATTCATTTAGTTACTATTTTCATTCGAATAGTTTTTTTCATTCGATAGTTTTTTATTCCATAGTTTTTTCATTTGAATAGTATTTTTATTCGATAGTTTTTTCATTCGAATAGTTTTCTTAAACGATAGTTTTTTATTTGAATAGTTTTCTTAAACGATAGTTTTTCATTTGAATAGTTTTCTTAAACGATAGTTTTTCATTTGAATAGTTTTCTTAAACGATAGTTTTTTCATTTGAATAGTATTTTTATTCGATAGTTTTTTCATTCGAATAGTTTTCTTAAACGATAGTTTTTTCATTTGAATAGTATTTTTCATTCGATAGTTTTTTATTCGATAGTTTTTTCATTTAAATAGTATTTTTATTCGATAGTTTTTTTCATTCGAATAGTTTTCTTAAGCGATAGTTTTTTCATTTGAATAGTATTTTTATTCGATAGTTTTTTCGTTCGAATAGTTTTCTTAAACGATAGTTTTTTCATTTGAATAGTATTTTTATTCGATAGTTTTTTCGTTCGAATAGTTTTCTTTAACGATAGTTTTTTCTTTTGAATAGTATTTTTATTCGATAGTTTTTTCGTTCGAATAGTTTTCTTAAACGATAGTTTTTTCATTTGAATAGTATTTTTATTCGATAGTTTTTTCGTTCGAATAGTTTTCTTTAACGATAGTTTTTTCTTTTGAATAGTATTTTTATTCGATAGTTTTTTCATTCGAATAGTTTTCTTAAACGATAGTTTTTTCATTTGAATAGTTTTCTTAAACGATAGTTTTTTCATTTGAATAGTATTTTTATTCGATAGTTTTTTCATTCGAATAGTTTTCTTAAACGATAGTTTTTCATTTGAATAGTTTTCTTAAACGATAGTTTTTTCATTCGAATAGTTTTCTTAAGCGATAGTTTTTTCATTCGATAGTTTTTTATTCGATAGTTTTTTCATTGGAATAGTTTTTATAAGATAGTTTATTCGATAGTTTTTATTCTATAGTTTTATTCGATAGTTTTTGTTCGAATGAATAAATTAATAAATGAATGAACTATTCGATAGTTCAAATCATTCAGTTACTAACTAACGATAGTTGGAATCATTCGATAGTTCCCATCACTAAAAATAAGGGATGTACACTAAAAGATACACTCAAAAAGACGCAGACGAATTAATAACACTCAATCAAACTGCGAAATTTCCCAAGATTTGGAAAAAAAACTTTCTTGAAAACGGTTTTAAAAGAAAATCAGTTAGTTTATTTGGGAGTTCCAATTATTATTAATCATGCAACCAAAAAAAGTGGCAAATGTTTTCTTAAATGAAGATGCTGGATTTGTCACACAAGGAAAATAAGAAGTCGCTATAGGAAACTTTAACATTGTGTATTCCTGTGCTACTTATTATTTTTTGAGCACTTTTCGGGAAAGTTCAACATTTAAATTGCAGTCATCTCAAATTTCTATAGAATCGAGTATTTTTTTAAAAACATAAATTCTTCAACAAGAAATTATAAAACCAAAAACCTACTCAAAATACACTTGATATCAACACTTGTAATGTAACACATTCATTAAAGTGCTTGAGTTTCAATGTGTGTTCAAATTAAAATTCAAGACATTCATTTCGTTTGAAATGGCTACAATTTATCGTAGCATTATTCGCACCATTGCGTACCCATTATAAACATTTTGCATATACCTACCTGATATCGCACCATTCAAGAACTCAGAACGACTTTTTTTTATGTATGACTAGGGCTGGCTGTTGAAGTGTTTATTAATTCTGTTTTAAAGTTAACGAATGGCCAAAATCCTATTTTGGTAATCAATACTTCTTATTCAATTGATACTGCTTTGCAAAAAATATAAATAAAAATGGGTTCAACATTTTTTTTTTACCAACTTGCTTTTTCCATAACTGAATGTTGGTATAGGTATCATTTGGGGTGAATGAAATTTATTCTGCATCCATGTAACACTTTCACCATTAACTTGGTCCGGAGCCCAGTTCAATTTTGGCCATTAACATTCAATGAAAAGATCTACTTGGCTATTCAAGGCTGGTTGCTGACTGCTTTAGGTGCTATTGCTGTGGTTATATAGAAAGTCAAGAGCATTTGAATTTTATTGGTAACAGCATGGCTAACGAGTAACGAAAGAGGTATATATTGCCCATGCGTCTATAAATGTGAGCAAATTTAATTTTTTATTTTATTGAAATGTAAAGAACCATGTGCACAACAACAAAAAATAAATAAATCCATGCAAGTAGACTACAAAGTTGGTTATTATAATTGGATTTTTATTTTTTATCAAATAAGAGAACATAAAACCGACTAGAACGCATGTTGCATATTGGGGTATTTGAACGCTTAATATGATGTAAGACGTCAAGGAGTGAAGTTGATAGATATAGAAACAGATATATAGGTTTTAGATAGTTTTGAGTTTTTTTTAATGGTTTGTGAATTCAGGGTCGATTATGCCAACATTCGTGGGCTAAGATCTAATTTCTGTGACGTGTATATTTACACTGTACAAAACAGGCCAGCTGTTTTGGCACTGAGTGAAACACAAATAGGTGAAAATACAGACTGTTCTGAATTTAATCTATTTGGGTATAGCTTGGTGCCATTATTCTTTTCCCATCATTGGTCTCGCCGTTTATGTTAGAAACGATGTCGCATACCAACTTCAACCACAATACGGTCCATGTACAAACACATATTTTAATTTCATGTGGTTTAAATTCACGGTTAATAAGCGCATCATTCATACCTGTTTTATTTATCGGAGCCCCAATCTGGACAGTAATTCAACTTCTAACGAACTTGATGCTCTGTCTGACTCCATTCAAAGGATTGTTACCCTTTATCCTCGCACTGAAATCGTTATTACGGGCGATTTCAATGTACACAATTCTTCGTGGCTTCGCTTTTCTGGCCAGACAACACCCGAAGGAAGGTATGCCGAGATCTTTGCTGAGTTAAACCACCTAACTCAGCTTGTCGACGAGCCGACTCGAATATCGGACGTTAATGGTCGAGCTGAAAACACTCTAGACTTGTTCCTTACCTCTGACCCTGATAAATACACTGTTAGTGTATTATCGCCTCTAGGCAAATCAGACCATTGTGTCATATCAGCGAATTTCTCGTGTCAAACAAACCCAGTTAAAGAAAAAACACCAAGAAGAACCGT
This sequence comes from Episyrphus balteatus, assembly GCF_945859705.1. Lineage (NCBI taxonomy): Eukaryota > Metazoa > Arthropoda > Insecta > Diptera > Syrphidae > Episyrphus > Episyrphus balteatus. The sequence continues at coordinate 156,281,064 of NC_079134.1, forward strand.
CTGGCAATACGAGAAAGCCAACTGGGAGGGACTCAACGAATTCTTCAAAAACTTTAACTGGTCGCTATGCTTCCTCGATAGTGACGTTGATTCCAGTGCTGATATGATAACAAATTTAATTCTCTCCGGAATGAGAAATTTTATCCCGAATAGGGTTAAAACAATCAAACCGAAAGAGAATGCATGGTTTGATTCGAGCTGCAAAGAGGTTATCAGTAGGGCTCTTGATACCCGCATACCCGGGTAACTACCCGGGTACCCGGGTACCTGCATTTCCGGGTATTACCCGGGGGCCATAAATTCGGGTACCCGTTATAATACGGGTACCCGGTCATATTCGGGTAGCCGCAATATTTTCGTATCTAGGCATAAATAATGTGATTGAAACAGATTTAAGAACATTTCTCAGTCTTTGCTGTTTACCACACTTTAAAATCAATAAATGTATAGTTGGATTCGATCGATTCGACTATAGTCAAGGTTAAAAAAAACATTAACAATATTATAAATTTAACATAACTTTATTTCTTTTCGACTTTAAGACTTTTATATAAAACAGTAAACAATATACATAAAATCAACAAATAAAAAAAAAATTGTTACACTAATGAACTTGGCAAAAAGTTTGCTTTTGGGATAAGTACCAAGGATCAAAAAAGTAAAAAAAATTTTGGGTGGAAGGGTGTTTTTCCGCGGACAAGGTGGAGGGGTGAAGGTCAAAAATACTTATAGTGAAAAAAATTGTTTGTCGAACATCATCATATGACACATGTTTAAGGTATATAAATAAATAATATATAAAATGTTAAAGGTATATAAATAAAGAAAGTAAATACGTTTGCTCTAAGAAAAGTTATTGCCGATTAAAAACCTTAAACATGTGTCATATGATGATGTTCGACAAACAATTTTGTACACTATAAGTATTTTTGACCTTCACTCCCTTATCCTTGTCCGCGGAAAAACACCCTTCCACCCAAATTTTTTTTTAGTTTTTTGATCCTTGGTTCTTATCCCAAAAGCAAACTTTTTGCCAAGTTTCATGAGTGTAATACTAATATTAAAAATACTTAACACAAATATAGGTTAGAGTCCCCGCTACCTTTTGACATCAAAAATTTTATAAACAAAGTGAAAAAAAATAATGAAAATTATTTTTATTTTAAAGCGGAGTGATTGAATATAATTCAATAAAAAGTTAATAACTTTTTATTATTAAAAAGTTAAAGTGAACTCATATGCGAAACGCATATGGAGTTGAGGTCACTTTAACTTTTTAATAATAAAAAGTTATTAACTTTTTATTGAATCAAAAATTTTATTTTCATTTTCTTCAAAATTCCGCGATATAGGCGTTGGAACGCTTTGATCTAGAGACAGCTAGCTCAAATTTGAGCTGAGCTGTGAGCTGAAATGTGAGCTTTTCTCAACCTTGGCAACTTGCCACATGGAAATTACCACATGCAACTTGCCACATACAACTTGCCACAAGTAACTTGCCACATGCAACTTGCAACGTGTTGTGTGTTTTATGTTTGCCGTACTGCGGCGTACTGCATTTTTAAATACTAAATTACTGCCTACTCTAAAGATGAAACGACAGCCCTGCTACCCAGTAGGATCACGTCATAATCCCTTTGACATTCTTGTCAAAAAGTAAATTTTCATACCCACCCTCCCATAAGAAGTATAACTTCAAAAAATGTCCGAGCTAAATTATTCAATGTCAAAACCCAAAAGTGTCCGAGCTAGATTATTTAATATCAAAACCAAAAATCAAATACTAAACTTGGTAATTTCTGTAAAGCTCCTATAAATTCATTAAACAGACTTATCCGAAAACAAGCTTTCTTAGTTTAAGTTTCTTTAACAGTATTTAAACAACTTATTAGAAGTTGTTAAACAAGTCCGAACTTCTATAAGCAGTTAAATTCTGAAGCAAGCTCAATACAAGCTGTATAAAAAGTAGAACCTGGAAGATTTCAATTTACAGAAGCTGTTGTGCTAGTTGGGATGTGTACATTCGTGAGCATTGACGAGATTATGTAACATTCGCGTATCAGAATACAATGCACGACGCTTATAAGAAACATCAAAGTGAAATATGTATTCTTATGACGGAAAGAAACAACTTTCTTCAAAATAAACTTTTTTTGTTAAAACCTTACCAACGCAGATATGGTTCTTTTGAGAAATAGAAAATTAATTTTATAAAAACGTAACAATAATTATTGTTTAAAATTATTAGGTAATTTTTTAAAGGCTCATATTTTTCATAACGAATTTTTCTTATGAACGACTACTTACTCATAAATAAATTAAACTAGACTTCTCTGATATTTTCCCTCATTTTATGCTATTAAGAACACGTTACCCGGTTTCTCGGGTACCCGCCACTTAAAATACCCGGGTACCCGCACATTCGGGTAATACCCGCATATTCGGGTACCCGGGTACCCGGGTATTTATTGAAACGGGTATTACCCGGGTAATATCAAGAGCCCTAGTTATCAGGGTTAAAGAGGCAAGCTTTCGATGTTATAAAGCCAATCCCACTGAGGAAAACCGAAAAAAGTTCAAACAAGCTAGAAAGACCAGCAACGCCCATATTCGACGAACCAAATTTTTGCATGATCAAGAATTAAGGCAAAAAATACTACAATGTCCCAAAGGTAGTAAAAATTTTTGGTCATTTGTAAAAAATATTCGCAAAACTACCTCGTCGTCGGTTCCAACGCTCGTCTTCAATGACACTCCATTTGTTAGCTCTGTTGACAAAGCTAACCTACTTGCGAGGCAGTTCGCTGCCAACTCAACACTGCCAGATAGTGTCATGACTCCGCCAGTACTTGAGCGCGTAAACGGATTCATGGGACAAATCTTCTTTCGCACTCGTACAGTAGCAAGAGTTCTTAAAGATCTTGACATACACAAATCCGCTGGCCCGGATAGTATCCCCCCCATCGTTCTGAAGAGGTGTTCTTCCACGCTGGCAAAACCACTGCGTAAGCTTTTCCATCTGTCCTACTCTACAGGTCTCTTTCCGAGTGGATGGAGAACAGCATTTGTCCAGCCTATCCCTAAAAAAGGCGAATCTTCCTCACCCTCAAACTACCGACCGATCGCACTCACGTCCCTTCTTTCCAAGGTCATGGAAACGTTGATTAACTTTCAACTTAAGAAATATCTTGAGGAACGGAAGCTTCTTAATGACCGACAGTACGGCTTTCGTAGCAACAGGTCCACTGGTGATCTGATAGTTTATCTCACCGAGCAGTGGAACAAATCTTTACATCGTTTTGGAGAAAGTAAGATTGTTGCACTTGATATTTCAAAGGCATTTGATAGAGTTTGGCATCAAGCTCTTCTTTCGAAAATGCGTGCTTTTGGCGTCGATGAATCTCTTCTTCGTTGGATTAGAAATTACCTTTCGAACCGTTCAATACAAGTCGTATTGGATGGATTCAAGTCTGAAATCCACAAAATAAATGCTGGTGTGCCACAGGGCTCCGTTCTGTCTCCGACTCTCTTTCTCATTTTTATAAATGATCTCCTGTCTGAAACTTCTAGTCCACTCAACTGTTTTGCAGATGATAGTACCCTCAGTTTTTCATATTCGTTTCCTGATTCTCGCCCAAGTTCTTCGGAAGTGGATCTTGAACGGCTAAATATGATAAACTCATTAAATTCTGATCTTAATAGCATTGTCCAATGGGGAATAAGAAATCGCGTAGAATTTAATGCTTCCAAAACTCAATGCTGCTTACTATCATTAAAGCGGAACATGTCTCCCATGCCACTATCCATGAGTGGTACTTGCATCGAAGAAACCGAAAAGCTTTCCATCCTCGGTATGTGCATTACAAACCACCTCCTGTGGAATGAACACATATTTGACACCGCTAAATCCGCTGCGAAATGTTTAGGTTTCCTCCGAAGATGTAAGAAATTTTTCTCCCCGTCTGATCTAGCAATTATTTATAAGGCGTACATTCGTCAAAAGCTTGAATATAACTCCCACATCTGGGCAGGTGCTCCAATAACCTCGTTGAGTTTCTTGGATAGAATACAAAATAGAGCTATAAAAATGATAGGTGATAGATCAATAACTGATACAATTACGTCTCTCGAGCACCGTCGTAACGTCTCATGTCTCACGTTGTTCTATCGTTATTTTTATAAGCAGTGCTCCGATGAAATAGCTAGTTGCATTCCTCCCCTGAAACAATTCAACCGTAATACTCGCGCTTCAAGGAATGCTCATCAGTTTACCCTAGAGTCCAACTTCGGACGTACCGTCAAATACAGAGATTCTTTCTTCAGCCGCACTACACGAATGTGGAACGCGTTACCCTCCTCTGTTTTCCCATCCCATTTCAAAACTCAGAACTTCAAAACTAATGTACATCGGTATCTCCTTTCAAACCCCTCCCTATTTTCCTAATGCTCGTACTGTGTTCACCATATTAAGGGTACATTAATCCCTTTAGTGCGCGCTTATTATAAAAAAAAAAAAGGTAGTTTCAACAAAAAAAAAAAAAGGTTTTAAGAATTCGTTAGCAAAACGTTCAAGTAAAGCGATCAAGTTAGCAATATACATTAGCCCCAAAAAAAATTTGAAAAAAAAAATCGTACTACTTTTAGTGACTAATAGCATGTGAAAACTTGCTATATAATTTACATAGTTATAATTACATGAATTATAAGCACACACCCCCAGCCACACAAACATACACATAAACACAGAAACATGTGCTTCTTAATTTAATGATGGTTCACTATGGCGAATGCGTATTATTTTAACTATTGAAAACTATAAATAATAAACTTTAATGAAAAATGAAGTATATTTCAGTAGAACCCATTCTGTAGTCAGTCGCATAAGTTAATAGGCACCTCACGTGAAAAACTTTAGAGAAAGAAAGCCTTTTATTGTATGGGGGTATCTGTATGTGGTGGCACTTGGTTTTTGAAACTGAATACTGAACACACAGATTTGTTTATCCAAATAATTTAAGAAACAATCTGAAAGAAATTACTAAAAAGTGTAGTATGAAGAGGTTAGCAAGATGTTAATCTTTAATAGACACCATATTTTGTAAAGAAATATTTATTTTATATAAGGTCCAAATTCAGCCCAAAATGCCACTACAACTCTCCATTTAAATGAAATCGAATGTTTATGACAGCATCTTCACTAAATAGATGAGAAAGGGTTGGGGTCAAAATTCTGCCGGGGTCAAAATTCTTTTGTCAAAATTCTGCTTTACAAAATTCTGCTTTCAAAATTCTGCTTTTCAAAATTCTGTTTCTGTGCAAAATTCTGTTTTTCAAAATTCTGCTTTTCATAATTCTGCTTTTCAAAATTCTGCAAAAAATAAAAAAGGATTTGGAAAATGTTAAAAAGCGCGCGCTTTTTAACATTTTCCAAACCCTTTTTTAATTTTTTGCAGAATTCTGTAAAATCATCTTTTTGAAAAATTATCTGCTTATTTGATTACTTACCTACATAACTTGTAATTTTTTAAATGCGAGTTCATTTTTGTTTTATAAATGAATAAATTTGAAAATATTAAGAAAAGGTTTTTAATAATAAACATTTCCGAAAATAACTAAAAATTTATTAATTTATCAAATAAAGATGAATATTCAAAAATTTGAATAAGAAAAGGAATATACAACATCGGTTCCAATTAGTATACATATTTTGTTTAAAAGAAAGTCAGTATATGCATTTCAAAAAATATTTGCGACACTTAAATAAAAAAATTTAGGAAAGTACCAATGTTGAATTACATTAATGAGGTGTATTTTTCTTAAGCCAGCGCATATGCTATAAAAAAAAAAACAGAATTAGCAGAATTTTTTGTTCAAATATAATGCTGGAAGAATTTTGAAAAGCAGAATTTTGAAGCCAGAATTTTGACCCGATCCCGATGAGAAAACTTGATATTGATTAAAAACTGGTTCTTCCGGAAAAATAAAAAAAAAAATTACAAAAACTTTGATTTTGCGTTGAAGACGAAAATTTTAAAATCAAAGTTTAATCCACTTGAAATTTGGTTGGTTAAATAAAAAGTTCTGTCACTTCAAAGTCAAACTTTAAATTTGTAATATTTCTTCAATAAAATGTTTGCAATTCAAAGTAAATAAATTTTTTTTAAATATTTTTGAATCAAAAAAGAATTAAATTTTAACAAATGGCAGGTGTATTAGTCGGTTTGCTCTCTAATATTTTTCCATGTTTGATAAATTGTGTCCCGTTTACTTGTCTTGGAAATTAGCTTTCAGTGAAACACCTATTTTGTGGTCAAAAATGTTGAAAATTTTGTTTTGTTTTAGACAATCTAAATATGAGTATGTCAAAGTGTCGTGATAAATTATATGTTTTTGTAAAGTGTGTCATGTCTAGTTAAAGAATATAGAATTTGGAATTTCACGTATGGAGGGCCTTGTTCGATTTCACTAGTCAAAGAGTTTTTTTTTTTATAGAAATCGAAGTATATTTTTCTAATATTATTTTGTGCGCTGAGCTCGAATCTGAAGTCAGAAAAATTTTATCACATCACGTTTTTGAGATAATTACATTGCCAAAACATCACAAAAATAGTGTTTTGGACGTTCAAAATTTATTATCTCAAAAACTTTGCACGTTACAGCTATTGTTATGCTAGACTCAAATTAAGAAGGACAAAGGTCATTAGAAAAGTATGATTTGGTTTCTATGGAAAATTATTTCACGCCAATATTACTGTCATTTACGGAAAAAATCGATCTTAAAAATTGTTTTTTTGTTTTTTTTTTTTTTCAATTTTTCTCAATATTTTCTAAAGTAAAAGTATAGTTTTTAAACACAATCTTAAATAAAAGGTTTTAATCTAAAAAAACTGCATTCCAAACTTTTAAAAAATCAAAAAATTTTTCGATAACTTTTTTGATTGAAAAATAGGTAGGCTATTTTTTCAAATTAAATTCGTCAAAAATCCTGAAATTAATTTTTTGCTCAAAAAACATTTGAAATAGATAGGAAACATAACAAAGTAATTTTTTAACCAGGTTTTGTTCAAATCTAACCATCTTTGTAGAAGATAAGAATAAAAAATCAAAAAATCGTATTTTTGAGTTTTTTTTTTTCAATATTTTTGAGGTTATATAAAAAAATAGTTTGAGTAAAAGTTGTAGACACTTTTACTATCTACAACTTTTGAATATCACTTTTTTCGATAGGAGGTCTACTTTTGATAGAAATTGTAAGAAACTGCGATTTATGACATATGACACCCACCCCATTCTTTCGTATTTCTGTGTTTTAAAATTAAATCAAGATGCAGAAAATTGTTTTTATTACAAACTATCGTGTTTAAATGACATTTTGTGTGAAATAAAAGAGAAAGAATTTTTTACGTCTAGCATGTACGGATCGGTCCTACAACTATTGGGTTTCTAGGCGAATGCTTTACCAACCTGCTATCTCACTGTTGAAAATAAGGGTGATAAAATGCAACAATTTTTTACGTTGTTTCAATTTTATTTTAAAGATGTTTCATGTTAGTTTTTTCAACATTAAATCAAAGTTGAACATATTACATTTTACGTTGCGTTTTTTCCCTCAGTGTGTGGACACTGAGAACGAGTTCTTCTGGACACCAAACATTTCGAATAAATTTTAGCCAATAGAACTTGCAAATCTTATTTTCGAGACATGAGTTAAAAGTTTTTTTCGTTTTATTTTTTTTTAATTTACTGTTTTATTGGTCCTTTCTACCAATCATATCTCGAAAACGTGTCCATATTATTTTTTTAATGTGAGGTGAAGAGTTGTAACTACGTACGAAAATATTAGTGTTCATTTTGGTTGTAAACTTGTGTTAATAATACTTTTTTTATTTTCAGTAATTTTTACATAATTTTTTCGTTCCTCGCAGGTAAATTTCACCAAATTTTCACAGTTTAGAATATCTGTTTTTTTACAATAAAAATTAAGTTAAAAGTCTAAACATTTCCCTACCAAAGACTCAATTGTTTTTGATTTCGATGATAAATAATATTCTTGTACTGTAATTCTTAACCTAACTTCACAAATTATTATTGGCTTTTTGGATTAGTTACAGATTTAAATCCCTCCTCCTTTAAACTTAGAACAACATTCTATAGACCAAAATTTTGCGGATTTCTTTTCCGTGGGATATCCGTAATCAATTTGTGCCGCCATAAAGTGTGTATATCCAATACATTCCGACAATGCCCTTAAAATATTGTATCCATTAACAGAAATTAAAATTATTGAATATTGATTCCATTTTCAATTAAAAAATGAGTATAAAAAGTTAACCATCTGCAATCATCATTTAATATAAATATTCAGCAGCTTCCCCTAGCTCCCTTACTACTTTTCATTTAAAAAATTACTTCAACGTTTAAAATGATATTATTCAAAAATGAATTATTATTTCATGCAGAATACAAAAAAAAAAATAATCTTTTGTTAACCAAATAATCGTCCTTGTAATAAGTAAACACTGCGCAATATTATACATACACACCGGCAGTGTTTCATTAAAATGTCTTATGGAAAGGGAACTGCAACACTCACTCCCATTGATGCAATTTAATATGCATAAATATCAATGTTCTCCGCATTTAAACAATTTAATAAGCAATAAAACGAATAAAGTACTAATTATTTATTAATTATTCATTTATCCTTGTTTCCAGTATACTCGTAGTTTCCATGTTCATTACCACTTCCTGTTTCGCACCATGCGCCACCATTTCCATTTTGTATTAATTCATGATAATGGTGATTGCTGTGCAGCAACATGACCATGATTTGCGTTATTTGATTTTTGGATTTGCCAATAACCTGGTAAAATATAGTCTTTTTAAATCGAACACAAATTTTCAAAATACGCAATTTTTAATAGGTGAAATAATTAACTTGAGCATAAATCAACTTTCTCTATTAAAAGTGTTTTTGTGTGTGTGTTAGGGTGGGTAAACAAAAATCGAGATTCGTTTTTTCGATTTTGTACTCTGAAAAATCGATTGCTAGACACCTCTAGAATATACACACCGAATATGAGCTCTTTATATTAATGGGAAGGTCCTTCGCTTCGCTATTTTCCATTTTTACATCAAGCTTCTACTAAAAAAAATCATTTTTTTATTAATTGACTTTTAGGCAAATTTCTTTACATATTCTTGTAGAAAATTGTAGGGATGGCGGTTGTTAGTACATAAACCGGTTTTCGGTTTTTCAGGTTTTTTTCTTTTTGGTTAAACCGGCCGGTTTTAAACCGGGCCAATAAACCGTTTTTTGGAAAAACCGGTTTTCGAATTTTCGAAGAAAATCCCTGAGCAAAGCTTTTTTAGTTTGATTTTGTTATAAGAGTTCTTAACTCACTCTTAATAGGAGTTTGAGGATTTTTTTAAGCTGAATATGAATGAAAATTTATAATTATATGGTAAGTTGAGAGAGGGAATGAATGTTTTGAGGGTTTTCAGTCATTTTGACTAGTCGGATCTTTTTTTTGTTGGACGTTCTTTTTCAGCCGGTTTTTTTTTTCGGTTTTTCGTTTTTTTTTTGTAAAAACCGGTTTAAACCGCGAGGACAAAAAAACCGAAAAAAACCGGACCGAAGCAAAAAAACCGTAACCGGTTTTTCACATCCCTAGAAAATTGAACGCTCTACAAAAAAGATCTTATACACTTTTTTTCAAATATCTGACGGTTTAGTAGATATTTGAGGTCCAAAAATTGAGAAAATCTTTAAAAATTCGTTTTTTGTTCTTAATTTTGTAATAAATTGAAAAATTATAATAATCAAACGCGTATGTCATATTCTTTTAGGATACAGATTGCTCCACAAAAAAGGTCTCGGTAGCTTTTTTTTTATTAATCTAACCATTTTTATATTCGAGGTCAAAGTAAAAAATAAAAAAAAATTATAAAAACAATTTTTACTTTTAAAAATTTTCCAATTCACTGAAACTTCATTATTTTCAAATAAACAAGATGCATTCTTGTAGGGGCTTAAACGTTCTACAAAAAATTTCTTTGCATCAAGTTGATTGCTTTAACCGTTTAGAAGATATTTGTATACAAACCAATAGTTTTCTTATGACCCGTACGCATTGCGATTTGGATACGAATATCTTTTAAACGGTTAAAGCAATCAACTTGATGCCATGGAATTTTTTGTAGAACATTTAAGCCCCTACAAGAATACATCTTGTTAATTTGAAAATAATGAAGTTTCAGTGAATTGTAAAATTTTTAAAAGTAAAAATTGTTTTTATAATTTTTTTTTAACTTTGACCTCGAATATCTTTCAAATTAATAAAAAAAAGTTATAGACTTTTTTTGTGGAGCAATCTGTTTCCTACAAGAATATGTCATGCGCGATTATTATAATTTTTTAATTTGTTACAAAATTAAGAACAAAAAACGAATTTTTAGAGATTTTCTCGATTGTTGGACCTCAAATATCTACTAAACGGTTAGAAAATTGAAAAAAGTGTATAAGACCTTTTTTGTAGAGCGTTCAATTTTCTACAAGAATATGTAAAGAAATTTACTTCAAAGTCAATTAATAAAAAAATGATTTTTTTTAGTAGAAGCTTGATGTAAAAATGGAAAATTGCGAAGCGGAGGACCTTTCCATTAATATAAAGAGCTCATATTTGGTGTGTATATTCTAGCAATCGATTTTTTGGAGAACAAAATCGAAAAAAAAAACGAATTTCGATTTTTTTTGACCCACCCTAGTGTGTGTGTATATCTTTAGAATAACCAACTAGTGACGAAGGGAATATTTACTCAACATGGAATAAAATTAAGCCTTCATAAAATTGTTCTGGGAAAACTATTACATATCTATTTGTTAATATAACGACTGCGGATGGCCTAGATTCTGTAAATTAGGAGCAATAACAATTCTGCTGCATGTTAAATAATTTTACTTCTTCAGAGTCACTTTAATTTAGTAAACTCCTTTTTCCATAAATAGTCCAGTGCATTTATAATTTGACCCAACAGTTTGTACCACCCCCAAATTTTTGTTGCTCATTCGATAGAGCATTGGCGGAATATCATTACCCTGATTATTCGCACTCGTGAAATTCACCTTTCGGCCGCCATCTTGGATTTTAGTTTTTGTTGAATATCTCGATTTCTGTTTATCCCACATAAAAGTTTTGTATACAAGAAACGTAGGCAATTAAATTTCGCGTCTTTTATGTTAAGAACAGTTTTTCGATATTCTGAATATTAAAAAAGTTACAAGCCAAAAAAGTAAAAAAAACCGGAAAAAAATGACAGTTTTAAAGTTTTGAGGACTTTTTATCAAAATTATGAAAAAACATTCCGAAAAAAGATTATTCACCTTAAAATTTTCTACAATTCTGCCATACAACTTTTTTTTCTATCTCTAAAAATACAAAAGTTATTAATACTTTTTTGTTAAAAAATACCCCTTTTTTACGAAATTATGAAACTTAAACATAAAAAAATTGCAGGTCCTGAATTTTCTCTTTCAACATAAAGCTATAAAATACTCACTAATCATTTAAAATTCAAGATTTGGTAAAAAAAAAATTAAGAAAAAAGTAAAGATAAAAAACACAAACAAAAAAGAGCATTTTTAACAAAAAAAAAGTATTAATAACTTTTGTATTTATAGAGATAGAAAAAAAAGTTGTATATCAGAATTGTAGAAAATTTTAAAGTTAATAATCTTTTCTCGGAATGTTTTTTCATAATTTTGATAAAAAGTCCTCAAAACTTTAAAACTGTCATTTTTTTCGGTTTTTTTTACTTTTTTGGCTTGTAACTTTTTTAATATTCAGAATATCGAAAAACTGTTCTTCAAATAAAAGACGCGAAATTTAATTGCCTACGTTTCTTGTATACAAAACTTTTATGTGGGGTAAACAGAAATCGAGATATTCAACAAAAACTAAAATCCAAGATGGCGGCCGAAAGGTGAATTTTACGAGTGCGAAAAATCAGGGTAATGATATTCCGCCAATGCTCTATCGAATGAGCAAAAAAAAAATTGGGGGTGGTACAAACTGCTGGGTCGTCCATATATGAACATCATAAATGCACTGGATTAAAATTGAAATCAATCATTTTTCAATAAAATATTAAGAAACAGTAAAAGGGATTTAACTTTTATTCTCTTTATAAAATTATGTGAACACACTTTTCATTTTTAATTATCTTAAAAAAAACTAAGAAATCTTCTAGCCTTTTGTACCTACACATCCCACCAACTTGTGGTAAGCCAAAAAAAAAATCCTTCATTCATTCAACCTCTACAAAAACTATTAAAATCATTATTTTTCTAATTTTTGAAAGCAAATTCATCGTCCTATTTTATAATATTCTCTGAAGAAATTAAAAGAATGTACCTACTTTGAAACTAGCAAACAAGTTCATTAAAACTCATTATTCTTGTATAAAAAAAAAAGAAAAATATATGAAAATTACCTTGCAATCTTATTTCTTTACTCAAGACTAGCTTTTTGCCTCTTGGAAATTTCATTCATCATAATATAACTTTTATAACAGGTGGGGGCTTTACTTTATTGTAGGTTTTTTTCTTTCTTTTGCATGAGCAGGTCAGCCTCAGCATCTTGTGTAGAAGTAATATTTCTTTACAAAAACAAAAACAAAGTTTTAAGTCAATAGAGGGAGCTGTAATAGGGTCAACTATCAACAGTGAGGTAATGGAACTAGTTGAAATCATCAGGATAAAGTTGATATTGTTGATATAGAAGGTAGACTTTTGATTGAATATGGTCTTCGATGTTTGAACAGAAATCTGTTCTAGTTTATTTTTTGTTTGGAGTTAAATTGCAACAAGGTATGTGTGTTGGATATTGATATTATGAGCATGTTCAAGATATTAAATGCATTGTTTTTAAATTTTTGTCCAGTAACTTGGATGAACTTATCTGGGGTTTCATTTTATTGGATATACTTGTAGTCTTTTCAATAAGAAAAAACTCTCGAAAAGCAATTTGTCTACAATTAGTTTAGAAGTTCAGAAATTACTGAAAAAATTATAAAATCGTTATATGCAAATGGATGAGAAGGAGGTGGAATCGATTGCACACCTTCTCTGTGAATTTCCTGCGTTATCTCAAAGACGTAGACTCCATTTCCGAGAATTCTACTATAACAACCCTAGTGAGCTAGCAAATTTTTAGCCAAATAACTTTTATCATTATAGTTAAAAAAAAAATTGAGCGTGTTTAGAAAAAATAGGGTTGCCAAAAATAACATAACCCCAAACATTCATAAATTGAATAAGAATTAATAAATCCGTAAGGATACGAAAATTACACTGGTCTGCAAAATTTTACTTTTTTTTTCTCCTTCAAATAATTTTTTGATATTATGAAAGATAATAGACTTTCCTGAATTTAAATATGGTTTCAGAAAAATTCTATCAGGTATTATTTTTGTAAAAATGATTTTTGAAAAATGTGGGTAGTTTCTAAAAAATCACCCTTTTAGATTCATTTGATCTTGTATAAAATTAAAACTATCTGTCGCATTGAGCTCAAATTTGGAGGACTTATTCCTCATAATATGACCTATCGATTGATGTTTACTCATATTTTAAAATACTGATTTACAAAAAAAGCAGAAATATCGAAATCCTTCACTTTTTAGTAAATCCTAAATGAACAAAAACAATTTAATTAAGGAAATTGTAAAATATCAACGCCCATTATATTTAAAAAGTCAAATATCTAAAAAAAAACATAATAAAATACATTAAAGAAAATTTTTACGTGTTTTGTAATTTTATATACTACTTTTCTATTTAGAAATATCTTATTTGTAATAAACCTATCGATAAACTGACTTGTAAAGTTTTGTAATTTTATATACTACTTTTCTATTTAGAAATATCTTATTTGTAATAAACCTATCGATAAACTGCCTTGTAAAGCTTCAGATTTGTTTCTCTTAGAAACAAAAGTATACTTTTCTTATAGGTTTTGATATGCTGAGATAGAATCTGAAGTCAAACAAATTCTATCACGTCAGAATTTTGAGATATTCGCATTAATGTATCACAAAATCAAAAAATTACTATATCTCAAAAACCAGAGCTGACCGAAATTTATTGAGTTCGGATTCAAACTTTTGTTCTAGGGAGAAAGATATATTAATTTTTAGAGATCACTTTCTTTATGGTAAGATATGCCAAACCCACTAAACTTACTTAAATTAAGATATCTCGGAGAAGAAAAGAGATATTGAGAAGATTGAAGCTGAATTTGAAAGAAAAAAAATAAGTTCTTTTATAAACCGTAACAATTTTAATTGAAAAAGATAACATTATGCCAAAATATTTCTTCGAAAACAGCAACAAAATGGGTTTTTGAGATTTTCTAACGGGAAACGTGACGTGCTAGGTCAATTCTGACTCAGGATTCGGAATCAGCATACAAAACTCCTTTAGAAAAGTATAGTTTTCTTTAAAGGAGAATTTCCTTGCAGACCAGTGTTATTAAATACTTTTTCTGCCTTGATTTATAAATCACTGAAGTGTAGGTGAAGCCATAGGGTTACCATAGAATATTAAACTTTAATCATTAAAAATATTTTAACGAGCCAAAAATATTTTAACGATTCAAAAATATTTTTAACAACTTAATCTTGACTGCTCCAAAATCATGGTCTAATAAGTATTAACCAAGAAATCGTGCTATATATCGTGTTCATATACCATTTATTACTGTTTAATAATAATTTTACATTAATAGCCTGAATTTCCTTGTCCCAGCACAAATTTAAAGGAAACCTACAATTTTCTTTGATCAACTGGTGAATGTTTTGGATCGACGAATTTAGTGTCCTAATTTCTACATCATGTTGTACTCCGGCTATGGTATAGAAAAGAACATGATCAGAAATGGGAGACAGACACAATCCCGAAATTGTGAATCCACTTTCGGCACTTTGGATTTAGGATGTTCGGGATATTGGGATTTCGGTTTTTGGGATTTTTACCCAATTCTCAGAAATAAAGGGGAGACAAAAAGGAATTAAAATTTTGGAAGAAGCTCTAAAAGATATGAAATTTTAACCAAAAATGCTATAAAATTCTTGAAATATTTACATAAGTATTTAGATAGATACTTAGTAGCATGATGGAAATTGATGGTTATACAAGAAAATGCAGTTTGAGGAAATATCTCCAGGACTTTGAAATCGAAATTTGTTTTTAATTCATTGTTATAACTTGTAAATTTTTATTATAAAACCTAAAGATTTTTTTTTTTTTCAAATAAGAAATCAAAAATTGCCTAATTATATACGGAAACAAAATTTGAAAGCGTACTTCACTAAACCCCTATCATTCAAAAACCCTGTTATGTTTAAAGGGCATGAATGACCTTAATAATTCCATTTTTTAAATAGTTCTTATTCAAAGATATTCAAAGAAAATATAAGGAATTTGGCTATTGGCATAACTGTTAGTACCTTACTCACCTAACCAAACTGGAATTATACCTTCAAGGTAATTCTGTTACCATTCCATTAATTCCACTCCAAAAAAAAAAGGTTCAATTTATTTTTAAGAAACCAACAAAAAAAGAAAAACCAAAACAATTTCTCAGTTCGGATGAATACAATTTGGTTTCAAGCAATTCTCCACCAGCAGCGGTGTTCCTTGTGGTTTTTGTTTCCATCTAATTGGTTCGATGTTTAAACGCTTTCTCTGCCACTTATTCTGTTATATGATCCTTATTCCTTATATCCTTGTTATAAGCTTCTCTTAAAGAAAATTTTAGCATGAATTGTACAAAAAAAAAAAAGAACCATTTCCAGGTATACAATTGGTACACGTTGCAAAAGATTAATGGATCTCTTCTTCTAATCCCATATGCTCCATCGAGCACGCATTCAGATTAAACAGAGAGCAGAACATCCCTGGTGTTGTTGCTGCTCTCTGGCTGGAATCATTGTTATCCATAAATCCTTATATATATCCAATCCAATTGGACAAGGACAACCTCAGCAGCATCAGCATCTTGTCGAAGTTTTGTAGTAATGGCAGTCAAGTGAGTCGCAACTTGGAGGAGTACCAGGTCATTATTCCAAAGTGGTTATTTGCCTTTGTTTTTTTTTTTGCTGTGTATTGGCGTAAAGATACAAAAAAAGATGTTTAAATTATTTTGCTGTTGCTGTTTTTTCTTTGCTGTGCAAGTACTATTATAAAATCAATTTATTTCAACTTAAGTGTAATTGTGTTTGTTTTTACCATTTTTTTTTTTTTGAAAGAATTTCTAAACTTAAAATTGCCAGAAAAATCATTCGTGCAGAATAATTGGCAATAAGATTGGAGTAATAGAAGGTAGCGGGAAGAAGGAAGTATTTTTGAGGAAAATTGTATTTGATTGAAGATAATTTCTTTTTTAACTGTTTTGAGAAATAATTGTATTTCCTGGTTTTATACACAAGCTGGAGTAAATTTGATAATTTTAAAATATCAATGATTTTTTGAAAAATTGTAGAATGATTTTTGGAATAAAAGTAAATTTAGAGTGACTTCAAATTTGTTCAGGACTAAGGCAGTGAACTGAAACCCTGATGATTGAATAAAATAAAACATTCTCAAAACAGTGCAGCAAAGCTAAACAGGGTCTTGTGGGTGAGTTATTTGCAATCGAAAAATTTTGTCAAATTTGTTTATGTAAAAAGATATTACGTGTCAAAAAAGAAACCGTCTTTTTACCATTGTCTCAGAAAAAGGACTATGAAAATAATTGAATTTTTGCAAATAGGTTTCTGCCTATTTATCTATGTTCTTAGATAATTTTATCCAATTATCAAAATAAAAAATATATAAATAAAAAACTTTTGAAAACGGTCAAACAATGGGCCAACAAAAAAAGATTTTTAGCTTTATTTGGTGAAAAATAATTTTAGAAATCCAATATTTCACACACGCCTGTAAATCAATCCCATCTTTAAGTCCTATAAGTTTGAGATTTTGTGAAAGCTTACAAAAATTCTTATCAAAATAAAAAACAAACTAAAAAATACACCTGAAAATAGTTGTTTTTCAAAAATTTATATTTTAAAAAATAGAGCATTAGAAAAAGTCGGTATAAGACCAATATACACTAGTTTACAAAAAATTAAATTTTTTTGACACCAAGTGCCGTTATACATTCCATATAGATTCGAGTCCAGGAAACTCGAAAATCTTCATTAAAAAAATATTTATGGATAGGTTTTCGAGTTATGATTTTTCAAATTATTTTGACGTTTTTTTTCAGCATACTTAGTATTCGGGTTATATCTTGAGTAATAAACGATCAATCTGAACAGAAAAACCGACACCTGAAAGCTAAATTAATAATCAACAAACACTGGAATAACGTTTTTGGGTCATTCTAGATATTTAAGTGCAATGCAACAAAACGTTTTAAGAAAATCGATTTTTAAAGGAAATTTTTGCCAAAAAAATAAAAAAATCTAAATCTTTCGAATCTTCATAGTTTTATATTTTTATGTGTAGTGCACTCTCTGAAAAAAATAACAAGATAATTTTTTTCAAAATTTATTTATAAGTTTTAAAGATATGATAATTTTTGTAACTATCAATATATTCGACTTATTTTGTTACTTTTTGTGTTTTTGTTTATAACTTGAAAAGGAAGCCGAATTTGAAAATATTTAATAAGAAATTTTCTTTAGATAATTAATTTTCCTATCGATATATATCCTTTTAAAAATGGAAGAAAAACTAAATTAACTTAAAAAAATTAAGAAAGACTATTAAAAAAAGAGGAAAAAAATGACATTTTTGATGTTTTTATTAAATAGTCTACTTTTATCCTTTGAGCATTTAAAGATATTGAACATATAAAGGAGAAAAGAAAATACTTTATCTATTAACATAATGCTCATAAAAATTAAATACGGCTAGAACTGGATAAATAAAATCACTGCTAATCACCATTTTTTAAAACATGTGAAAATTTGCTCAAAATGACCAAAAAGAGTAGATTTTGAAAGTGATTTCCGAGTTCCTGAGGTCAAAGTACGTAAGAAAACAAAAATGGGGTTGCGTGTCCATTTTGGCTGTAAACCAGTGTTATCATTCCATTGCCGAAAGAATTTTTTGTTTTTAATTTCTTCTGAATCTTTCGAATGAGACATCAAAAAAGGTCTCTTGAAACCTTATTCCTATGAATTGAAACCCAAAAGAAACCCAAGCAGATATTTTTTGATCTAAGTTTCGAAAAATTCTTTAAAGATATGAGTTCATAGTGAACATGCTTATGCATATATACATTTAGGTACAAAAACTAAAAATTTATTTTTTTGGATTTTCGTACAAAAACCCTAGTTTAACCCCTTGCCAAAAAAACGTATTTTGAAGAAATTTGCTCTGAATCCATTGAATGAGACATTAACAGAAAGGCACCTTCAAGATTTTGTTCTAATTAAAACACAAAAGTTTTTTTTGAGTTATTTCAATTCTATATTTTGTTTTATAGCACCTGTCCTGTGCATATTAGTTTTCACCAACAATAAAACAAAAATAAACAAAGTACATAATGTATACTTTCTTCCTCATCAAATTTTCATTTCATCATATTCACCAAAAATATCATCAAACAATTTTCAATACACAATAACTCTTCAATAAAATTCTTTTGAACTCAAATACATTCAATGTAGCATCTTTGTTTATTTTATATGCATACAAAATAGAAACATTTCCATTCCAAAAATTGACCAAATTCATCAATTTATATTTCGGTATATATTTATTTATTTAATGTCCAATCTAAAAAAGAGACTTTGTGCAGTTGTACTTATATTTTGTAATTCATTGAAAAACCTAATGTTAAAATAATATTCCAAGAATGCCAGGATATTCAAAATAAATTTCCTACAAAACCAATTTGCATAAAAGCAAAAGAAAAAAAAAAAAAAAACAATAGCAACCTGGCAATGAAAAATATGTTAAATAATTTCAATAGAATTTAAAATGTTTTTTAAAATACCAAATTCAAAAAAATTTAATTTTTTTAATTGAGTGATTACCTGGCCTACTCACTATTTATGGCCAAAATATTTTCAAACTAAATTGAACACAGAGTCCCATTATTAAATTTTAATAAATAAATCTAATAGTTAAATAAAATCTTTAATTTTATGTTTTCACTCTCCAATTTATTAAATATTTGATCTAAATAATTACTTTGCTTGTTCAATGGCAAATTAATTATGAATATATCATCAAATCATCATCATTTCAAAATTTGTGTTGCCACATCTGTGACGGAAATTTATTTTCAATTACCTATTAATTAAATTCTGAATAATAATAAAAAAAAGTTACTCATACGCCCCAGTGAACTGATGCTAATTTTTGTGTATTTTTAAACAAATTAATTACAATATTTTCGCTCAAAATCATTCAAAATAAAAGTTGAAAAAATATTTTGACATTAAAATCGATATTTGCTTTGAATTAGCTAAAAATAAATATTTTACATTTTATGATCGTTTGTATCATAAATAAATTGCTGTGAATAAAAACAAAACAAGTCAAACAAAAATATATGCAAATATGTGAAAAGTGTAAAATTCAAATACAATTTTTTTTTTCTGCAGCTGCAAAATACCTGGCAGAAAAAAATTCAATTTTTATCGCAGAGAAATTTGTTTACACAGCAAATAGAAAAAAAAAATGATAATAATCTCTTTCAGGATGCTTTCTGATCCAAAGTTAAATGTTGCCAACAGAAAAAAATAGAAAAAACAAGTAAAAATGAACAAACATAAAGAAAATACAAAAAAAAAAGGATTTATTTTTTTATATTTCGCTTAGAAATACGTAAATTATAAAAAAAAAACAAGAGTTACAAAAAAAGAAATGAACATGACTTTATACTTAATTCATTGTGAATTGCCTTTAAAGTATTTTACTATTCCAGCTAGACAATATAAAGCTGAAAGAACAACAAAGTAACCACCAAATGTTAGGAACTGCCCTCGGGGCTGCAAACTAAAACCACTCTCCGTAATTACTATCAAAGTGAAAATGGACTGCGCTCCCAGTGCTACGAGCGTATTGATGCCAAATATTAATCCAAAACTGTCCTCGACAATGTTTTCAGCAACTATGGCGCTACAAGTTATAAAAATAAAAAAAAATATGTATAAAAAAAAATATAAAACAGAATAAAATACAAAGTTTAGAGTGAATTTTGAAACAAATTGAGTTAGAGTTGAAAATTTAGATGGGCTTTAAGGTCGCATGAAATTGCTCATTTTTTTTACTTTCTTGTTAATTCTTTTGCAATTTTAATCATGCAGAGAATCAAGTTTTTAAAATTAAATGTAGGACCTACAAAATATCCTTGAATAATTTATTATGAAAGCTACTTGTTAACCAAGAGCGATTTTTTATTTTTTTTTTTTTCAAAAACCACAAAGAGTTTTTTTTTTGAGAAAGCAGAAGTGTGTATGTGTTATGAGGATGAGAATATTTTATTTCCACTTAAAAACAATCATTTTCAGTTAAATAAATGAACGTCGGTTTGTTGAAAGAAAAAAAAAAATACAAACTTTTTTAATTCATAAAAAAGACTTTGAGTTTTAAAACATTTTGTTTTTCTTTTGCCACAAAATATTAAAAGAAAATTAACAACTTTGTTTAAGTTGATGCTGTTGCCTATAAATTAATGTACTTGAAAACAATTTGTTTTGAATTTAAAAAGTTTAACTGGTTTTTTGCTTTGCTTTTGGCTTTTATATAAAACGAAAAAAAAAAAGAAATAAAGTTAACGAAGTAAAACATATAAATGAATGTAAGAGTCAGACAACTTTTAAATTCAAATTGCGACTTTGTTGGAGCCGAAAGTAACGCATGTAAGCTGTTTTTTTTTTATTATAAAATTTAATTTAAGTTGCTTTGATTTCTTCTTTTACTTTTGGAGAATTAAACTGTCTGAAAAAGAACATAATTGCCAGTAATAAATACTTTTAATAGGGTCTTTTAGTAAATTCATACACATGTGTCGAGTTATTCTATCTTGAAGATGTCTGACAGAAAGGTATGTTGGAGTTACGGTGGCTTCTTTTTTATGGTATTTTAATAAAATAATGTACATTTAAGCTTAGAGACAAATCTTTTCATTCAAATGTGGTTAGAAAAATAATTAAAATACCTAACATTTTTCTCAAAAAAAATAAATTTAAATGACCTGGGGTTTTCAAGGCGTAACGATGTTCTGCAAAAACCGAAGTATAAATTTAATTTTTTTTACAAAAAATACCATGCTAAATCCGCAACAAGTTTTAAAAAATTATTTCTCGAAAACTTAGTTTCCTAGTTTTAAAGGAAACAAGTGTTATTAGTCAGCACCTTAAAACACTAAGGCTCAATTTATTCAATCTCCATTATATTTAAAGTTCCTAATAAAAATAAAAAATTTGTCAAATCACATAGGTACAAATTTTAAAATTTCCCGTTTTTAATGGAGACTTTAAACTTAATGGAGTGTGAATAAATTGGGCCTATGGCCTAAGTCTCGAAAAAATTCATTAAACTTAAACTGATCAACAAAAAATCATTGTTTGCCTGTATACTTTCCTCTGTCTAGAGTTAAAGCCCAAACATCTGAAGCATTTTCTAAGAGCTAAAAAGTTAATCTTAAATTCAAGGTGAGTCCTAAAAAAGGGAAATTTGTTTATGAATAAAGTTAACGGTACTTTACTTGCCCTATGACAATTTTTAATAAAAATTTCACGTGAATTATGCATAATATTGGAAATAAGATTGTAATTAGAAAAGTATGTATTTCCAAAAATTTTTTTTTAAACGAATCAGCATTTTTGACAAAATTTTGTCAAGCTGTAAAATTTACAAAAAAATCAAAAATTTTGAGTAGGAAAAACTAAAGTTTCTACTGCCGAAAATAAGGTTTTCCCTTTGAAATAAAACACGACATTTTTTGAAGTTATTAACGTAACGGTACCTGCTGACTTTCTCGAAACAGAAAACGTTTTAGTATCCCTAATTTTTAAAGTAAAAAAAATTTAAAAAAAAATGAATTTTTGTAAAAGCATCTGTACGTCCATCTGTACACATTTCCACAGCCTAAACGCGTGGACAGATTTTCTCCAAATTTGGTACAGATGATTTTTATAGAATACTGAAAGTTGTTTTTTTTTTGTTTTTTTTTGTTTTTAATCTCACTTAGGTGTACCCCTATACAAATTTTTCAAGTTATACCAAATAACTCGAAAGCGGGTCTAACGATTTTGATAAAAAATTTTGTGTATAATTTTACAAACAAGACCAAACTTTTGATTTAAAAAAAAACATTTTTTGGAAGGTTGCTAACGGTACCTGCCATAGAACCGTTTTTTTGGTTTCAAAATATCTCTTACAAGACTAACCCGATTTCAACGAAAATTTTTACACAAAAGCGTTTAATTAACAGTAAATAAACTAAATTTTCAAAAAAAAAACATTTTTGGATTTTTAAAAAATATTTCAAATTTTTTTTTTTGAAAAATCAATTTTTTGAAAACGGGTTTTTGAAATGTGTTGAAATTTTGTTTTTAAGTGTTAACTAATTATTTCTTCAAAATGGTATAATAACTTTTAATTTTTTAATGTTAGAAAATTTTTACCTATATATGTATAAAAAATTATTTTTTTATAAAACGGCTGTAACGATTTTCAAAATTTTTTTTCTCAAAATTCCTTTTCATACAAAAATTCAGATGGCATACTTCGTTTTGTGATCAAAACCTTTAAAAATGGTGTTTTATTTTTTGTACTTTTTTACATTATGGGAAATAGTTTAATTAAATCTAATTATAATTATGCCTCATTTTTACTTGCGATATAGGTACTATATATCAAGTTATGCATTCGTACAAAAAAAAAAAGTTGAGATAACATTTTTCCATGACATTACGATGGTAGACAATGCCAAAAAAGTGGGTCCCAGAAGTCCGTCTGTCTGTCTGTCTGTCTGTCTGTCAGTCTGTCTGTCAGTCTGTCTGTCTGTCTGTCTGTCTGTATAAGGAGCTACAGCCTAAACGGATGGACCGATTAATGTCAAACTTTGTATGTAGCGTTATTTGGCGACTCTCCAGAGGGGTTTTTGGAATTAATTTTTTTGGACCAAAAATAACGGTACTTGTCATATAACGATTTTAGTAAAATTGAAATATCTCGAAAACGGCTCTAACGATTTTCTTTAAAAAATTCAAATGTTAGTTTTAAGCTAAAGTCTATCTTTCAATAGAAAAAAATTTTTTGGAAAATCATTATTAACGGTACCTGCCATAGAACCGTTTTTTTCAAATCCGATTATCTCCGAAACTGCTTATTCGATTTCAACGAAACTTTTTGTGAAGAAGCATTTATATAATTTAAATATAAGCCAAAAATAAAATTTTGAAAAAATTAATTTTTGGATTTTTAAAAAAAAATTTGAAAATTTTTTTTTGAAAAATCAAATTTTCGAAAACGGGACATTGAACTTTTTTGAAATTTTGTTTTTAGATGTTGATTAGTGATTTCTACCAAATGGCATACTAATTTTATTTTAAAACTTTTTTTCCAAAATATTATTTATAAAAAATTAGTTTTTTTTTAAAACGGCTCTAACGATTTTGAAAAATTTTTTTTTTAAAAATGCATGTTAATATATCAATCAAAACTGCATACTTGTTTTGGAGGGCAATTTAATTTTAGATTTTATTTTATTTTTTTAAAAAACGAATTTTATTTTTTTTTCCAAATTTCTATATAAAAAGTCTTAAAAAATTAAGCAACTTTAACTCTAAGAGCAAGTTCGTGCGACCCAGTCGTGTATTTTATTTTATTAAAAAAAGCTTTAAGATAAGATTTACTTTTACCATAAGAGCAAGTAGGTAAGTGCGACCCCAGTCGTGCATTTTATTTATATTTGTGTTTTAACAGCAATCTTGAACTCAAAGTTAGAAATTAAACAAAAGTAAACTGCGAAAGCAAAAATAAGTTAAAAATGTCAAAGGATATTACACTTTTTCAACATTAATTATGAGAAACTCCATTAAAAGTGAATTTACCTTCTTTTTCATTGAAAGAAAAGAGGGTTGGTACTTTTACTTTATACTTCATAAAAAACCTTTGAAATTTAATTTTTATAGGTTTGCAAATTGCTGCAATTTAAATAAGAAGTTACTTGATTTCACTACAAAACATCAGAAATATGAAAATAAATTGATGATGTTAGTAAAATTTTAATATCATGAAATGCTAATAAAGGTAAAAGCTTAAAGTACTAACATACATTAATCAAAAATAAATATTAAATGAATGAAAATGTTCTTTTGCGATCAAATCATGCGTGTACCCACTTTTATTTTATTGGACAAATTAAATTTAAAAAGACACTCAAAACTAAATTCGCAAAATCATCCTTGAAAAAAAAAAAACATGTCTTTCAATTGACTCTCTCGCTCTGTCTGCGTCCCAACTTATCATTCTCTAAAAATCCAATTATGTTCAAATCACTCACTCATATCATTTCTTACAGGTACATAACAAGTTTGTAGTCTATATAGTTACTATTACATACATGTTCAATTCATACAACATACCTTGCTTTTGTCACAACGAAAAAATACACTGTATAGAAGACAATGTGAATGACATACGCCACCCACACGAAATTTGTTGTGGCAGCCCATAGAAGGAGACCACCCATGAACAAGGAACAAATTGTCAAAATCCACAAATTCCATCTTTGATAGCGATGACTGTTGAAAAATCCGGCAGCAAGAGCTCCAACCGCACCAAGTAGAGTGGCAATTGCGTCAGTGGCTCCATTATAAGCACTTTGATGGTTGTCATCAATCTCTTTCCATAGGAATTGTACGTATGAGACAACCTATGTAGATGCAAGATTTTTTTTTTTAAAGAGAAATAAGAAAATTAAATGTCAGTATTGGTTACTATAATAATTTATCTTAAACTTTTGGTAAACAAAAATATTAAATTCGTAAATAAGTAACGAATCTTTGAATGAGGTATATCAAATACTTGAAAAATTTTAAAAATTAAATAGAAAAAAAAAATAGAAAATTTAAATTATTCAAAACCTTCCCAAAACCTAAAAAACCTAATATCTCTAAAACCACAATTATTGTGTAATGAAAAAAAATTGAATAACGGATATCAGAATTCCAAAAGAAAAATAAGAAGGTATACTAGATTTCTGTTATCGAGACCTAAATTTTTTGTAAGATTAAAGGTTTTTTTTCTCAGATTTAGACTTTGTATGGTTTTCTTGTTTTAAATTTAGTTGAATTTTAAGAACTTCTAGTTTTTCTTATATTTTAAATATTTTGGATTTTCTGGTTCATTTAGGCTTATGGGATTTATAATTTTCGTGATTTTGAGTTTTCTAAAATTTTAATTCTGATTTTGGGGTATGGGATTTTGAATTTTAAAGATTTTAAATTTTCTGGAATTCAAAATTTGGAATTTTTTTGAGTTCTTGTTCTTTAATTTTTAATTTCTTAAGTTTTTAAAGTTGATTAGTGTCGGAGGGTTTTGTGAGTCATAAACGATTTGTTTTCAAGGATTTTCAATATTCGATATACAAGTTTTTTTTTTTCTTAATTTCTGGATTTTGTTTGTTTTTAGGCTATTGATTAAGTCGTTTAGAAAGGAACTAAGACGTTCACGGGTTTTTATTGCAGGAATGGTTCAATGGGTTATAAGAGAAGATAAAACCGCGGAGTGCTATTAAATGAGAGGGTGGAAACTGAAGATAGGGGTGCAAAAGCCCCCTTTTTGGTTTTTTCAATATACCTCGAAAACCAAGCAAAATTTTGATATATTGCACGTAAAACTTTTTTTAGAGAATTAAATTTCCTATTGGAATAATGTTTTTTAAAAATTGAAAAAAAAAATCCATACCAAAATAGTCGAAACAATCATAAAAAAATATCCAAAAAATCGATTTTTTGAGTTCTTTTTGCTTTTTTAGTTGTACATTTTTTTTGGGTTGAGATGGACATAAACATTGCTCAAAAGAAAAAAAGAAGATTAAATTTCCTTCAAAATGCTGTACTCACTAAATTTTTTCATTGAAAATTAACCGAAGTATGGCCATTTTTAGTTTTATTCAAGTAAAACAGAAACATTTGAGGGGAAAGTACGATAACTTAAGCACCAAGAACTGATAATAAGATTTTGTAGAGGGGTTAAATACAATCAATGTTTACTATGGGAGGGGGGATCTACATATGTCCGCCCGTTTTGGCGGGAGGGGCAAGTTTCTAAAAAAATACTTCAAATAAAAAAAAATAATTAAAAAACAACGGCAACACTTACAGTTTTGATTGATACTTTTTTCAACAATTTTGTTTCCAAAATTTTGCTTTGTATGAATTTTAAGCTTTCGGATACAAGTATTATTAAGATTAAAAGATTTTCGTTTTGTGCATTGTGGGCTTAAAATTTAGGGTATTGCTCAATTTTATAATGGGGGATTTAAGTTGCCAAGAATTGCTTATAGGACTTTTGACTTTTCTAAGTTTTGATAAAATTGTTTTTATCTGAAAGAGAACTTCGATTTTAAGTTTTTTCGATGTTTCAGCGAATTATTCTTAATTTTCTAGAATTTGATCAAAATTAAGTTTCTATTTTCAAGAGTTTGGAATTTTGGTTTTAAATTTTTTCACCCAAAATTTTCATAAATTTCAATGCTTTGAGTTTTCGTAGTTTTTTATAAAATCATTTTTCTGTACTTTCCAAGATTTCGGGCTATAATTTCATGTTATATTAATTCTAAACTTTGTTAATAATTCAGCTTTAAATTTCCGACCTTTTAGTTTTCTTTTTTTTAATTTCTCGTTTCTAATTAAGGGTTTTCAGGATTTTGGATTTGGAATGAGATCTCAAATGATTTGAGATTTTTTGAATTTTAGAAATCTCGTTGTTTTGAGATTCCTTTGTGCAGGTCAATGAGAAATTGGGGTTTGAAAAAATTTTAATTTTTAACATTTCGGATTGCTCTTTTTGGATTTTATGCTTTCAAGTGGTTTTATAGATTTTGCTTGGGTTTTAGATTTTCAATTATTTTGTATTTGTGATTTTTAAAGTGTCACTTTTTTGGATTTTCAGAAAAATGCGTAGCTCTTGGTACTTCAGTATTTTGATTTCTGAAGTTTCAAGATTTCCTTATTTTATAGCTATCAGAATTTCTGCTTTTTGAGAAACAAATTTTATAACCCACACTGAACCAAATCAGGTAGGTCATATTGACGGAAATATTTTGTTAACTTTTGAAGAATAATTTATTCAAATCGACAATATTTCATGAAATTTTTCGTAATAATGAATATTAAATATTCAAAATCACAAAAATTTCTTCAACTGCTAAAAGATTTAGTATTTTATTCAACCGAACAATTTTTTTTCATTTTGACAATCCGAAATAGTAGACTGACAAAATTTATCAACTTGAAGAATATTCTTCAAAATGTTAACAATAACTTATATGCCTACAAATATAAATGCTTTTAGAAACCAAATAATTCCTGCAAACTAACGGATTTTGCAGAGATATTTTTTCAAATTGAATAAATTTATTCAAATCCCGGAATGTGTTTTATTCAAATTGATGAAATTTTCTTCAAACCGAAGAATTTTCATAATTATTCCTATTCTTCGTTCCATTTTCTTCAAATTGAAGAAAGTTTTTCAAATAGAGGAAAACGTTTTCTTCAGACTGAAGAAATTATTCAATTTGAAGAAGTTTGTTCAATATTTTGCCGGTAACTGTTAATTAAGTGATAAGTTTTATTTTTGTAAGTGAACTGGTGCCGAAAAGTTTGATCGCGTCTTAGAAAATTTAAAATTAATATACATAAATAAATACTGATAAAAATACAAAACTTTTGGAAGTAAATACCTTAAATAAACATGTAAGTATTTGAATAAATCCAATTTAAATGATAATATGAATTCAACAGAAGAAAAACAAACAAATATAATCCTTGTATGCATGAAAAAAAGCTATTTTTGATTTATGTAATTGAAAATTTATTTTAAAATTTATTATTTTAACTCTACACGACTTCTCAAGAAAAGTGGTATTTTACAAAAAAGATCTTACTCAGCTTGTTCTCCAGGACCTCCGGACAAACGA
The DNA here is from genome assembly GCF_945859705.1 of Episyrphus balteatus. NCBI lineage: Eukaryota > Metazoa > Arthropoda > Insecta > Diptera > Syrphidae > Episyrphus > Episyrphus balteatus. Next base: position 156,309,281 of record NC_079134.1, read on the forward strand.
ATTTTTAAACTTGGTAAGACAGATTATATTCAAAACAGAATTTTTTCTGAATTTTTTCAATTTAGATGAACCAGAAGCCGATGTTTCCGAGCACATTGAAGAAATTATAAGAGACAATTGTACTTGGGCAGAAATGGAAATGCATTGGGATGCTTCAAAAAACCTTAGACTACTTGAGATCACAAAAGCCGAATCGACAGTGGATATCTTAGGCAAATGGAAGCAATATAAGAACCCGATGGGTTTTAAATTGGTAAGTTTATTTAATTTGTAATTTTAAGAGCTAAAACAAGAAACAATATAATATTTTCGCGTTTCGAGGCATTGTAACCTTAAGCATTGTAGTCTCAAAAATACGTTTATGAGTATGACTGTTAATAACACTGGTCAACAAAATTAAACTTCTTTTTTGTTACAGAAACCAAGGTATACTTTTCTATAGGATTTTGGTGTGCTGAGCTCAAATCCGAAGTCAAAAAAATTCTATCACATCACGTTTTTGAGATAATCCCGTTAAAAAATCGAAAATGCCGCTTTTTACCAGTTTTCGAGATTATTTCTTAGCTTTTGGTTATTTGTTTTAAATACATTTGTAACGGTTTCTAATAGAACTAAATCTTGTCTTTCTAAATCCGTTTAAATCTTTTAAAAATCTCTTATCTTCTTTGAGAAATCTGAAATTGAAATCAACGTGTTTGGTATATCTCATGTTTATTTACTTTTAATAGCGAATCTCGAAAAGTTCTTTGCCAATCGCTTTCAAATTTTGACACAACGTTCCATTTAGAATCTTGCAAGTTTTTATATTTGCGAAGGTGGTGAATCGCAGTGAGATACATCAAAGCGTGACCGTGTCAGATACTTATACTAAATAATTACTAGTGAGAAAAATATAATTTTTTTTCTTGTTAAAAACAAGATAAGAACTTACTGGAATGTAAATGAAACGTTGTGTCAAAATTTGAAAGCGATTGGCAAAGAACATTTCGAGATTTACTATTAAAAGCAAATAAATATGAGATATACCAAACACGTTGATTTCAATTTCAGGTTTCTCAAAGAAGATAAGAGATTTTTAAAAGATTTAAACGGATTTAGAAAGACAAGATTTAGTTCTATTAGAAACCGTTACAAGAAATAATCCCGAAAACTGGTAAAAAAGCTTCATTTTCGATTTTCTAACAGGATTATCTCAAAAACGTGATGTGGTAGAATTGTTCTGACTTCGGATTCGAGCTCAGCACCCAAAAAACCTATAGAAAAGTATATCTTGGTGTCTGTAACAAAAACCTTGTTGACCAGTGTAATGCATTTATATGTTTTTTCAGATCAATATGGATTTCAAACACCTATATCCGAAAGCTGAGAGTTTATTATTAAAATATGATAATTTTTCTGTAAAAATTATACCAATTTTTGAAGACGAAATAAAGGACCCAACTAGTCGCCAGACCTTAAGCGAAATGATGAATAACGGACAAAATTTATCCGAAAGTAAGTTTACTTGTAATTACTGAGTAGTTTAACATAAAAGCTTAAATTAACCAATTTTCGAATTTTTTCGACCCAACAAACATAGTTATATATTTTTTCTTTTATTTTTTTTCCAGATGGACGTGTCTGTGGCATTTTTCATTTAATTCACAGCCTTCTTATACCAACAGCTAAACTCATCACTGGCAGTGGATCACAGAAGGCCATTTCTCGTTTTTCTATTCGGGACTCCCAAGCTAGCTTTCTTTTAGTTGGATCAAGTGTAGCGGCATGCGACGAAGAGATTCTCCGGAGACAAAAAGAAAAAAAAAAAAACATTCAACCACTGGTTATTGTTACTGGACCAATTTTGGATCCTAAGGACATTGTTGTATTTTTCGATGGTATAAAGTTCAAACAAAATTCAATTATTTTGGCAATCGATCTGTGTTTCAAAATTTTTAATTTATTTAATTTGGAATACCCTACTGGTTCAAGTTTGGTTTGGGCCTTTATTCGAAACTTTTTTTTATAAAATTGAGACTAGTTATGATAACAACCATCCAAAAGTAAACTCACTAATAAATAAGTTAAATAAATCTTAAGTTCAGTAATTAATACATACCTATAAGTACACACACAAGAGAATAAAATTAAAACATATTCTTGTATTTAAAAAAAGCTATTTGTTTGTTTGTTTTGGTTATTTACATTTTGGGGCTATACTAACTTACATTTTTAGGATACCTTTTAAATATTGATATAAATAATACAATTTTTTTATTTTCTTTCAGTAAAATTATTTACAGAAAATAAATTTATTTAAAGAAAAATATTTTCTGCTTGAAATCGAATTAGTGTTAAAAAAAATCATTAATTTGAAGAATAGAATGCCCTTTATTGAAGATGAAAATGAAGAAACAAGCAGGTTAAAATAACAACTTTTCTTCAATTAAAAGAAATAAAAACGTTCAAATGAATAAATTTCATCAACTTAAAAAGTTTGATCCGTCAATTGGAAGAAAGTTTATTTATTATAAAGAAATGGGTAAGTTAAAATGAAGAATTATTTGTTTAATTGAAGAACTATTATTCACAAAATTTCATGAAACAATGATGAATATTAGTCAATTTGACAAAATTTTGTAGATTTTACTCCGCTACAAAAAATTTTATTCATTTCTTCAAAATGACGGAACTTCTTGAATCTAAGAATATATTCGTCTAATTGACGGATAGGAGGTGTTGACCGTATATTGATCACCCTTTCTTCAAATTTACTTGCTTTTTCATCAATATGACTACCGAATTTGGTTCAGTGCATATTAAAACTTGATACAAAAACTAAAATCAATTTTTTTGAACATAAATTTTTCATTACATTTTCCATGCTTTGGCTTGACTTCAAAAACACTTAATAATATTGTATTATTTCTCAAATAAACCAATTTACGAAAAATCTCATAAACACTAAAAAATCGATTAAGAGTTTTTTTCTTTTTCACCATTATGAAGTTGAAAAAAAAACCAATGAAAAAACAAACGTAAATCAAAGATATTATCTGTTATGACATTAAACACAATTTTATGTCCTTTTTTGTTTTCCTTTCGATATAAACAAGAACAAAATATACACAAACTAGGGATAAGCAACGTTTGTGTGTAAGGATACAATCGCCCAATTACACCCAGAGATTATTTCCTAACAAGATGGCTGTGTGTTCAGTTATCATAAAACAAAAGAAACATAACTGGGCTAATCCAATTTATTGTGATGGTCCAGCATATAAATTTTCATCTTCTCGTTTTTGAGGTCCTGTCACATTAAAAATGACAAATATGTAAAACAAAAAAAAAAAAAATAATGATATATATATATATATATAATATATTCATTGAACAATATTTCAAAAATTCCCAAATCCATCTACGCATTTGTAAATTAGAAAACACAATTCGGTAGTGTGATTTTGAAATCGCTTGGTGCTGTCTGTCGGTCTGTCCGTAATCGATCCCGTATGTTAACGCATTTGACTGCCTAGTTGTCCCACAAATTCAAATGAAATTGGAATAATAGAAATGAATTCATCCAACTACAACGACGTTATAAATTCATGTCAAAAATACCAACAAAATTTCAAAAACAGAAAATGAAAATTACGATTTGCATCTCTCAACTGTGCGGGAATAAAGTATCTCATGTCCTTAGCTTCAGCTTGTCACAGGAACTACACAAAATCCTTTGAATCTGTTTAAATCTTCTTTAAACCCAGTTTTCGGCACTCATGCTGATAAGCTCACTGTAGTTAGGCAGCGATCATAATAAGGGATTAGCATGACGTTAAATTGGAGATTAGATAGAAAAACAAGACTGCTACAGGATTTTTTTGTGACAAAAAGAAAAAAAAAATAAATTATTCAATCCAATTCAATCGAGTCTAACTGCTTGATTTTTATTAAAGAATGTATTTTGTTTCCATTTTATCCAAGCTTTATAAAAGAAACAGAAGGGAAAAACATTTTATTTAGAAAAAAGTATTTTACAGGATACTTATCAAGAATGTTACCGCAAAATAAAGTGATCAGCGAACTTGTTTATAGAGTTCAAGTTGAGGTAAATTTTTAAAACTTTTTATATAAAATTTTGGATGAATGCAAATTTGAAAAAAAAAACCAAAAAATCATAAAATTCTTTTTATAAAAAATATTCAACGATTTCTTTTAAAAAAATAGTAGTTGGATTGTTATAATTATAAAGTGCGCGCGCACTTTTTTACATTATCAAAACGATATTTTTTTACAGCATTTTTACATAATTTTGATGTACAGAATTTTGAAATACAGTATTTTGACCAACCAGAATTTTGCTATACAGAATTTTGACTTTCAGAATTTTGTTCCTACAGCATTTTGCACATACAGAATTTTGACATACAGTATTTTGGCATACAGTATTTTGAATACAGAATTTTGCAACATACAGAATTTCGACCCCAACCCGTAAAAAACATTGATTTTTTTTTTTTTGAAAAATAGAATTTTCGATTTTTTTTTTGAGATATTGGTTTTAGGTGTTGGCTTATAATTGCTACAAAATGGCATCCCAACTTTATTTTAAAACTTTTTTCCAAAAAATTATTTATAAGAAACGATTTTGAAAATTTTGTTTTTCTAAAAAATGCATCGCAATAAAAGAAATTAAACTGCATACTGTTTTTGGAGCTCAATTTCATTTTAAGAGTTGTTTTTTGTTTTTGCATTTTAAGAAAGAATTTTATTTATAATTTTATGCTCAAATACATTAACCAAATTTATATAAAAAAAGTCTTACAAATTCTTGAACTATGAGTTCTAAGAGCAAGTACATGCGGTTCGCATTTTATTTATTTTTTTATTTTGTTGTATTAAAGCTTTTGCATTTGTTGAAATCAAGCAACTCATTTTTGGAGAAACTTAACATTTGAAAAAAAGGGTGTATCTTATAAATGATTAAAAAAAGAAATTACTAAAGTTTAAATATTGTCCAAAAAATATTTTTTCTTATCAAAATCGCAATTTTCGAGAAAATTGCAATACCTTGAAAATGTTATAATGGAGATATGTGTTCCAAGATTTTACCTGTCAAACAAAGTAAAAATTGTATGGTAAAATATATTTTTTTTGTTGATGGTTTCTGTTAGAATTGATGTGAGTTCCAATAACGGATCTAGAGTCAGCGTTGCCAGATTCCCCGATTTTTCGTATTCCTCCCGATTTTTTGATCTATTTACGATTGCCCGATTTTGTGTTTAAAAATTAGGTTTTCTCCCTATTTTCAACTCAAAAAAGGATGTGCTACCTTAACATCGTCACTTTTTTCATAGAAACATTTAAAATTTTATTTTAAAGTTGGCAGAACTTCACTTAAACGTTTTAAAAATTCCTTTCGTCTTATTTGTTTTCTTTTTTTAAAAGTTGTTGGTTTAAATCTATCAAGAGAATAACTGAGTAACAAACAGGATCATTCCACAATTCATTATCGACAGACGATATCGATATGACGATAATCTTGCTTCACTTAAAAGCGATAGTTAATTTTTATCAGACGATATCGTTTTGACGATTGATAAATTTTTTTTTTGTAGGTCAATAATCTTTTAAAAAATGTCTTCAAAACGGCAGCGCTTATAGACGATAGGTAAAGGTCTCGTTTTCATTTATTTGTTTTTGGATGTTTCATGGATATTTTATATTCGATTTAACCGAAGTTTTTAGGATTTTATTTCATTGCTACACCAGAGCGGGCTTATAAAAATATTTTTTATAAATGCATTTGCTTTCCATTATAAAAAAATTGCATTGAAAATAATTTTTTTTGCAAATCAAATGAAATTTCGTTAAAAAAATGCAAAATATTTTTTCGTAGGTATTGGTTTTTTAATTCATCATCCAGGTACATTAAAAAAAAATGGAAGGTACTCAAATTCTGAAAATATGGTTGAATAAATACTAACAAATTAGTAGTTAAACACGAATATTAAGTTCTCTATACCTGATTCTAAATATTGCGGGACGAAACGACAACGTTGCACTTTTCCCAAGATTTTTCTTTAAAAAGAAACGTTTTAAAATCGTTAGACGATTTAAAAAAAAGCTATGTTTAAGACAAATTTAATTAACTTTATTCTACTAATGCAAACAAGAAAATTCTCATTTTCAAGGACTATTTAATTTAGAAAATTTTTTACGCACGCATATTAGATCTTTTTGGGTACTGTCTAAAACAAAAATATTTCTACTTTTTACAACATTTTTAAACCTTTTTCCTGTTTGGGTATTTTTGAAGGTTCTTAAACTGTGATGTGGCAAAAAACTTAATGTGAAGCAAAAAAAAAAAACGGGCAACCACGTTAACAATTAACGTTTTTTTTTTTGATTTTATCAATTCAAAAATTACGAAACGACCCCCAAGTTTAAACCTCAAAATATTTCAAAACGACAAACAAGGTCTAGTTAAATATTAAAACAAAACCACATCTCAGCCTTTGCTCATGAAATAAAAAATGTCTAGGCCGGAATTTGATGCTTATTGTTATTCAACTCAGAACTTGATGACAATGCTATACAGGAAGTTTTCTATCGAAATTAAAGATTCTGTTTTATTTAAAATGTGTTTTATTTAAAGTCTTGTTTATTTTTTTAATTTTTACTGATTCCCCGATTTTCCCCGATTTTAAATGTGGTTATCTCCCGATTTCAAAAAAATATTTTATGGCAACACTGTCTAAAGTGCTTTAAAACAGTTCATGAAGAATATGCTCACACTTACATTTCAAAATCACTTCAAGATTATCAGGCAAATTTCGTAAGCCCCTGCACACTACAAACTATCGGCTGATAGTTTAGTCGGGTAGAGCAGCTACAGAAAACTTTAGAATTACCCCAATAATTCTTAATATTTAAACATTTTTCATATATAAGAGCCTAAGCCTACTTGTTCAACTTCTAAGATTCAAATAATCTAAATCACGTTCAGGTTACATTAAAGAAAAATTAAACTTGCTAATAAATAGCCAACTGATGCAATTCATAAAAAGCACGTCTCACGTATAACATTGCCATTTTGTCTTTGTCTAACCAAGAACACCAGCTCGCAACAATACATTTCGATTAAGTTCTTCTTTTACTTTGGTTGCTTTAGTTGCACCTGTTTCTCTTTATGTCCTTTGTAAGGCGCATTACCACGATACAACCACAACGAACGAAAGGACTGATTTATTTCAGTCTTAGAAAATCTGTGTTCTCACGAACTCACGTGGCATGTAACTCTCAGCTCAGAGTCCTTCATTTAACGAACTAAGTTTTATGACTCGTGAAGAAAATATCATCTCGTCTTTAAGGACCAAGCAGGAACTAACAACAGACAGTGAAGTTCTTCCTTGGCTAAGGATATAAATGTGTATCTTTAGAAGAGATAGGATGAGTGAGCCGCCCTTGGTTGGTGGAATAGATGAGCGCCTTTCGTTTGAAGGAGTTTGTCCGTGTCGTCCTTGAGATGGATGTAGGACATCATGCACAACTTTAGAGATTACTTTATATATCCCAAATGGATGGTGGTGGCAAGGCGGCGCATCAGCAGCAGCCCAGAGTTGGGCGTGTAAATCATCAGCAGCTGAGTAGACAACGAGAAGAAGTGAACACTTCAATTAATCTCAATACATTTGTGATGGCGCTAGCGAACAAAAATGGTTGTTCTTATTATGAAATTATGGAAGGAAGGATAGGATACAACAATACCTACACAAGTAAACTCTCTTACTTACACTTTCTTATTATGAGGTCATTGGAATTCATGTAACACAAAGCAGATTATTTTTGGTTGTTGTAAGAGGATTTTACTCTTCCTGGGTTAAAAGAGTGAGAGAGGGATAGAAATTGTTTCTCTCTGTCTTGTTAGTTATAAAGCTTATCCCCGAACGACATAATAAATTTGCTTTTGATTGTTATCGAGGGTATTCACAAGACTAAGCCACAGCATTGTATCGGAATTAACAGGATGATGTATTGGGGCTTACTACAAAAGTCACAGTGTGGAACAATGACAATTACTTATTTTGGGGTTAGTGAATATAATTTAAGAAGAATGATGACAACGAAATATATTTTATGACGTAGGTACATGTGCCCGGGTAATGTAACATTTTCAGAATAAAAAAACATATTTGGCAAGCCAAAATGGAAAAGGATGCAAATTAAGGATTATGATTGTCAACAGAAGCTATTCCCGAAAAGTCATATAAAAATCGATGTTTGGCAGACATTAAACCTTTTCAGTAACAAATATAAATATACGAGTCTGTATTTTAATTTTTTGAACGTAAATTCGATTTTTTTTATGAATGCAACAGTTGTTACATCATAGTTCCTTTTCTTGCGTTTGCCGCTAGTAAAACAATGTATAGAATATTTTCTTTTTGTTTGTTCTTAAGTTATCGGTTCTTACTAGTATTCTAAAAATCTAAATACACCCTCAACGCATAAAAAAAGATTAACAGTTTCACAAAAGCTTCAAAACAAAAGAAGCCATACAAAAAAATTTCAGTCGATTGTTCTTTACCCTTGCCGATATATTTTCACAAACGGATTAGAAATAATGATTCCAATAATCTGCATGGAAACTCAATTGCTTCAAGGTCATCCTATAACTAAAAATACCTCACTTTTACTAGAAATAATAAACATAAGCAATGTTTGCAAAGGTATCGGAAAGTATTTAAAAATAACAAATCGGGAGATTCATAAAGCAGTCTTTAAGCTTGAAAAGTTTTGGTTAAAATTTGGGATTTTGGTTATTTCATGAAATAAAATTTATTCTCTTTCTTCTTTCTATGGTATTCTTCTTAAAATTCTTTTGTTTGCTCGTAAAAATAAATACTTAATAAAATACTTTAACATATTGGTAACATCTTATTTGTTTTAATATTTCGTTTTTTTATAAAGAACGTTATATTTTATTGCCATATTTAAAAAAAATATTTTTCTTGTCAGGAATACTGTTTGTTTTTATCTGGAATAAGTATAACTGATTTAAGACAAAAGGTGTTTTCATGAAACGGTGTAAACTCTATTCAAACCTGTTAACGTGGTAGATGTGTCAAAATTTTGTATGGATTTGCAAGCACGTTTACCAAATTTACCATGTTTACACCGTTTCATGAATACCCCTAATGCAATTTATAAAAAAAAAAGAAAACATTTTTGCGACTTTTCACGAACATTTAAAAATAGTGATAAGTATTTTAAAAATAAAAGCTGTCATAGTACCAAAAAATTATGCAAGCTTTTTAAAATTCTTTTAATTTAAGTAATGAGTTTTATTGAGTTAATGTTATAACCGATTTTATCTAAATAAATATTTGGCCTTTTTTTTTGTAAACGGTTTAGTACAGCAAAATGAAAAAAAAAACAAACAGCGTTCCTCTTATTATTAAAAATCGTGTGAAGAAAAAAAAAATAGTTTCAAATTTTACGGCAGTGAAGAAAATTCTATAGGTGGTGCCAAAAAAAAAATTCATGAGTGCAATTCACACGTGGTAGAAGTGAAACCTTAAAAATTATTTTTCTTGCAAAAAATAAAAATCGAAAAAATGTACCTTTTTTTATTCTATCACCTTTTAATTCATATCTTTTATATGACAACCTTATAAATTAAAAAATAATAAATTTTAAATCATCTGAAAGCTTATTATTTCACCTTTTATTTGGCTTTTCAATCATGTTTCTACCAAATAAGAATTTTTTAAAGTCAACCATCTCGAAATTTAAAACTGAGATTACGGTAATTCCTACACTGGTCTCTGGTCATCGGCAACGGATCTTCACAGGTGTTTTGAGGTATTTTTCAATTTTTTCAATTTAAGATTGTGTAACTTGTAGAGTACGTACCGTTATGTGTGATATATAAAAAAAAAGGTTATGTTATCAGCATGCGTATTAAAGTTAAATCAAATTTATGTTGGCACTAGATCAAAAGATATAACGTGTGTAGGAAAAGAACATCTTTTTATCGTTATCTCAAAATTTTGAATATGAAATTAATTAAAACTTTGTACAATCATAATTTATTTAATTACCTATCTACAGTACAAATTTCATTCATCTATCTATTAAAACAAAAAAGTTATAACAAGTTGAAGTCGTGTCGCGTTTTCGTTTCATCTTGTTTCAAATCACTACGATACTAAAGAAGTTTTCACTTCAAAAACTCTTTTGTTATTTTTTGTATTCATTAATTTTTTTCCATTTCTCTTTCTAGAGAACAGATAAAACTTTGGTTCTTTTTTTTGTACCAGACTAGAACTCTGCGTTAGTTTAAATAATGCGCGAATTTAGTTATTTGGGAAATTTCTATCTGAAAATGAAGATGAGTAATGTTTATCCAGTGTCTCAAAGGTAAAAAATGTTTGAAGACATCCTTACACATTCGCTAATATATATGAATATTTAAATAAACAGTGCTACAGATGAAGCACCTTCTTCTAAAATTGTACTTTTTCCCAAAACTGATGGAATAACTCATGTTCACTGAGGCGTATACGTATTTTTTTATATTCTTTTTGACGTGATAACGTCTTATAAATCGATGAACCATGGCAGCCACCACAAAAAAGTGACGCCATTTTCTAACGTTACACTCTCGCACTTTCGCAGTGCGGCAAAAAATTTCAATTCAAAATTAAAAATAAACTATTAGAGATACAAAAATCTTCTATAGCTTATTTGAAAGATAATAACTTTAAGCTTAATCCAAATGAAGGATTTTTAAAAATTCCGTCATTTAATAGGGTAAACAGGGGTAAAACGGAAAGATGAAATTTGGGCTAAAATCTAAACGCGAATTAGTAGAGAATTAATTTTTTTTCCTATAGATAGATGAGATTAATTTAAGAATAACTGCATTTAAGAAAAAATTCTAAAAAATTTTGAAACTAAGCTATAAAGTTTTGTTTGAATGTTGTTCTGTTGTACACGTACTGGGGCTATGACAAAATGATGATTTTGGGTAAAGGAAATTTTTTTTGACAATTCTAAAGGTGCCAGGTGAAAGACGAGGAAAAAAATTAGGCGTCTGATACGAATTTTTTTCTAACACTCTGCGTTTTGAAATATGAATTTTTGAAAAACACCTTGTTTTTTAGGGGTATTTTTGGGTAGTTTTTGATTTTTAGCTTTTTTTTTTATGCATACCTGTGCAAGAATTTAGAATCTTTTAGTGAGTTTTGACTGAATAATGGAAGAAACAAGTTTCTAAAAAACACGTTTTTTGACCGTTTTTAATCGATTTTCAACGTTTTTTATTTTTATCTTTTTTTCTTTAATAGATACAGGAATAAAGTGTATGGAGCAATGATAGACCATGACTACGACTATGTATGCGCGAAGTTTCAACCATTTTTGGAAACACAATTTTAAGATAACGGTAAAATAAAATTTTAGAATTCAACAGATTATAACTTTTTACCAAGAGCAGATAGAAATTTGATCATTTATGAGCATCCTGATACAATTACCTTTCATTTGGTATATCACACATAACGGTAGACTAACCACAAGCTACACAATGTTAAATTAAGAAACTTGCGAAAAACCTCAAAACACCAGTGGAGATCTGTTGCCCCCCGAACAGCCACCATAGTCCAGTGCATTTATGATGTTCATATATGGGCGACCCAGCAGTTTGTACCACCCCCAAATTTTGTTTACTCATTCGATAAAGCATTGGCTGAATATCATTACCCTGATTTTTGGCACTCGCGAATTTCACCTTTCGGCCGCCATCATGGATTTTAGTTGTTGTTGAATATTCTGATTTCTATTTATCCTACATAAAAGTTGTGTATACAAGAAACGTAGGCAAATAAATTTTGCGTCTTTTATGTTAAGAACACTTTTTCGATTTTTATCACAATTATGAAAAAACCTTCCGAGGTAAGATTATTTACCTTAAAATTTTCTACAACTCTGCTTTACAACTTTTTTTTCTATCGCTATAAATACAAAAGTTATTAATACTTTTTTTTGTTAAAAATGCTCTTTTCTTTTTGTGTTTTTTATCTTTACTTTTTTCTTAATTTTTTTTTTACCAAATCTTGAACTTTAAATGATCAGTGAGTATTTTATAGCTTTATGTTACAAGAGAAAATTCAGGACCTGCAATTTTTTTATATTTAAGTCTCTTCATTGCGTAAAAAGGGGTATTTTTGAACAAAAATGTATTAATAACTTTATTAATTATAGTGATACAAAAAAAAGTTGTATGGCAGAGTTGTAGAGAATTTTAAGGCGTATAATCTTTTCTCGATACTTTTTTTTCATAATTTTGATAAAAAGTGCTCAAAACTTTAAAATTGTCCATTTTTTCTGATTTTTTACTTTGTTGGCTTGTAACTTTTTTAATATTCATAATATCGAAAAAGTGTTCCAATATAAAAGACGCAAAATTTAATTGCCTACGTTTCTTGTATACTCAACTTTTATGTAGGATAAATATAAATCGAGATATTTAACAAAAACTAAAATCCAAGATGGCGGCCGAAAGGTGAATTTCACGAGTGCGAAAAATCAGGGTAATGATAATCAGCCAATGTTCTATCGAATGAGCAAAAAAAATTTGGGGGTGGTACAAACTGCTGGGTCATATTATAAATGCACTGGACTACCAGTGTGGGAAGTACCGTAATCTCAGTCTGGGAATTCGACATGGTTGACTTTGAAAAATTCTTACTTCTCTTGTAGGCATCTTTGAAATGAGATTGATACGTCGTATGAAAGGTGAAATAATAAGCTTTCAGATGGTATAACATATTTTATAGGTTGTTAGGGAAAAAAAATGGAATTAATGACATGAGAAGATAAAAATTCATGTTTTTTTTTGCTTTTTTTGATGAAAATACTTTTTGCGCATTGTAAAAATTTAAAAATGGTTATATTCTTAAGAAGAAATACTTGGCTTTTAAATTGCATAATTTTTTTTTGTAAGCTTTTATAATAAAAAATTAATATAATGAGAAAATAAAAAAGGTATTTTTTTTTTTAGCTTTTTCTTATAAATTATGATTGTTTGAAAAAAAGTAAACACTTCAATTGACTCCTTTTAAACAAAAGCACACAACCTGTTTTCTGAGGATGTTATCACGTAAAATCATCGTCCGTAAACCGGCTTTACAGACAACCTCTTTTTAAAAAAATGATTTTATTGAATATTTATAGACAAGAGTAGTGTTTCGTGTACATTAGGGTGATTTTTTGTTCATTTATTAAAGTTAAATGTTGATTTTGTATATTATAGTTGTCTTTTTCAAAAAAAAAAAAAAAAAACAGCCATTAATTTAAATATTGCAAAGTTTAAGTTTCAATTTTTTGGAACAAATAGTTTGGCTGGATTAAAATTTTACTGTTTAAGTTCAAGGAGTGAAAAACTATATTGTTCCCATAATATTTAGTTAGAGACTTGAAACTAGGAAAATATTTTTTTACAAATTCAATTTTTTTTTTTTCAAAATTGGAACCGCCCTAATATGAAGCCATAATTTTTTCTAACAGGTTTTTTTTTATTATTTAATTTGAAAAGATAAAAAGAAATATCTTTCCTAGTAAATAAAAGTTGTACGTTTTACAAAGACCAAACAAAATGTCTATGTCCGCAAAAAAAAGCATTTTTTTGAGATAAACTAAAAATGCAATTTTATAACGAAATCATTGATTAAATCTGATAAAATAAATAGCTAGAAAATTCCATGAGTTTTTAAAATATTTTTTTAACCAAAAAGTTGGTGTTAGGTGAAAAAATCAAATTCGTTTTTTTTTTTTTGGTTTTGAAAACTAGTGATGGGAGCTATCGAATAAAAACTATCAAACTATCGATAGTTGTAAAATATTCATTCGTTCGATAGTTTTAAATCATTCATTCATTTAGTTACTATTTTCATTCGAATAGTTTTTTCATTCGATAGTTTAGTTACTATTTTCTTTCGAATATTTTTTTTTATACGATAGTTTTGTCATTAAAATAGTTTTTTTATTTGATATCTAGGATTTTCTTTTGAACAAATTCTTATTCGATAGTTTTTTCATTCGAATAGTTTTTCTATACGATAGTTTTTATTCGATAGTTTATTAGATAGTTTGTTCGATAGTTTTTAATCGATAGTTTTATTCGATAGTTTTTATTCGAATGAATAAATGAATGAATGAACTATTCGATAGTTCAAACCATTCAGTTACTAACTATCGATAGTTCAAATCATTCGATAGTTCCCATCACTATTGAAAACCCACTTATTTGAAACAAAAAACAATTTAAACTCATTGTCGAGTTTTTTTTGCATCGTGATGGAAATTATTTGAAGAAAAATTGTCAAGTTTTTTTTTTTAATTATATTTGAGACTAACTTTCAATATGACCATGAAACTCTTCTCCTCTCTTCTGTCCCACTTGCCTTTTATATCATAGACATTCCTTTTTAACAAAAATTATGTTTATGAACGAATTTTTCAAATATTAATGTACCTACAACAACCCAAAAAGAACATCGAAAATATTTTTTAATAAATTCATCATAATTTTTTTTTTACCCCTTTGATTAAAAATATATTTCCATAGATAGCTTAGTTTTTTTTTTTTTGAAAAATCGTTTTCCATGAATAAGTTAAGGTTAACAAAAAAAAAAAACTACCGTTTTGTTGGTTTATTCAAAGCGAATCACCCCCAAAACAGTCTCTTTATAGTATAGTGATGTTGTGATTATATCCGCTACCGCTAAAGGCTAAAAAAACAAAAGATTCGCCCTAAGCCGAGGGTTTATTTTTCAACTTTCCTGCCTTTTTAACCCCAAGCAGTAAATTCAGTAAAAAAAAAAACCCCTCCATCATTTTGTGGATAAAAAAGAAGAACAAAAAAAAACAAAGAAAAAAATATTTAACAGTCATTGTTTTTGCCATTTTTTAAAGCTTATCGTATTCCGTTACATCCTCGGATGTTGTTGTTGTTCAACACAAAAGAGTTCACCCATTACAATTACAACAAAAGCAATTAAAAAAATGTGTTCAAATAAAATTTACATATTTCATTGTTCACATTGTTCCCTTTTGGCCATTTTTCGACGGTCGCGCGGTGAGTTATTGAGGCATTGCGTAAAACCAATTTAAGCATATTTTCACCAATTTCATTAATAAATCTTATCATTCTCGAGGCGCTACTATTCGCCCATTGTTCTTACCTGCAATTGTCCGCATGTGGCCAAAGCCCACCAAATGCTCCATTCCACAACGACTGGCTTTGAATAGGCGCTAATAACGTGCATTCCCAATAAACGTGTCGCATTCTGCCACGAAAACTTTGGTTTCTGTACAAAAAAAAAATTCCAGGATAAAAAGGACGAAAATTCATTTTGTATTCATGCAAATTAGAAACGCAGGATTGTTGGCTAGAAGGAGGCTGGCTGTTGAAAATAGTTAAACCGAACCCACCCGGATAGTAAATCGGGGGCATTCTGAAATCCCTTTTTATTCATTGTTCTTTCTCAGGGTAGGCCATCAGATATACACGTTTGTCGCCGGTGGGTTACGTTTTAAAGCTTTAGCCACCATCAACCCCCTCCTGCCCTCATTAAATCCTATCCACCATTTGAAAATAGTTTTTTTTTTCTTCTTGTGGTGTTGTTCTAAAAAAACTAACCTCATTTTCATTTGTAGCAATTATTTTGTGGCCCGAGGTGTTCAACTCAATTCCATTCGTTGTTGTCTGCTGTGGTTGGACTGCTGTTGTCGGTTGTTGTTGTTGTTGTTGGTCTTTTGGTAAATTTGTGGTTAAAGCCGATTCAAGTTGTATTTGCTGCTGCTGAGAATTATGGTGTTGCACAGATTGTTGCTTCAAGTTTTCACTGCTAGTGTAAAAGTAGATACTTTTCTTTACTGATGGTAGCCCAATGCCAATGAAGAGGGATATTATTTGAGCTGGAAGGAAGAAATGCATAAAATATTTTTTCACTTTAGATTTTTTTTTTGTTTTTTTTACATTTTTGTAGAGAGGATGTTTTAAAAAGATACTTTGCATAAGAAAAAACACAGAATAGATTATGCTTTTGGATCTTTTTTTCAAGATTAAGTTAATTGCATGAGACGCAAGTTTTGAAAAAAGTTTCTTGGGCGTCTATGAGAATTTAGAATGAAGTTGTAATTTTTTTTTAAGCATTTTTAAGTCAGAATATTATTTAAAAACTCTTAACATAATGTAATTTTTTTTTTCATTCTAGATGGATTCTTGTTTTAAATAAATAAACATCACTTTGATGAAAGTGCAGTTGAAACAAATTTAAATTTAAGGTAAGTTTTTTTTTTTGTAATGATTAAATTATTTATATACTTACTTCCAAGACTAAGAAAATTTAAATCTCTATAATTCATAACTTCGGCTGAAAGTAAAACTTGTGCTATAACACCAGCTAAAAATTTGCCAGCCAACATTGCTGCCCGAGTATTTCCAGTAACTTTTTGATAATGATCCTTGTCGACTTTTGCATAAATATATGTGTAATAAGCAACTTCACTTGCCATATAAAGTCCATAGAAAAATTGTCCAACCTAAAAACACATCAAAAGTTTTATTATTAAACAAATTAAGAAATTGCAATTACAAAATTTAAATAATAAGTCTTTTAAGTTTTTTTTTTTTATAGAAATGTAATTGTGCATCTTTTTCTTAAGAAACGATTCATAGTCATTTGCATTTTGAAAGTTTTATAATTTATTCATAACATTTGCATTTGAAACTTCTTTTTATTAGAATGTTTTTTTTTTTTCCTTTATTCAACGAATTTTAATTACTACACAGCTACAACCAAAGTAAAGCTGTGTTTTAAATAATCTAACGTTGTTGAGAATAAAAATTAATTTATAGTTTTATTTTAGAGAATGATGTAAAGATGGAAATGTTTTGTATAATCCTTGATGAGAATAATTAACTTTAATCAAAATAAATCTTAGAAAAATCGTTAAAATGTTTAGTTAGATTTTTTAGAAATTAAGGTTTAATACAGATTTTACTTGACGTATGAAATCAATGTATTAGTATTTTTCTGACATTTTATCGTAATCGACAAAAGAATTTACAGAAAAACCTCTATTAGGTACTTTTTGTTCTTAAGAGTACATACACCTTTATTGGAGGCGCGATGTTGATTTGTATATTTTCTTGAGAAATTTATTGATAAAACTAAGAAAAAAAAAATAGATATGTTTAACAATGTTTGGTGTATAAGAATCTATCTCTCATAAATATTTTTATTCCATAAAATAATGCAAATTTTAACACTTTGAATGTGTTGCATCTAAAAAGAATTGTTAAAGTTAAAATAATGACACTGGGCAGCAAGGGTTTTTTGTTTTATTAAGTTTGATGATTTTTTCCAAAGGTTTTTGGGATATTGAACTCGAGTCAAAAATTTTCTATTAGCTCGCGTTTTTGAGATATTCCGGTTACAAAATTTCAATAATTGAGTTTTAGCTATTTTTTAAGCATTCCCTTAGCTTACAGTGGTTTTGTTTCATTAAAATAAACAATATTTTTCTAAAGGTTATTGGTGTGTTGAATTTGAATTCAAAATCACAATTTTGCTATCAGCTCGCGTTTTTGAGATAATCCCGTTATAAAATCTCCATAATCGATTTTTTGTTATGTAGTTTTTAAGCATTTCCCTAGCTTACAGTGGTTTGGTTTCAGGAACAAAACATTACTTTTCTAAATGTTTTGAGTTTTCTGATCTCGAATTTGAAATCTATAAGCTCGAGTTTTCAAGATATTATCGTTATAGAATCTCAATAATTCCCTTGTATAACTTTATCACCCATTTTTGGTCAATTTTATTTTTTTGAAACATCAAATATTTTTAATGTCCTTATCACAAGTTTCAGGTTTTTTTTTTGTATATTTTGTTTGAATGTGTGGACCTTAGCACATTTATTTTTAAAAATTTCGATTCTTATATAAATCTTGTTTTTATCATATTGGGAAAATTTCTACATTTAACTTCGTTTCTAAAAATCATGAAAAATAAATTTTTGAAATTAAAATTTCTCTGAAAAAATAACGTCAAGACATACAACTTGTACTTTACATATTGTAAAGCCGACAGTTATTATTAAACAAAGTTGTTTATACGAATAGTTTTTCAAAGCTTAATTTTCAAACACAAGATTTTATATACAAAAATTTAAAATCGATTTTAAACGGATTTTTTTTTAATGTTACGATAAAAAGTTAATTTTGTAATAATTTTTAATCCATTCACTTTTTTGAAGTTATAACTTCTTTAGCGGCGATGGAGTAAAAATTTCTTTTTTGACAAGAATGTCAAAGGGATTAACGGTGCTCCTAATCACATGAAATCAAAACAAAACATTGTCGGCAAGGTAGTAACATAGGGTGATTCAAATAATCTTTTTGAAATTAAGGCTTGGCCACACCAGAAGGTACGCGGTAGCGGTACGGGTAATGGGGACTTTTCACGACTTGATTTTTGCCGTGCGGCGAAGCTTTTCGACTCGTGTGAACGTAAGTTGCAGGTGAATAAAGTGACATTCCTCATAGAAAAATCCTATTCGACCGACATATCGTGCGGCTAAAATCGACTCGTGAAAAGTCGGCATGCCATTACGGATACTTTGTTTGAAAAAAATTCCAATCCAAACTGACACATCAACGTTCAGATGTGGAATTTTTTTAATACAAAAATATCTTTGCCGCTACCCGTACCGCTACCAAATACCTTCCGATGTGGTCAAGCCTTTAAGGCTTGGCCACACCGAAGGGTACTTGCGGTACCGGTACGGGTAATTGTTTGAAAAAAATTCCACATCTGAACGTTGATGTGTCACTTTGGAATTTTTTTCATACAATTACCCGTACCGCTACCGCATCCTTCGGTGTGGCCAAGCCTTTAAGGCTTGGCCACACCGGAGGGTATGCGGTAGCGGTACGGGTAGCGGTAACTATATTTGTATGAAAAAAATTCAACATCTGAACGTTGATATGTCAGTTTGGAATTTTTTTCATACAAGTACCGTCACCTCTACCCGTACCGCTACCGCATACCCTCCGGTGTGGCCAAGCCTTTACACTTATTTAGCGGCGACGGATGAAAATATACTCTTCTGTAAAGAACTTTCACAAGGATTAACTGTCATCTAGCATATTAGATGGTACCTACTACAAAATTTTGTTTGTTATTATTTTTTTACGACAAAAATTTCAATTGTAAAATAATAAAACAAAATATTTTACTATTTATTTTGGAAATATAACTTTACACACCAAATTCTCTTTAAATTAAAAGCACAGGAAAGTGAACTGAGCTGAAAGTGAGCTGAGCTGAAAGTGAGTTAAAAGTGAGCTGAAAGTGAGCTAAAAATGAGCTGAAAGTGAGCTGAAAATGAGCTGAGCTGTTGGGTGAGCTAAGATAAAGTGAGCTGAGCTGTGATGGGTGACAGGTTACATTGATTTTTATTTGGAAAGTATAATGAAATATGAAGATATTTTAAACTTTTATAAAACACCATTGCTTAAGATGTTTGGTTCTAGTTGTTAATGGAATTATTTTAACACATGGATATTTTTATAAATAAAACAGATAATTTTTCGTGATCTTTTTCTTGTTTTTTTTTTTAAATAGTAAAACTATTTCTATTTTTTTAGTAAAATAGGTGTGTTTTTTTGTTTATCTATATAGATTTTGTGCAAAAAAACGACATCGAGATTTTGGAAATCAAAACAATTTACGTGTTAAAAACAACAAAAACTTTATCTGTATAGATTTTTGAAAAATCCAGATAATTATCCAGATTTTACTTTCTCTCGATAAAAACAGTAGTGCCAAGGTAGTTTAATTGTTGTGTTCATACAGAAATATCTGAAAATATTAACAAAAAAAAAAAAGCGGAGAAAACGAGGTTTGAAAAAAACTCATAGAAAAAAATAATCAAAAATTTGTTTGACATGGTTGCATTGAAATGTTAATATCTCGAGATATACGCAATGCACTTTTCAGATAAAAGTCTTAAATGGATCCTGATAAGATTGTTGAACAGATATGTGTATAAAATTACCAAAGTTTTTTCGAAAAATTAGAAATAATAATAAAAAAAAAGAGTGTGTGTACACATGTACACGCGACTGAAGTTATACTTCTCATTCAGTATTATGTAAATTAATTTTATTTGATATTTTTAATTTCTATTATGAAGTAAATAATCCACACTTAGTTTTTTTTACATTTTTATCAAGTGAACAATAAATTAATTCTTTCATCCTCCTTGCGTCCATGTAGTTTTCAATTTATTCTGTGAAATTTACTCATGTTGTGCGGTTCAGAACGTACGGTTGATGGTTAACGAAAGTAAATGAATTGCGCATAAAATGTGCGATATGGTAATTTTATGAGAATTGTGTGTGCTTCAGCACAAGTAGTAGCAATATGGAACTTGCAGGGTTGCTACAAAGCTCAAAAGTTAGCTGAGCTCAGCTCACAGCTCAGCTCAAATTTTGAGCTAGCACACTTTTGAGCTATGTACCATAGCTCAGCTCATTTGAATTCCGGTATAATCCGGTTTTTCGACTTTTTTCAAAATTCCGAGAAAATCGCGTTTGAAAGTTGGTGTAATTTTTTTTTTTTTCGAAAAATCCCCGAATCTTTGAACGCTCCTGGAAGCTAAACCGCTTGAGAGCAATTTTTGGGAGTGATGCCAAATGATAGCTTGTGTCATGGGCCTACGCTTTGCACATTATCAGATTTTAAAAAAATCGCCTTCCATGTTAAACCGCCACATCATGCCTATTTTATCAGAATCGTGCCTAATTTTTTTTTTACTTTTAAGTTCTCCCGGTTTGAGAACGCGTGGACCTACAGGGATGGGAGTTGTACCCAAATGTAGGTTAGAGTCCCCGCTAAATTTTGGCATCAAACAAATTTTTTTCATTTTCTTCAAAATTCCGCGATATAGGCGTTCGAACGCTTTGATCTAGAGACAGGGGAGTGGTGTCATATGAAAGCTTATATTCTCAGCTACCCGATAGTGGTATAATCTGGTTTTTCGATTTTTTTCAAAATTCCGAGAAAATCGCCTTTGAAAGTTGGGGTAAAATTTTGTTTCGAAAAATCCCCGAATCTTTGAACGCTCCTGGAAGCTAAACCGTTTGAGAGCAATTTTTGGGAGTGATGCCAAATGATAGCTTGTGTCATGGGCCTACGCCTTGCATATTGTTAGATTTTTAAAAAATCGCCTTCCATGTTAAACCGCCACATCATGCCTATTTTTTCAGAATCGTGCGTATTTTTTTTTTACTTTTAAGTTCTCCCGGTTTGAGAACGCGTGGACCTACAGGGATGAGAGTTGTACCCAAATGTATGTTAGAGTCCCCGCTACCTTTTGGCATCAAAACATTTTTTTCCATTTTCTTCAAAATTCCGAGATATAGGCCTTGGAAGTTGGGGCGCTCACTTTCAGCTCAGCTCAAATGAGCTGAGCTATGGTACCTAGCTCAAAAGTGAGCTAGCTCAAATTTGAGCTGAGCTGTGAGCTGAGCTGAAATGTGAGCTTTTTGCAACCCTGGCAACTTCCCACTAGAACTTGCCACACGCAGCTTGCCACATGCAACTTGCCACACGCAACTTGCCACATACAACTTGCCACATGCAACTTGCCACATACAACTTGCCACATGCAACTTGCCACATGAAACATGAAACTTGCAACGTGTTGTGTGTTTTATGTTTGCCGTACTGCGGCGTACTGCATTTTTAAATACTAAAGTACTGCCTACTCTAAAGGTGAAACGACAGCCCTGCTACCCAGGGTGATCGCGTCATAATCCCTTTGACATTCTTGTCAAAAAGTAAATTTTCATACTCACCCTCCCATAAGAAGTATAACTTCAAAAAGTTTTCACATTTGATTTTTAAAAAATCGAAAAAAAATTTAATATGGCTACCTTCAAACGCTTATAACACAAGAACGACGCAACTAATGTTAATGGTCATGGTCTTAAAATGTAGCTAAGAATATACAGATAATTTTTGGTTTTTTGTGAAAAAAAAATTTATTTGAATCCAACATGGATGCCATGGCCATATGAAAATTTTTGTTTGCATCCAACATGGATGTAATGGCCTTCCCACTTCGGAGTTAAAATAAAAAAAAAAAAACAAAAGCAACATTTTTGACAGACAGCTGCCAAAGTATATGTACAGTGGTGCCAAATATTTGCATGGATTTCAAAAATCCCGATGTCGTTTTTTTGCACAAAATCTATATAGATAAACAAAAAAACACACCTAATATTTATTTTTTTATCACAAAAAAAATTCCGAGATATAGGCGTTGGAAGTTGGGGGCGCGAAAAAGCTTCTGGGAGCTGAACGCTTTGTCCTAGAGACATGGGAGTGGTTTCATATGAAAGTTTATATTCTCAGCTACCCGATAGTGGTATAATCCGATTTTTGGATTTTTTCAAAATTCCGAGAAAATCGCGTTTGAAAGTTGGGGTAAAATTTTTTTTCGAAAAATCCCCGAATCTTTGAACGCTCCTGGAAGCTAAACCGCTTGAGAGCAATTTTTGGGAGTGATGCCAAATGATAGCTTGTGTCATGGGCCTACGCTTTGCACATTGTCAGATTTTTAAAGATCATCTTCCATTTTAAACCGCCACATCATGCCTATTTTTTCAGAATCGGGCTTAAATTTTTTTTAACCTTTAAGTTCTCCCAGTTTGAGAACGCGTGGACCTACAGTGATGGGAATTGTACCCAAATATAGGTTAGACTCCCCGCTACCTTTTGGCATCAAAAATTTTTTTTCATTTTTTTTTCAAAAATCCGAGATATAGGCGTTGGAAGTTGGGGGTGCGAAAAAACTTCTGGATATTAAGACAAATATATTTTTGGTATTGGGTCCACCACACACTTAAAACTACCTGTTTTCAGAAACCACAAAATATATTTGTTTATGATATAATAAATAACATAATATTTTAATATTTCAACCCCTAATAAAAAATAATCTATCGAACTACCTGTTTGAGAAACCACAAAACTCATTCAAAAATCAAAAATAAACGCGTGACAGTAATAAAATAAAAAATAAATGCATACCCTTTCATATCCCATCCTATCCATTTTGCACGACATGGACCAAACGCGTTATAAACATTTTACACCTCACCTCTCACTCTTACCCAACAGCTCAGCTCACCGACAGCTCTGCTCACCCAACAGCTCAGCTCACCGACACCCAACTAGCACAACAGCTTCTATAAATTGAGATCTCGCAGGTACTACTTTTTATACAGCTTGTATTGAGCTTGCTTCGGAATTTAATTGCTTATAGAAGTTCGAACTTGTTTAACAACTTCTAATAAGTTGTTTAAATACTGTTAAAGAAACTTAAACGAAAAAAGCTTGTTTTCGGAAAAGTCTGCTTAATGAATTTATAGAAGCTTTACAGAAATTACCAAGTTTAGTATTTGGTTTTTGGTTTTGATATTGAATAATCTAGCTGGGACACTTTTTGGTTTTGACATTGAATAATTTAGCTCGGACATTTTTTATTTTGAAATTTCTGCTATTTGAGTTCTTGACTTCATTAATGAATATACTAGGATGGCCGAGTGGGTTGAGTGGCGGACTCCCACTAAGTAGGTACGAAGTTCAATTCCTGGGTGTGGTAAAAAAATTATATACTTTTAAGATTATTATCAATAGATATACTAAAAAACTAATGGAATAATATATAGAATTTCAGGTCAAAAGATAAAATTCATGATTTAAGCCTGGTACGCTGCTCGCGCTAAATTTTAGCTGAGATAAAATTCCCATACAAGTTATCAGCTCACTTTCAGCTCAGCTCACTTTCAGCTCAGCTCAAATGAGCTGAGCTATGGTACCTAGCTCAAAAATGAGCTAGCTCAAAATTTGAGCTGAGCTGTGAACTGAGCTCAGCTCACTTTTGAGCTTTGTAGCAACCCTGCATAACACACACTTTTTCTTTCACGAAAAATGCTTTTTAAACAAACATGGTAGGTTTTCTCTAGTTTGCGGTGCGCAAACGGCAAACAGTGCATGGCAATTGACAATCGAATGAGTGACAGTCGAAGTAATATCACAGGGATGACATATGAAACGTTTAACTTGGTTTACATTGTTCAATATTCCAGTCATGTTCCATTGCATTATTTTAATAGGCTGTTTTCACTTTAGCTAAAATGTGATAAATTCGAAAAAGAACGAAAAATGAGATAAAAAGGAACACAATTTTTTGACAGCTCAGGGATCGAACTGCGGCATACGTACGTTAACGTATTGACGTTTTATGTCTCTATTATCATTTTCTTCTGATTAAATAGAGAGAGCAATAGCCAAAACGTTAATGAACGTAGGTATGTCGTAGTTTGACTCCAGGGTTTTATTTCTGAATTAAAAAAGAAAAACACTTATAACTGACAAAAGAAGTGGAATGAGTTAAAAAAAGAATTTATTTAATACTGGGAAATAAAGAAAACAAACCCAATGTCTACGTGCCAAATTAAAATTGAGATGAGTAAAAGACTTATAAAAATGACCGCTTTAAGGCTTGGCCACACCGGAGGGTATGCGGTAGCGGTACGGGTAGAGGTAACGGTACTTGTATGAAAAAAATTCCAAATTGACATATCAACGTTCAGATGTGGAATTTTTTTCATACAAATATCGTTACCGCTACCCGTACCTCTACCGCATACCCTCCGGTGTGGCCAAGCCTTTACTTCTTTTGCAGCGTTGGAGAATGAAAAACTAACAAAATTATTTTTAATCACAAGCTCCAAGAAAAAATTTTAAATAATCCAACCACAATTAAAAAAATTAAACAGAAACAAAAAAAAAATAGAGTCACCCTGTCGTGCGTCGATAATACAGTTTGAATCGACCCATGAATTAAGAAGGACAAGAATGACAGACACTCAATAAACAAAAAATAAAATAAAATAAATTCAAAACTTTAATTCAAACTTTTAAATGGAAACCAACATTCCAGCAAACAATGGTAGGTTTAACATTATCTCTTCCAAATTAAATTTCAATACAATGACATATGTAATGAATTAATTGCTTTGAAGGATTTCATGAAGCTTTTTGGATCGGAGACGCTATGTACAGAACAAGGTTTCTGCACCAAGTGTTCCAGCACAGATTTGCGATCGAATTTTCAATTTAATTCAACAAATGCAATGAAATTCATGCTTTCTCAAAGATCCTGGAAGACACCAAGAAGCCAGGTATCATATTGGTGGTGCAAAACTCTTAGAGTATGTCGATGGAGCTGGAATTCATGCTGCTATCCATTCGTATGACAAGAAATTAAACAAATGAGGTATAAGAATATTTTTTTCATAATAAAGCAAAGAAGAATACTTTTGTTGTTTCGTTTTTGTTAAAAAGAACTGGAAGACCTTCATTGTATTGCAAACTTTATTTTTTCACAAGCTGATACTTCGGATATTGGATGCCAACCAGATGTAAGTTCCGCAATCAAAGCTCAACCCAGAGTATTGTTGTTGCTTGGTGCCGATGCTGGTGTTGTTAAACGTGATCAATTGCTTAATGCAACAGAACTAATATATCAAGCAGTTGGTCAATATCAAGAGCGTATATCTATTGTTGATATTCATCATTGGTTATTAAATCCGCTAAATTAGTAATGAAATTCTCAGAATGCATGGACCACAGGATTGATGCCGTTACTTTAACGAACCCACTTTGCATGTTGTAGGAATCTTTATCTATCGCCAAATCAAAAAAGTAGATCACAAATATCTTTATTTTAGTAAGTAAGTAGTAAAAATAAATTTGTCTTTTCGGTCAAAAAAATAATATTTATTTATTTATATTTATAACACTTGGTATTGTTGTTCCCACAGCAATATTCGAATTTGAGTCAAACTAAGTTCTGGGGCTTATGATCCTATTTTTGATAGAACAGTCTTTAAAATTTGCAAGGCTGAATTGAATTTGGTAGGTATCAACAGCATACTATTCATTAGTTTAATTTCGAGTATTGTATAACGTTTGGCCAAAATTCGGATCCATTTGACTCTTTTTTTGGGCTAATGAATCATTTACTAACGGCAACAGTCGAATGCGTTGATTTTAGTTGAAAAAA
Source organism: Episyrphus balteatus (assembly GCF_945859705.1). Taxonomy (NCBI): domain Eukaryota; kingdom Metazoa; phylum Arthropoda; class Insecta; order Diptera; family Syrphidae; genus Episyrphus; species Episyrphus balteatus. The sequence continues at coordinate 156,335,477 of NC_079134.1, forward strand.
ATTGTGTTTCCATAAGCTATTTGTGTCCAATCCAGTGTCTGAACTATCTTTGTGTCTGAAAGATATATTATGTTATAGTCACAAAAATGAAACCAAATTAAATAAAGCATATATACCAATATAGCATTACTACAATACTGGTAGCAAATACATCGTCGCCCTAGTATTGGAGTGCCGTATACGCCAAATTGCATTTTTTGAACTAGGTATGCAGTCGTATGTTTTCGAAGGTGCTCTTTTCAAATCTGCTATCGGTTTTTTTCTATCTTTTTTCATTGCCGAGATATTCACTATTGTTTTGACAAAAACAAGAAATTTTGGCATTTACGTAAAATTTTTCATGCAATGCAAGAAAATTTTGAGAATTGTTTTGACGTACGTTATGTTTTTTTTTGACGTACTTGTATAAGAATAAAAGAAACTTCTGATTTTCATGGCGTATACGGCAAACTCATTTTGGACAAAAATTTAAATATTTTGAAAACTAAACGAATTGCAGATGTCCAATAACATGTATATAAAAGACACATTTTAATTAAATATCATACTAAAATATCAAAAAATACCAGCGGTTACTTCTTTCGCAATTATCTTCCGAACATTTAAATGCGATTTCCCAAAAATGTAAAAATGGCGTATACGGCACTTCAATACTAGGGCGACGACATGCCATACCGGTTGTAGTTAAGGGCTGGCCAAAGCTATAATCCAGGAACATTTCTACTGCCAATTCTCATGGGAACATCATACTATGGTTGGTGCATGCGTCTGCAGCTGAATTCTTTTAAGTAGTATACCTTCGCCGGAAAAGAAAAAGTAAAATCCACATATGATTCATTTGGCGTAAGTACGTGGTCTCCGGTATAACGCAATTGGTGTTAGAATCAAGACATCGGATACAGAGGATTTGAAACAAACATAGTTCTCGCATCGGGTGATGAAGACGAAGTTGCACCATAAGCCATTTCCAATGCCACAGTTTTCCCAGAAATGTTTTTTTCAAAAAATTGTCGAATATTGAGGAATTTGAGGTTCCTTTGGTAGCACTACGATTTTATTTTTAATTTGTATTTACCGACGCGACACAAATAATAATTTTACCGCTATGTGCTGTTTTTTTTTTATTTTTTTAGTTTGACGTTTTGTAATAATTCATAATTGTGACCTATTCACAATGAAGTTTTATGAGCGTTCAGGCGATTTGACTTAATTTCCTAGCTAATTTCGTCGAAATGAGATGATAATTATCTCATTTCAAATTTAAAATTTGTATGGGAAATTATCTCATTTCGAACCTCATTTGGCAAATTTGATCGAAATCATCTCATTTGCTCTAGTGAAAACAGGCTATTAGAATTGGTTTTTGGTAGAATTAAGTCCTTAAAATAATAAAATTTGTTAAAGTAAAAGTGTCCTTTTTTCTTGGATATTTTCAAACCAGAGCTGTCAAATTGAAAATCTCACAAACAGGGGTGTATTTATTTTTGTTCAGTGATGGTAAGGCGCAAGTTTTTTGTGAAAAAGTGTATATAAATTGTTTTTTAGACCAAAAAATTTGATAGTTCACATATAACAGGTGTGTCCCACCAAGTGAGATCTCTGAGCGCTCAGAGATTGTTTAAGTAAGGTAAAAAATCTCAGCTGAGCGCTGTCTTTTTTTTCTGAGATTTTTGAGACGAAAATTTTATGGATTCAATTTCTCAGTTTTCTTTCTCTTTCTTTAATTTTTTTTGTTATTGTTTTGATGTTTGGTTTTTGGTGGTGTGTAGTTATAAAAGTGCTTAAAACATGAAAATTTAAAGAAAATGTTATTATTTCGAGCTCACTTCACGAAATAACTTATTTTGAAATAATTTTGTATTACAATTTAATATTTGAAGAAAAGTTGCAATTGTGTGATGTTGCAGTTGAAAAAAAAAAAATGGATTCATGTGAGGAACTTGTTCCACAGAATTATTTTGCTCTCTTTCAAAATGACATTGAGCCCTCAGAGATTTTTTGTTGGTGGGACAAACCTAATTTGTTTGAAAAAAAGTCATATTTTTAGAAGGCTCCTGCGAAAATTAGTACCTACCTTCTAAATTTTTTTTTTTTTCGTAAAACAAATGGCGAACTGTCAAATAGTTTTTTAAAGTTACATATTCCATGTACTTCTTTTGCGGCGTGACGTGATCGCCATCTCCGAGATTGAGTGAGAGTTATAACTTCAGTCGCGTGTACATAGTACACACACGTTTTTTTTTTATAATTTTCCCGCACTTAAAGGGATTTATAAAAGCTGTTTTATTTTCCCCGTGATCCAGATCAGATCATTGTTTTTATTAGCTTCACAACAAAAACATAATTATTTTTTGTTATTGTTTCGCAAATAAATACAATGATCTGATCTGGATCACGAGGAAAATAAAACACAGCTAATGTTGATTAAACACAGTGAGTTAGATAAAAAAATTAATTTTGAAAAACTATTGATCAAAACAACCTACTTTAATCATAACGTTAAAAAATGGGTTTTGGTTTTAAAAAAAAGCTAAAAAAAAATATTTCAAGTGTTGGCATTTTTTTTATATTTGTATGTAATGTAATTTGTTTCATACAAAATATGTCAATTTTTTTTTAATTCAGCCTCCTGTTATTTTCGAAAATCAACTAACACGATCTAGATCTTTTTCGTGTCTTAATTTTAACTTTGGTTTTAATTTAAAGGTGTATGATTTTCAAAAAAAAAAAATATTGTAAATTTTATGTTCTACAACTTTTATGATGTCAAAAAATTATGTTATTTTCCCAGAGACTCAGAAAAATACCAAAAACCAAAATCTAAAAGATGAAAAAACCTCAAAAATAATGTTTGCACAGAAAAAATAATTATTTATTAAAAGAAAAATTACCTCACCAATTGTGGTATTCATTTAATCCTTTTAAATCACATTCAATCTCTCAAAAGGTCAACAGCTTAAAAAATAACAAAAGAAACAACAACAACAAAAATCATCCCTGTTGTTTTCACAGTGAATGAACTTTATGTTTTGCTTCAATTCATCATCCATTGGAGTCTCGTCGATATACGAAACATAAATCTGCAACAAAAATCCTTATTTAAATTTCCCCAAAGCCATAAAAGAAAACAATCAAGATGCGCCCCAAAGTAGTTCTCAATTTCCCAAACAATCTCTCTTGCAATATCAACACAAACATATATACCTCAAGCTCAACCCTCCTCCTACATGGAACATGCATGCATCACTACCATTAATTTCTCCACGTGTGCTTGCTCTTGCTTGCTGGATAGAAGGATGCCGATACAAAATGCAATATATATGAGAAAACCACCAAATGTCCTTTAATGTGTGATGTGTTGTATAGTGTAGGTGGTTTGGTTTGTCGATATCTCTGACTTTGCAATCTCTGCTTTTTGCTGAAATCAATTTATTTTAACAACGAAGACACACGTTTTTCCGATTTGCCCCCAAAAGATACCTCCTGTACTGTTCGACAAAAAAAAAAAAACCTAGCCAACAAGAAGCTATATAGAGTCGTCATTGCCAATGCATGATCAACAATATTTACTGCTAGTTGCATTTGCTTTTCTGCAAAAAGGATTTGCATCCAAATAAAGGACTTATATATACCGAAAGACCACTGTTTCATTTTCTTTCCATAAATATAAACAACAATGCCATCTATCGGATGGCAATGGCAACCAAGACCTCTCTTATACAATGGAAAACTTCATAACGGATTGCAATATGTGCTGAGCAGCTCAACATTTCTCAGAAATAATAAATAAATCGATTGTGTCCTGTGAGGATGTGTGTGTGTGTGTGTGTGAGTGCTTACCTGCAATTCCCAAAGTGATTCGGTCCACAAAAGGATGCTCCATAGAATTATCCCCGCACATGCTGAAGTGATTATTATCGGTTTGTATCTGCAATTGTGAAAATGTGAGGAAATTGAGAAAATAGAATACTAATAAGACTGCTTCTACTGCAAGTCCTGATGAATAAGGATCTAAGGATAAAATAGGAATTTTTTTTTTTATTTTATTTTTTTTTTTCAACTTACCTTAGCATGTCTGTGACTAGAAGTATAATGACCAACCATCCTAGATTCATATAAATCCCCAAAGGATATAACTCCTTGTTCACTTGCTCGGACGTTATTTCGTGCCATTCACCCGATAGAAATTCTGTGGCAAAAGAATCGGACGGTCGTAGCTCCCGAAGGAAGCCAAAGCTACAAAGGAGCATGGATATCTTAAGCCAGGACTTCATTTTGGTGTCGGTCGTCTTTTTGTTGGGGTTTTTGTCGATGAAAATGTAATATTTTTTTTCCTTCGTCGTCCTTATGGAGATCCTGTAATATAAATTTTACACAATACAGTACAGAAGGGAACGAAAAATGGGGGGATTGTAAAATTGATTTCAAATTTCAAGTCATACAACGATGTTGTTTGTGTATTCATTGTCTGTGCGTGAGGACACATATTGTTAAAAGGATAACGAGCTTTATGTAAATTGTGTGTCTGTGGACTGGCGGAGTACTAAAATACAAAGGCAGTACAGGCGTACATTCGATTGGTTATAGTGTTGAGTGAAAGGATTCCATTGGGATTTTCTGCTAAATTAAGAGGAGTGCGAAGGGAATTGTGTAAAGAATTGTAACCAAAGGATATTTCGTTACGACACACAACTACTCTATGTTTATGATAAAAGGCTTTTGCGTCATAATATAATCCTGCATTACAATAAACCCACGAACGAGTATAGGAGAGATACTTTTGTAAAACCTACCTGTTCAGGATGTAAATGCGTGAAAGTTGGGTGTTGCGTGGATTTCAATTGTAAAATACACTACACCACACGTATGAAGTGCTTTTTTGCAGGTTTTCTTCACTCCTGCGACTAGATAAACTCAATGAGTAGGTTGTATACTGTATAGTTTGAATATGTTCAATATTGAAAGTTTTGTAATGCAAAGAGATGAAGATGTGATAATGCGTACTTCGTGATGGGATTTAAGTGTGAAACGAAAATAAGGTGTTAGGGGATGGCGATGAAGGTAGAGACTTTGTTTCCATGGAAGTTCTTATATTTAATATTTGTTTCCTTAATTTAAATTTTATATTTAATCAACGAAAATATAATTCAAATTGACGAACGAATGTCAAAAAATTTGTTTACCGTATCAATCCTCACTCAGTAGTGAAACCTTATAATTTTTTTTTTGCAGGGAATAGCGCCCATTTACATATATGGAAAATTTCTATTGTTTAAATAAATAACATTAAGTGGCAGTAAATTGCCCATGAAGTTCCTTATTTTATTAGCAATACAAATTTATTTTATTAATTTTAAAAATTAAACTCGATTGGTCACTGTGGTGTATGAGTAACATTTTTCTGCTACAGAAATAATTTATTTTTAGAGTAAAAATTTTTTTTTCTCACCAAACAACGAAACTTATCAAAATATTCATTGACCTTTAAAACTATGTTCATTAGGGTGGTCCTTATTTTACTCTTTTGCGAAAATTGAGTGCGACGCCCCCTAAATTGGTTCCAAATCAGGACAACAAAAAAATACCCTATTTATTTCATATTTTTATCTTTAACCCTTCCTGGCCCTATTTTAATAAGAAGTTACTAGAGAAAGGGCGATATTCTGTGTTCAGTGTTGGGTAAATGGCGGATTTTTGATCATTCATACGTATAAACTTCTTAATGAGATAGGGTCAGGAAGGGTTAGCAATACAAATTTGAAAAAATTAGAACATTTTTTTTTTCCTGATTTGGAACCAATCTAGGGGGCGTGCCCAATTTTTTTTCCTAAGGACCACCTAATTTTAAGTTATAAACAACTTTTGCATACCTAAAAATTTAATCAAAGCAAAGATTTAAAATAAATCGTACTACTTTAGACTTCTCCTTTTAAGGTTAAATGTTTTTATTTTATGAAATATAGAAAACCTAGTACCGACAAGGTCAGAACAAAAATCATACATTTTTATTACCTATTGGGAATCGACCCTTCATCGTCTATATAAATATATCAGAATCAAATTTCCCCAAAATAACCATATTGGATTTCTTTTTTTAACTACATTTAAGGAGCATTTTATATTTTCGTGGACTTTTTGATTATTTATATGAAAAATGAAAATGATATTGAACATGCTTCTGATAAGGAAATGATTTAAAAATTATTTTTTTTCGTCAACTTTCTAATAAAAAAATTACTAGCTTAAGATTAAGACTTTACATATTTAACTGTATGTTTTGAAGAAAAAAAAATTTGAAGCCAATAATATTTTACAAGAAAAAGCTAAAAAAATTACGTTTTTGTTTATTCTTTTATAATTTTGTGAATTTTTTTTTCATATGAAAATCTTGCAAGCAAATTATATCGTCTTAAAACCTAATATTTTTTCTAAAGAATAAATCTTTACTCAAATCTATAATATGTTCAGTAAAAAATTTATTAATGATTTTTGAAATTACTAGTTTTTCATGCAAAGAGCAAAAAAAAAAAATTTTGTTTTCTTCGCACAAAATTTAGTTAATATTTTTACGAGACAAACCACTTTAAGTTTTATACTATTTGAAGGCTTATAACTTTAGATAAAAATATTCAGCTTAATCATATCGGCATCTACAAAAAAAGCTGGAATTTTTTTGAATTTCATTCATCAAAATAAAAAAAGTATTAAAAATGAGGTTAAAAACGGTCAAACAATTTAGGATAAAATAAATTTTTTTTCCCGTTATTCAATCAAAAATCATTTTAAAATCATATTTGTCTTTACACCAATAATGCCTATACGTTATGTTAGCTTGAGATTTTTTGAATTTTTAAAAAATTCTTTAAAAAATAAAAATTCGCAAAAAAATAACGCTAAAAAAGTAGGTGTTTTAAAAATATCATATTTCAAAATCTAAGGCCTTAAAAAAATTCATATTGGATTTTTGATTTTATGTTATTATCTTTTCAGTGGCATTATTTTGCATTGTCGAAAAAAATTTCCCTATCTATAATAAGAACTTTTTTGAAGGTTTTCATTATATGGTTTATATAGCTTTATAGATTGTTTTTATTCCCTATACCATTTTTGTATCGAATCAATCTATAGATTACAAAAAATGCAAAATGCGCGACGGTATTGTTATTTGATTAATTGCTTAAATCTGCACTGAGGGAAAAAACGCAACGTACAATGTAAAATGCTCAACGTTAATTTAATGTTGAAAAAGTTCACATGAAACTTCTTCAAAATAAAATTGAAACAATGTAAGAAATTTTTTTTTTAATTTTTGTCGGACTTCAGCTTTTGTTGAATTTTATCACTCTAATTTTCAACAGTGAGATAGCACGGTGGTAAAGCATTCGCCTAGTTACCCAAAGGTTCGATCCCCAGCGGCTGTCCATTTTTTTTGTTGTTTAATAAATTGATGCTTTTTTCAGATGTTTTATAACGGAAAACCATTTTAAACTAACGATGTTCTAATTTGATTTAAAAATCTTCGTCTTCAACGCAAAATCATTCCGAAAAATAGTTGAATCGACTTGGTTTTCGTTGATTTTTAGTTGTTTTTTCCCTCAGTGTGATTCAATCAAGTGTAAAATAAAGTTACTCTTTTGGGACTTTTGAATATTCTTGAAAATTTCAAAATTTGAATAAAAACTCAGACAAAATCCATCATATCATCAATATGTTGTCATAGCATCATGAAAGATTGACATACTTTTCAGCAGAAATCTGTATATTTTCAAATTATCACCGGAGCTCAATTTTCAAAGTTATTCCTTAAAAAAACATCTAAAAACTACTATGACAGCAAAATTCCTTCTAGGAATTACAATATAAACTCATGTCATGAATATAACTCTTATTCGGAATAACAAACTATTGAAGTTTATAGAAAATAACAGCTTTTTGTATGATGAAGAATCATTTGAAATGAAAGAAGAATAACACATTATCCTTCATATCGTTACCAACAATGTTGTTACTTCAGAAAATCCTTCTTCTTCATACTTTTTTTTCTTCAAAATTCTTTCCAAATCTTGTATCGCATTCAAGACTTTTTTTTTTTTAAGAAAAATAAGAAGAAAAGAAAAATTGCTACCAGCACCGTAAACATTTGATTTCTTCTTTCCTTCTCAATTTTCGATAACCATCATGCAGTATCACTATTTCACATATCCTTATACACTCCGAAGAAGATGCCAATGGATTTGATGCATTTTGCCATATTTTATCTATTTTTCAAGAAAAAAATATATTTATGTGTGTGTCAATTTTTTTTGTTAAAAGTCATACAAAATAAACAGAGATTTTTGATTTATTGCATCACATAAATATTTAACATAACATAAATTTCTCAAGAGAGATTTTTTGGGCGAGTATAAGAAGGAACTGAAAAAAAGTAGCTTTTTAAATTCATGATGTTATATTGGCCAGAGGGATATTCTTCTTACTTGAAGATAAATGATGAGATTTCTTATATAAATAATAAAAAAATAAAAAAAAACATTCTCAAAAGTGGGTCTGATGTCAACAAGATTCCCCAGTCATTTAAAAAAAAAATGTTGTCTTTTTGCTGCCATAATTTGTGATAGCGTGACATCACAAAAAGTAATGATGTTTTGGTAAGAAAAACACAACAATAATTGGTAAGGGAATATCTGCAATTCGATGTTGTGTGTAATGAAAGTCCTTAGAGTCTTTCCTAAAAAAAAAAAAAACTGTGGAAAGAACAACTTTATGGATTACTAGCTTTCATGGATATCTGTTCAATCAAGATCGATAAAGAAAAAGTTGCCAAAAAGGAAAACTTCAAATCCAATCATTCAACCACTATTTCACACTCCAGAAGTTTTGTGCCACATACAGATTGATATGGAGTCTTGTGTTTACAATGTTTGAGAAAGCTTAAAATTTTGTTTCTGAATACTATAAGTCGATGCTTAAAATTTATCAAGTGGAAATAATGATTTTTACTAAAGAATAAGGTCCTAAGTAGTCAAAAAAACGTTTTTTTGCATTTTCAAAAAACGCGAGCTGGTAAATTTTTTCTGACTTCGGATTCGAAATCAGCACACCGAAAACCTTCATTAAAGTATATTTTTGTTACGGCAACAGAACCCTTGTTAACCAGTGTTATCAATACCCTGAAAATGGAATGCCAATTTTATTTTAAAACTTTTTTTTTTTAAATATTTGTAAAAAATTATTTTTTGTAAAAAACGGCTCTAAATATTTTTTTTTTAAATGCATCTTAAATTTAACTACATACTTATTTTTTAGTTCAATTCGATTCAACATGTTGTTGTTTTAATTTGAAAAACGAATTTTGAGTTTAAATTATTTTTTTGTTCATATGCACTTTCCAAATCTATTATATTGTAACGTTTTATTCCGGGTTCACAATAAAACTTATTTAATTTCCACTTATATTTCCGTTCAAATAAGAACACACTTTATTTCAACTCAATTTACTTTTATTATTCGCTCAAACAAACACACTTTTAAATCACTTTATTTACTACTAACAATTCGCAACACTTTATTTCACTTTGTACTGTACTCCTTCACTTTCAAGATTAAACTGTCCGGTCGGTGTCCACGCTGCCCTTTTATACCTGAAATTCGGAATTCGAGAATGTCTTCGAAGGTTCTCGTCTTTGCTTCTCGAAGCTTCCTTTCCAAGAGGGGGCGCTTCATACTTCCAGTCCAGTGGGATATTCAGCAGTCGAGGGAATTTCTTTGGATGCGTTCAGAGGGTAGTTTCTTAATTACTAAAGGTCCGTTCACATTTCTACCTTTACTGTAGCAGGTAGTGTGTTCAGACTTTTATCTTAAAAGTAGTTCGGTAATTCATCGTTACAATGTATATTAAAGTTTGGTTTTGTGTACGTTCGCTAACCGGCCACACCGGCTGACTTATTTTCTTATTTTTTTTTTTAATCAAAGAGGTATAAGAGGAGAAGGTTTAAGGTAAAAAAAATTTAAGATTTTATAGGGTAAATAGGAGAAACACGACATTGAAAAAAGAGGATATTTTCTAAACGGTAAGCCGTAAAGAGTTGACTTTTTTTTTAAATGATAGACAAATTTATTCAATAGTTAAAAAATTTCAAAACCAAGTTGTGAAGGTTTTTTTGCAGTCATACCCCTTCGACAAAAGACTAATTAGAGGTACGCAAAATTTTGCACAGAAATTTGAGTTACACCATGAGAAAGATATTAAAAAAAAAATTAGGGGTCTAAAACGGATTTTTTCATAGGCCCTGTATTTTGAAATACAAATTTTTGAAAAACAACCTAATTTTTAGGGACATTTTTGAGTAGTCTTTTATTTTTTTTTTGAATTTTTTAAAGTCTGCAAAAAATCTCAAACTTATAGGAAATATAGGTTAGGTATCATGCGCATGCATGTACAAAATTTTGAATTTTTAAAATGATTTTTGACCGAATAACAGGAAAAACAATTTTTTTTGTCCCAAGTTTTTTGTCCGTTTTTAACAGTTTTTTTTTTATTTTTATCTTTTTTTCTTCAATAGATAAATGAATAAAATTTACAGTGTAGATAGATAATGGGCAAGACTATATTTGTACAAAGTTTCAATTAATTTTGTAATGACAAATTTGAAACAACGGTAAAATAAAACTCTATTTTTTAACATATTACATCTTTTGATCTGGAGCTTATAAAAATTTGATTTATCTTTATGATAATATTACCTTTCATTTGATAACACATTTTAAGCGTGAGAAAATAAAATTACATGTTTTTTTTTGCTTTTTATATATTTAAGTTTGGTTTTTTTTACGTTCGCTAACCGGCCACACCGGCTAACTTATTTTGCTTATTTTTTTAAATCAAAGGGGAATAAGAGTAGAAGGTTTTAGGCTAAGAAATTAATGATTTATAGGTTAAATAGGGGTAACACGACATTGAAAATATGAGGCTATTTTCTAAATGGTAAATGGTAAATGATAGATAAATTTATTGTAAGGTTGAAAAAGGTATTGCAAAAATTCTAAAAAATTTCAAAACTAAGTTGTGAAAGTTTTTGTGCAGTGAAAACATCTGGTAGAACTTCGACAAAAGGCTTATTAAAGATAGGGAAAATTTTGTACGGAAACTTGAGTTACACGATTGGAAAGATACTAAGAAAAAAATTTAGGCGTCTTATACGGATTTTTTCATAGGCCCTATATTTTGAAATTTGAATTTTTGAAAAACAACTAATTTTTAGGGGCATTTTTGAGTAGTTTTTAATTTTTTTGTAATTTTTATAAGCCTCCAAAAAATCTCAAGCTTTTAAGAAATATAGGCTTTAGTCATGCGCAAGCATTTACAAATTTTTAAATTTTAAAATGATTTTTGTCCGAATAACGGGAAAAACAAGTTTTTTTGTCCCAAGTTTTTTGGACGTTTTTAAAATAGGCCATATTTTACATAGGCCACTTTTGCTAAAAGTTTAAAAGTGAATATTTTTAAACTCATTTTACGAACTTTTCAAGTTTTGATTCCTTTTTTCATTTAAAATGTTAACTAATTATATAGAGTCGAAAATTAAAAATAAAAACAAAAAATGGCGGAACGAAGTCCGCCGGGTCAGCTAGTTTCTATATAAAAAGTCTTTAACATTTTAGTACCTTAAACTCTAAGACCAAGTTCGTGCAACCCAGTCGTGCATTTTATTTTACCTTAAACTTTTATCATTCTCGAGAACCTAAAACCAAGAGTGTCAACAGTCCTTGAATAACAACTTTTTCCCCAAATTGATAAAATTCCTAAGCTACTTATCACCTTTATCTTAAATTGTTGTTGTTTACATATAAATTTGCTATATATTTCTTTGTTAAAGATGTGTCCTTTTCAATAAATAAGAACATTGAACTTTAATCTTTTAAGTTTTACCTTCAACTATAATAAATTTCCCTTCGATTGCCACTTACGCACCAGAATTTGTTTGCGTCGGTCGTCGTCTCTAACAAAATTGAGTTGGGAATTGAAAAAGGTCTGAAATGCCAATAAATTATATTCTTATCTAAGAAGTGTCTTTTCTCGGAATAAAATAAAAATAACCAAAGAAAAAAAAAACCCTGGTCATTTATATTTAGGTAGTTACAATATCTGTGGTGAGATAAAAGTTTTTGCCTTTTATACTAATTTCATACAAACCATAGATATAGCCTACCTATGACCTTATACCAACGACACTCAACCACAAGATGACGATGCTGATGATGATGGTAAACCAGAAGAATTCCCTCAAAAAAAAAAATAAAAGTAAAGAACCCTTGAAATCCTTAAAATAGGATACGAAAAACCACTCTTCGCATAAGACGATATCTCTGTTACTTTTCTTTGTGTTCAAGTTTTCGCAGTTTCAGTTTGCCACCGTATAGCTTTATCTCATCAATTATATCCATTTATTGATTGCTTTTCTTGACACATCAAGGTTAAATATAAATAATTCATAAGACCTTAGATTGACGTGGGAGTTTGCTGGGTTAGATCCTTCTTTTGTTATAATTTTGAGAGATTTTTTGGGGTTGTAAAATTTATTGCACCCAATTGGCACATCTGAGCTTCTCATATAAATTAGTTATTTACTCGTTGGCAAATTAAATTCTTTTTGTTTTTTTTTTTTTTTATTTTTGAAGAAAATAGAAGAAGAAAAATAAATTCCTTCAAACAATGATGATAATCTCCTGCATAAAAATCTACTTCAAGATTATTCTCAGGGTTATAAAAATGAACTTGAAGAGAAAAAAAAAAAAACTCAATTTGTTTCACACGACTTGCTATATAAGTACTTAACCCACACAACAAAAAACAAAAGAAAAACAAAGTGAAAGTTTAAGTCAACACGATAAAAATGAGTATTTCATACGACAAACACTTCTCTATAACAATCATCATTATTTCGTTAGGGATTGTTTTTTGTTACTAATTTGAATTTTTATTGACTGAGGATACAAATAAAAATTTTGTTTTGGTTCAATAACAAAAAATTAAAAACAAAGAAAAAATAATTTCTAAGTTTAAGAAAAAAATTAAATCAATAAAGTGAGCTGGCTAAAAAGTATGCATATTCTGATAAAATAATATTGGGTAGCACGAGTATAAGTCAAATATCTACAAGTAATTGGGCCACTTTCGTTTCCATCCGTTTGTTCAGAAAATTTTTTATGGTAAATAAGGTCCTTCTTCTAAAATAAAAAAAAAAAAAAAAAATTTGTTGAACCATATTAACGATAGTTAAGTACCTACCTGACAAAGAGCCACGTTCTTGATTTCTGACTTTCATTTACGTCACTAAACTGAATTTAAGGAAAATGTTCATACGAAGCATTTGAGTAGCTTTAATATTTTTTTTTAAATAAAAAAAAAAGTGTTTGGATTTTTTAAAATATCTATTTTTTTTTTTTTTTTGAAAATCACTTTTTTGAAATTTTTTTTTACATGTAAATTAATAATTTTTTTATATAATAGTTATTTCATCCCATGTTTTTTTTTAAATATTTACAAATTTTTTTGGGAGCGGGTCAAAATTCTGCTTTTTTGACGAAAATTGTGTTTTTTTTTTATTCTGTCTTTCAAAATTCTGCTTTTTAAAATCCTGCCAGCATATTTTTGAACAAAAAAATTCTGCTTATTCCGTTTTTTTTTATAGCATATGCGCTTACAGTTCATTAATCCATTTATGTAATTCAACTTTAGTACTTTCCGAACTATTTATTGTTTAATTGTCGCAAACATTTTTTATAATGAATATACTGACTTTTTTTTATTTCACATCTACATATTATAAACCATTGAAAACTAATTAGAAAAGAAAAAAGAAAGATGGACCATAATACTATTTAGTGCCTAAAAAGTTGTCCCTTTGGACAGTGAATTTTGAAAAAATAAAATGCACGACTGGGTCGCACGAACTTGCTCTTAGAGTTAAAGTTGCTTAAATTTTTAAGACTTTTTATATAGAAATTTGGAAAAAAAAAAAAAATTCTTTTTTTTTTTAAATTAAAATAAAATCTGAAATTAAATTGCCCTCCAAAACAAGTATGCAGTTTTGATTGAGATATTAACATGCATTTTTAGAAAAAAAATTTTCAAAATCGTTAGAGCCGTTTTTTAAAAAACTAATTTTTTATAAATAATTTTTTGGAAAAAAAGTTTTAAAATAAAATTGGTATGCCATTTTGTAGAAATCATTAATCAACATCTAAAAACAAAATATCAAAAAAATTTCATAACAAGTTTTCGAAAATTTGATTTTTCAAAAAAAAATTTTCAAATTTTTTTTTTAAATCCAAAAATTATTTTTTTGGAAATTTTATTTTTGGTTTATATTTAAATTGTATAAATGCTTTTTCACAAAAAGTTTCGTTGAAATCGAATAAGCAGTTTAAGAGATAATCGGATTTGAAAAAAAAAAACGATTCTATGGCAGGTATACCGTTAATAATGATTTAAAAAAAAAATTTCATTGAAAGATAGACCTTAGCTTAAAACTGACATTTGAATTTTTTAAACAAAATCGTTGGAGCCGTTTTCGAGATATTTCAATTTTACTAAAATCGGTATATGACAAGTACCGTTATTTTTGGTCCAAAAAAATTAATTCCAAAAACCCCTCTGGAGAGTCGCCAAATAACGCTACATACCAAGGTTGACATCAATCGGTCCATCCGTTTAGGCTGTAGCTCCTTATACAGACAGACAGACAGGCAGACAGACAGACGGACTTCCGGGACCCACTTTTTTGGCATTGTCTACCATCGTAATGTCATGGAAAAATGTTTTCTCAACTTTTTTTTTTTTGTACGAATGCATAACTTGATATATAGTACCTATATCGCAAGTAAAAATATGGACATTTTTAAAAATATATTTTAGTTGACATAGAATGGTTATAATTTAATCTATTGTAAAATAACATTTGCGCCAATATTTTGAATCATAATTCTATTTTATGACATTTTTAACACAAAGTGAGCAAAACCTAACAACTGCGTTACTTTACTGCAAATTTCAGTAAAATCATACCTATAATTAAGCCATCTGATATTCCTATTTGAAACTATATAGGAACAACGTAAGTCTCCTATGAAGTTAAATCATAGAAAAATTAATTTCAATTAAATATTCTTAATAGTTTATTACCCAAAAATCAGCTTTAAAACTTTAAATACCACTGCGTTACCTAGATAAACCACAATGTTACCGTGATTTGTAAACAATTCAATCCAAATTTGGGTTCAAACTTGTAAATGTAATTAATGTTTATTTTATAATTCAATTTAGTTTTTCTAACAAATTTGTACTTTTTCTTCAAGAAAAATGAAATTCAATAAAAAGGGACATTTTGTAGGCACTAAATAGTATTTTGGCCCAGATACAAAATATTCTTTTCATAATCAATTTTTTTGAACATTAATTTTTATTTGATAAAGTAATAAATATCTACCTATTTTTCAAGCCAAGTTCTCTAGCAACTTTGGCACTACACCCTTATTTACAGGAAACAACTCAGGCCATTTTCGACTCCCCTCCAACTTCTATACCAAATATGTCAGAAATTTCAGCTGCCTAGGATGAGTAGTTCCTGAGATATAGGGCTTCGGAAATCTCAAAAACCGTAACTGACTGATTCACTCACTGACAGATCATCAAAATTATGAAGAACTTTCCGTTATCGTAGAAACTTGTAATTTGGCACAGTGATGGGGATTGAGGTGCATACAAAGGAAAAAATTTGAGATTTTCAATTCAGGGGGCGTGGTAACCGCCCATTTTCGCTGAATTGTCATCAATTATTTTAGAGCACTTCTAACTATCGTAGAATCTTGAAACTTGGTAGAGTGATAGATCTGGTGGTTTATACAAAGGGAAAAATTTTAAATTTTAGAATTTTAGCCAGGGGGCGTGGTAACCGCCCATTTTCACTAAATTTTATCAAATTTTTTAGAGCACTTCTGATTTGATTTGTATAAATAAAATGTTGATTGTTTGCTTGGCAATTTTTCAAATAGCTTTAAAAATCAGCAATTTAAAGAAAAATTTTCAAGAGAACAATCAACATTTTATTTATACAAATTTAAAGCCAAGCTTTAGAACTTGGTACACTTTTACATTTCAGTACTTTTTGTGCCAGCATAACTTCAACATAGGAGAACTTGGCTCCTTTTTTAACAGTAATGTTTTTGTTGTGATTATTTTTACATTAAAAACCTTTTCTTAATATTTTTTAATTTTTTGATTTATCAAACAAACAAGGAACATAAAAAAAAACTGACAAAGTGAGTAAAATAATCAAATAAGAAGCGCGCGCTTTTTAACGTTTTCCAAACCATTTTTTAATTTTTTGCAGAATTTTGTAAAATAAAATTATGAAAAGCAAAATTTTGAAAAAAGAATTTTGCCCCCGGCAGAATTTTGACCCCAACACATTTTTTTTCTAACGATCGATGTAAGAAAAATATAAAAACTCATTGCTATACAAAAAATTAAATGTCACCCTGTCAAAAAGTTAAAAACCATGTTGTAACATTTTTAAAACCTGTTTTATCTCTTCATTTCTCTTTTACGGCCATATTATTCACTAGTTTAAAAAATACATCTGGATGTAAAATTGTCAAATGTCAAAAATAAATCCAAAATAGTTTTCCCAATTTTAACTATGAAAATAGTTAAAAAATAGTTAAGAAATAGTTGAAAGTGACTACTTTTTTGTCTGTG
Source organism: Episyrphus balteatus (assembly GCF_945859705.1). NCBI lineage: Eukaryota > Metazoa > Arthropoda > Insecta > Diptera > Syrphidae > Episyrphus > Episyrphus balteatus. The sequence continues at coordinate 156,352,236 of NC_079134.1, forward strand.
TGATGGTGAATATCATGCCAAACCATAATTATCTATTTATTCTTTTGAGGTTTAAAATGCTAGATATATGTATATGCATTTTACTTTGTGAAATAATTTGAATAATTGAGATCTTAAAAAAAAAAACACATAAATTATCCCACAAAAAAAAAAAAAGAAAAGAAAAACAACCTTAAAAAGCTAAAAAGTTTTTCTTTAAATTTTATGTGACTTTTTCACCCTATGACATCATTCAATAAAAATACAGTCGTAAATCTTAACAAATCCAACAGACTTAACAAAAGGAACACATAAGGTCATGGTACATATGAAATTTATCGTTCTACACATAAACTGACTTAATACGCACCCATACTCAGTATTAGTAGTCATAACACAAACCTTACACTTATTCTTCTTACAAAAAAAAAAAAAGAAAAATACAAACAACATTCTTCCGCATCATAAAAAACGCACACAATAATTTTCAAGACAAGGCATTTCCAAACAAAAAATAGAGGCTACATTTTTTCCAAACCCTTTTTTTTAGGACATCACATAAAATAAGAAAACGTGATATCAAATCAAATTTGATACAATTTCAAATCATCATTGTAGTTTCATTCGTTTTGTTGTTGTTGTTGTTGTTGTATGCTATTGGCCGAAAAAATGACCATTGTATATGAGCTTCTTTTTATTAGATTCTGTGTAATATGACAGTTAGACTGATTGGGTCCGAAGATGTCTGGAAAAGATAACACAATTGTCTAAATAAGTTTGGTCACGTTCTATTTTTTATAGTCTTTCGCAATAATTTTGTCTTAAGCTTGAAAGATTGAAAGAAGTTCATATTAAAGATGGGTAGTTTCTTTAAGAGTTTGAATTTTATTTTCGAAATTAATATTCGAAAAGTCAAAAACTTAAACTTCTTCAAATATTCTTTTTTTTTGCTTCTCAAGTTTTTCGTTACAACCTCTTACCCAACTACTAAAAATTATTCCCAAAACAAACCTTTATTTTTATTGCCTAAAGGTTATCCTGCAACTTCGAAACTACCCTTTTTTTAAAAACCTACATCCTTTTAGGGTATCTTTCTGATATGATTAAGTTCTTTCTCAAAAGGAAAGGTTACAAAAGTTAAACTTAAATTATTCAATGATAGTTGATGATGGTAGACGTTTTACCTCAACAACAAACAAACCCTACCTGTAAAATAATATTTACAAATCTTTTATCAATAAATTGATTTGCAATAAAGCTTCCTCTTCTAAGGTAATAATATTCGTACAACCAAAAATAAATAAGCCCCTTGGTACCTATATCGAGTTTCTCCAATATTCCTGATTGCCTCCTGATTTCAAAACCAGAAACTTAATCGTCCAATTTATTATATCAATCCAGAGCAGGCCCAGTTTTGTAAATGTATATGTATAAAGTAGACCCCCGAACCGAATGTAATTAAGTATTGAAAGTGAAACCCAAATAGACCCAAAGCCTTACTCATAATTAAAGACAAACTGAACCAAGTATCGTGATGCTGTATATAGAGCTTCAAACAACATAGAAGTACGAGTAGTTACGCATAGCTTTATGTAAAGTGAACAAATATAATGAAATATCAAGAGAGGGAGTAGGTAGTTTGTGGGAAATCTTGAATTCATAATCAAAATTCATTATAATGGCTTGATTTCTGTTTAGTATCTTTGCTTTAGAAAAGGGTTACAGCTAAAGGTTATAAATGGAATAGTTTTTTCTAAGTGTTTAAAACACTAACACATACACAGACAAACGTGCACAATTACCAACTGGCGCGTGTGTTATAGTTAAGCAATTTAATTTGCAAATGATGATATAGAGATTCTCTTATTAATTTCTCATTAAAAAGGGCAATAATTTCTCATTTTATATACAAACACTCATAAGACAGCCCCCATATGGATTTCTCATAATAAATTTGCCTATAATATAGATGAAATTAATCTTCTTCGCCAGAATTTAATATTTATTGTGATTGAAGATGAAAATTGATTCATATAAACTAAGAGAATTATTAATTTAGTTTAACTTGTTGTGCAACTCAGGTAGTTTAATTATTAAATCTATTTAAATTTTCAATATATTGCCTTGTCATTTTGAATGCTCTTTAAATTATTAAGACTGTCAGAGATATAGATTACACGGTGTAACACTCAAAATATACGCGGGCCCGGGCGGAGACCTATCACTTTTTGTAGAGCTAGTCGCACTGATTACGAAACGGCAAAAAACGGTTTTTTTTTTACCTTCACCCATTGAAAAAAAACTAGCTTCGTCAAATTTTTACCCATTTTCGATTTTTTTACAGTTTCTGATAGGAGATAAATATACCTTTTCAACAATGTATAAAATATGTAACTCGGTTAAACCACCTAGAATTTATAAGCTGTCAAAGTTAAAAAACCCAACTTCGACATCAAATTAAAGTATATATTTTCAAAACAACATGCTGTTTTAAAAATATATTCTAAAATAATATTTATTTCCAAATCAGACGAGGTATTTTTTATGAAAATCAGTTTAAAATTGTCTTAGAAAAAAAAATTTAACGATTTTAGGCCAGATACAGAAATTCAAACTCTTAGGTATAGAACAAAAATGTTGTTTTGGCACGCAGTAGGATAACTTGGGCACCAGGATTTGATAACGGGTTTTTGTAGAGGATTTCAATAAAAAACCTTTTTTTTTTTGGGAGGGGGTCTATCTATCCTCGTTTAGGTAGGAGGGGCAGTATTCTAAAAAAAAATTATCAAAATAAAAAAAATTATTAAAAAACAACGGCAACACTTACAGTCATAAATGATACCATTTCCGAAAGGCAAAATTGTACATTTAATTCTTATTTTTAAATCAATATATTATAACAAATAGTTTTTGAAATAATCGATTTCAAAGTTAAAAATAGGTAAAAAAAAATTTTTTTTAACTCATTTTATACTATTTTTGTCCAGACTGTGAATTTTAATAAAAAAAATTGATCACACAGAAAACTGCCTCAATTGATTCCTCATCGAACAGTGAAAGCTATATGATTCTATGTCTTCTAGTTTTTGAAAAAAATTGAAAAATTATTTTCTCAGATTTTTCTTTTTTCAAAATATTTTTTGTTTTTATTTTTCAATTTTCTCAAAAACTAGAAGACATATAATCATATATAGCTTTCACTATCCTTATTATTATTATCCTTTTATTATCCTATCAGAAACTGTAAAAAAATCGAAAATGGGTAAAAATTTGTCGAAGCTAGATTTTTTTCAATGGGTGAAGGTCAAAAACACAGTTTTTTGCCCCTAACTCCAGATTTTGGGGGTGTTTTGACCCTGTCGTCTTATCTTTAGCTGAAGAAAATGTGCCGGTATATATGGAAAAATTGAGCATTTTTCTCCTTTACGCGTTTCTAATATTGAAGGAAACATCGCTTTTTTTAGCTGTTAATTCTTACCCCTGTTACTTTTAACCCCACTCTCCCGTACAGTTATTTTTCGTCAAAGAAAAATTAATTCCAAAACCCCCTCTGGAGAGTTGCCAAATAACATTTTTTGAAATACAGAATAATAGAAAAGCAGAATAATGGAATACTGAATTATGTTCATATAGATTTTTTTTATTAAAATACCTACAGAATTTTGGTCATACAGAATTTAGGAATACAGAATAACGACCCGTTCCCAGAATGAATAAAAATGGAGGTATTAAATAAAAACGGTAGCAACGTCTTTTTAAAGATAGCGGCTGCTCCCGACAACTTGGTTTTTATGATGAGGACATACACCCGAACACATTCCATTGAAAAATTGTGTCCCTCGAAAAATGCGATTTTATGCCCATATTTTGACTTATTTGCCTGATATATAGGTGTAGGTTCCTATCTTCGTGACCTATTTTAGATTAAATCTATCTTCGTGACCTTTTTTAGATTAAATTTAATGTCTTCTGAGCAGGCTATAGGTCTTAGTTGGGTTGGGGTCAAAATTCTGCCAGGGTCAAAATTCTTTTGTCTAAATTCTGCTTTCAAAACTCTGCGTTTTAAAATTCTGTTTTTCAAAATTCTGCAAAAAAATAAAAAAGGGTTTGAAAAACGTTAAAAAGCGTGCGCAGAATTTTGAAAAACAGAATTTTCTTGAAAAAAGCAGAATTTTGTAAATCAGAATTTTGAAGTCAGAATTTCGACCCGCTCCCGTCTTAGTTTGATGATTCATTATCTATATTTTCGTGGATTGAAAAAGTTTAAGATAAGTATTTAGTTGTTATTTATTACGCGAAACGTCGACAAAAATATAGATAATCATCAAACTAAGAAATACAGCCTGCTCAGAAGAAATTTATTTGGTATAGGTACGGTACATACATACAGTTTTGAAAAAAAAAAAAAAAAAAAAATTATTTCGAAATTTTTTAAATTTTTAATTAATTAATTTAATAAATTTTAGATTTTCAAGTATTTTGTAATTTTTGATTAAAAATCATTAATAGAGCCAAAAAACGACGATTTTGCATTTCACAATAATTATTTTGATACAAAATGTGTCGTTTATCATTTTGCCTTCTAGCGGCAGGTTGGGGTCATGTTTAACCAATAGAAGATAGTCTAGTCAGCCTCCTGATGTCTCAGTTTTTGGAAGTGACAAATCTCTTTGCCGACTGTTACGCCAAATAGATGGTCGAATATCGCCAATAAAATCTCATAAGCATATGTTAAAGCTAATTTGGCTCAAAGGCTTTAGGCTTTTCGTAAGCCTGAATCAAAATGTTCACATTTTTCGATCGTTCTAGGATTTTTAAACAGAATAATCCACATTCGGTTTGCTTTATTTATCCCATTGGATTTCTGTAAGGCCCGTCACATCAACTTAAAAAGTAGCAAAATATTGACATTTTCGTAGCTGGGGTCTTATGCGGTTGGAACCATTTATTTTTTTTAAGAAAAAAAAAAAAAATGTATCGTCGATATTTTTAAACAAAACCACACTCGAAATTCTAATAAAGAAAACCGCATTTGTTTGTAACATCACAGAGACACAGAGGGCTTATGTGGTTACCAATAAAAGGACGTAAAAGTGTCTTTTGTTAATTCAAACATATCCCACACAATATCCTTGTGTAGGTAGGTATTTTTTATTCACTGGTTCTATTGTTTCAAAATATATAACAAGTCCCCAATGAATTTGACAAATTTCTACTAAAATATTCTCGAACCAAACAAACTGCTCCATTTCTATTTCAATCCATTCAACTGTGACAGGACACTGGAGACATCAATTTTAAATTCTTCATTTTATCTATCTCAATGGAGTGACGCTTCTGGCGGGCCGGGCAACCGAAACCGAAACACGCTGTGATGGTATCAATAGAAGTAGTTCAAATCCCACACGATATCCTAAAAGATCCAAGGCTTCTTTTTTTTTCATTTATACTAGATAGATCTCTACATTCTACTGCATATATGTATGTTTCATTCAATTTTGTATCTCCTTGTAAAGGAAATGTGGTGTAACCACTTATCCGGGGTATATATTGAAAGAGATTCCTATTGAGTATTTTCTTTCGAAAAGGTAGATATATACGACGAATGAGTTTATTTTCCTGGTTTCACATACAAGGACATCAGCAGGAACCGGGACATGCCTTCATATATGCCACATACAGAAAAGGCTTTAGCAACAACCAATATGAAAGGATAACCTTTACGTGAACTTATTTTATTTTTTTTTCCTCATCCTCTGTTGCCGACGGTCGTTGGTCCTTTTTTTTCGATATTAAATTATTTCCCATACACCTGGTACATTTAAATATCAAATTGTCTATCGATTTAGGGGGAAAAAATTGGATTAAGGGATTGCTTAGAGGGAATCTTGTTTTCAGTCACAGGATTTTTTGGGATTAATAAATGTTAATATCGGATTTTGTCTAAATAAAATATTCGAAAAAGGTTGAATTCTTTTCGATATTGTGTCTACAACATATGAGTAAATGTTTAGTGAATTGAAAAAAAAAAAAAAAAATATTGATTAAGCTTACAAATACTCTTGCTTATATCCTAAATTCCATAGACACAAAAAATAAGCTGAAACAATACCTACAAGTCTACCAAATGAATATATCTAATTCGTAATCCTTCCTAAATAATATAAAACGTTCATCTGGAACCATGTAGTTAATTGTACGTGCTTTGGTGGTTCAACTTGTTAAAATCGTATAGGTAGGTACTGAGAAAAAAAGCACAAAGTAAAACTTTTACATAAAGTTAACTAAAGTTAGACCATGTAGGCGTAGGGGCTAAAAATGTTTTTGATTTTTAACAATATTTCTAAATATTTGAATAAATCCAAAATTAATACTTAAATATAAATAAAACTTTGACAAAAATTAAATAAGTAGGTATATACGGTTGGAAATTAAAAAAAAAACAATTATTTTTGAAAATTTTGTGTGTTTTAAAAACCAAATAAAAGATGTTCCTGAAAAGATGTAGTACGACATTGTGAGTGTTGATATTTAGGGATTGGTTTTTCAAATTAAGCCATTTTATTGAGAAAATTGCCAATTCTTAGTTATAAACAAAATTCATTATTTATTTTTTTTTGATAAATTATTTAGACCTAAATTGTTTAAACTTTTTATATACAAAGGAAATATAAATTAACAAAAAAAAAACATAAAACTCGTGTTTCAATGAAAAAAAAAAACAATACCTTAAATGAATTTGGGCACCAAAAAGAGTATGATTTTGTTATTATTAAGACGTAGGTAATTGTTTTTAGAAAAACAAAAATTGTTTGCCGTTTAATTAATTTAAAAAAAAAAATCATGTGTGCAATTCACAAGTGGTAGAAGTGAAACCTTAAAAAATCATTTTTCTTGCAAAAAAAAAAAAATCTACCTATTTTTATTCTATCACCTTCAAATCCATGTTTTTTATACGACAACCTATATAAATTTTATATCATCTGAAAGCTTATTGTCTAAGCTCAAAATATATATATATATCGATCAGGTCTATGGGACATCTACAAAAAGAACTAGAATTTTTTAAACTCGATGAAATTTCATCAAAAAAAGCAAAAAACACATTTATTTTTATGTTCTCATGCTATTAATTCAATTTTTTTGTTTGACAACCTATACAAAATTTTATACCATCTGAAAGCTTATTGTTTCACCTTGTTTAATGATGCATAAATCTTATTTCAAAGATGTCTACAAGAGAAGTTAGAATTTTTTAAAGTCAACCATTTCGAATTTCCAGACTGAGATTACGGTACTTCCTACACTGGTAGCTGGTCATCGCCAAAAGATCTACACAGGTGTTTTGTGGTATGTTTCAATTTTTTCAATTTATTATTGTGTAACTTGTAGAGCTCGTACAGTTAATTGTGATATATCAAATAAAAGGTTATGTTATCAATCACCATGCGTATTAAAGTTAAATCAAATTTGTACGTGCACTAGATCATCTTTTTACCGTTATCTCCGAATTTTGAATATGAAATTAATTGAAATTTTGTACAATTATAATTTATTTAATTATTACCTATCTGTACAAATTTCATTCATCTATCTATTAAAACAGAAAAGTTATAACAAGTTGAAGTCGTGTCGCGTTTTCGTTTCATCTTGTTTCAAATCACTACGATACTAAAGAAGTTTTCACTTCAAAAAATATTTTGTTATAAAAACTTTTTAAACCAATTTTTTTTTTAATGAATTAATAAGCCATATTGTACCATCCGCACCAAAAACCAAAACTTCAAAAAATTAAATATCCCGTTTTCGTAACCTATAAAATTTTTTTTAACTATAAAAATTTACTCGAATATGATATGATAAGATTTGTGATGTTTGTGTATTTTTTGTTTGAAAAAACAACGCCTCTAATTTTTATTCTGTGTTTAACTCTGATGTACTTTTGTGCGTCTGTACGTCCATCTGTGCACATATCCACAGCCTAAACGGGTGGACGGATTTTCTCCAAATTTGGTACAGATGATTTTTATAGAATTCTGAAAGTTGATTTTTTTCTGTTTTTTTATATCTCGCTTAGAAAATGTACCTCCCATACAAATTTTTCAATTCAATTTAAATAACTCGATAACGGCTCTAACGATTTTGATTAAACTTTGCAGACGTAATATTTAAAGCAATTTCAATAAACTTGCATTTTTATTTTTTTTTTCAAAAAAAATCAAATAAAAAAATATTTTTTTTCATTTAACAAAATTTTGCTCTAAATGTTGGCTCTTCCCCAACATAAAAACAAAAATTCTTTAAATTTATATAGAGGCAGCTCTTAAAATCTAGAAGTAAACTAAAATAGTCGTGCATTTTATTTATATATTTTTAATCCAAAAATAACAATGCAACATTAATCCGCTAAATAAATTATATCAAGCAAATCATCTTTAAAAAAAGCAGATTACTTTCACAAAGTGAAAAATATAATTTCCTTTTTCAAAATCCCAGATAATACTTCCATACAACATTCATCTTGAAAAGTATTAACTCAGTAAGAGCCAAATATACAGCAATTGTATTCAATTGACTTCAAGTGAATAAATTACCACAGAATATAGTTTATATCCTTTCAAAAAAAAAAAAAAAAAACGAAAACGACGACAGTAAGAACGAGTTCATGAAATCTATTAAATCCCACATATATACACAGATTGAAAAGACAGAAACTCCAGAAGACACTCGTCTTTTTGTAAGATTTTTCTACTTATCGCAGCAGTTTAGTTTTCTTCATCATCATATATAAAATATTTGAAATAATTGAAAGCATTAACTCTTAATCCTTGTTTCTTCTACAAAGTTTATGTGATATTTCTGTACAAAAATCACACTCACCCACAAAGGATAAAGAAAGCATCAGTCTTATGGTCCATCCTTATGCTGTCAATAAACTCGATTTTCTTTAATGAGTTCCATGTGGTTTCTAGAGTTTTTGTTTGTCGCAGTGCGAAATGAATCTTCTCAGGTTGACAGAATTAAGTTGCAGAATATTTGTCTTTTACTTTTACCAACAAAACAAAAAAAAAAAAAGAAAGGAAGAAAAATAACGCAAGTGTCGCAATTTCCGGTCTAAGAGTATTTTTACTTAAAGAAAAAGAAACTATTCCAGTTTATAGTGGGTTTACACTCTAAGTTAGTTGATTGTTTCTCACCTGAGAAGATTAGAGCTCTTTTTCTTTAAAAAAAAGGACAAAATCCTTAAAAAAATTCAGACCATAATCTGTTTAAACGAAGTGTGTTTGAAAAATAAATGCGTCGAAATGGCGACTCATAAATTCCACACTTTTGCAAACGTTAACAGAATAATTCAAACAAAAAACACATAAGAATTTTTGTTAAGGAGTCCATTTGTTAGATTTTTTTTTCCAAAAAAAGAATTTATAAGACTGTGGAGTGAAGAAAAATAAAGGAAATATATACAAAAAAGGACAAATGAGGTGCGTGTTGTTTTTATTTTGTACAAGGAAATAAGAAAGTAAGCTTTGAAGGAGGAGGGGTATATTAAAAACTATACCTCTTGTACCCCAACAAATATTTGCTAAACATTCAAATTTATTCCACGTCCTTAATAGAAATTCAAATTGCCTTTCAATTTCCTTCAAGTATTTCCTCAAGAGTCGGTAGATATTTGTTGATGTGATACATTTTGCTACTCAAGTTAATTGAATTTATGTAATTAATGACACACATTTTCGGTATAATTTGATGCAAATATTATTCGAAAGAAAAGGAAATAAAATTACAATTCACATGGACGATTTGGTGAACAAAAAAAAGGACATAATTGTATAATAAATGATCTTTTAGTAATCAGTAAGTTTTCTTAAATTAAAATATAATTATCATCAATTTTATTACAAACATACTCAAGACATGATGTGATCCTAAAAAAAACAGCAATCTACTAAAGTGGAAGAATACTAAAAGTCCTTGAATGTCCTTTTTTTACGTCAACTTTTATTGAAAGCAACGCACCTTTCTGGTGTCCTTTTGTATACCTTTTCAATTTATATTAACAAATTTTAATGCTACTACTACTACTTTAAGTTTGATTACAAGTTACTCGTCCTTCAGTAACAGTGTGTAAAAATAATTTTCAGTCTGTTCAGATGTTCTCAATTCAAAAGGAAAAAAGTAATTTTCATAAAATGTAAGTAAAAAGGATATACGCATTCATGTTTTTATTTATTTTTTTTTCATCTTTCATATAAGGATGTTGTTGAATGGAAATAGGTATATTTTCTGTCATTTTTTATCGTCAGCAGTTAAAGGGTTTTCAATATGCGTGTCAAGTTGTGCTACATTTGAAGCAAAAAAAAAACCACTTTAAAAATTGTGTGTTACCCCAAGTAAATAGCTTGAATAAATGAATAAATTCTTGTTTTTGCGTTTTTCCAGCGGTTAAGTATATTAGATTTATAAAAAAATGGGTTGTTTTTGAAATATTGAATATTATACTTTATGATGTAACAGAGATTCATACAAAAATCGATCTTGTGGCAATATGACGATAGTAGACAACGAGAATTAAGGGGTTTCTGTAATTCTGTTATGTCTATTTATATGTCTGTAAGTATACTCGGCTGTGTCATTTTGAGGCAACTTCCTTTTCCAAATAAAAAAACAGGCTTAGCATTTTCGAAAATATGAAGAAAAAATTTGATCAAAGGACAAGCTCTTATATCGTTTAGAACGAATATCGCCCATATAACATTTTTGGTCAACCTATTCCAACTCATCACATATTAAATGCAATTGCAAAATTACAGTAAAATTTCAATTTTAGGTTTTCAAAAAAAAAAAAAAAAAAAATTAAAAATCAATTTTTTACTTAAGTTGAAATATATTTTGATCTGTTGCGTTAACCGGTAACTAATTTTATTCAAAATTCCAAATTTAAAAAAAAAAAAATTGGAAAAAACATGAATTTTTGATGTGAAAACTTCTTTAGTATTATTGGAAAAACGGCAGTAAAAATTGGTGATTAATAAATCATACACGGTGATCTTGAAGACGCGGCAGGTTTTACAAAAAATGGACCCCAAAAGTAATGAAGCAGGATTGTTCGGACTGATTTTAGGATTCTTAATATGTAAACTTCAAAATCGTACCTGATCCCTTTTTTTAGTTATAAGCATTTTTGTATACACGGGAGGGCATTTTGACTTAAAATTAGGAAAAAATTGTTAAAAAACATCGAAAAAAGACATTTTGATTTTGTATATGTTTTTCAAAAGCTATAATATTGTTCTTGAACTAAGTCTTTAATTTAAGTTGGTTGAGCAAATATGTTCTGAGAAATTTAATTTCAAAAACATCATTTTAGAAAAAAAATTTGTTTTGTTCTTCAAGTTTATTTTTTTTTCCATTTTTTAAATACAGGGTACAATTTTTTTAGATAATTCAATGGTCTTATAAATTTCTAGTCGAAAACAAAAAACCACGTGCTTATAAGTATTTTTTTGAGATTGGAGGAAAAATGTATCGCATACCCAGAATTTTTTTTTTTCCTCCTAGGCTATTGATTATGTCATTCAGAAAGGAACTAAGACGTTCACGGGTTTTTATTGCAGGAATCGTTCAATGGGTTATAAGAGAAAATAAAACCGCGGAGTGCTATTCAATGATAGGGTGGAAATTGAAGATAAGGGTGAAAAAGCCCCTTTATTGGTTTTTTGCAATATATCTCGTAAGCCGAGCAAAATTTGAATATATTGCATTTAAAACTTTTTGTAGAGAATTAAATTCCCTATTAGAATAATGTTTTTTAAAAATTGAAAAAAAAAAAAAATTCCATACCAAAACAGCCGAAACAATGATGAAAAAATATCCAAAAATTCGTTTTTTTTAGTTTTTTTTGCTTTTTTAGTTGTATATTTTTTTTGGGTTGAGATAGGCATAAACATTGTTCTAAAGATAAAAAGAAAATTAAATTTCTTTCAAAATGCTGTGCTCACTAAACTTTTTCATTGAAAATTAACCGAAGCATGGCCATGTGAATCTATCTTTTTTTCGCATTTTTAGTTTAACTCAAGTAAAACAGAAACATTTGAGGTGAAAGTACGATAACTTAAGAACCAAGAATTAATAATGAGATTTTGTAGAGGAGTTAAATACAATTATTTGGGGTCCTTTTTTATAAAACCTGCCGCGTCTTCAAGATCACCGTGCATACCATATTTGTTAGGTTATAAAATTGAAAATGAGCAATAAGAAGGATTTTTTTTTTTTCAAATTAAAAAATTTAATAGGGGTAACGACATAGCAAAAAATTTGTGAAGGTTGATTTTTTAGTTGATAAATGATTTTAAGATTACAAGACAAAGGTTATTAAAATATTCTAAAAAAAAATTTCAAAACCAAGTTATGAAGGGTTTTTGAAATTGAAAACAAGTGGTAAACCTTTGACAAAGTGGTTATTAAAGAAATACTTTTTTTGACAATTTTAAAGATGCCGTTGGAAAGTTATTGTAAAAAATTAGGCGTTTAATACGAATTCTTTTTAAGCGTTGCGTTTTGAAATATTTATTTTCGAAGAACACCTATTTTTTAGGTGTATTTTTGGGTTTTTTTTTTATTTTAAAGAATTTTTCTGAGCGTTTGAAAAATCTCGATCTTATAGGACAAGTATTTTGCCCCAAATTTTCTGACCGTTTTGAGGCCTTTCTTGATTTAATTTTTTTTTAATTATAATAGATAGATAGAATTGGTAGATAGACTAATAAATAGTAAAAAGATAATAAGCAGGACCGTATTTGTATTTTAAATTAATTTCAATTCCTTTGATAACGATAAAAAAATGTTCTCCTTTTTAACAAATTATATCTTCTAGACTAGAGCAGTAAATCAAGTAAATTTTTTCCATAATATAATGATATCTTAAACATATTTTTAAGACAAAAATCACAAAATTATATTTCTAAATAATTCTAAAACCCGTTTTTCTATAACCCTTTTTAAAAATTTCACTTAACTTTGAAAAGGCTTTTAAAAAAATTCTAAGTAGTCTAGAATGAAAGCTTAATATTTTGTGTGTAATATTTTTAAGCTTTTGGATCCGACCGAATCCGACCCCGTTTTTTGGAGCACCATCTTTGTAAATTTAACTCTTAAGGTAGTATTTTTTCTAATCTGCAAGGGGGAGGCTTGGTGTTATTTGGCTATCTAAAAGTGGCATGGGGTAGTTAAAAGCAAGAATGTAACTACTGGATACATAATGTAAATCAGATTGACATAAAATTAAAGAAAGAATGAGTAAAAACAATTAATTTTTAAGTTTTTTTTTTAGGAATAAAGCACTTTCAGATCGATCAACAAATGAACGAACATAGGAAAAAAATTTGTGATGCTTTTCGTTTCACAGCACAACAGCTTGGCAAATGACATTCTTACCTGTATTTGAATACTTGGAGAGTTTTCAATAATTTTTCACTAATATTTCTGATTAGTATATTACAAGACTTTAGTAACTAAAAAAAAAAAAATTCTCGCTGAATCAGCGAAAAACTGTTTATTTACAAACTGTTCAAAATTATAACAAAATAATTTTTTTATCAAGTTCTTTTTTAGAAATAATGCAATTAATTATTCAGGAATTATTTAAAATCTTAGAAATATAAATATAATGTTATTGTGTAAAATATGATGTCACCTCAAGCAAAACAAAATTTTGAGTTAACCAGTGCGATTTGTTCAAATTTCTTGGACCAAAAGAAATTTGCGCCTTGTGAATTTTTATTTCAAGTGTTTTGTCTTCAAAATTATTTTCTAGTTTTAATTTATTGACTTTATTTAATTTTGACTTTCGCTATTGACTTCGGAGACTTAGAAACATTTTTGTTTCGCTTTAGCAGCGTACTAAGTAAGCTTAAAATAAGAAAAAAACAAATTGATGGTTTCGAATTAAAATTTGCCTTACAAAAAAATTGTTATTTGAATTATTTCTCGTTTCCTTAAATAAAAAGTATTTTTTTCGGTTTTTTAAAAAATTTAAACTTATGTAGGTTCCAGTTTTTTGTTTAAAAAATTGCTTTAAAAAATAGGTACATATATACAATTTCATTCATTTTTAATCTATTTTTTATTCATAATATTTTTTTTGTTGCAAATTATCAGTATTTTAAAAGACTGTTAAACAAAGTAAACGCTTTTTTTTTAATTAATAAATGAGACAACAATGTAAATTAATAATTTTCTGCGTAGTAAAATAAGGAATTGGTAATTTTTGTATGCTAACTGATATTTTAGGTAAAAAAAATTAAAGAACTAAAAAGTTTTTGTAATTTTTTTACTGAATTCAATTCTGTGAATTTCAAGAAGCAATATAGTGAAAACCGTTTTAAAATTCGTTCATTAGATCAGAAGTTACAGCCCCATGACCACTTTTTCACAGTTTCGATCCACTGTGCGTCGTACAGATATAGTTGAAGTGAATAATTAATGATGAAATAATAGGCTTTTTAATGGTATAACATTTATTGTAGGTTGTTATATAAAAAAATGGAATTTTTAGTGATGAAAGAAAAAAGTTTGATTTTCTTGCTTTTTTTTATGTAAATTGATTGGATTCAAAAAATCCAATTCATTTTGTAGATGACGTACAGACATGATTGAGGTGAATTTTTTTTCTTTTAAAAATCAGATAGATTTTGTATGGGACAGTTTCCAGATTAAGATATCGATTCTTTAAAGAAATCTACTCTTGTAAAAATTCCCAAATCGAGAAGTAATCAAAATTTTGGAATTTAGATAATTTTATTTTTAGAAATGCCGTTTAAACTTTACTGTAATACTTAGTTTTAATATAACAATGTTTTTACAAAATTTAAAACAAAAATTGAAACAAAATTGGTAAACATTGAATTTTGTTTAAAAAAAAAAACATACGAGTACTCCCATAAATAAATAAATCGATTATTTGAAATAATTAGGCATAAAACGAAAAGGTAGGTATAAATTATCTCGCCAGTTATTCGAATAAATCCTAACGAAAAAAAAAAAAATGCCTGTCAGTATCAATACCAACAAAAAGGGTAAATAATGATGTTAAACTGCAAAATTTCTTAAAAAAAGGTTGTACATAAGACCTTTTCTAACTCCTTAATGTTTGTCATCCTTCAATCACCAACCACAAAATAAATGGCATGATATCGAAAAGTGTAGCTTTAAGACGAAATTTTCCAAAGAAAAAAAACAAATTGAGTTGGGTTAATTACACTGTCAAGACAAATAACATCAATTAAAAACCTAATGGGTTGAGAGAAACAAAAAACACCAACATTATTTTGATAGCTTTAAAAGGAGAAAATTCCTGGAAATATTCAAAAATTTAACCAGTAAGCTGTTTAGCAAAAGCCTAAGGGTATTTTTGAGCAAGGTCATAAACCACGAAAGATGGTTTAGCTCAAGCATTTCTTTTACGTTGCTTCTTTTTTATTTGTACAAATTTCTAAAGCTGCATGTGCCATTCAATTATTTCGATCAGACTACCTATTAACTCGAGAGAAAATGACTTCAGATTGCTAAAAAGCGATATTCATCTACGAGAATTTCGCGTGGGGTTCGCGTTGGTATATTTTACGATGGGGTGAAGTCAAAAGTTCCTGACATTAGGTAAAATTGTATAAATATTTTTACAAGGACTCTGTTTGGCAATGATGATGATGATGGTGGGCGTTAAATATTTCAGTCATACAGAAGGACTTTTTTTCCCAGGACACTAAAATGCATTTAAAAAAAAACTCTCATACACTCACCAAGCAATTTTAGTGTTGGTTAAAACAAACGTGAGTTTGCATAGCGATGAATGCAACAAAAAAAAAGGGCCCCAACGCAGCGTGCCAATTTTAATTTAGGACACAAATTAGTTGAGAAGTTGTGTTGACTAGCTGCTATATGGTGAATGAAAGTTTTTCCATGGAAAATTAGTTTTTCATAAAAAATATTTCGCGATGTCGTCGTTCGTCGTCGACATGATGATGATGATGATGGGATTTGAGTTTGAGAAGGAAGCTCAGTCGCCACAATTATTTTTTCATTTTTTTTTAAATTTTTTTTTCATTTTTTTATTCTCGTTTACCTACCTTTTCTCCAATTTGCTGTGCAATTTGGTTTTCTTTTGTTGCATTTAAGTTTCAGTTGGGTAAACAACTCTCTTCGTGGAGCCATATACCTTTCAATGCTTCCAGGGATTAACGACGAAGATTTTTTTTTCTTTCATTTTGTTGACATTCAAATCCTACGTTGGGCGCCATTTTTATGAGGAGATTCTATAGAAAATTGTCTATGAATATTTTTGCCATGTTCGTGGTGACTTCATTTCTTTTTTTTCGCCTCCCCTTTTTTGTGTGTGTCTGTGGTTTGGAGGAATGTGCAATTTCGATGGAAGTAACAGAGAAATAATTAGGGTTTTGTACGAGTAGGGTTTTGCAGACTTTTAGGCAAGTTGCTTGGCATTGTGTGCGAATGGGGGGGGGGGAGGTGGGACAACGCGTATAAAGTCGTTAGGAAAGCATTGTTATTTTGTATTGTTAGAGTTTTTGGGTAGAGAAAGTTTCAAAAGAAGTTTTTGTGTGCATTGTTAGCAGATATACTCTATGAAGGTTGCAGACGCTATTTTGGAGTGTATGCGTATGCAAATTTGTTGAATAGCAAAGAGTGTAGTTCAACAGAATTAAGAGTGCATTTGAACGGCTTATGTTTTTTGTGTGTATTTTTACATTTATGAGGAGTGTTAATTTTGGGTAACAATAGACAATTGTTTTACTGTGTAAGCTTTCAAAAGAAACCGCATTTCACTTTGTTTGTTTTGAAAGTTGTACAACAATGAAAGTGGTGTTGTTATTTTTAAGCTGTTTTAAGAAACAGTTTGCCAGATATGCAATCTCATTAAAAATAATATAATGGAGAATTTTAACTTCTACATGATTTGTTTTTATTCTGAACTATTCGTTGCTTCCTTAAATAATAAAGGTAGGCAACTAGCTATTGGGATTTAGAATCCCTCTATCAAGAATAAAAACCTACCATTATTATTTATCTAAGCTCATATTTAATATGCAAAGAGATATACAATTTCAATTTCTATAAATTATTCCAAGACTTAATTTTTTTTTTGAATAAAGAAAAAGTCTTTTGTTCTTTGGAAGTCTTGGTTCTCGGAAGCCAAGGAGATGTTTTTCATTATTTTCACAATGCAATATTGCAATGAATAGATACCGCACTACCGCAGAATTAATAATTTCTTGGTTTGTTTTGTCTTTTGTCTTTTTTCTTGAAGATTGAAAATATTAAGGACCTAAATTCTCTTTTTTGTTTACATAATAGGTAAAGCGCATCAGTTTAAAATATCGAATGAAATTAAAGGAATTAGGATTTTTGCATAAACAAAATGCAGCACAAATACTTTATTGATTTTTTTTAAATTAGTTAGTAAGTTGTCGACGAGATTAATTTTAAAAAATAAATTAAAAAAAAAAAAAAAAATTTATAGCATACCAAAAGATTGTTGTACTGATTTGGTACTTTTAGAACTTGTTTTCAAATAAAACAAAATACTTATTTGAAATGAACAGTTATACGGATATTCGAATCTAAAACCTTTTTAATATCACTTCAGCTAAATTTCTAACTCAAGTACTTTTTTGAATAAAGAAAATTCTATCTAAACGTTTATTCTGCCCCGCATCTTGAAGCCACCATTTTGAATAAAAGTATGATTAAGGTTGCTTAGAATTTTATAAACTTTTTAAAGAAAAATTTTAATTTAATTTATTCATTAATTTTATACAAAGTGTAAACTAAGTATAAAAAGTTGATTTTAAAAGTACGGAAACACATTTTGAAATGTTTTTAATTTCTAAATAAAGCATGCCGTTTGATTTCTTCGGCCATTCCATTTGCATTTTTAGGACATTTTCACGCTTACTATCCGGTTTATCTCGTTAAAGAAGCAATATTTTTTCTTGAAACTTGGAAGGTCTTAAAGGCTCATGATAAAGTTGAAGTTCTAGAAGTTTCAAGAAAAACTAATCACACCAAAAACATTACTGTTAAAAAAGAGCCAAGTTCTCCTATGTTGAAATTATGCTAGCACAAAAAGTACTGAAATGTAAAAGTGTACAAAGTTCTAAAGTATAAATAAAATTTTGGTTGTTAACTTGGCAATTTAACTTTAAATTACCGATTTTTAAAGCTATTTGAAAAATTGCCAAGTAAACAACCAAAATTTTATTTATACAAATTTAAAGCCAAGCTTTAGAACTTTGTACACTTTTACATTTCAGTACTTTTTGTGCTAGCATAATTTCAACATAGGAGAACTTGGCTCTTTTTTTAACAGTAATGTTTTTGTTGTGATTTCACTTCCTTTTGCAAGGTTTTGCTGTAGAAATTAAAATCTCTATAATTGATGAAAATTCAGATAAAATGGGCGGTTACCACGCCCCTTGTCTAAAATTCTCAAATTTCAAATTTTTTCTTTTGTAATAAATACCAGATCTACCATTTTACCAAGTTTCAAGATTCTACGATAATCAGAAGTGCTCTAAAATATTTGATGTAAATTAAGCGAAAATGGGCTGTTGCCACGCCCCCTGGTTGAAGTTCTCAGGTTTTAAATTTTTTCCTTAATATAAACTACCAGCTCTACCATTCTAACTAAATTTTAAGATTCTACGATAGTCAGAAGTGCTCTATAATAACTGATAAAAATTCAGCGAAAATGGGCGGTTACCACGCCCCCTGAATTGAAAATCTGAAATTTTCGATTTTTTCCTTTGTATACACCACAAGTCCTATCACCATGTAAAATTTCAAGTTTCTACGATAGCGGGAAGGTCTCCATAATTTTGATGATCTGTCAGTGAGTCAGTGAGTTAGTGAGTCAGTGAGTCAGTGAGTCAGTTACGGTTTTCGCGATTTTTGAAGTCCTATATCTCAGAAATTACTCATCGTAGGAAGCTGAAATTTTGTAAGGAATTTGGGTTCGGCCAGCTCAACAAATGTAGTGAGTTTGAATATTCTGGCGTCTTTGGTGTGGAAGTTAGAGGGGGGTCGAAAATGGCCTGAGTTGTTTCCTGCAAATAAGGGTGTAGTGCCAAAGTTGCTAGAGAACTTGGCTGGGCACTACCGTGCCCCTTGATTCAAAATAGCTAAATTATTAACAGACACAGACGATGGTAACGGAGAAGACTTTTACGCGTCTACTCGGTTACTGCTTTATTCGTGAATAATTTCTCTACGTTAAAAAAGTTTTTCTAGAACATCAACTTTATAATTAGTCCTTAAGACCACCAAGTTTCAAGAAAAAAATATTGCTTTTTCAACGAGATAAACTGGAAATAAGGTCAATATGTCTTTTCTGTTACTTTGAAATGGCCGTCTTATACAACAAAGTATTTTTGATTTTTTTTTTGTCGTTAAATTAAATAAAATAATTTTTTTTATATACAAATTTTCATAATTTATTCTAAAAAAATTATGCCGATTTAAAGAAATTATTTTTCCAAATATTTAAATAAAATTTCAAGTACATATCTCCACTTTGAAAATAAACGGTTTTTCAAAAAAAAAAAAAAAAATTTAAAAATATATATTTTTTAAAAACCCAAAATTGACTTTTTCAAAAACATATTTCTGTACAAAAATTAAATAAAAAAGAGTGTGTGTACACATGTACACGCGACTGAAGTTATACTTCTCATTCAGTATATGTAAATGAATTTCATTTGATATTTTTAATTTCTATTACGAAGTAATTAATCCACACTTAGATTTTTTACATTTTTATCAAGTGAACAATAAATTAATTCTTTCATCCTCCTTGAGTCCATGTAGTTTTCAATTTATTCTGTGAAATTTGCTCATGTTGTGCGGTTCAGAACGTACGGTATATGGTTAACGAAAGTAAATGAATTGCGCATAAAATGTGCGATATGGTAATTTTATGAGAATTGTGTGTGCTTCAGCACTAGTAGTAGCAATATGGAACTTGCAGGGTTGCTACAAAGCTCAAAAGTTAGCTGAGCTCAGTTCACAGCCCAGCTCAAATTTTGAGCTAGCTCACTTTTGAGCTATGTACCATAGGTCAGCTCATTTGAGCTGAGCTGAAAGTGAGCTGAGCTGATGGTTGAGCTGAGCTGTTGGGTGAGCTAAGGTAAAGTGAGCTGAGCTGTGATGGGTGAGAGGATACATTGATTTTTATTTGGAAAGTATAATGAAATTTGAAGATATTTTAAACTTTTATAAAATATAAATATATATTTCTATTTTGTTAGTAAAATATTTCTTTTTTTATCATAAAAAAAAATTCCGGTACAATCCGGTTTTTCGACTTTTTTCAAAATTCCGAGAAAATCGCGTTTGAAAGTTGGGGTAAATTTTTTTTTCGAAAAATCCCCGAATCTTTGAACGCTCCTAGAAGCTAAACCGCTTGAGAGCAATTTTTGGGAGTGATGCCAAATGATAGCTTGTATCATGGGCCTACGCTTTGCACATTGTCAGATTTTTAAAAAATCGCCTTCCATGTTAAACCGCCACATCATGCCTATTTTATCAGAATCGTGCCTAATTTTTTTTACTTTTAAGTTCTCCCGGTTTGAGAACGCGTGGACCTACAGGGATGGGAGTTGTACCCAAATGTAGGTTAGAGTCCCCGCTACCTTTTGGCATAAAAACATTTTTTTTTATTTTCTTCAAAATTCCGCGATATAGGCGTTCGAACGCTTTGATCTAGAGACAGGGGAGTGGTGCCATATGAAAGCTTATATTCTCAGCTAAACGATAGTGGTATAATCCGGTTTTTCGATTTTTTTCAAAAATCCGAGAAAATCGCGTTTGAAAGTTGGGGTAAAATTTTTTTTCGAAAAATCCCCGAATCTTTGAACGCTCCTAGAAGCTAAACCGCTTGAGAGCAATTTTTGGGAGTGATGCCAAATGATAGCTTGTATCATGGGCCTACGCTTTGCACATTGTCAGATTTTTAAAAAATCGCGTTCCATGTCAAACCGCCACATCATGCCTATTTTTTCAGAATCGTGCCTATTTTTTTTTTACTTTTAAGTTCTCCCGGTTTGAGAACGCGTGGACCTACAGGGATGAGAGTTGTACCCAAATGTAGGTTAGAGTTCCCGCTACCTTTTGGCATAAATTTTTTTTTTCATTTTCTTCAAAATTCCGAGATATAGGCGTTGGAAGTTGGGGGCGCTTACTTTCAGCTCAGCTCACTTTCAGCTCAGCTCAAATGAGCCGAGCTATGGTACCTAGCTTAAAACTGAGCTAGCTCAAATTTGAGCTGAGCTGTGAGCTGAGCTGAAATGTGAGCTTTTTGCAACCCTGGCAACTTGCTACATGGAAATTACCACATGCAACTTGTCACATGCAACTTCCCACATGCAACTTGCCACACGCAACTTGCCACATACAACTTGCCACATGCAACTTGCCACATGCAACTTGCCACATACAACTTGCCACATGCAACTTGCCACATACAACTTGCCACATGCAACTTGCCACATGAAACATGTAACTTGCAACGTGTTGTGTGTTTTATGTTTGCCGTACTGCGGCGTACTGCATTTTTAAATACTAAAGTACTGCCTACTCTAAAGGTGAAACGACAGCCCTGCTACCCAGGGTGATCGCGTCATAATCCCTTTGACATTCTTGTCAAAAAGTAAATTTTCATACTCACCCTCCCATAAGAAGTATAACTTCAAAAAGAATTATTATTGAAATGTAAATCGTTTTCAGAAATAAACAAAGTTATATTAACCCTTTTAAAAGCGATTTAAAATAAAATGTTACTCATACGCTACGGTGACCCACTTACACTAAAGGTTATGTAGTCTCGATGTTTTAATCTCTTTCTCTATTTTATATGTTAAGGGGTAATAACACCTTGTAAACCATGAAATCGAGCGTCATTTTCATCAGCGTATAAAACAAAGAAGAAATATTATTTACTTTTGGTGTTTGTTTAGTTTAATTAAGTATATTATTAGGTAACAAAATAGGCTTATGTTAAATTTTTTAATGATGTGAAATTTTTTAAATGGCGGTGTAGTTCAGGATGATAGTAAAACTAACTAACTCCTACAGTTTTTAACCGATTGGGCTGAAATTTTGTGTGGAGCTTAAAAATACTATTCTCTAGTGAAGTACGTAGGATTTTTAAAAATTTTAAAATTAAACGATTTTATGGTCTTTTTTTCAACGAATTTTGTTTTTGGAATGAAATAATTTTTTCAAACTGCCATTTCTTTAAAAATTAATATTTCAAAAAAATCCGTACTTCACTAGAGAATAGTATTTTTAAGATCCACACAAAATTTCAGCCCAATCGGTTAAAAACTGTAGGAGTTAGTTGGTCGCCCGATGGGAGCACAGGATTTTACTATCATCCTGAACTACACCGCCATTTAAAAAATTTCACATCATTAAAAAATTTAACATAAGCCTATTCTGTTACCTAATAATATACTTAATTAAACTAAACAAACACCTAAAGTAAATAATATTTCTTCTTTGTTTTATACGTTGATGAAAATGACGCTCGATTTCATGGTTTACAAGGTGTTATTACCCCTTAAAGGTAAATAAAAGCTCTACTAGTTTTGAAGAGCTCACAAATGTATGTTTTATTTTGCACTGCCAAATTATTCCTAGAGGTGTGTTAAATATATACAATCTAAAACGTAGTATGTAGTTTCTTTCTCTCTCAGAAATAATTTATTTTATTATTTTATTTCCCAAAAACTCATAAGCCATTATAAGAAAGTGCGAAGCTTTCACCTAAATTCTTATAGGTATAGAGAATATGTAATTTTTCGTTTATATACATTTTAATTAATATTTCAATATATTCATCAACTTGAAGAAGTTCTAAAATTTTATGAGAAATGTTCCTCCTCTTCTCACAGTCGTTTGTCATTTAAATCATTAAAAGTAATTAAATTTTACTTTCATCTTTTCCTTTCATTAAGTCAAGACTCTCGTTTTATATATACCTACTCAAAGGAGGTAGGTACCTCCTCACATATTCATAAATTTAAAATGTGTAAATTTTCATATATCCTTTCCATTTTATTTAGAGAAGAAATTAAACTTCAATGTGTAATGTAATTCATATGAGCTCAAAACTTTTTTTTTATTGACTTTTAGTCAGAGACTTATTTTGAGAAATCATGTGTGTAACTTTTTTTTAACTTTTTTATATTATAATGAAAAAACAATTTCATTTATTTGATATACTGCTTCAGGTTATTTTAAGGACATTTTATTCACAAGAAAAAAATTATAAATTTATGCATTCATGTTGTTTTTGAATAAAATTTGATGAAATCATTTTTGAATAAATTTACGTAAAGTAGGAAAGTTCCTAGGAATCTACTTTATCATTCCATCATTTGCAAGTAAATAAAAAAATGCATTTATTCTCGTGTGAGTTAAGAGAAAAAAAAAAAATATTGTCAGTGATTCAGATGAGCATATAATATGCATAAATTGGCAACAACAACACTATTTTATACAGAAAATTACATCAGGAACAGTAAATTGTAGTTTTCGAGGACTCCAAGAATCTTTTCTTATTGCACAATGCATTCCACTTCAATTAACATGTCAATAGCAGAGAATTTATGATTGATTTTTTTTTTTCATTTTTTTTTTTCAAACCTACGATAAGGCAGAGGAAGGATAAAAAGTTTTTTTTTTCCTGTCTACGTGAATGAAATAAATTTTTCAGTGAACAAACTTTTTAAGATTCGGGCAGATTGTTTGAAGAAATTGAGTGTAAAAAAGTTTTCTTTTGGAATTTTTTAAGTTCTTCTAGTTTATGAGAAGAAAAACTTAAAACACATTTTTTGAGGTAGTTTAACCGTAAAATTATGAGCAAAAAGTTATTGGTCTTTATTTTCAGGTAAAAAAGAAGTTTCAAGTGTGTAAATTATGACTTTGTATAAGTTTCTTTTATTTCAAGAGCAAGTTCCAGTTCGTTTATTTTTATTTGTGTTGAGGTAGTTTTCTTAAAGGGGGAAAAAAGAAGTACAATTTTAAAGGAAATAAATTAAAAAAGGCTTCGAAGTCACTCTTGGAAACCTATTTCAATGAAATTGTAAAAAGTCAAATAATCTTTTTCTTAGGTCAATAAAAAATTTAATTCATTTAAATTTTTAATGATTTGTTCGATCCAGAAACAAAACTAAACAAAAAAAAAAATATAAAAAAAGTAGGAAATAAAAAACAAGTTGATAATGTCAAAAGTTAATTTATTTTTCATCAAATAATAATGAAGAACTCCATTAAAATTGATTTTTGTGTGTCTTTCGTTGACATAAAAAATAAACTTTCATCAAAGTGCCGGTACATAATACACCATAAAACCATTAAAATTAATATTTTTCTTTATTGCAAATTGTTTTTAATTTAATTAAGAAAGTTCTTGATTTTATAGCAGATATGTCATTAATATGAAATTGTATTTGTTATTTGTATTGTAGTAAAATTTTAATAACATGATAAGAACAATTGATTTGTTTTGTTAAAAATTTTTTATTACTCTAAATGTCACGCGTAATAGGAATTAAGGCTTCTTATTTATGGGTTTTAGTTAAATTTTCATTAAAAGAGCAAATATTTTGTGCACTTAAATTTTTGATAGTGATAATGTCACAGATTTTAATGTTTAGCTATTAACCTTTATTAAAAGATTAAAAACCTAATAAATTATTAAAAAGCTTTTAAATTTCATGAGAGCAAATCGCATTAATATTGGAATTTTGAACTGTTAATCATTTTTAGTTTTTTGTTTTAGTCTTCTTTATCTTATGTAGTAATAAGAAATATTCTTAATTAAGAAACTTCCGTTTCCTTCTACGTACAACTGTGACATTTTAAGCGTATGTTTCATAAAATAATAAAATCTTATATTCACAAAACATTTTTTAAGTTGAGATAGTTCAGATCCGCAGTAACAATTTTACTTCCTTAAGGCTATCTAGAAGTTTTTAAGAAGAAGCCTTGTAAATATCAGTTAAAGAAAAGACCTTTATAAGACCTGTTTGTACCGTTCTAAAGAAGCCTTGTATTTTCAAGTGACAGAAGGCCTCTATAAGACCTGTTTCAAGAGGTTCTTGTAAGTATGCAATGTTTTCACCTGCAAGTATGCAAAGTTTTTATCCTGCAGATATGCAATGTTTGTAACGCATTAGAAAAAAACATTGCATTTCAATGTGAGGTTTTAATTAGCTCCCAATTTTCCACTCATCTTTAATATTCTAGCATGGTCTATTGGTAAGGTGCTATCTTGGTATGCAGAGATACGTGGGATCGATTCCTGGCCGGGCCATGTGATGAAAATAAAAAAAATGTGTTCTTTTTCAATTAAAATAATATTCTCATCATTTCAGAACAACAGAAAAAGCAGTGTAATATTCAAAAAAGGAAAAGAAACAAAATAGGAAAAAATTTAAATAAATAAAATAGTATTAGAAAATGCAAAACAGAAAAATCAAAAGAAAATAAAAAAAATCAAATAAAATTCAATAAATTCATTTTTTGTATGCATAAATTCGAAATTTTCTACAACACCTTCAACAACTTCTATAAGGCCTTATTATAACATCCTATGCAAGTAATCCGGTTTGTGCATTAGATAAACCCTCTGCAGGAAGACCTCCGTAAGGCCATTTTAAGCTGCTTGTCACAAGCTATTAGCTTGTGGATTATATGTGAAAGAAAGTCCTATGCAATTTCGGTAAAATGCGCCAAAATGATTTGTATAAGACCTGTTTTTCTTGTTATGAAAGCCAAAAAATAGCTTGCATTGACCCTTATGAAAGCTAAATTGTTATTTGGAAATGAAGCCAAGACTTTGAATCTGGAGACATTTTCTATAAATTCTTTACACAGTTTTTTGAAAATATAATACTTGATACTTTTTGGTAAGTTTTGAAATAAAATAGTATTATTTAACAGAGATATGCCGGAATAGCCAACAGTTTTTGCAAAAACAGCACCGGCATACGTTTTTTTTTAAACAATTCATCCATTAGTAAAGAATTTTTTTTAAATTTTCAAAATTTCAAGTTTTACAACTAATTTTTCGAAACCAACACTCATACTAAAATTTAACTTAAAACGCTATTTATTCGACAGAAAAAAAAACTTGTATTACTTTATATCTCAGTATTATGGTTCTTTTCTCAGATGAGCCAGTCTGTGACTGAATTAAAAAATGAATATAATTTTGAAGAGTACGAATCGTTTTCTTGGTTTCTGATTAATATCTCATAAACTATACAATCAATTTCGGAGAAATTTATTTTTGTCGAATCGTTTTATGAAAAAAACAAAAAAAAAATTTAATACTGCTTAAAAATTAACTTTAAATTACTTGTCAAGTGAGCTTTTCCTTAATGCACTCCAAATCCAGTCATGCGTTTTATTTTCTATGCTTTACTGATTTTATAAAATCATTTATCAATTCATCCTTGTGTATCCTTTGTAGTTTACAAACATAAACAGAAATTCAAAAAAAAAAAAAAAATTAAATTACCCTTCCTAAAAATATTTTTGTTATTTTCAAATGCATCTTTCATCAAAAAAGGATTTTCCTTTTATTTGAAAAACATCCATTTTAAAGGGCAAAACACGTCCCTTTATTATTTAGTTGACTGTTTTTTTACAAAGAAAAATAAAAAAAAAACAGACAAATTCGATGCAAAACAACATCCTGTTAAAAACTCTAAACCCAAAAAATAACCCTTTCATTGAAATGTCACTTAACAAAAGATGTTGATCCCAAACGAAAAAATTGAAATATGATGGTATTTTTCTAAATTTGTGTTTCAAACCATCAGAGACAAGCATAACTCTTTATATTGAACTGGAGAGCTTGTGTATTGGTTGTACG
Organism: Episyrphus balteatus; assembly: GCF_945859705.1. NCBI lineage: Eukaryota > Metazoa > Arthropoda > Insecta > Diptera > Syrphidae > Episyrphus > Episyrphus balteatus. Next base: position 156,379,174 of record NC_079134.1, read on the forward strand.
TGGTTGCTGAATAAAAGATTTTCTCTTTGAACTCGTTAAATAGCTTGAATTAATTATCAAATAAAAACTGTGGGGCATAGTACACAGCCTTGTGGTACTCCAACGAATATACGATTTTTATTTTCCTGCGACAAGTAATATAAAATAAAAGCAAATTTAAAAAGTTCATTTGAAAATTCATCTAAAATTAATATTTAAGAAATTTAAGATTCCTGAACTTGATTTTGACGAAGGATTCTGTAAATCCTTCAGAAGTAATTAAATTCTTCAAAATTCCTTATCTCCTTGGTGCCATATTTTTTTATTTCAGTTTTCATGTTAAAAAAAAGTCATAAATGACCTTAAGATTATAATCTTTTTTTTTTCATAAAGAAAAAATGTACTGTGGGTTTGGAAATGTCCAAAATTATTACCCAACTGAAGTGTGAGAGGACACAAAAACAGATAAATCCTTCGCCCAAGCAACCTCAAAATGTGACGATTTCTCTAGTATTTCATAAAAAATATGTTAAAACTCTGAAATAGAATTCTTTACTTTTTAACTGCTTGGTTGTTGGTGGGAAGCATGGTGATAATCATCTCTAACGAGGGTTTAGGCCATTCGTTCAAAGTATTCGTGGGATGATTTTTTTTTTTAGAGGCAATTTAACCTTTGCTCTTTGGGCCAAAAGCACTCCCTAGAGCCCATCTACCCCAAAATGACGGATAATACTCTCGTACAAAATCTAATTTTGTGTGAAATGTAGATTTAATTTTATTCGAAAGTTATGGTGATGGCTGATGCTGTGTTTGGTCCTTGAAATTGCTGTATCTCAACAAATAAATCAAATTCAAAGTCGTTGAATGTTAAAGATTTTTATTTGTATTTTATTTTTGCCGCCTTCTGTTTGGCACCTTTTTTTTCTTTTTTTTTCTTCTTGTGGAAACAAAAAGCAAAATAATGGTTTGATTTTTATAAATCAAAAGAATGGAAGAAAAAAAGAAGGAGAAAAATAAACTTTTTTTTTGACTATGTATATGCCTGATTTCAGAGATGTCACTTTTTGATTGACTTGACTCCTTTTCTTGTTTGTTGTTGTTCTTTTTTTGTATTCCTTCGTGACGCAAATTTTAAAAGAAAAGGAATCAAAATCGATTCAGCTACTGCTTCTCACTTTGACTTTTATATTTGTTTTCGGAATTGCACCCTTTTCAGGAGACAAAAAAAGAATTATTTGGGCTTTTTCCCTTTTTTAAAGTTTAAAACCTCTTAAAGATTTAATGGAAGGCAAAAAACTAACAAAAAAAAGGAGCAAAGTTATCATTAAAACACAAGGACCTTCTAAAGAATATAATAAATATTAATACATTTTGGATAAGATATAAAAATGGATACGAATATTAAGTTTTATTGGTTCTTTGGTCCTTAAATGATTGGAGATTACTGTCTAACATCTATGTGTTGTAGGTTTAATGGTCTAATCGAAAGGATATCAATACTTTTGTCAAGTGTTTACACATGTGTCATAGAAGAATGGGTTTGATGTTTGTTTGTTTGCATACAACTAGACAATAAATCAATGATATTGTGATTTTAATCTTCATTTTTGATTGACAAATTCATATAATTCTGGAATATGTTTATTATGCATAATGTTAATCAACTTTAAGAAAGGCTTTAAAAGTAATTAATTTATAACTTGGATTGGAGATTAAATTTAAAAAGAATATAAATATTTTTTCCCGAAAATTTGTATTTTCTATTCTATTACTCGCTTGTCAGTAAAGACTGCTAAATTGAGCCAGTGCGAAACACTGTTTAGAGTACACAAAAAAAGTGTTATTTTCAAGCTATTAAATTTTGTTTTTTAATAACAGAACAGAATGTGTCAAATGAAAGCGTCTAAATTTTAAGATATTGAAATACTTTAAGACATGGCATTTGAAAAACTGCCGATGTTACCGTATTGTTTTTTAAAATTAAAATTTAATTTTTTTTAACAAAACCATTTTTTTGCTTAAATTTCATAAAACAAATGATAGCAAAAGATTTTCTATGTAATTTAAGGAAAAAATATGTAAGGGACAATCTTCCATCGTTTAAGCGATAAATGCAATTTTCTCACAATCTGACTTAAAACACAAAAAAATATTTTGAAAACAACGGCAACACCTACAATATTTTAAAATACATTTTTAAAAAGCCAGAAGCTCATTCTTATCTCTTAAATTTAAATCCACTAAATATAATTAAGAGTTTTTGAAAAAATGGTCCTCAAACTCAGAATTTAAAAAAAAAATGTTGTTGAAAAAATTTAAAATTACTCTTTTCCAAACTGTTTCTAATAAAATATGAATTTATTTAAAAAGAAATTTAAGAAAAATTTTTGAAAAAAAATTTTTTTTGTTAACAAAAATCTTCAATTAAATTTAAAAAATCAAAATGGCAACACCGACAGTTTTTAATCTATAGACTTTAAAGTATTTTTAATTAACAACGTTTGAAAAAAAAGATCAATAATATTGCCAATTTTTGAGCTTTAGTTACTCCACTATTTATAGTGTAAGCCGATTTTGGTGATTTTTGTTTTATTGTAAAGCTGGTGGTTGCAGTGTAGTCACATTTCAATTTCATTGAACACCATAATTAGGATGCATTTTTGAAAATTATGTTTTATAACTTGCTTTTAAAATTAATTTTTGAATTTTTTAACAATATAGTAGAGAACTTTTCGAAAAGATATAACTTTTTAAAAATTGGTATATGACAGGTAGCAACCTTTATGATTCTAGCACATTTGATATTCAATGTAATGGATATATCTTAATTAAGGGCTAAAAGCGGTAGCGTTATTTTTTTCCAATCTGGTGCCAAACTCTGGTCTTAATTTTGTATTACCGGCATAGAACTGTGTCAAATAAATTTCAGAGCAAAAATACAAACAAAAATTAGAGGCTTTTGTTCAAATTGAAATAATAGGCTATTGATTATGTAGTTTAGAAAGGAACTAAGACGTTCACGGGTTTTTATTGCAGGAATCGTTGAATGGGTTATAAGAGAAGATAAAACCGCGGAGTGCTATTAAATGAGAGGGTGGAAACTGAAGATAGGGGTGCAAAAGCCCTCTTTTTGGTTTTTTCAATATATCTCGTAAACCAAGAAAAATTTTAATATATTGCTCATAAAACATTTTGTAGAGAATTAAATTTCCTATTGGAATAATGTTTTTTAAAAATTGAAAAAAAAAATGTTCCATACCAAAATAGTCGAAACAATCATAAAAAAAATATCAAAAAAATAAGTTTTTTGAGATTTTTTGCTTTTTTAGCTGTACATTTTTTGTGGGTTGAGATAGACATAAACATTGCTCCAAGGAAAAAAAGAAGATTAAATTTCCTTCAAAATGCTGCACTCACTAAATTTTTTTATTGAAAACTAACCGAAGTATGGCCATTTTAATCTATCTTTTTTTTCGCATTTCTAGTTTTACTCAAGTAAAACAGAATCATTTGAGGGGAAAGTACGATAACTTAAGCACCAAGACCTGATAATGAGATTTTGTAGAGGGGTTAAATACAATCATTGTTTACTATGGGAGGTGGGTCTATGTCCCCCCGTTTTGGCGGGAGGGGCAATTTTCTAAAAAAATACTTAAAATAAAAAAAATTTATTAAAAAACAACGGCAACACTTACAGTTTTGATTGAAACTCTTTTCAAAAGCTAGAATTATAAACTTATAATTTTTAAAAAACATTATTCCAATAGGAAATTTAATTCTCTACAAAATGTTTTATGAGCAATATATTAAAATTTTTCTTGGTTTACGAGGTATATTGAAAAAACCAAAAAGGGGGCTTTTGTACCCCTATCTTCAGTTTCCACCCTCTCATTTAATAGCACTCCGCGGTTTTATCTTCTCTTATAACCCATTCAACGATTCCTGCAATAAAAACCCGTGAACGTCTTAGTTCCTTATTGCCATGTTTTTTTCGACATAATCAATAGCCTTATAGGCTATATAACAAACAACAGTTCGAGAAAATGTGTTTATTTTTGTTTGATTTTTGCTTTGAAAAACCCTGTTTTGTTGAATTAAAATTGTAATATTTTTCGATCTAACTTCAACTTTGGAAACTTTTATACCTTTTTGAAAACTGCATTATCGGGACAAGTTTTCAAAATAATAAACCAGTGTCACACCATACCATACAAATTTTTTTCTGTGTGTTGCTCTGAAATAAATGTAAGAAATTGAGTTTTGAAAAAACTTGGAACTTTTAATTAATTTGCAGCAAAATGGCGTATGAATTAAGATTTTTTTTTTGATCAGTAAATAGTTTCTTGTTATTGGACACAGTTTAAGTGAAAGAATAATAAAAAACAAAAATCAATTGGGGGGGGGGGGGGGGTGGGGAGGAAGCAAAATACTGTTGCAAAGTAGGGATTTTTTGAAATTTCACAAAAAATGCACTTAATCGAAAACCGTAAGGATTTATGATAAACAACTTTCCAAATTCTAAGAGCCCTTAAGTTGACCTATCAGTATATTTCGTTTGATAAATTACTTTTGGGACACCCTGTATACCAAAATTAAACATCAGGGCCCAAAAAGGATGTTCAGATTTACGACTCCAAGTTAATCTACTCCTTCATTTCCAGTCTTCAAAGCAAACACATACTATACATGAAAAGCCTATACCTTTTTATGAGTGAATAAGCCTGATGATGATCCAAAATAAGGATTCTCATTATAATATCGTATAAATCTCCTCCTCAAAATCTTTTAAAACGGTTTCAGGGCAAAATTACATCGAATCCTCATTAAATCCGCCAAAAACACATCCACAAAAGGAGTAGGCTCTATTTGAATCTTTCAAAGCCAAACAAACAAAACATCATCACACACAAGAACTTTTTCAACAACATTGCCAAAAAAAAAATTCAACTTCAAATAAATATATGAATTTTGTTATGATGACGATGATGATGTTGATGATTGTCAGTGTTTGTGTGATTTATTATTGATTTTCAATTTTCACATTTTTGAGTATAATAAATCAAAATATAAATTCTCGATTGAAATTTTTTTTATCTTTATTTTCATTTTTCATATAGACAAACCATCAAAAAAAAAAAAAGAAGATAGAAAACATCCTTTTTCAGGATCATGAGTGCTAAGAGAGAATACTCGAATAATGTAAAAATCGAAAGTGGACGTTTTTTTTTTCATTTTTTTTATTCAACTTGTTTGTTAAATTTAAGGACGTAAAATGACTGTGCAAAATGGAAGGAGGAAAAATATATTTTGTAAGGAGAATCCAATTTTGTTTGATAAATGTTCCTTTTTTCTGTGAGCTTAGTTGAGCGTAAAAATTGTAAAAGTGCATTGTGCATGACCAATAAAGTTTCAAAATATAATATTTTCTCTTTTAAGAAAACAATTCTGTTTGAATTCGTTTCGATGGTCCTTTATTTTTTATTTTCCTAATTGGCTAAAGAGAAATTTAACAAAGGAAAAAAATAAAAGTAAAAATAATTAACTGTTACGGTGTTAACAAGAACAGCTGCAAGAATGATTTATCCAAGTTGTATAAGTTTTCCGGTCTTGAAATAGTTGTAGACTTTATTCATTGGGATACCCTTTCAATTGGACTTCGCACTATCTATGACCAGTAGAAAAGCAGGACTCAACCAGCGATACCACATTTGTCAAATTAGGATATAAACTTTAGAAATTATAATGGAAACGATGAACACCTTTCTTTAAAAAAGACTTTTGCGCATTTAAATGAATTTGATTAGGGTAAAAGCGGGTGAGATGGGATACCTTTTTTGTTTTTGGCATATTTTTCAAAGTAAACCGCATTTCATATTTCTAACAACGCAAAAATGTTCTATATTCAATATCCAAAGTATAATTATGTTTTAGAGAATTTTATATTTTAAGTTTATATTTTTAAATTAATAAAGCAAAAAAGCTTAAAAAAAACCATCTCCCCCTCTAGGGTGGGTGAGATGGCATACCTTGGTAGGTGAGATGGTGCATGAGTTTGTTTTAGGTTTCTATTGTAACATTTATTTCACAAATAGTTAACCGATATGCAGGAGTGAAGCACCAATGCATGCTATATAATAGATTGCAACTAGTCGTCTTTTTTATAAAAATGTTGGATTAAAAAGTTGGTTTTCCTTCAAATTTGAAGCTATTTAGTTTTTAATTGTTTTTTAAGTTAAAAGAATGTTTTATATGTCAACGAAGCAATAAATACAAATTATGTCAATGCAAACGTTTAAAAAGTTCACATACACAACCTCATTCTAAATTGTGTATTTTAATGAAAATTTGAATTTGGCTGAATTACGAGTACTTAAAAAAATATTTTGAGGGTAATATGGCACTTGCTAACACTATAATCAAGTAAAAAAATTTAGCACGGAATGCGCCATTTCACCCGCAAAAAACTGCGCCATTTCACCTTTTTTCCCATAGTTCCTATTCGTAAGCACACATAAAAAGCAGATAGAGCTACAGCTCAGATTTCACATACAATGCATAACTTATACTCTCTTGTATGTATTAGTGTATCAAGGGCATCTAAGATCCCAACGACTCACAAAATATCGGAACAAAAAAAAGAGCAAACAAAAAAATTCGAAAAAAATCATCACATGATTTGCTTTGAAATTTTTTTAAATTTTTTGTATCACAGTCAAAGAAACGAAAACTGGCTACTTCGATTTAAAATATTTAAAGAAAGCTAAAAATATTTTTCATACATTTTTAGAGCAATAAATGTACAAGATATTTAAAGTGCGCCATCCCTCCCGCCGTCCCATCTCACCCGCTTTTACCCTATACCCGAACTTTAACATGCAAGTGCAAACGAATATCTTATTTTGAGGTTAACATTCTGTAAACAAACCTTATCTTCCATTTAACCCTTTTCAATTTCAAAAACATCATAAACCCTCCTCTAAAGGACACATTGTAGGTACACAGTAAACATGTAAACGATATCAGCAATTTTCCAATTTTATTTTCAAAATCTCATTTTCAAAAGATTTAAAACCTTGGGTACCCACATTATTCCCTTTATGAATCCTAAAATGGGGGAAAAAATATGAAAAAAAAAAAAAAAAAATTGAAAATGCACAACAATGTTTTGATATCAAATAAAACCACAATTGAAGTGCAATTTGTAGAACCATTTTCATTTTTTACTTCACATTTTCCACTCCCATCACTATCATCATTGTTGTTGTTGTTTGAGTGAAAAATGGAAAAAAAAAAAATGAGAAAATGACAAAAATCTGCAATATGGCATCCCCCCAGAGGGGTTAAGTTTTTTTCTTCTTCCTTTTGGCTTGTATTTTTATGACACTTAAATCCAAGCAGCGTTTGTTGACGACAACGATGACACTTCTTCTCATAACTCTCTTTCTTTTTTTTCAAAAGGAACTATGTACAACAAAAACCACAAACAAAAAACTACTGAGTGAAGTACCTAAATAGTAGGTTTGGATGTTGTTTTTTTTTTTCTTTGGCTCTATTTTTATCTTATAACCATCATCAAGGCGTGTTGTCATCGTTCATTTCTTGAGTATCCTTTGAAAAAATGAAAAAAAAAAAAAAATTCTAAAAGTGATTTCCTTCTTCCATCACTAAGACAAACTCATAACAACCAAGCTTTTCCTTTGAAGGAAGTACAAGGATATTCCCTCTTAGGTGGTTGAAAATGTAGGCACTCTCTTTAACTCTCATCCATATAAAGCTGATGTTAGAAGGATGGAAATATAAAACTAATATTATCCTGAGGTGATTCTGTTTTTTCTTTGAATCAATTGCTGAAGTTCCCATCTGCTATCCATATTATGAAGCATCCACACAACATAAAACGGAAAAACTTGACATCCTTTTGCTTTTGCTCGAGAAGTGAAAGAAATTCGAAGAAAATTTCTTTAATTTGTCACCTTTGGTGTTTTTTTTTTTTTTTGTTTTTATTTTGGTACGTACCTATACCTGGAAAGTACTCGTTTTGGATGTATTTCTATTTTTTTTTTTTTTGTGTTGTGTCAATAAACACAATATCCACATCCAAATAGACAAATACAATATAAAAATAAAAGATTTTGATATTTGTTTCTATGAGTGCGATGTTGATTCTAACAATTTGTATAACAAATAAAATAGAAATTAACTGATTTAATTAATTTAAGAGGTTTTTGTTTGTTTTAAAAGGTTCCATCTGAATCAATGACAATAGCAAAATTATTAAAGATTCTTGGAAAATTAATTTTCTTGATAAAAATAAAAAAAAAAAATTCAGAAGAAACTTTCAAGTGCGTTTTAATAAAACTCGTGATCAAAATTCTGAAGAAATATTGAGATTAAAGTTAAAAATAATTTTTAATTCTTGTGGGCTTAAAACATTTATTTTTTTCTCTGAATTTGTCTAAGTCAACTAAATATATAAATTAAGAAAATTCTTGAAATAAAAACTTAATCAGCTTGGAGGTAATGAAAATCAAAAATTGAACGAAAATTTTCTTTTACTTCTCAATTGAATAAGCATTATTTACATTAAGGGGTAATAACACCTTGTAAACCACGGAATCGAGCGTCATTTTCATCAGCGTATAAAACAAAGAAGAAATATTATTTTCTTTTGGTGTTTGTTTAGTTTAATTAAGTATATTAATAGGTAACAGAATAGGCTAATGTTAAATTTTTTAATGATGTGAAATTTTTTAAATGGCGGTGTAGTTCAGGGGCATTTCCATGGTAACTCATGTTACATTCACAAAAATTTCCAACACATAAATAATTTTTTTTTTCAATTTTAATGTAAATTGATACGAAATTACTATCCATGAATGGAGCATAACTATTACTTTCATAATTAATTAAAAAAACTGTCTTTATTTTTAACATTTGCTTGGGAAAAATAAAAGTTTGATGGTAACTCACGTTACAAAAATCGAACACGAATTTTAAGAGTCCGACAGTATGAAGTTTTTATGTGAAATTAAGAATCTTAATTTGTTTTCAATGAAGATTCCATACATACAAAATTACAAGCTTTTAATATGAGTGACAAAACCAAACATTTTTTTCAATATTTCGAGGAAAAATTTTAAAATATTTAGGTAACTCACGTTACATTATTCTGGTAACTCATGTTACCTGCGATTTGTGGTTCCAAAAGTAAAGAAAAGATGCATTTTCACTCAAGTTTTTTTTTTAAACGAATAGTGTGTAACGAAGCTAGCTTAAATGTTAACTTATTTTAGCACTCACGAGGGGATATTGTCATCGTCACTATTAGACTCATCATATTTTCAGTTTGCTTGTTTTTCCGTCATTTTCATGTGAAATTCTTCTGTTGTTGGCAAGCTTATGCTATAAAAATGCTTTAAGATTATTAAACTCCCTGAATTTTATGTCTATCCATAAGGGAATACAACAAAGAATCTTTTCTTGCAACTTGAATAAAGAGTTGCCGTTTGTAAATAGTAATTTGCTAATAAAAAAAGTAAAAAAGACTGCATAATTTGTTCAAAATTCGTGTCCAATTTTTCATGGAATTACCCTCAGGATGATAGTAAAATCCTGTGCTCCCATCGGGCGACCAACTAACTACTACAGTTTTTAACTAATTGGGCTGAAATTTTATGTGGATCTTAAAAATACTATTCTCTAGTGAAGTAGATTTTTTTGAAATATTAAAATTTAACGATTTTATGGTCTTTTTTTCAATGAATTTTGTTTTTGGAATGAAATAATTTTTTCAAACTTATGCCATTTCTTTTAAAATTAATTTTTCAAAAAAAACCTACGTACTTCACTAGAGAATAGTATTTTTAAGATCTACATAAAATTTCAGCCCAATCGGTTAAAAACTGTAGTAGTTAGTTGGTCGCCCGATGGGAGCACAGGATTTTACATCCTTTACATCCTGAACTACACCGCCATTTAAAAAATTTCACATCGTTAAAAAATTTAACATTAGCCTATTCTGTTACCTATATTAATATACTTAATTAAACTAAACAAACACCAAAAGAAAATAATATTTCTTCTTTGTTTTATACGCTGATGAATATGACGCTCGATTTCATGGTTTACAAGGTGTTATTACCCCTTAAAATCTGCGTAAGTATTTATTTTTTAGAAAAACAATTATGTACATTTTTTGTCAGTAACAGGAGAAGACAACATCTAGTCCTGTTACTCAAATTGCGCACCCGCCTTGACTACTTGATACACAACTAGCGCAATATCATTTACTGAAGAGAAAATGTGTTTGCAAATCAGTTTAAACATCTAAAATCATAAAAAGAGTAAAAATGGTAAAAAAAATGTCAAACAAATTTTTTGTTTTTTTACCTCCTGTTTTTGACAGAACCTCTGAATGTTAAATATGTTAAGTACAAAGATATGTAGATTATATTAATAACAATAACAGTTTTCAAAACATGCATTACATTATTCATTAATTTGTATACGATTTTTAAGTAAAATAGTTCAATATTTTAGTTAATATCTGAGGCATAAATTTTGGCTCCTTTGATATTTGGGGGCCCCTTTTTGCTTCGTAACTTTTATAAGTAACGAAGGGGGCCCGTGGCATCGCCCCGCTTTCCCCAATGGTGTGTACGCCCCTGGTTAGTAATAATTTTGTCCGAATAAAATTCTGGGGTATGTAGAGATTTTTTGAGATTTTTGGAAATTTTGGAGATACATATTACAAAAAAAAATTTTTTTTTTGGGATTTTGTCCTTTGAACCGCTTTCCCCCTGGAGATTTATTTTTTAACTACATATTCGTGAGGATTTCATCCAAATGAGATTTTTTTTTTTCTGGACCTAGAGTATGTCTCCCATATATTATAAAGGAGATAATGACGTTATATATTTCTAACATGCCAAACAACTGAAGATATAACGGGCAGTAAAAAAGATATCGGGAATATTACCTACACATGTTTGAATTAAAGAAAAACAGTTGTTATAGAAACCGTTACTAAATATATTCAAACAATTTTCTTGTATAAAAGAAAAAGGTCCGAAGTAGTAAAAAAAAACGATTCTTCGTATTCGAGTTCATCACACAAAAAAACTTTCAGTAAAGTGTAGTTTAGTCTCGGCAGCAAAAAAAGTTTAATTTTGCTAATCAGTGTAAGTGAGTTGTTTTAATTTGCAAATATCTAACCACTTACTACTTAAATAAATAATTCATTTTATTTATGGTTTTGATGACAAATTGAACGTTTATAATTAAGTTCTTAGACGTTTTACACGAATTTACTGTCTCTTCGAAAAAAACACCCTTTCACCAAAAATTTTTTTATGAAAACTCTTTATTCTTGCTTTCTATCCCAAATTCAATGTTTTTACCAAATTTCATTAGGGTGACCCATCATTTTTGTTTTCACTCAAAAAAACACCCTGTTAACCATGATATTTTTATAGACACTTTAGATTCTTGTTTCTTATCTTAAAAGTAACATAATTGCTAAATTTCAATAGGGTACCACTAATATTACTCTAGTATTACACACTTTTTCGAATATACCCATATTTTCTTAACTTCTAAACAAAACACCCTTTCACATAAAAAAACTTTATAGACTCACATTATCTTAACTACCATTGGAAAGAGAACATATTTAATGAATTTCGTATGGGTACCATTTATACCATTGATTTTATCGGACTTATCGGGGATTTTTCCCTATTTCCCAAAAAAAAGTTTCTGTTATAAATGAAACATTTTTACCAAGTTTCATTGGTGTAAAAATGTTTTCCTAGTTTTTGTGGTATTAATTCCGAATTTCATGATTTCTTAAAAAAAAAAAAACACCCTTTTACTCAAAATAATTTTGTACACTTTATAGATTCTTAATTCTTATACCAACCAAAACATTTACGCCAAGTTTTAAAAATTAATAAAATTTAAGTCAGCTGTTATGATAGCTTCCTCCACACAACTTAACTCAGCAAAAAAACACCCTTTCACCAAAAATTATTTTAAGAACTTTATGATTCCTTTGTCCCTGCTTTATCTAAAACTTTCATCCCGAATTTCATCATGTTTTTCATGTTTTTCCCATGGGTTTCGGTTATATTTTACCTGTTGAAGTCAAAAAACAAGCACCCTTGTTTTCAATCGGCTATAACTTTTCTTAGAGCAATCGTATTGACTTTATTTGTATTTCATTAGATTCAGCATCAAAAAATACATTGAAAACATGTGTCATATGATGATATTCGACAAACAATTTTTTTCAGTATACTTTTGACCTTCACCCCCTCCCTCTTGTCTGCGGAAAAACACCCTTCCACCCAACTTTTTTTTATAGACTTTTTTTTTGTACTTGATTCTTATCCCAAAAGCAAACTTATTGCCAAGTTTCATGAGTGTAACAATTTTTTTTACTTTTAAATGCCTATTTTACCTGTACTAAAATGTTTTAGGAAATAAAACAATCTTTTTGTTATTTTGTCGATTTAACACAAATTATAAATTGAAAATGGTGAAAGTGGGAATAAATAAACTAAAAAAAGATAATTGTAACCCACACAACAAACAGCTTGGGTTAATTGATTATGCTTACATCTTTGATAAACAACTCTATACTTGTCAGACTTCAATTCTAATCTCGGAATAAGATCCACAAAAGTCCTTAAGCTCAAAATGGATTTCCCTTTTTCAAATTTAAATTTGTACTCAAAATTTCATTTATAATAAAAATAGATAGAATAAAAAAATGAAAAAAAAAAAAAATAAAGCATTACAAATTATTTTGAACCTGAAGTTTGTTTTTGAAAGATAGGGACACAAAATATATCCGCAAGTCACATTTAAAACTCTAAATGGGGTGGAAAATCAACTTGAAGAAAAAATTAAACTTCATTTTTGGTATGAAAAAAATTTAATAGGAAAAAAGTTCACAAAGGGCAATATAATACTATACCACATGAATAAAAAAATAAAAAAGAGTGAATATACAAGGACCCCAAGCTATGCCAACACAATGGCATGGTGTATCCTTGATATATTTTCTAAGTCGTTTAATAATTCTGCCGAAAAAAAAGTGCGCTCCTTAACTCTTGTCAACGTTAGTTCGCAGTTTTGTACCACAATTATGTGCTATATCCTCTTTCTCTCTCTCTAACCGGAAGTCATCAGTATACGGAATAAAAATTTGAAGATGTAAGGATGATGGAGTGAAAAAGTTTTTTCAACATAAAAGTTGGATTAAGAAAAAAATAATTCTCTCATATATAAATAAATTATCGTTAACTGCTTTTTTGAGATTAAAATATATTTTTATTCCAACGTTTGAATTTATATAAATTGTTTTTGTTGTTTTATTTCGGTGTATTAAATCATTAAAAATAAGTTAAATAACACAGAACGAAGTTAAAATTGTTGACGCGTTATTTAATCCAATAAAATTATGCAAATACGTGGCGATGTTTTAATTCCTTAATGTCTTTTCGATGATTTTTTGATGTTTTTAATGATCCACATGGGGAAATATAAATTGAGCTATTAACGAGGGGTTTTTAATGTATTAACAAAGTTATCCCTATGAACTTTTTGTTTTGTTGATAGGTTTAAAAGATTAAGGAAGGATATGTGTGACGCCAGTCGAACATGGCGGCTCCAGAGTTTCTAGTCGATAAGGCACGTAAAGTCAGAATGGATATTTTTTTCTTTGTGGAATTAACATGTTTTGCCTACTCGTAAAATCGAAAAGTTAGTATTTATGAGTTTTTTCTTTTTTTGTTTTGTGTCAACTTGGGATTTAAAGGACATTTTTAATGATATTTCGATGATCTGCAATGTACAAACAGTCTAGCACATTATTGAAAGTTTTATGACTTTATGGCTGTCAAGTGGTTTCAAATTGAAAAGCAAAAGTGTTTAGTTTTATGGCTTTTGCGGTAACAGGGTGCCCTTAAGCCATTGTTTGAAAAAAAAAAAATTAAAAAAATTACTAAAATTTCAGATTTATTAAGCTTTTCCACTCCACTCCAATTGTAAATTTAGGGGTTTAAAAATATTTTTTTGGCCGTGAAGTCACATTAATCATTTGATTTTATTTACTTGTAATGGGCACGTTGCAGAAATATTAATGACTAGATATTTAGACAACGTCATTTTCTGAACGGAAATTTGAGTAAATTGACTAAATTTGTTTCGATACGCCATTATTTTCAAATTTCAAAATTTACTTGCGAAATTTACAGATCCTGTTGGGCAGAAACCAAATTTCACTTTACTTTAATAAATAAATATAATTAATTATAACCGATAATGCACTTTTTGCTCGTTTTTCATTCAAATAGATAAATAATTCTGTTGTAATTAAAAACAATCATCTGTCATGTTGACAAAAAAAAAAACTTTCCTAAATATTTAGGGAAAATTTTCTTGCCTAACTTTCCAGTCAGCTTTCCAATAAAATTACATAAATTGGAAGGATTTTTTTTGACAGTTGACCAATCAGAGGCCGAGAAATTACCTAAATATTTAGTCCCTAACGTTTCTGAACCTGCCCAATGTTGAAAAAAAAATTTCGAAAAAAAAAAAAACAAAAAATCCTTCGACTCATGTAACTTCAATTCAAATCTGGCAAATAGAGACGATTTTTGATTAAATTTATTTTGATGAGAAAATTTATTTTGAGTATTTAACAACTACTAATATACATAGTTGTCGAATTAAATGTATAAATGTATAAACAAAACAATCTTATGTATATGTATAAAAACAAAAAATCACGTATACGCCGTAGTGAACATTAAAATATTCAAATTGTTAAAAGCTGCTGTATGGAAAATTTCAAAGATTTTCTGTAGAAAATTTAATCACAAATTTCGTTTTTATTCCTGCTGAATTTGCTTTTTTTTTTTCGGTGAAGTTTTTAGTTCACAAACATAACGGTATTATTAATTACACTGGTCTGCAAAATTTAACTTTTTTTTTTCTCCTTCAAATAATTTTTGATATTATGAAAGATTAGACTTTCCTTAATCTAAATCTGGTTTCAGAAAAATTCTATCAGGTACCATTTTTGTAAAAATGATTTTTGTAAAATGTTAGGAGTTTCTAAAAAATCACCCTTTTAGATTCATTTGATCTTGTATAAAATTAAAACCATTTGGTTTTGAGGATTGGACTTATTCCTCATAATATGTCATATCGATTGACACCAAATATGTCCTTCTACATTAATTTTTACTCATATTTTAAAATATTGATTGACAAAAAAAGCAGAAATATTGAAATCCTTCACTTTTTAGTAAATCCTTCATGAACAAAAACACCTTAATTAAGGAAATTAGAGAATATCAACGCCCATTATTATAATAAAATAAATTAAACAAAATTTTTACGTGTTTTGTAATTTTATATACTACTTTTCTATTTAGAAATATCTTATTTGTAATAAACCTATCGATAAACTGCCCTGTAAAGCTTCAGATTTATTTCTCCTAAAAACAAAAGTATACTTTTCTTGTAGTTTTTGATGTGCTGAGTTAGAATCCAGAGTCAAAAAAATTCTAGCACGTCAGAATTTTGAGATATTTGCATTAATGTATCACAAAATCAAGTTTTTTTTTAGAAAATCTCAAAAAAAAACTACTATATCTCAAAAACCAGAGCTGACAGAAATTTTTTGAGTTCGGATTCAAAATCAACACACTAAAGTCCATTAGAAAAGTATACTTTTGTTCTAGGGAGAAAGATATATTAATTTTTAGAGATCAGTTTCTTTATGGTAAGATATGCCAAACCCACTAAACTTACTTAAATTAAGATTTCTCGGAGAAGAAAAGAGATATTGAGAAGATTGAAACTGAATTTGAAAGAAAAAAATAAGTTATTTTATAAACCGTAACAATTTTAATTGAAAAAGATAACATTATGCCAAAATATTTCTTCGAAAACAGCAAAAAATGGGTTTTTGAGATTTTCTAACGGGAATATCTAAAAAACGTGACGTGCTAGGTCAATTCTGACTTCTGATTCGGAATCAGCATACGAAAATCCTTTCGAAAAGTAAAGTTTTATTTAAAGGAGGATTTCCTTGCAGACCAGTGTTATTATATGGAAACCATTACAAAAACAGCTCTGACGATTTCAAAAAAAAAAAAATCACTGCAATACATGCAATAAAATGTACAATTTCTTTATATTTTATACTTTTTCTTAAACGACCAAGTCAATTAAGGTGATATATATATATAAAAAAAAAGTTAACGCAGCTTTAAAATATTTCAAAGACAAAATTTTGGTCAAAATATTTTTTTTTTTTTTTGATATTCCTATAGGTAAGGTACCCCAATCCAATGAGTAAATGACATAGAATCTTTCGCGAGACAAAAAACAGAATCTAAAATCCCGAAAACGCAAAATCCCGAAAATTATATACTCATTATGAACTTTACTCAATATGAACTTAAATCCATCTAAAAGAAGAATGTCAGAAGGACTTTAAAGAACTTAACTGTTAACTCCATTTTTACGTAAATCTGTGTTACTTATGTGCCATTAGTTTAAGTGTTAAAAAAACCTTTAAAATCTTTTCTCATAAATCTACCACTATTACTTTTTTTTCATTGAAAACCCTTTATTGTTTTAATTATGTCTGCAATAAGGGAAATCTTAAGGAATTTGTTAGAGGTAGGTGAAAGAGTTGGCATTAATTCAGTTGTTTCAAAAAATAAACTCTCAAAATTCAAACAAAAAAGGGCTTTTTTCTTATAAAAGTAATTATATTTCTTTCTTTCGACCAATCACTAGTTTGAATTTGAAATATTTATAACGACTTCCGCCAGAAAGCTTATTTGAAAGAACAGAAAATACAACACATCCTGTATAACAGTTTAAAAGTTAAATAAATGAAATAAAGCTTTAGGTACTTATTTGTAGTATGGTTGGTATACTTGCTAAAAGTTAAGGCTAAAAGGCAACCTAGAAAAGCTTTCGTATTTTAAAATTAAAATGTCTGTTTTTGACTATAAGATTTGACATACAAAAAAATTTAAACCCCTTAAAAAAATTGTTTTTTAAAAGTAGGTTTGAATTCTATTTAGGCTTTTTAAGCTCCATGAAATATTTAAACACTTACCAATTTGATATATTGGATACAAGAAATTATCCTAATAAAGTGTTGAATTCTGAAAAATAAAGATTGAAAAGCAAATTAAAGACTTGCAATATAAATTCGCTTACATTAAATGAAAATTGTATTTATGTTGCAAACGGTTCTTGAAATTTTGTTAAATAGCTTATTAAAAATGAAATATATTGAAAGTTTCTTTTTATACATTTATGTGTTCTTGAAAAGTTATTTAGCTTGGAGTTGTTAATGTAGTCTATATTTTCATGAATACAAAAAAAAAAAATCAAATAAAAACAAGAATTATGTGAACGGAACCAACACTATTTTATAGATACCTACCTTCACCTTTATCACAATTTATAATAATGCTTTAAGAGAGTATAAGATTGCCTTAAGGTGTTGATGTAAGTTTAAGAGGCAATACATGAATCAGTGTTCATCCTGTATATTCCTAAACAAACTAGGTAAATAAATAATTATGTACCATAATACTTCCTGGCTACCCCAAAAACCACCCTCTCTCTGCTGTGTAGGGGTTGAATACAGAATAATATCTAACATTTATGTTAAGCATTTGTTATTGGGGGTTGAGTAAATATTTTTACTTCCTTGTAGACTACATTATTTGGCCTTAACTTTGTTGGCGGACGGCGGGTGCGTTTGCTTTTATAAGAAAAAAATCTACCTTTCGGTAAAATGGGATCTGAGAAAATAAATCTAACAAAATGTTTTGTATTTATTTTCTTTTTTTCTTTATAAATAAACAAAACACAAACTGCTTGTTTGTTTCATTTTTAGCAAACAAGAGACTATGGATAAATGTATGAATGGATATTGATATAGATTTATTTAACATTTAATATTTAATAATTTACAGAAATGTCCTTGAAAGGAAAGGAGAATGGGCAATTCTGTATGGAACTTGGACGTTCCGTGGCCAAGAACGATTTTGTTATTTTTTGATGTAGTTAAGTCTTATATACATTATGCAGAAGTTTTATCCTTCTAACGTTCTTCACAAACCGATAAAATGCATTTTTGCATTTAAAAGTTAATGCAAATTGTCTCAATGTTTAAAATTGAACTTGTATTTTAAGTGCAAGATATGATAATCTGTCATTTTCCGTGATCCTGAAGACCTTTATCTTGGATATCCAACCAATAGAACCCAAAATATTGGCTTTTTAAAACATCAATTTCGAGTCTATTTTAAGACTTTTTTCTCAATTTTTGATTTGTTTTTTCCTTTTGAAAACTCAAAAACAAAATCTTGAAGTGGTTGGCTTAAAAAGCTTATATTTTGAGTTCCATTGGTCGGATATTCAAGATTGAGGTTTTAAATCATAGAAAAAATTACATAAAATCATATTTCATAATTTAATTAAAATAGTAATTCAATTTGCCCTTCGCATATTGCTCGATGCATTAACAACACTAATATTGCAATATCTTCCATTCCAAATGCAATACAACGAAACGGCCATAGTAAAAAATTTTCCTGCGTTATAGTTCTTTCATTTGATACCAATTTCATTACTGGCCGCCAAACGTCCAATATGCCCATTCTCCTTTAATAGAAACTCTGTTTTCTTACAGAATCTTAAATTAATACATATTCCAGTAAATTGAATGTAAATAAAAAAAGGGATGTTATTGAGGAATTGAAGACTCACATAAAATGTTTTAATAGAATTGTGAAAATTCGTTCATTTTTATAAATTGCATGAATTTACTATTTTTTATGAATACGAAGATTTTTTTATTTTATTAGACTTAGATTTTGAACTGCAAATATGAATCGGATATAAAGAAGCTTGAAAAAGTGAAACTTGATGATGATCTGATTTCTTTTTCAAACTCTTCTTTGAGCGAAATACTTAATATCAAGACTCTTGAGCCAGGTTTGTAATTATTTTTTTTTTAATTCATTTAGAAAAATATTTATTGCAATTAAAAAATGTTGGCATTAAAAAAATAAAATGCACGACTGGGGTCGCACGTACTTGCTCTTGCAGTTCAAAGTATCGTTATCTTAAATAGCTATTGGAAATTTAAGATTTTGTTTAGTCGAGAAAAAAAAATCAAAAAATAAAGTTGCAAGTTAAAAAAATTAAAATTAAATTTTTTTTTTCAAAAACTTAAAAAAAAAATTTTTCAAAAACTTTTTTAATTTTTTTTTTTAATTTTTGACACTTCAAAATTATGTCTGTAAATTTTGAATAAAATTAACTCATGTTTTGATGAAATATATGAACTTAAAAAATATGTTAATTTTTGAAAAACGGCAACGCCATATTTCCGTTCTCCGAATTTTTTGAGAAAAACTAAAAACGCAGTTTTGTTAGAATCAATAAGAGTATTGCGCACACCAAATTTAATCGAAATCGTTAGAGCCGTTTTCGAAAAATTTGCAATACCTCGAAAACGTTATATGGGAGATATGCGTTAAAATGGAGATATTAAAAAAAAAAAAAAACGGGTCTAGGGAATTATGTAAAAATCATCTGTACCAAGTTTCAAGCAAATCCATCCATCCGTTTAGGCCCTAGCTCGATGTACAGATGGACGTACAGACGCACAGACGCACAGACCGACGGACGGCATGACGAAAACCACTTTTTTGATCTTCATAATCGTAATGTTGGTTTTGATTAAAACCTCGATTTTTTTTTTCTACACGAAACCAATACTTGCCCTATAGATACGGTGACCATATTTCTGGAAGCGAAACCCGGGACAAATAAAAAAAATCGTAAGATCATTTTGAAAATATTAATTTTTCAGAAAAAAAAATAAAATTTTTTTAAATGAGTTTTCATAATTTTTCCT
This sequence comes from Episyrphus balteatus, assembly GCF_945859705.1. Lineage (NCBI taxonomy): Eukaryota > Metazoa > Arthropoda > Insecta > Diptera > Syrphidae > Episyrphus > Episyrphus balteatus. The sequence continues at coordinate 156,399,125 of NC_079134.1, forward strand.
TATTTTGATATCAAGATTTCCTAAACGACTTAATGGGAGCATTTTTGATGAATTCATTTAAATCGTTTACGAAATCAGAAATCATTTTTTAATCAAAATCAGGAGAGCTGTTTTTTAACATTTTAATTTTGTTTAAATTAATTTGAAATTGTATGATCTTTAATTCAACTTTTAACTTGTATTGTCCTTAAAAGTTTATAAACTCTTCTTCTTTACTCTTTTATTTGTTGTTCATTATTCGAAAAAAAATTTCCTGGTGAAGCTTTTCAACCTGACAAACAAAACCTGGAACTAATTAATTGACTAACAATTTTAAGAACTAAAACCTAGCCTAGAGAAAATTTTCATACGTAACCAGCACAACGAAATCGTAAGAGAAATTTTTTCTTTTCGTTGCACATTACGCGGTCTAGCCAACGAAATTCTTACCTGTGCCAGTGTTGCCAGGACAGGCTATTTATAGCCAAACCGGCTCCTTCAAGTTTTCTCCGGCTCCTTTAAATTCTGATTTCCGATTTATCAAAATTTGGCTCCTTAAGTTTTCAATTTGGCGATTTTTGGCTCCTTCAAAATTAAAAACTTTTATAATAAAAGAACTTGATTATTATGATCACGCCTTAAAAGCCTTCGAAGTAGAACTATACTTCTTCGAAGTAGAATCTGACGTCTTGCTGAAAAGCGCAATTGTGAATGTACGTGCTTCCATTTTCGTTTATATATGAGGCGTTCAGAATTATAATGGGTCAAGTCCACTTCTCTTTAGGTTGGCTATTTTAAGGTCTTAAAAATTAGGGGTTTCGTTTTATGTCAAATAAAATAAAAGACATTTTGGCAATATGGAGCTATCGATCTGTGAAACATTTATTTCAAAAGTTCCTTTAGTTTCTGAGAAAAAGCTCCTCAAAGTTCAGAATAATGCACAAATTTCAAATGGACTTGACCCATTATTATTCTGAACGCATCATATTTTGTTTCCACTATTCCACAATGTATATTTGTTTTGTTATTTATTACTAAAATAAAAATTAAAGAATCTAACTTGAAGTCTGATAAATTTAATACAGAGTAATATTTATTTTTAATTTTTTGTTTATGTTATCATATTATATCTAAGTTAATTTTAAGTTGGAAAAAAATGATGAAAAAACAAAAAAAAAAGGTACAAAATGCATTATTATGAGTTTTTATGAACAATTTTTGAAATTGGCGATTTTCGGCTCCAAGACTTCTAAAATTCGGCTCCTTGCCTCTGAAATTCTCTGGCAACACTGACCTGTGCTAGAATATTTGGAGAGTTTTCAATCGTTTGTCACTCCCATTTATTTGTCCAGTCAATTTTTCTTGCTCCAAAAGTTTTTTAACTTTGGAGACATAGAAAAATTTTCGTTTTGCTTCATTAGCGTACTGAGCTGAATGCTTTATCCGAAAAATTAGAAAAAATTTAATTTCCAACCACTGTTTTCTTGTTTTCTGTACAAATACTGAAAATAGAATGTGCAAATACGGGACAGTCACGGGACAAATAACAAAATACGGGACACTTATACGTCCCGGGTTTCTTAAATAAAAACCCGGGACAAGATGTAGAAATACGGGACAGTCCCGGGTAAACCGGGACGGATGGTCACCGTACCTATATAGAGCAAGTAAAAATTGATTGCAACTGAAATAAAATTCACGACTGCGTCGCACCTACACTTGATCTTGTAGTTCAAAGTTTCGATATCTTAAATATCTAATGGAAATTTATGATTTTATTTATAAAAAAAAATATTAGGTAGGTAAGTTAAAAAAATTTAATTTTTAAAATTTCTTCAAAAACTTAAAAAAATTTAATTTTTACATTCTACACATCAAAATGATAAGAAATACCTGTCTGTTAATTTTGATGAAATATATGAACTTAAAAAATATGTCAATTTTTGAAAAACGGCAACGCCATATTTCCATTCTCGGCATTTTTTGAGCAAAAATAAAATCGCAGTTTTGTTAGAATGAATAAGATACGTACATTCATACATACATCAAATTTGATCAAAATCGTTAGAGCCGTTTTCGAGAAAATTGGAATACCTCGAAAACTTTATATGGGAAATATGTGTTAAAAAGGAGATATTAAAAAAAATAAAAAAATGGGTCTAGGAAATAACGCAAAAATCATCTGTACCAAGTTTCAAGAAAATCCATCCATTCGTTTAGGCCCTAGGTCGATGTACAGATGGACGCACAGAACACAGACGGCATGACGAAAACACTTTTTACCGACTTCCAAAAAGGAGGAAGGAATTCAATTCGTCTGTATTTTTTTTTTTTTTTTTTGTTACCTCATAACTTTGGACTGAGTGAATCAATTTTGATAATTCTTTTTGTATTAGATAGCTGTTGGCTGCAATGTGGTTCAGTTCTGGCCATAGGAACTATTAGAAAAACCATAAAACCCAGTTTTAGCCATGGAAGTCGGTTTAGTTTTTTGTTAAAAATGATTATTTGATCTTCTCCATCATCGTAATGATGGTTTTGATTAAAACTTCAATTTTTTTTTCCACACGAAACTAATACTTGCCCAAGCTAGTAAAAATTTGCATTGAAAATAAAATGTTTATTGCGAAAAAATATATTTTGCAATACAAAATTTTTTTTGAAAATATAAAATTTTCTGCATTAAGTTCAACATTATAGTTGAAATAGCTTATGTAAAGTCAAATAGTCAAAATGGTAAGCAATTAGACGAATATTCAAAAAAAATTATTTAATGCACACATCATTTTGCTTGAATTTTTTTTTTTCAATGCAGAAAATTTTGTATTTATAATAAAAAAAATTTTAATGCAAAATATTTTTATTTGCAGTAGAAATTTTATTTTTATTGCAAATATTTTTCAGTTGCAATATTAATTTTTTTTTATGCAAATATTTTTCAGTTGCAATAAAAATTTTTTTTATTTTTTTTTTTTATTTTTACAACTCTGCTCTTGACTTAGGTACTACCTATTAGTAAACGTCTTTCTTTAGAAAAATAATTTTCTTAATTTATTAAAGCATCTCAAATCCTTTTATCTAAAATCAAACTAATTCATTTAAATGTCAAACATATCAAAAAAAAAAAGGACACGTTCCAAAAAAAAAATCCACTTTTATTCACATACTAAAATATTAGATCTAAATAAACGATTCATTCAACGAGCAATAATCTGATGTTTTCTAAATAAAATTGGAAATCATCCAACTACACGCTTACTCACTCACGTGTTTTGAAAGAATTTTATACCACAGAGAGAGAAAGGAGTTTTCGAATTGAAAATGGTTGGGTTCGATGCTTCTATGAGTGCAATCACATGTTCAACTACAACACATACAATATACAGACGACTTTATATGTTGAGATGGCTTTGATGGTTGATGGCTACTGCTGAATGGTAATGGTGATGATGATGATGTGATGTCCTTTGAATAAAAAGAATTGCCGACCAACGAACGTTCGCTCAGTTGGATTAAAACGAATGAATAATCCATACCAACCCACTGTGGTGGACAAATTTACGGAAAATGGCTAATCAAGCATCAACATTCATTAGGGGTTTGCAGAATGGGGTAAAAGCTAAATTGGTGATGTTTCATGGTTTAGTGATGCAATTACATGATTTGGCTATATTCAAACACAAATTTCCAATCACAATATTCTATGATGATGGGAATAAACGTTTGTTCGATCTTTGTGTGTGTATGTGTATTTTTTTTAGATTTGGTAATGGATGGTTGGTGTCAAAGTCATGATGGGAAATATGCGTTCTCTCTAAGAATGAATCGATTTATTATACAAAATGAATTTTCAAAAGAAGATTACTATCATGATAGTGTTTTTTTTTTGCGAGAACACATTCAAATCAGAAAGATGTTTTCTCTTTTTCTATGAAATGATTTATTATTTTCAAAAGATATGCAAGGATACAGAGGAATAATACAAAAATTGTGCTTTAGAGAACTAAACTTTGAATAATAATAATTGGATATTGAGAATTGTTCAACTTCAAGTCAGATAGACCAAAAGGTTTGAGTTGTCAATTGATTGACAGTGGCTCATTTATTGATTATAAAAATGTTTATCACTAAACCATCAAAGGACCCGATAAGTATTTTTTCGAAAAAATTAAGCTTTGGAAGCTGTTTAAAAAGTGAAAATTAAATTTTAAATATACCTACTGTCGTTACTGGTGAACTTACAAGCTGCAATGAAAAAATGTTCCTTCTAAGGCATTTCTAACAAATAAGATAGTAGCGGATCAGTTGTTTAGTTATATTAAACGGCAGCGTCATAGGTTCCAAAAGCGAAAAGCATTTAATGGACTGTTGACCCGCTTGGGTAGGTTATAGTTATAAGTCTACAAATCAATTCGAACATCAACTAAATAGTGAATTCTTATCTCCTAATTTCAAAAAATTATGTTATGGATGCAAACAAATTTTTAGGAAATATTTATTTGTAAATAATGAGGAAATTTAAGTTTTTTTTTTTAAAGTTATCTATTACATATATATATTAAAGTTTAGTTTTGTTTACGTTCGCTAACCGGCCATACCGACTGACTTATTTTCTTAATTTTTTTTTAAATCAAAGAGGCATAAGAGGAGAAGGTTTAAGGCAAAAAAAATTTAAGATTTTATAGGGTAAATAGGGGTAACAAGACATTGAAAAAAGAGGCTATTTTCTAAACGGTAAGTCGTAAAGAGTTGACTTTTTTTGTAAATGATAGAAAAATTTATTCAATAGTTAAAAAAGGTATTGAAAAAATTCAAAAAAATTTCAAAACCAAGTTGTGAAGGTTTTTTTGCAGTCATACTCAAGTAGCACAAAAGTCTAAAATACACCAAAATATTTGGTGTATTTTTTGCACTTTCGTGATATACATTTTCAATATAAAAAATACACCATTTTCTCGTATATTATAAACTCCGGTGGTTTAAAAAATATACCGATTTTGGTGTATAAATGGCGCTAGTGGTATATTAAATGATCTGGTTTTTGGTGAAAATTATCCCTTTGAAATTGAAAAATACACAATAAATCTATGGATAAAATACACCATTTAAATTATTCTGATTTAAAATTTGAGCCAAAGTTTATTTTTTACCTCAAACAGTTTGATGAATTCTAATTCACACCATTTCTTATGAAATAAATGAAAATGAATTTTTATTCACTTTCATAATATTGTTATAAGAAACTAATGGTTAAATATGAATTTGTTTGCCTAATTTTAAAACGAAACACATTCTGTCTACTAATTTTAGATACTACCCCCTCTAAAAATCGAGCGCCTCAAAAATGTCGGTGAATTAATGATTTTTTTTTCGATTTTAAAAATCAGTTTTTCAAAAATTATAATTTTTTTTGTTGCTTTTACATTTTTTTAGAAGAGTTCTTTTATAATATTATACCGAAGCGAAAAAACCAAGAATTCGGGATAATTAGGTCAATAAATATACTATTATAGTAAAATATTTAATCGTTGTCTTCTTTTTTTTAATGGCGGCCATTGAAAAATATGTCGTCTCCCACTTATGCATTCTGGTGAATTTTATGTCCACAGGGTGTACTTCCTACACCAAAGAGAGTGTACAAAATATACCGTTTTGGTTGATTTCAAAATCGATTAATTTTATGCACCATTAGTGGTATATTATAAAAACAACTGAATATCGGTGTATTTTTTGCACGGAATCTTAAAAAAATGTTGAAATTTTTTACAGAAAAGACAGTGGTATAATTTGTATACCAATAATTTTGAGAAATACACCATATTTTTTCAATTTCCTCAATTTTACACCAAAATTAATGAATTTACACTGATTTATACACCAGTGTGCTACTTGAGTAGACCTTCGACAAAAGACTAATTACAGGTACGCAAAATTTTGCACAGAAATTTGAGTTACACCATGAGAAAGATATTAAAAAAAAAAATTAGGGGTCTAAAACGGATTTTTTTCATAGGCCCTGTATTTTGAAATAAAAATTTTTGAAAAACAACCTAATTTTTAGATACATTTTTGAGTAGTCTTTTATTTTTTTGGAATTTTTAAAAGTCTGCAAAAAATCTCAAATTTATAGGAAATATAGGTTTTAATCATGCGCATGCATGTACAAACTTTTGAATTTTTAAAATGATTTTTGACCGAATAACGGGAAAAAACAATTTTTTTTTGTCCCAAGTTTTTTGGCCGTTTTAAACAGTTTTTTATTTTTATCTTTTTTTCTTCAATAGATAAGTAAATGAAATTTACAGTGTAGATAGATAATGGGCAAGACTATATTTGTACAAAGTTTCAAAATCAACAGTGCGTTGCAGTGAGGGAAGTACCGTAATCTCAGTGTGTTATTTCGACGTGGTTGGCTTTAAAAAATTCTTACTTCTTTTGTAGTCATCTCAGAAATAAGATTGAACCGTCATGAGAAAGGTGAAATAATAAGCTTTCACATGATATAAAAATTTTTATAGGTTGTCATTTAAAAAAATTGATTCAATAGAGTGAGAAAAAAAAAATAAATTTTTTTTTTGCTTTGCTTGATTTTTAAGATTGAGGTATCAATAAAAAGGTAATTTGACAAATAAAATTAAAAAATTGAATAGGTATTATTTTACTTTTTATAAAAAAAAAAAACAAAAACAGACAAAATATAACATTTTTTACTGTCATGAATCCATTTGTTATCTATTATATATATTAAAGTTTGGTTTTGTGTACGTTCGCTAACCGGCCACACCGGCTAACTTATTTTGCTTATTTTATTTAAATCAAAGGGGAATTAGAGTAGAACGTTTTAGGCTAAAAAATTAATGATTTTATAGGTTAAATAGGGGTAAAACGACATTGAAAATAGAGGCTATTTTCTAAACGGTAAGTTGTAGAGAGTTGAATTTTTTTTTTTAAATGATAGATAAATTTATTGTAAGGTTGAAAAAGGTATTGCAAAAATTCTAAAAAATTTCAAAACTAAGTTGTGAAGGTTTTTGTGCAGTGAAAACATCTGGTAGAACTTCGACAAAAGGCTTATTAAAGGTAGGGAAAATTTTTTACGGAAACTTGAGTTACACGATTGGAAAGATACTAAGAAAAAAATTTAGGCGTCTTATACGGATTTTTTTCATAGGCCCTAGATTTTGAAATTTGAATTTTTGAAAAACAACAAATTTAGGGACATTTTTGAGTAGTTTTTAATTTTTTTGTAATTTTTATAAGCCTCCAAAAAATCTCAAGCTTATAGGAAATATAGGCTTTAGTCATGCGCAAGCATTTACAAATTTTTAAATTTTAAAAAATCTCAAATTTATATGTAGGAAATATAGGCTTTAGTCATGAGCATGTATGTACAAACAATTGAATTTTTAAAATTATTTTTGAACGAATAACTTGAAAAACAAGTTTTTTTTACCCAAGTTTTTTGCCGTTTTTAACATAGGCCATATTTTACATAGGCCACTTTTGCTAAAAGTTTAAAAGTGAATATTTTAAAAGTCATTTTACGAACTTTTCAAGTTTTGATTTAATTTTTTTATTGGAAATGATGGCTCATTACAGAGTCGAAAGTTAGAAATAAACACAAGAAATGGCGGAACGAAGTCCGCCGGGTCAGCTAGTTACTTTATAAATTTTTGGAGCTTAGGTCACTTGAACTTATAAATTGAGTTAGTTACTTCATTTAGAAAATTATTTTTTTTTAAAGGGACAGCAAAGCCATTAAAAAGATGAAAACTTACAAAAATTGTGGATTTTGACCATCTTAGTGGATCACAAGCTCACAATTGTTGAGCGGCCATAATTGATTTGTGATACATAGCTGGACAAAATTATTAAATCGTGTTAAATAGACTTTTTTTCTAAACAGTTTTAAACAAATGAATGTGAATAGATAAAATTCTATAAAAAAAGAAAGATTTTTTTAAAAAGAAATTTATGTATAATTTCTGCAAAAAGTGGGTCAAAATAGTGAAGAAAAAAATGCATATTTATAGTATTTGAATTTATGTTTCCAAAAACATATTTTCTGATTGGATATATTTAATTATTTTTAAAACGCTTGAAAAAATCTCAATAAATAAGAACTCTATTGTTTTTCATGAAAAAAGAACATTTTTTTCGTCAAAAATGTTAAAAAAGTTGATACCTGCTCATACAAAAAAAAACTGTCTTTTCGATCTTATTTGGCAGTTTTTTTTTGAAAATTTTGGCTTCATTTTGAAAAGTGAAAAAAGTTGTACGGCGGTCGAGAAAACGCGAAACATGTGAATAGATAATCTTAGTAGGAACACTCCAAAAAATAATAATTAAGTAGTTTTAGGCCGGAAAAATGCAGAAAAAATAACTTTAACTCTATTTGAAAAACTACAATAATTTTTTTTTTAATTTTCAGAACTTCTGACACAATTTATTTTTTTTTTCAATAGTTACAATGGTGATAATTCAATATTAATTGAGGTTCTTAACTTGCAAATATAGAGTAAAAATAATTTAAAAAAATTTCGACATCAAAAGCTACGTAGCGTTTTTAATCGTCAACCGAATTCATAGGAAAATTAAAGTACGACTTCATATTTCTATCAACTGTTGAAAAGAACCAACTTTCAAGCCTAATTTTCACGAATCCGAGATAAAGACACAAAAACAACACATATTTTACTGTTATTCATTGTATTGCGAAGCTAAACTCATAATTTCAAATCAAAGGGCTAAACTTTTTTGTTTTAGTTTTGTCCTGATAGATTGGCGATTTACCACACTGTGCGTAGGTACTTTCTCTTCCAATTCAAAGCACTTTTATGTTAGATTACTTGAAGATTTTAAGAGCTGCCTCTGTATTTATTAAAAAAAAAATTGTTTAATCAAAATCGTTAAAAAAAAAAACTAAAATTTGATTTTTATTAACAAAATCTTCGAAGCCGTTTTCAAGGTACCTACCGTTGTTTTTTGTCCTAAAAAAATTAATTCCAAAAATCTTTCTGTACAGTCTTGAAAAACTACTAGGTATATGTATACTAAGTTTGAATTGAATCAACCCATCTGTTCTGGCTGAATCTTTTTTTATCGCATTCTCTATCAATCGTTATTGTTAGTGAGTTTGACTTAGATACAAAAATCGATTGCTCTGATATTGATATGTAATTCCACCAAAGGCTAGGGGGTGCATTTACAGTAATAGTTCAAAGTTGTCAAAAAAAGACCTCTCAAAAAAGACCTCTTAAGCCCCATTTAGAAGATCGTGATGACCTACCGTTTCTATTGAGTAGCGTTACTGAGTTTTCATTCTTCGTATATTCACAAAATAAGACTCACATAAGTATTGATTTGTCGTAAAAAATTAGTTTACGACAAAACTCATTTTTGGTAAAAAAACATCATAATTTGAAAACTAAAACAAATAAGAGAGTTTTGACTTAAAAAAAATAAGAAGAAGATATCCCCCAAAAAATCCTATTAAAAATTGAAAAACTTCATCGCTGTGTTTTTTTTTTGTAGTATAGCGTTAACCATAAATTGCGATTTCTCAGAATTATAAAATTGGTGTTTACGACAAAACAATTCTCGGGCGACGCTATGGCAAGTCAAAAACGTAGCATAATCATTCACACCCCCAAAACTCTTTATATTCCAACAAAGATAAGTTAGAAATAACATCGATTGTTATACGATCTGAAAGGAAGAATTTTAAATTGATTTTAGTCTAGAAACAGCTGTTATTATCGAAAACAGTATTTTTTGAAATCAGTATTTAGAATTATGATTGCTATACTACCGAAAATTTTTATTTTAGGAGGCGAACAAAAATGATCTCAATGTAAACCGAATTTGTTAAACAACTCGAGAGTTCAAATAACCTTTACACCACAGCAAATGTATAAATAAAGGTCACTTAAATCTTTTTTAAATCAGCATTTAGAGTTTCCACAAATATTGCAGTAAAATGATTAAACATTTTACACATATTTTCAACTTTGAAGAATTTTCTAAATTAACTATATTCCAAAGGCAGAAAACGACAATGCAATTTTCCATTTTGTTTGTCAGCAAATATTCAAATAAACAACAAACTATATCTCCTGACTGCAAATATAACCTCAACAAACTATCCTACAATTTTCATAACCATTTTCATATTAAATTCACGTACAAATAAATAAAAGAAATCCTTCCGCAGTAGAATTCCTTTCCATTTTTCTTCTTGACCTATTCAACTTAAAAATATAACAAGGAAAAATTCTGAACCATAAAAGAAGTATAAAACCAATGCGCAATTGCACAATCATACTTACCTACCTACAAAACACCCATCATATAGCAAACGGAAGTCCGCTAAGGAAGACATATAAATATAAGTTTAGATGTATAATTGCCTACAATTAAATTGGACACTTATTGCAAAAGTAAAATATTGAACATACAGCGTTCTCAAGGAATTTTTTCTTGTAAAAATGTTCAACGGTTAAGAAAAAGTAAAAAAAAAAAAATTAAAAAATTCTTTTCCGTCATTGCGGAAAACCTATTGTTCTCTTTCCACACAACTTTCTTCCGTCTACAACCAGCCGAATGGAGTGGCAGCTAGCATTGCCACCCTACAAAACCACAAGAACAACCCTAACCGCATCCGCGGCCATTAAGTTTCTTTTTTTTCTTATTTTTTTTTTATTTTTTAATTTTATTTTATTCCTCGAGGTGTTTGACAAGAAAATCCGCCAATTTGTTTTCCACTCACTTGAATTTTCCTTTCAGCGCATTCTGCTAACTTTTTGGGTGTTGAAATGTTGGTGCTGCTTTACTTCATTTTCTATAATAAAAGGTTGAGCAATTTAATAGTATAATACTCGTACTCTACGTTGTAGCGTAAAACACAAAAAGGACGAAAAATAAAAAATAAAATATATAACATTTCAACTGCAAGGACTTTTTGACTTAAAACAAAAAATAAATAAAAATAAAAAAAGCAAAAAAAAAAGTAAAAAGTATAGCTCCCTTTTAGCTCTAAAGTTCAACTTTCTAATTTTATAGTCAAGAAACCGAAGGGAAAGTGCATTTTGGAGCAATGAGTTCCTTGAAAAAAAAAAAAACATCTCTCATAATGAAAGTATAGCAACAATTCCAATGTCTTACCCCATCAATGTTAGTAAGGACACAGAAAAAAATAGTTAAGGAAGAGAAAATAACATTATTAACGCTATTGCTCGTTCTGAATGTCAATCAAAGCGTTGTTCCTTTTTTCCTTTTTATGTTGTGTCCTTACAGAGACGTGTCCTGCGGTTGTTATAGTTCTTAAGTTAATATAAATGTATATTCGTGAGGCTATATAAGCTTTAAAGGAAGTGCAGCAAAATGGCTAGAATGCCAAGGCTTACATTTTAAGTTGGTCATTACATTTGATTTAGGTGTTGTGTTTGGTTTTGTTTCTTCAACAAAACCTGAGTTTTCTCATTTTCTTTGGTGTTAAAAACTATGACAGTGGATAAATTGTTAGTGGAGACGTAGAACTATTTTCTTTATATATAATATTCACAATAATGGTTGTGAAATAGCTAAGAGGGTGATTGTCCTTTGGGTGCTAGTAATGTAGGTCAATTGTAGGCACCGGTGGTGGTGGCTTATAAGTGTGTAATAATGGAGGTAAGTTGAAAAATGTTTTACACAAGCCGATGGTAAATAGTTGAAAGGCTTATACACTAGAAAACGTGTAAAGCCAAATGGGAACTAGGTAACTTGGGTAGGAGAAACAAAAATGTCAGATGAAATGAAATGTAAATGGGAGAAACTAAGGTAATTTGGAACTTGTCTTTGTGATGATGTGAGTTTAAGTGTACCTATCATGAGATTTAGCAATCAAATTTTTTTTAATTAAAAATTACATGAAAAAAGGTTTTGTAGAAATTTCTGTATATTTCCGCAAAAGAAAACCTTTAAAAATCTGTCCAAGACAAAAAGATACAATTTCTTTATAAATAGATTTTTTCGAAGCCTTTCGAAGCACTGAATATTTTCTTGTAACGTAAGGTTTTTCAACGTTTTTTGAAGACCTTTTTTTAAAGAATATTATGTAGATAATTCGTTGAAATGAAATAAGTGTAATATTTACCAAATACAAAAATTTGTGTTTCATACAAAAAAAAAAATTTAAAAATAAACTCAAATTTTACCTAAACATGTGTTTTTGAAATCAATAATTTTTGGCTTTTTTAATTTTGATGCCAAATTCCAATTTGAAAAGAAAAATGTGGCTACAATTTGTTTTAATATGTAGGAATTATTTTTCTGTGAACCAATCGCGAAAGTAGAAATTCTGAAGGTACTCTTTTCACAGTTCCTTTTTTGTCTTGTGTAGTTATTTCAAATTCAGCATTTACTCTTTTTACTTGCGATATAGGTACTACATATAGGCTATATTATGCATTCGTAAAAAAAAAAGTTGAGATAACATTTTTCCATGACATTACGATTATAGAGAATGCCAAAAAAGTGTGTTTCCAGGAAGTCCGTCTGTCAGTCTGTCTCTATGTAAACGATGCTACAGCCTAAACGGATGGACCAATTGATGTCAAACTTGTTATGCGGCGTTATTTGCCGACTCTCCAGAGGGGTTTTTGGAATTAATTTTTTTGGACCAAAAAAACGGTACTTGTCATATACCGATTTTAGTAAAATTGAAATTGATCGAAAACGGCTCCAACGATTTTGTTTAAAAAATTTAAATGTAAGTTTTAAGACAAGGTCTATCTTTGAACAAAAAAATTTATTTTGAAAATCATTATGACGGTACCTGCCATAGAACCGTTTTTTTGAAATCCGATTTACTCCGAAACTTCTAATTCGATTTGAACGAAACTTTTTGTGAAGAAGCATTTATATAAATTTATTATAAGCCAAAAATAAAATTTTGAACAAAATAATTTTTGGATTTTTAAAAATATTTTGAAAAATCAAACTAAGAAACGGGACATTGAATTTTTTTGAAATTTTGTTTTTAGATGTTGATTAGTGGTTTCTACAAAATGGCATACCAATTTTATTGTAAAACTTTTTTTTTTAATTATTTATAAAAAATTAGTTTTTTTAAAAACGGCTCTAACGATTTTGAATTTTTTTTTTTCTAAAAATGCACATTAATATATCAAATAACACTGCATACTTGTTTTGGAGGGTAATTTGATTTCAGATTTTGTTTTTATTTTTTTTAAAACCAATTTTATGTTTTTTTTTTTTTGTTCTTATACCTACACCTACATTTATGCCTATATTTCCCAAATTTCTATATAAAAAGTATTAAAAATTTAAGCAACTTGAACTCTTAGAGCAAGTTCGTGCGACCCCAGTCGTGCAATTTATTTAGTGAGGTATATGGATGATTTCGGTAGTAAAATATTCAACAGAAAACAAAACATTTTGAAAAAAATAACGTATACACCATGGTGAACCTTGTTATTTTTTTTAACTTCAAAATTGCAAATATGTTCGTTTTTAGTATTAAACATTGGATCTTTTCAAAAATTTTTGGTTGTGGTAATTATCTTCGTTTTGTGTAACTTTTGTATATCTCCTAAATTATTAATCGTGAATCTTTTGCTTAAGAGCAAAAAAAAAGAATTTAGAATTTTTTAACTCATTACCTCTTGTTTGTATGTCCTTATCTAATTTGAAGTACATCTACATATTTGAAAAATAAAATATGTCAGAACTTCTGGTAGAAAATTGTGCTATAGTAAAAAAATATTACGCATACACCACAGTGACCATTTTCAAAAGTTTTGATATTCTAATAAAAATAAAATGGACGACTGGGTCGCACGAACTTGCTCTTAGAGTTAAAGTTGCTTAAATTTTTAAGACTTTTTATATAGAAATTTGAAAATAAAAATAAAATTCGTTAAAAAAAAAAAATAAAATAAATCTCTGAAATCAAATTGCCCTCCAAAACAAGTATGCAGTTTTGATTGATATGTTAAAATGCATTTTTAGAAAAAAAAAAATTTCAAAATCGTTAGAGCCATTTTTTAAAAAACTAATTTTTTTAAATAATTTTTTGGAAAAAAGTTTTAAAATAAAATTGGTATGCTATTTTTTAGAAATCACTAATCAACATCTAAAAACAAAATTTCAAAAAAATTCAATGTCCCGTTTTCGACCCTTCTGGAGAGTCGCCAAATAACGCTACATACCTAGTTTGACATTAATCGGTTAATCCGTATAGGCTGTAGCTCTTTATACAAACAGACAGACAGACAGACAGACGGACTTCCGGGACCCACTTTTTTGGCATTTTCTACCATCGTAATGTCATGGAAAAATGTTATCTCAACTTTTTTTTTTGTACGAATGCATAACTTGATATATAGTACCGATATCGCAAGTAAAAAAAAAGTTAGGATAGTACTAAATTCTTATTGTCTAAACATTTTGCGGAAAAATATTTTCTGTTCTCATTTGGAGGTAGGTAGAAGACCTCATTTTTGAAGTGGTTTTTTCAAAATATGATTTAATCAGTTAAAAAACAAGCCTATTTACTGCAATTTTACAATGTTCAAAATATCAGTACGGCGGGATAACGGATTTTCTTTTTGTTTTTCTCAAAAAATGACTTTGTACCTATCAAATATCGTTCAATATTAAAAATTTCATGAGAACAACAAAGGGTAAAATTAAGTTTAAAATGATAAAAAGAAAAGGGATGATTCGTATTGAATGTACTCTCCTCTTCTTCTATTACTATTTAAAATGACTAATTTATAAAATGTTATACAATTTTGTTTTCCCTGGTAAATTTTATTTCTATTGCGGATTTAAAAAACATGAATTTGAAGCATGACAAAATACTCGTAATACCTCATTACCATAAATTAATTATAATCATTATTTGTTGCACAAAAAAAAAAACAAATTGGAAAACGATTGAGAATGAACATTATATTTTATAAAATTTTTCCAATGACAAGGTCTCTACCACTTTCATACATTTTTTTTCATAATTCTTATTGATTTTTGTCTTTTCAAATAGCAACAACCATTGCCATTAAAAAAATATAAAAAAAAAAATGTAAAATACCCTGAGAAAAAAAAAAATAAAAAAAATAGTAGCATAAAATGTCCACAAAATGCCACCATTGTTGTAGCTATACAATATACACAGTTATTATTATTACACATTCCACAACGGCTTATTCGCGCAAACAATGACCGTTTATTGTGACACACACAATTGCTTTGGTAAATATAATTTGAAACAATCACGTTGTTTCACGATGAAGACGTGAAGAGAGCGAACACGAAAGGATGGATAAAAACATGTAAAGTTTAAAATTGCTGCAGTACAACATTAAAAAATATATAGCTTGATATATATGCAAATACAATAGGTATATGATAACCAACAAAAGACCTACATAGGTAGTGTGTCACCGTGAAAATGGTTTCTTGTTATAGTCTTGTTAGAATATTATAGAACATACTAACCATGTCCTACCTTATAGTTCTCAATAATATAATTGACAAGAAAATGTATTATAATATTCAATACATGCAAAAGTGAAGGAAATCAAAAAAATATAGGAAACCAACATCAAATAACAAGTATTAAGACACTAGGTAGGGTAAAAATGTCCAATAGTTTGCAATTTAATTGTGTGTAACATGTAGTTGGCAGCTTCTCAAAAAGGTTCTTTCACTAGGTTAAATAAAGTTTATTTTGAAATTAAATTATTATTTTTGTATTCTAAACCCTAATTTTAATCGAATTTTTGGTAACGAATTTTGAACAAAATTATGAAAAGATCGAACATCTTCTAAATTAACCAATGATGCACAACAAAAAGTGTATTTGTCTCATAAAGAAATATTAAAATCATCTTCTTAAGTAAAATTGACGAAAAAGCTTTATTCGAAATTCCGAATTTAAGTTCCAAATAAAAATAAAATGCACGACTGGATCGCACGAACTTGCTCTTAGAGTTCAAGTTGCTTTAATTTTTAAGACTTTTTATTTAGAAATTTGGAAAATGTTGGTTCGTTTGAAAAAAAAATAAAACAAAATCTGAAATCAAATTGCCCTCCAAAACAAGTATGCAGTTTTGATTGATATATTATGATGCATTTTTAGAAAAAAAATTTTCAAAATCGTTAGAGCCGTTTTTAAACAAACTAATTTTTTGGAAAAAAAGTTTTAAAATAAAATTGGTATGCCATTTTGTAGAAATCACTAATCAACATCTAAAAACAAAATTTCAAAAAAATTCAATGTCAAGTTTTCAAAAAAAAAAAAAAATTCAAAATTTTTTTAAAAATAAAATTATTAAAATTATATAAATGCTTCTTCACAAAAAGTTTCGTTGAAATCGAATGAGCCGTTTCGGATATAATTAAAAAAAAAAAAACGGTTCTTTGGCAGGTACCGTTAATAATGATTTTCAAAAAAAAAATTGTTTATTAAAAGATAGACCTTGTCTTAAAACTTACATACATTTAAATTTTTTAAACAAAATCGTTATAGCCGTTTTTGGCAATTTCAATTTTACTAAAATTGGTATATGACAAGTACCGTTATTTTTGGTCCAAAAAAATTAATTCCAAAAACCCCTCTGGAGAGTCGCCAAATAATGCTACATACCAAGTTTGACATCAATCGGTCCATCGGTTTAGGTTGTAGCTTCGTTTACAGACAGACTGACAGACTTCCGATACCCATTTTTACTTGCGATATAGATAGGTACTATAGGGCAAGTTTAGGATTCGTAAAAAAAAATCGAACTCGAGATAACAATTTTACATAACATTACGATGATGGAGAATGCCAAAAAAGTGGGTCCGGCAATTCTGTCTGTCTGTATAAACCTCGAGCTACAGCCTAAACGAGTGAAGTGATTTTCTTCAAACTTGGTAGTTAGCAGTTTTTGGTGATTCCCTAGAAGGGAAATTGAAATTTTTTTTATGACCAAAACTAACGGTACCTGCCATATAACGAAAATAGAAAAGTTAATTTTTTTCAAAAACGGCTTTAACGATTTTGATTCAAATTTTTGTATATACAAAAGCGTTAAGATAAAGGTAAAAATAAAACTTTAGAACATTTTCAAAAAGTACAGTTTTGGATTTTTAACCATTTTTTTTCTAAAAATACTTTTTTATGCAAGTAATAAAATGGCATACTTGGTTTTTTTAAAACGGTGTTTCTTAAATAAAAACTTCAACATTAGAGTTACTTTTAGCATAAGAGCAAGTAGGTGCGATCCCAGTCGTGCATTTTATTTTTTTGGCATTCTTTTGCTATCTTTTTTTTGTACGAATGAATAACTTGATATATAGTACCTATATCGCAAGTAAAAAACTACAACACAATAATATCTGATAAATAAACGTTGTTTCTTCATCCAATTGAAAGTAATAAATCTACAGGAAGTGTCAGATTTACTAGTATTAATTAAAAAAACAAAACTTTTTATATAAACAATTTAAGTTTTTGTGATTTATGTATATTATTTTGAATTAAGATTTTGATAAGAAAATTTCACAAAACTTGTTCGTGTTATTAAACTTATGATCAAATTATATTTCTTTGGTGCTCATTGAGGTTCTAATCTTAAAACATTCAGTCAGATATGCGTTATCGATTGTCTTGTTTCTATGACAATAGTAACAAAAAATATAAATATGGTACCTACTTAAAACTGGCGTGAGTTTTTGACTGGCAGGCAGTAAGTCGCCAACTGTTTTATCCAGAATTACCTATGCTTTACTCAAAACAAACACTTTACTATTTGAATGTTGTAACTCGTCTTAGTTTACACAACTTTTTCACATCCAAACCAATAGCATTTTTTCCTGCGTCGTGGACTTGAAAAAATCGTACAAACGTGAATAATGTCTCTTTCTGGAAGCAAATTGGTTGTCTCTGTTTATATTTCAGGTATATTTTGTTTAATTTTAAAGCAGCCTTAAATTCAAAATTAATTTAAAAATTTTAAGAGCAAATTTTGATCAATGTGAAATTAAAAAAAAAGAGGTTGTCTGTAAAGCCGGTTTACGGACGATGATTTTACGTGATAACGTCGTAAGAAAACAGGTTGTGTGCTTTTAAAATGAGTGAATTGAAGCGTTTATTTATTTCAAACAATCATAATTTACAAGAAAAAGCTAAAAAAAATTACCTTTCTTACTTTTCTCATTATATTAATTTTTTTATTTTTAGAGCTTACAAAAAAATCTATACAATTAAAAAGCCAAATATTTCTTCTAAATAATAAAAACATTTTTAAATTTTTACAATGCGCAAAAAGTATTAAAATAATTTAAAAAACAATCATTTCTTATGAAAAAAGTGAAAAAAATCATTTCCATCACTCAAAAATTCATTTTTTTGATATAACAACCTATACCTAATAAATTTTATACCACCTGAAAGCTTATTGCTTTAGCTCAAAATATATATATCGATCATGTCTATTAGGCATCTAAAAAAAGAGCTAGAATTTTTTGAACTCGATCAATTTTCATCAAAAAAAGCAAAAAAAAAAAAAAAACATATAATTTTATGTTCTCACGCTATTGAATCAATTGTAGACAACCTATAAAAAATTTTCAATCATGTAAAAGCTTATAATTTCACCTTTCATATGACGTTTTAATCTTATTTCTGCGATGCGTAGAAAAAAAGTTAGTATACAGTTGTTTTGAGGTATTTCGCAAGTTTTTTAATTTAACATTGTGTAGCTTGTAGTGAATGTACAGTTAAGTATGATATACCAAAAGAAAGGTAACATTATCAGGATGCTCAAGAAAGTTAAATTAAATTTGTATTTGCTTTAGATCAAAAGATAAAACCTGTTGAATAATAAAACTTTATTTTACCGTTATCTCAAAATTCTGACTACAAAATTGATTGAAATTGCACAGATATAGTCCTGTCTATTATTTATCTACAATATTTCATTTATTTATCTGTTGAAGAAAAAAGATAAAAATAAAAAACGGTTAAAAAGGGTAAAAAAAAACTTGGGACAAAAAAAACTTGTTTTTCCCGTTATTCGGTCAAAAACCATTTTTAAATACCAATCTTTTGCACATGTATGCGTACAGTCATAGACTACATGTTCTTTAAGCTTGAGATTTTTTTAATGCTACAAAAAATTAAAAAAAAATAAAAACTAATCCAAAAATACCCCAAAATAAGTAGGTGTTTTTCAAAAATTCATATTTCGAAACGAAGAGACTTAAAAAAAATCCGTATCATACCCCTAACTTTTTTTAATTATCTTTCGAATGTCGTTTTTAAAATTGTCAAAAAAATTCCCCTTCCTATAATCACTACTTTGTCAAAGGTCTACCTCATGTTTTAGTTTTAGAAAACCATTAATAGCTTGGTTTTGATTTTTTTTTTAAATTTTTCAATACCATTGTCAGTCTTGCAATGAATTTATCTATTGATTAAAAAAATTCAACTCTTTACATTATCGCGTTTAGAAAATAGCCAATTTTTTGAAATTTTGTTTTACCCCTATTTACCCTATCAAAAGATGGAATTTTTAAAAATCCTTCAAATGTATTTAACTTTAGGTTATTATCTTTCAAACAAGTTATAGAAGATTTTTGTATCTCTAATAGTTTATTTTTAATTTTTAATTGAAATTTTTGCCGCACTGCGAAAGTGCGAGAATGGAACGGGAGAAAATGGCGTCACTTTTTTGTGGTGGCTGCCATGGTTCATCGATTTATAAGACGTTATTACGTCAAAATAACTAAGGATCGAGTCATACAAAAAAGTAGTGAATTTTTGAAGAAAGTAACATGCAGAAAAACAAAATTTTTATACATTTTTCTAAAAAACCTTTATTGTATGGAGAGCAATCAATATGATTTACAGGATTCTTACCACAGTTTAAAAGTTTTACGAAAAAAATTAAATTCTTTGAAATTTGACGTCTAGGTTATACCTTTTTAGTGGTCAAGATTATTGTTTATCGGCATTTGCATGAATGTGCTAATTTTCTCAATTATCAAAAAAGGATTAACTTAAGAAAAACAACAATTTTTTTCTTTGCAGCAGACAATTTTCTCAACTTCCTGTGTTTGCAACAGATTAAAAAAAAAAAAACTACCAAAACAGAACCAAAAAACTACATCATCTCGCTCAAATTGCTTCCCAACCACCATCCAACGATTTTAATGAATCCATCTGTGATGACTATTCTCTGACACAGAGTGGAGCAGCAGCAGCAGCAGCAGCTACCGCCATTGCCACCACAACAACCGATTTTCCTTCGCATTAGAATAGCAATCAAAATGAGCGATCCAATGAAAACTCCACGAGTATGTATCGGTGCTGGTGTTGTTATGGCCCCCGAGAACAATGACAACAATCTGGTTGTGGCTGTGACTGATTCAAATGCAAAGAAAAAGGATGTTGTACGTTTCGATACAACCAAGGATGCGCTCTACGATGAGGACAATGACGAGATGAGGGATAAAATACGCGAGGAAATTAGAAGGTGAGTTTAGAAGAGAGAATCTTTTTTTGTTTGAATTAATAGGATTTAATTTGTAGGGCAGAATATTGTCTTATTGTTAGAAAATTCTATTGTTGTCCCTCAACAAGACTGAATGTTGATGATTTTTCAGAGAAATTATTATGAATGGGGACAAATCAGATCAGTTTTTGGTTGAAGGAACAAAAAAGAATATACAATGAAGAAATTAATTTGAGAACAGAATTCAGAAAAGCTCTTTAACTTGTGATTTTAATTTTGTCTGCTGAAAGTACTGTATTGTACTCAATATTTAATAAATTGTACTGAATGATTGTACATTATTCTTTCTATTCTCTTTATTCTTCAATTTAAATAAAAGTACTGTATTGTACTGAATATTTGGTAAATAGTTCTGAATGATTGTACATTATACTTTTTATTCTCTTTATTCTACAATTTAAAAAAGTACTGTATTATACTGAATATTTGCTAAATAGTACTGAATGATTGTACATTATCCTTTTTACTCTGCTTATTCTCCAATTAAAAAAAAGTTCTGTATGGTACTGAATATTTCCTAAATAGTACGGAATGATTGTACATTATCCTTTTTATTCTCTTTATTCTCAAATTAAAAAAAAAAGTTCTGTATGGTACTGAATATTTGCTAAATAGTACGGAATGATTGTACATTATCCTTTTTATTCTCCTACTTTAAAGAAAATTACTGTATGGTACTGAATATTTTCTAAAAAGTATTGGATGATTTTACATTATCCTTCTCGCTCTCCTTATTCTTCAATAAACAAAAAAATACTGTAGGGTACTGAATATTTGCTTATTAGTTCTGAATGATTGTACATTATCTATTTTAATCTCCTTATTCTCCAATTGCAAAAAAAAAGTACTCTATGGTACTGAATATTTTCTAAATAGTACGGAATGATTGCACATTATCCTTTATATTCTCCTTATTCTGCAATTGCAAAAAAAAAGAACTGTATGGTAGTGAATATTGGCTTAATCGAACTGAATAATTGTATATAATCCTTAAATTTTGTTAAATTTTGTTAAATTTAGTTAAAAATATCAAAAGATTTTGCATGACATTGACCATAAACACTTTTTTTTACAAATATAATCATTTTATTCCCAACTCATCGAAGCAAAAAAATTCTAGTTCACCGTTTTAGCATAAAAACTACTCTAAAGTACAAGAGTCTTCAGTCTTCTCTTTAAAATTTTATACGATACAAAAAAAAGGAAAAAATAAACTAAACCACCTTAAAAATGTACACAAAAAAAAAACAACAACAACAAAAAAAATGTAACGATCAACTCTTATAAATTGTTATCCTATGGTAACCTTTTTGCCGCGAAAGGTATTTTTATGCCAAACACTTTGCACAGAGTTAAAAAGTCCTTGAGTGTTTTTCTCGACATCGACGTCGTTTTTGTTGTCATCGTCCTTTCCTTCTGTAAAATATCTCTCTCATTTTGCTATAGACTCATGGTCTTCTTGGTCTTCTACTTGCCTCCTCTCGGGTCTGGTTAAGTCTCATGGATGGATGATAATAATAACAATAATAACCTATTCGAGTCATCGTCGTTGTTGGTTTTGTTACCATAGATATATAACGATACAAAAAAAAAAATGAATCTCCATCGCCTGGGAAATAAAATTAAAAGAAAAAAAAAAAAAGGTTTACAAAACATAGCCTGAGGTTGTCGAATATAAAAATTCCACCCAAAATAACAACTTTCTCCTTTCTCAGCTTTCTGACTTTGAGTTCGAAAAAACAAACTTTATCCTAGAAGAAAAAGGGTATGATAAGAATTTTTTGTTCAACGATTATTATAGGTTGTTCTTTTTTTGTGGTGAATGTTGGTGATCCATTTACTTTTCTGAAGACCGTCTCTATGACGACTTTTGAATAAGAAAAAGAAGACACATAAAGTTAAATAGAACTTCTTTGATTCTTTTTTCATGGCAATAGAAATGGAGACAGAGTTATATTCTAAATAGGTACATATTTCATTTTGTAATGAAATGAGTTACAAACAAAATTCACTTTTTTTTCCTCAATATTTGTTTTAGAGAGGGTAAAACCAATGATTTTTTGTTATAATGTTCTTAAAGCAATCTTTGTATTTAAGCTGATGAAATCTTCTTATTATATAAAGACCTACTCTACTCATTCTTTTAGAATCTTGTTTGAGATATCACTTATTTATATCCTTCGAAGCATTTAATACCACTGAAATTGAATTTCGCTTAGATAAAATCCACGACTGGTTCGCAAGAACTTGCTCTTAGAGCTCAAGTTGCTAACATTTTTACTTACAAATTTGGAAAAATTTATATATTTTTTTTTTTGTTCTTTAACATAAATTTCTTTCAGAAGAAGAAGATTGGTTTTATAAACAAATTCTATATACTACTGAAATCAGTAAATTCAGTAGTATATAGAATTTATATTATAAAACTAATCTTCTTCTTCTTTATTCACTCTAGCCAGGCGACGGGCAAAAATTCAAAATTCAAAAGACCCGTTAAAAATAAAAACTTAATTTATTGAAAAAAAAAAATGTAAATTAAAATTGGTATATGCCATTTTGGAGGTACTTACTACTCAACATCTAATAAAAAATGAAATGTCCCGTTTTCAAAATTTTGATTTTTCAAAAAAAAAGAATCAAAAATTGTTATTTTTTAAATATTTTTTTATTTTGCTCAAGCACCAAATTGGGGGTGGATTTTATGGACTGAATCTCAAAGTACAACATTTTTTTCCCATTTTTAAGAATTCGAAAACTGTTTTAAGCTTTTTTTTTATGAACAGTTTTATTGTTCTATTTATTATGCTGAATCAAATAAGTTTTTATTCATCAAAATCAATTAGAAATATTTTTTTCAAAACACAAAATGTAGCCTCCGAATTCTAAAAAAACGGGGAAAAAATGTTGTACTTTGAAATTTAGTCCATAAAATCCAAACCCATTTTGGTGCTTCAGCAAATAAAAAAATATTTTCAGAAAGAACAAGTACCTACTCCTCTGTTTAGAACTGTACAAAAATCTGAAATTGACCGAAAATTACTGAGTTAAAATCGTTGAAATGTGAAAACATTATTTTTATTTTGTAACACAGTGAAATTAATCTTATAGTAATCTTAAGCATGAGGGTCACAAAGGGCGTTATGGAATATTGCCATATTAGTGGAACACAAATTAATAGTGAACCTCCTAACCGAGGTGGGAGTTTTGCATTAAATATACCATAGATATGAGAAGGGTCATAAGAATTTGAGTCATAAAAAGAAAGACAGTTTTAAAACAGTTTGCATTTCATATTTATAAAATCTTTATTGCAAGTAATAATATGAAAGTTATTTTTAAAATTACAAAAAAAAAACAACTTTTTTAAATTGTGAAGAAGCATTTATATATTTTAAATAATATAAACCAATAATAAAATTTCCAACAAAATAATTTTTGAATTTTTGAAAAAAAAAATTTTTTTTTTGAATAATCAAATTTTCGAAAACGGGACATTGAATTTTTTTGAAATTTTGTTTTCAGATGTTGATTAGTGATTTCTACAAAATGGCATAGGTACCAATTTTATTTTAAAACTTTTTTTCCAAAAAATTATTGATACCTAAGAAACAACGATTTTGAAATTTTTTTTCTAAAAATGCATCTTGATATATCAATCAAAACTGCATACTTGTTTTGGAGGGCAATTTGATTGCAGATTTTATTTTATTTAAAAAAAAATGAATTTTATTTAAAAAAAAATGAATTTTTTTTTGTACCTATGTACCTACATTTTCCAAATTTCTATATAAAAAGTCTTTATGCATTTTGTTTTTATCAAAATTGTTAGAGCCGTTTAGATATGAGAAAAAAATCATTTTTCATTTTGATCATAATGATAGCAATGTTAATTTAGGTCTTAAAAAAATTAGGCCAAAGCTATTAGAAAATCAAGTGCGATTTATCTCGTTTTCGATTGTTTTTACGAATAATTAAAATAATGAATAGTCAATTATTTTTTAAAATCAAACAACTAAACGATTTTAAATGAAATAGTCAATATTTTTAAGGGACAAAACCATTTCAGACATTGTTTTCCTTATTTTTAAAACAAATGCTATTATTCTTTTACACTTTTTGTAAATTTTATCAAAAATGGCAAAAAAATGATTTGCTTAATTCTCTTTATGCAATACAAACAGCACTGAGAATTGTTTTTTCCATAATAGTGTGTTACTAAGAAGTATTCAAATACTTTTTAAAATAACCAAATCCACTTCATTTTAGATTATATCAAAACAAAAATCCCAATATTTTCAAAAATCAAAAGCAATCATTTGCAGTTATCATTTCTCAGAATCAAGATTAAAGCACTTGTTAACTTGAAATACAAGATACATTCACAAATTGATACACAAATCATTTTGTGTGTCTTAATATTTATCCATCGAAATTGGATACATCTTGATATACCTACAAAATTTATGGAGCTAAAATAATATTAGCAAAGAAAACTTATCATCAATCCACCCTAAGTCGGCCAGAGCTATTCAATCTCTAAAAGAGTTATCTGCCGCACTAGCAGACAATTAAGCAATAAAATTAACCGCAAAGTAAACTCATTCAAATAAATGTAAACATAGACACTTAATCACCATAAAACAAAAAAAAAAACCACAACTCACCTCAAAAGTCTTTCCCCTCCAGGTGATTAGCTCAATTGAATTTCTTAACACTTTCAATTTGACAGAAAAGTTTGTTGTTATCAAAATACACTTGTCACTCTCTTACGTCACTTCAATTAATTAAATTGCACTCTTTTCATGCACTTTTACTCATAAATTTATATCAATAAATCATTTTGACTAAAATAAAAATTTTAAGCCAAAAAAAACTACAACAACTTGTGGTAGACAAAGTTTGACAATAATCATGGATATCACAGATCCATATGAATTTATTTTTATTTATTTTATTTATAAAAAACCACGATCACTCAACTAAAAGGAGCTGTCTCTTTTTCACTCACGTCTTTTTCTCGGCATGGGTCGGAATTGAAATCAACAAAATTTCAAGAAGCGACCGTACCGGTTCGATCAGTATGCCGGTATGACGGTGTAGTACCGAAGCCAATGAGCTACTCTAATAATAAAAAAATGAAAACAAATCAATTGCAAAGGAAAAAAGCAGACCGCAGACGATATCAATCTCACTCTCACTCTCTTGAGAGTTATTTTTATCAACAAAACATGTGGTAGCAAAGTGGCAGATCGCAGATTGTCGCGCAATGATCAGCTGTAGTTCACTCAATTAATTAAAAATCTCACACTCAATTGAAAAAAAAAACTTCCAGTAGGTAATTAAGATTACGATTTTAAGAGAGATTGTTTATTTTTTTTTTATTACTTTTTAAATGAAAATGTGTGTAATTAGTTTTAATTATTCGATTCTGAAGAAAAATTAGCGCCACTCACGTTATTACACAAGTTTCTTACATCAAGCGATCATCAAAGTTAATGAACTGATACTGATAGTATTGAAAATATTAGTTCAAGGTTTTGAGAGAAGAAAGCTTGTTAATCGACCGGATTTTATTATATAATCTGTTATTTGATAAGATTGGAAAAGTCTTTTTTGATAAAAAAAAAACTAAAAAAAAATAAAATGCACGACTGGGGTCGCACGTACTTCCTCTTGTAGTTCAAAGTATCGTTATCTTAAATAGTTATTGGAAATTTAAGATTTTGTTTAGTGTCGAGAAAAAAAAATAAAAAAAAAATTGCAAGTTAAAAAAATTAAAATTAAAATTTTTTTTCAAAAACTTAAAAAAAAAATTTTTTAATTTTTTTTTTTTATTTTTGACACTTCAAAATTATGTCTGTAAATTTTGAATAAGATATATGAACTTAAAAAATATGTTAATTTTTGAAAAACGGCAACACCATATTTCCGTTCGCCGCATTTTTTGAGAAAAACTAAAAACGCAGTTTTGTAAGAATCAATGGGAGTATTACCTACACCAAATTTAATCAAAATCGTTAGAGCCGTTTTCGAGAAATTTGCAATACCTCGAAAACTTTATATGGGAGATATGCGTTTAAAAGGAGATATTAGAAAAATAAAAAAAAAAACGGGTCTAGGGAATTACGTTAAAATCATGTGTACCAAGTTTCAAGCAAATCCGTCCATCCGTTTAGGCCCTAGCTCGATGTACAGATGGACACACAGGCGCACAGACCGACGGACGGCATGACGAAAACCACTTTTTTGATCTTCTCCATCATCGTAATGTCGGTTCTGATTAAAACCTCAATTTTTTTTTCTACACGAAACCAATACTTGCCCTATAGAACAAGTAAAAATAGATAAGTTTTAGTCAAAAGATTAAAAGGATTACGTCTACAAACTTGTTGAAAATTCTGATGGTTTCGAGTGTAATAGATAAAGTTGTGACTTGTAAGTTGTGAGGAAATATTGCAGCGGATTGTTTGATAGATAGCAGAGGTTTTGGAATTTATAGATGATAATGAATTGCTAGCTAGGTTAATAAACTTAAATAATAAGATACTTAGCGATAAGATATTTATTTGTACTTTATTGAGAAACGTGAAGACGTTTTAATTTTCTTGAATATTGTATTTTAATAGCATTTAGTTATTGCTCAAAGTGATAAACTGTTTTAAGGAACACTCCTCAGAGTAAAAAAAAATATTTTCAAACATCATTTTTAGTACAGTCAAAATAGACAAAAAGAATAGTAAATTTCAAATCAATGTTAAAAAATTATAACAGGGATATTTTGTTTACACAACCTATGGTACAGGGATTATGGATAGACCAATGCTAATCCGATAAAGTTGAAAAAATTATTAGTGTTCTAAAAGTGGTTGGAAAATTTATTTTTTTATTTTTATGTTATACAAAAAAGTTGGATTTTAGCTAAACTTTGTTGAAACGTACTTTTATGTTTTTTTTAAGATATAATATTAAATTTCAGATTTTTCAATCAAAAAAGTTACCGACAAAATTCTTGATTTTTGAAAAGTTTTGGGATGCCGTTTTTTAGATTAAAACCTTTTTTTAGAGACAAGATATGTAAAAAATTTACTTTGGGAAAATTACAAAAAAAAAAAAAAAAAATTCAAAAAGTCAAAAATTACAAGTTTTCTTTATTTTAAGTCTTAAATACCGTACACGGTTAAAAATTCTGGAGTATTTTTTAATACTTTTTGGCTCTTTAGGTCTACACCAAAAATATATTGTAATTTAATACATGACAAATATTAAAATTTTTTAGTTAATACAAAATGTTTTAAAACTTAATATAGTTGTATTAAAAAATAATAGAGTTTATATTTGAATTTAATACCAAATATATTAAATTTTAAGTATTGCATATTAAAATTTAATCTTTTTATATTAATTTATATTAAGAATTTCATTAAAAGATAATACAACAATTTAATACCAAATGTATTGAAAGTTTAAAAAATGTATTCTTTTTCCAAAATTCATTACTGACAATAAATATTAATCATAAATAATATATGAATGGTGATGTTATTGTCTCTAATTTATCTGTTTCACAAACTGTGGCATGTAAAATCTTATTGCCGATCAAAATTCATCTGCAATGTATGCATTTTGCTTTTGAAAAAACACAAAGCCCCTTCAAATTAGTACAAATTTACAATTTTTGATTTAATTTTTTTTAAAGATACCTAAAACAATGGATTTTTTCTGTTTTAAAATGGCTGGTGCTGTCGGTTGATTAAAATTGAATATTCTGGTATTACAATGTAATACTTTTTATATTAGTTTTTAATAAATTTGTATTATACTTTAATACAATTATATTAAAATGTAATACAATTTTATTAAAATGTAATACAAAAATATTAAAATCTAATACAGCGGTTAATTTTTAACCCACGGCGGTTATTTTCTAATCATTTTTGTATTACAAGTAGTAAACTTAATACTTAAATATTAAAATTTAATACATACAAAAAAGATTAAAAATAATTTTAATACTTTGGAAGTAGCTATTAAAATGTAATATTTTTTGTATTGAAAATTGCTTTAATACAAGAGATGTATTAAAAAATACTCCAGATTTTTTAATATCAGTAGTTTAATTAGTAAAACACTAAAACAATTTTTGAATTCATCATTATTGAACTTTGCACTTCTTATGACCTATTATATTTGCTAGGCTCTTAAAAAAAAATGAGTAAAAGTTGTACAATTTTAATTTAAAGTTACTTTATTTAAAAGACATAGAATGTCCTTTAAGCTATATATAATATAATTTCAAAAACTGAAAGTAAAACTTTTGGCACACCTTTAAAAACGTGACCACTTTTTTGCACATGTTCTGACATCAGTTTTCTTTGTTTATAGAAAATGTCTACAAGTTACAATGTAACATTAGAACCATTTTATATGAGACACTTTTCAATGGACCACCTAACCGACTGCCATGCAAACGGCTGCTGCTAGTCTTTTCCTCTTAAGAAACACTTCACACAAAATAAAAAAGTCTACGTTCACACTACAAAATGAAACTAACACGAAAAAAAAAAAATTGAAAGGTAAAGGATTGCATCCGTAGGTATAAAGTAACGAAAAAAAATAGAACTTTCCATTCGTTACAAAATGTCCTTTCGTAAATCCGTTACTAAAAGTTTCACTTTATAGGTTTAAAGAAGTAAAGTGCGGAGGCGGGTGTGCTTGTGCATAGTGTGACTTGGTCCTTGTTGAAATTTAAAGTACTTGGCATGGCAGTAAGTTTGATAGTGAAAGGTCCTTATATAGAAGGTGTTCAAAGAAGCTAAAGTAAGGTGATTAGTTGTTCAGCATGACACCTGTTGGCGTAACTTAAAGTTTCGTCTTTGTTTTATTTCAAAAAGTCTCTTTCTGTGTTTAAGGTGTTACTTTTTTTCTGTCTAGATATTTGTTTCCAGAAAAGGAGTTTGAAAAGAGATGTCATTGAATTCAATTTAGGATTACAAAATAAATTTTGTAATAGTTTTTATAATTATTCAGTTAATTGTAATTGAATTGTAAGTTTTTACTATTTACTCATTTCGTTAAAGCACGTCGCGGTCGTCGATATAACTGAAAGAGGCAAAAAAGACATTTTTGAATTAAATTCATTCAGATTCTCTTGAACGAGTAGATTCAACTACCTCTAAGAATTTTTTTAAAACTTCTTTTTAATAAAAATAAAGTACATATAGTTGAGTTATTTAAAAGAATACTTGCTTATTGTTACAAATAAGTTCTTTTGTATTAATTTCGGTTATTTCAATTGCAATTATTAACAAACTGTTCTTTTGATTAAAGACGAAATTGAATCAAGGCACATAATTTGGCTATAGTGTAAAGAACAGAATTAGGGTTACGTCCTCTAATTTTTAAACATTTTTAGTTTAAGAAGCTACAATTATTATTAAAACAATTATTTTTACTATTGATATAAATATCAATGAAGCTCTAAGGATGTTATTGTGATTTTTTTTTTTAATGCATCTTGATAAAAAAAAAAAAACAAAGGAGGATGGGCCGTCATAGACCCATTTTCTTTATTTTTGACTTTCCCGTAAACGAATTGGGTAATTTAGGGTATTACGTTAAACCAAAGCTCACCCTCAAATATCTTTATTAGGGACAACTTTTTTTTTACTTCGGTCAAAAATATTTATTTTATTTGGAAAAATTAAATATATTAACAAAAGTTGAGCTTTTTAACAATACAAATATATTAACTTAAAAAAGCTTAAAAAATCATAAGCAATATGACGAACCCTTTAGGGCAATAAAGGGGGAATTTAAAAAAAAAAATTTGTAAGAAGGTCCACATCCATTAAAAAGGTTTTTAAAAAGTTTTAAAAAGAGGTTTTTACATCATAAAATATAATTCAATGCTAAAAAATTTGCATGAATTTTTGCATTAAATTTTTTAATAACCTATGCAACTTTTATCATATGAGTATACCTTGTCGTTTTTTTTAAGATTTTTAAAATGACTCATTCCCAAGCAGCTTAAAACAAACAATAGCTGTTTATTACCGTGATCCAGATCAGATCATTGTTTTTATTTGCTTTACAACAGAAGTAGGATCTCGCTTTTTTATTGTAACGCTAACAAATACAATGATCTGATCTGGATCACAGGAATAATAAAATCCCTTTTCGAGATCGCAAATTTTGAATTCTTAAGAATGGCATATTGGGATATTTCCGTATTTGTATTTTAAAGTTTCATATAATAAAATGAAAAACCGCCAAATTTAACCTCATTTTTTTTTTGTGAGATTATATGAAATTTGTAACCTAGACAGACTCGAACAAAGCTTTAAAATGTACCATACTTTAGAACGCCATAATATTGTAGGCCCATTTTTTTTTTTAAATACACCAGATAGCCCAGTCATTTTAGTCATTTTTAAGCCCAATCTGTGGAAAAATTCCGACTGGGCTGAATTTTGGTATACAGCTTAATGACGGCTTTGTTATGAAGATGTGAAAAATCGACATTGATATCGTGTCCGCGTTAAGAGTTATAGGGGTCAAAAGGTCACGAAAAGTTTTTCGCAAATATCTCGCGACTTATTGATCGGAGGTCATCAGAGGTTATATAAAAATTGATGGTGGTGAAATTATCTACAACATATGCCTAGCACATTTTTCTGTAAGATGAACCGTTTCGCGAGCAGAGCGCAGAAAAGGTGACTAGATTGCACTCACATACGAAAAAATACATATTTTTGGTTTATTTTGCTCGATTTTTTAGGTTTTTATCGAAGTAGCTTAAATTTTTTTAGTTTTATTAACTTATCTTATTACGTAAATACGAATTAACTAAAAAAAATAAAAATGTACACATTGCAATACAAATATTATGCAAAAGGGGGAACCTTTTGTACAATAAGTGCCTTCATTATTAAGAACATACTTTTTAAACATGGTTCAATTTTAGTTTTGAGCTTGTTATCAATTTTCCAAACATGAATTCCATAGAAAATGTCGTTTGGAGCTTCTCAAGAGAAAAATTGCAGAATACCTTATAACAGTAAAAAATAGCTGCTGAAAAAGCTTAATGGTAATTTAAGGTTTATACCAAGCTCAAAACTAAAATTGAACCATGTTTAAAAAGTGTGTTCTTAATAATGAAGGCACTTATTGTACACAAAAGGGAAACATACAACATTTCCAAAAAACGTGGTTCCCCTTTTTGCATAATATTTTTTATCCCATCAATTTTTATATAACTTCTGATGACCTCCGATCAATAGATCGCGAGATATTTGCGAAAAACTTTTCGTGACCTTTTGACCCCTATAACTCTTAACGCGGAAACGATATCAATGTCGATTTTTCACATCTTCATAACAAAGCCGTCATTAAGCTCTATACCAAAATTAAGCCCAGTAAGAATTTTTCCGCAGATAAAACCTAAAATTACTGGACTAAGAGATCGAATTTCACTTTAAGAAAATTCAAACATTTAAAAATACATATGTTTTATGTTTTGCATCACAAAAATTCAAAAGCAAACATTTAACACAAATGTTATTTCTTATCTTAAAAAAAAAAAATACAATATTTATCCATAATTTCAGATTTTTAAATAAAATGGGTAACTATGGCGTATACGTAACCTAAAAAAAAAGAAAAAAAATTTATTTATCAAGATAATTTCAACTGGTCTATTAATATTTCTACCTTCACACAAACATCATTTAAACAATCATTGATGGCTTATTGACCTTTACAGGAAAAAAAAACTAGTCCATTAAAAATTTTAACAAAAAAATGTTACACCAAACGTGTAGGTTTGTCAATCCCCCATCCATTTGCCCTTAACACTCAAATGACATGAAAAAGCTTTCTTTTTAGATAGACTCTGTGCATCAACACAACAACATCATCCATAATTAATCTCACTGAATAATCAAAATCCATTGTAGGTAGGTACATGGTACCACATCCTAGACAAGAGAAATCTCACCGGGAAGAATGACCAGATTTCCTAACACTCTTGCTTCCTCCTACAAATATTCCATTTCCAGTAAAAAAAAAAGACCAAAGCAAAAAATAGAAGCCCTTTTGGCTATTCTCTGTATCCACCTACTTACATTTTCTCTCTGAAAACGAAAATTAAAAAAAATCTCATGAAACAAGAACAACCACCCGTTGACACTGTTGCATTTTCCTTTCCAATGCTGCTCTAGTGCACATCCAAAAAATCCATCCAGCAGACACTAGAGTTTATACAAAATCCACCTTCATTCGATTTGTTTATATTTTTTTTTGCTCTCTTAAAACAAGATATCTCAAATTTCACACTCTTCCTCACTAAAAGAGCATATTCTCCAAATTACTTTAGCGGAATACATTGCTGACAAACTTCAACAGAGAACCGAAATCAGCTGTTATCATAGCACTCTCTAGTCTCAATTTTGTGGGAATAACCTGCCACGCGCATGCAAACTGAGCGAAAAATCCGAAATAACAAACAAAAAAATTTTTCGCACGCAAAGCACCAAACAACCGACCGACAAATTCCTCAGCACCTTCTCAGACTTTTGATAGTGAACTGGATGCCAAACAACAGATGTGCCATTCGGTTCGGTGAACGGTATCTTCGCCTAATATATTTTGTATATTTATTTTGTTTGGGCCCAACAACAAACTCCGTTTCGGTTCCGAACGGGGTTGAGAGTGTGTCACAAGAGTTTGTTCCTTTTTTTTTGTGAGGTAAAAAAAAAAAAATCTTTTTAGTATTTTTTTTTTGTTGAAGTGAAATATCTTAAAGATACAAATTTTATTAACCGTGAATTTGGAATAATTAAACAAAAAAAAAAAACGGTTTGAATTTCTGATAAAGCATCTTATCGGAGCAAATTGTTATCAAAAGTATCTGAGGGCGGTTTAGATACTTTATCTGTATAGCGACGGTAATCGTTCGGTGATGTTTGTAGGTATATTGGAAATGATACTTCTAAGATTTTGGTGATTAAGTGCTGATTCCTTGAATTCCTTCGAGCGGTTTTTTATATTCCTCTGAGCTTTGTTTAATATTGTTGCCGTCTGCTCTAAATTCTTCTTAATCATGTAAAAAACTACCTTAAATCTAAAACACCTTTAACAGATGGAATTACCAATCAAACAAAAGGTGTTGTTTTATGCCCTAAATTAATAAAATAGTAAACAAAACAACAACAACAAAATTGTTAACCTACCTTGATGTTTAATATATATCTTTTGTGAAATTTGAATACAAAAAACAAAAAAAATATCGGTCACGGGATTATTACTTTGGTTTTATTTTCTGAATCACTTTAACTTAATTTTTTTTTGTTACTATATAAATCGCATGACAAACTACAACAACAACTATTTTTTGTGTGCTTTTTCTAGAAAAGTTTGTAATAGAAAATTAGTGTTCCCCAACAATTACCCATATAATAAATCAAACAAAAGCCCTTTATGACAAAAACCCAAGGACTGGGAAATACTCAAAAATTATAATTTTGTTTTTTTTAGTTTTCTGATTCATTTTGTGTGAGAAAATGTTTTATTTTTATGTTGTTTCGTGTATAATTAGACTAAATTATCGAGCCAAGTGTTTTATTTTGTGTCGTCGTGTGTCAAGGTGTTGTTAAATATTTTTTAAACACCGTTTTCTGTTTCATATGTGAGTGATGATTTATATACATAATTGATGGCGATGAGTGTTTAATTGGACGTGTGTTGTTTAAAGGTTTTTCACAATTCCTTTTTTAATTTTGGTGAAATTCATTATATAGAAACTAGCATAATTATTTCCAGTTCAAAAAAATTAAAGGTAACGTCATCGTTGTTGAACTTTTGTTTAAGGAAAAGCGTAGGGATGTAAGGACTTTAATTATAATCTGCTGCAAAATGGCACATAGTAACTTTTTTTTAATAAATAGCCCACATTTGTTAGAAAAAATTGTGTTATTGAGCTCAAAATATAATCAATCAATGTTATAATAAAAGCCATTTTTACAGTGACAGTTTTATATTTATCTCTTCTATAAATTTTCAAATATCTGCATTTCAAGAATTCTTGCGAACAAAAAAGAATCCTTGATGAATCCGACTATAATTGATTTTGAATTTCACTGAATTTGAATTTTCAAAAAAATTCTCTTCGCGTTTAATGTACGTTTATCTAAGAATTTATGCTCGTAATATTTTATCCATACTCAGATTTCTGATAAAGCATAAGGATGATAAGAAAAATGCTAAAAAAGATAATGCTGCAATTCTCTCATTCTGCTTGCCTATTAAATGATTGTTATTAAAGATTTAGAATATATCATTTTTTGAATACCGAGCTGCAACCCAAACCACTGAAGTGAATTTCCTTTAAACTTATTAGTTGAGAGAAATGGAGGAAAATTGAAATATTGTTCTGAAGACAAAAATTAGCGATACACGTGTCATATACAATAGAAAAAGTTGATTCTCAAAATCGACTTTAACAATTTTGATAAAAAAAAAACAGATGCACTTTCGAAAAAAACTTTTGAAATCAAAATATAGAGAACAGTTTTTGGGATTTCTGACCTTCTTTTCAGAAGATTTCAATGGATATTTTCGTGCAACAAAATTTAAGTTACTTTAATGTTAAAATGAAGAAAAAATTTCAGAAACTTAATTTTTTGATTACAAAATAAAATAAAAATTAAATTGAAAACAAAAATCCTAAAAAATCAACTTTGTGGGTTAATATTTCTTTTTTTTTTTAATTTTTTTAGTGTTATATAAAACTAATTGTTTACAAAAAAGGCTTCAACAATTAAAACTTAAAATTCATTGCAATACAAGAAAATTAATTGCGTACTTGATTTTGAGATCAAAACTAGATCTCGCATTTTATTTCATACAAATGTGCTAAGAAATACCATATATACGGTGACCATATTTCTGGAAGCCAAACTCGGGACAGATACAAAATTCATTGGATCGTTTTGAAAATATTGATTCTTCAAAAAAAAATTCAATTTTTTTTAAAGTCAGTTTTCATAATTTTTCCTTATTTTATTTTTGTTATGCCAAATTCGCACCCGTATGCCGACAGAGGGATAATAATGTCTGTTAATAACTTCTAAAAAAATATTTTTTTAATCAAAGTACGGGAGAGCTGCTTTTTAGCATTATAATTTTATTTTAAATAATTTTGAAATTGTATGATCTTTAACATAACTTTTAACATATCCTTGAAAGTCTTGAAACTTATCTGGGTTACAACCACACAAACAGAAGCTGGCTGGAACTAAAAATAATTGACGAACATTTAAAAAAAACTATAGCCAAGTCTAGAGGCGAAACGAAAATTATAATACAAAACCATTACAACGAAATCATAAACAAAAATTTTGCTTTTCGTTGCACAATACTCAGCTTAGGCAACGAAATTCTTATCTGTGCTAGACAACATATATGGAGAGTTTTCAATTGGTTGTCACCTCCATTTATTTGTGCAGGCAATTTTTCTTGCAGCAGTTTTCCTAGAAAATTTTTCCAACCACTGTTTTCTTGTTTTTCGTACAAAGTATTTAAAATATTGAATACAAAAATCAGAGAATGTGCAAATACGTGGCAATCACGGGACAAATTACAAAATACGGGACACTTATACGTCCCGGGTTTCTTAAATAAAAACCCGAGACAAGCTGTAGAAATACGGGACAGTCCCGGGTAAACCGGGACGGATGGTCACCGTAACCATATACCAATTTTGGATGATTAAAATTTTGTCAAAAACGACTCAAAGGATTTTGATGAAAAAATTCAAATGTAAGACTCTGAGCAAGGTCTATCTTTTCATGAATTTTTTTTTCGAAAATCATTATTAACAGTATCTGCCAGAGACTTATATAATTTTAACACATTTTTTAATACAAATGCATTAATATGCAGTAAAACGGGGTTATTTTGCTTCTTCGTTTTTTGAGTATTTTTCTTAAACAACTGTCAAAACTGATTAAAATCTTAATTTAATAATTTTTTTTTTCTTAACCTCATTTTAACAACGTAAATGAGTATACATTTAAGATTTGATTAATATTTTATTCACGACTTATTATATTTTTCATTTATTTAAAAAGTGGATACAACTGCGTTTTTTCACACTGTCGATTTTTTAATAAACTAGTTTGATAATGAAAGGTATTAACAATATATCGGCGAAAAATTTGTTTTAATTAAATTAAAAAATACAATAATTTTGATTTTAAAACAAAGCATACCTTGTTGGGACCACATTAAAGGTCAAACGACTACAGATATTCCTAGGATATTATATCATCGTAAATGTATACATTTTTGTATGTCCATTTTGGTACTTTTGATATCAAAATTGCACAATTTTTAGGCCTCAAACGCTTCAGATTCCTTCTGCATTTATCTTCAAACATCATATA
This sequence comes from Episyrphus balteatus, assembly GCF_945859705.1. NCBI lineage: Eukaryota > Metazoa > Arthropoda > Insecta > Diptera > Syrphidae > Episyrphus > Episyrphus balteatus. The sequence continues at coordinate 156,436,113 of NC_079134.1, forward strand.
AATAACAGTTTTGGGTATTGAAATTATTGAAATGTTTTTTTTACAACCAAAACTGTGCAATTCACACGTGGTAGAAGTGATACCTCAAAAAATAATTTTTCTTGGAAGAAAAATCGAAAAAATCTAGCTTTTTTATACCATCACCTTTAATTCCATATGACAACCTATAGTAAATTTTATATCATCTGAAAGCTTATTATTTCACCTTTTATATGAAGCTTCAATCATATTTCTACCATGCCTACAAAAAAAAGTAAGAATTTTTTAAAGTAAACCATGTAGAAATTTCAAACTGAGTTTACGATACTTCCTACACTGGTGGCCGCCAGCTAGCTCAATTTTGAGCTGAGCTGAAAATTTTTAATAACAAAAAAGTTATAATCAATTGATTTTCCCTGCCGCTTTTTCGTTTCATCTTGTTTCAAATCACTACGATACTAAAGCAGTTTTCACTTAAAAAAAAAAAAAAAAAAAATTTGATTTTTATTAAATTTTTTGTGTGTAATAATGCAATTAAGATGGCACTTTTGTGTTTTGTGAACCGTTATTTACGGTCCATACCTGCCATAGAAAAGATTGTATCGAAAAGTGAACTTCAAGCCATATAAAAATGAGCATTGTATATAAAAAGTGCATCTTACATTTTTTGTATCGTACTTGACCCAAATTTGGCTTTTACAAAAATACTTTATGTTCACTGTGGTGTATACGTAACCTTATGCAAATTATTTTTTATAGTTTTCATATCTTTCTTCTATTTAGCAGAAACATTTATTTTTACATGAAGAAAATTATTCTAAATTGCCATCAATTGGTACTGTTCAAAGTATTAAAAAAATAAGCTTTAATATTATTCTGTCCATCAAGGTGCGGAATGTATTTCATGATAAGAAACGTATTTTAATTGTTCTTAATTAATTTTCTTATACATTTCAGTATTTATTAAGAATGAAATATATTTTGAAAAAATATAAGAAGGTGTTTTCATACTTCATACCTATATCTTGATTTCTTTCTATTTATTGAATTTAAGCTGCCTTTTACATAATTCTTATAATGCTTTTTTTAAATTTGACAATATTATTCCTATGACTTCAAAAAACCAAAAGACAAATAAATTTAATTTAAAAACTTTGAGTCATGTAACTAACCAGTTAACCGATATACACAATCAAAATAACAAAATTTAATAGTTAAACTTTTTAACTTAAGAGAAGAAAAAGAATACAAAATATTGATTTAATTTTCTTATTGTTCACACAGTGTGTTTCAAATTTTAGCTTCTGTCGATATAATATTTACGTGATAAAAAATCCAACGACCCTATTTTTTAGAAAAAATCTTTAAAAATATTGCCTTCCCTGCTGTTTATATGTTTAATAATATTAAATGTTTTAGGAGCATTAAGAATAAATAAGAACAGTTAAAAGACTACTGAAAAATTATCAAAAAAAACTTTCCACTTTTTAAAATCAAGTTGTTTCTGGAACCACCCTGTAAAACAATAAGACTTTACTTGTGATGTAATCATCAGTAGCCAACTTGACTGTGGGAGTATACCATAATAATCAACAACGTAAACCCTTCGTCAATGTTGTTGAAATCTTGCCATGTACATTGCTATATTTTATTCTGGTTGCGAATCCATTAAAAACCATGGCTATTTTTATTTGTTTTCATTTTTTTTTTTTCTGTCACAAAGATTCGTATCGACTTGTCAACAGGGAATTTCAATATTTCAACCCCAAACAAAAAAAAAAAAAGGAATTACTCTTTTTGTCTGCCCTCTATTCCGGTTACATGACATGGATGTTTTTTTTTTTTTTATTTCATTTGAATGTCATGTGTGTTTTTTGTAATGGAATGTGTTCTTTATTATGAATATTTTTCAAATATTATTTTTAGAATTTTGTGACGTTGTTTTTAAAGTTAAAGTTTCAAAATAAAAAAAAAAAAAAAACATCAAAATTAATCTTTAGTTGATAAAGCCTACTTTGAAGACTAGAATTAATTAAATATTTGAAGGGCCCTACATTCGAAAATTAAAACAATAGGGTTGAAAATGTGATAAGAAAAATAAATTTGAAATTTATTCACTGTGTTCTTTGTTATGATAATAATATTTACTAGTCCTAAATTCATTCATCAAATACAAAAAAAAAAAAAAAAAAACTATTAAATATTTTGACACACACATTACCATTACTTAACACCATAAAAAGTTAATTAAGTATCTTGCCAAGGGGATGATAATGTACTGTGCTGTCATTATGGTATTCTAAATATCATTAAAAAAGGATTTAGTACAATGAAAAATCAAAAAAAAAGTAAACAAAAAAAAAACAAAAACCAAAGGAAAACAAAGAGATTATTTTCCTAACACAAAATCCTTTTGTTTTTATGTGATTTTACACAAAAAGCAAACGTTAACTTAATTAAGTGAATATGAAGGCATATTTTGATCGTTACGCACACAGCATGAATATGAGTGTGTTGTTGGTACATACTATTATATGAGTATTCTATATATTCTTAATACATTTATTATGTTATCAAGAAAAGTAGTATCAAATATGGATTAGACGACGAATAATAAATTAATATGTGAAAGCAAGAAAATCCACTTAATGTTATAAGAGTTGTATAAGGAGAAAATAATCTTTTCCTCATAGAATATTATCCTTAAATATGTGTGAAGTAGTTTTATTAAATTGAACATTCTTGGTAAGGATTTAAAAAGTGGAGCTCCTTTTGGAAGCATTAGAGTTTTTTTATCAAAAAATTAAAATCGATTATTTGCTTCAACCACAATTGAATCAAGCCAACTATTTTATATGTTTTTATTTTTTCAAAACACATGTTTTAATACTTTACCCATTAAAAAACTGTTACCACATACTTTGGAAATCGAAATAAAAAATTAAAAACAACATACAAAATAATTTCAAAGTCGACAAATAACAAAATTACACAAAGATTATGGTTGTACATTACTCTTTTTGGTGCTCGTATAATGTATCTTTATTTTTCTTTCATTGAAAATAAAGTTCAAATATTGTAAACACAAAACAAAGATACACAACACATTATAATCTGTTTGTACTTCAAGACCCTGTATATTATGTTTTTTTTTTTTTTTTGTTTTGTTCACACAGAAACAAATATGAAAAGAGTTTTTTTTTTAAAAAGCGATAAAAACTCGGATATCCCGTAGTCTCTCTTTTAGTTTGGTTTTTATTTATTATTCTTATTACATAATAGAAAAAACGGAAAAAAAATCCACATAGATAAAAAAACAATTGATGTTTCATAAATGTAGGTAAATAAAATTAATGAAAGTGTTTTTTTCGATGTAATTGTTTTCTTAAAATCCAAGGTTATTAAAAGAATACAGCCCGGTTCACGAAATTAGAAACAAAGCCTTCAGCGAGGAATATGGGAATTTATATGTGTCCTCTTCATATTCTATACCCATATATCAATACCTGAATGCTGTTTTCAGAAATATTTTGTGTTTAATTTTAACATTGTTTTCCTCAATTGAGTTATTTAAATAAATTTAATAAAAAAAATTAAACACCCGAGAAACAAAATTAGCTTAAAAATTACTGTTAATAAAAATATTATACTGTTCAATGAACTTTTAAGTGGCTTGCTGGTTCAAAAAACATTCCTACATAAGGCTTTTGTTTAGTTAATTTGATTCAAATTAGCCTTTTCTAAACAGCTCTAAAAACAATTTTGTTCACTAGGGCGTATACTTACTTTTTTTTAAATTTAACCGCAGTTAGGTCCAATTAAGTGTTTATTGACAAAAGTTATGTTTACTGTACATTAGGGTGGGTCTAATAAAAATATTTATAAATATTTATATTGTTTTAATGTGCCCTTTCATCAAATGTAAAAAAGATGAACTGATTATTCTAATTTGATAAACAGTATCTGAATGGAAGATAAAAAAGAAAAAAAAAACATTTGAAAGATAGTATTATTCTGATTTGATAAATCTTATGAGATTTTTTTCAGATGCAGTTATTGTTCATAGTCATAAGAAAAATATCGTAAAAATATCCATTAAAATGATATAAATCTTTTCAAACATTAAAATCAATAAAAACAAAAAAACAAAAATTTAAGAAAATCCATCACTTTTTTTAAAAAAAGTTAAAAAAAAAACACTATATTTATCCAAAAATATGTGTTTTAATCGAAGAATGTAACTTGCAACTGAAAATTGTGTTAGCGTCTATATTTTTTATAAGTCAATTTAAAAAATCGGTTTTTAGGCATGAAATGTTCAAAAATTGTGATTTACCCACGAATTATCGTGTAATTTGGCTGTATTATAAATTAAATCTTAAAATTTACTTCTAAAACTGATAAAAATAGGTACCTACAACTTTTTCATTTGCCACAAAAATTCAAATTTCGTACAATTTTTTATTAATCCATAATTATAATTGTCTTTATATCTTTTTGAACAAGATACTAATATGCACTTCATGTGTATGTGCATTTTTAAATGAAATGTTGTGTAAAATTCGAAAAAAATTTTATAATTTTCATCTGAAATTGAGTTAATACACCCACAATTAAAAATAATAATATTCATGATTTGCATTTTTTTTTTTTTCTAAATAATTTCCAAAGCAGTGCAAGATCAATAAAATAAATACAAGTCATTTTCATATAGAAATAAATGCTTTGTTTGATTCTAACCTCCAACCGATTCGAACACAAAATAAATACATAATTTTTTTTTTTTTTTTTTTGTAAATTTGTATTTGTAAACTTTTCACAAAAGATTATTTTGTTATTAATATTTTTCTACCTCAACAACAACACACACGGCAACGATAAGAAAAGCAAAGCTATATAGAAACAACCAACTATATCTACATAATACAAAAAAAAATTATTAAACAACATTTTTTTATACAAATAAAAATTCATCTTCGAAATTCGAATTCCAACCTGTGGATGACGACGACTCCAACGACTGAGAAACGGTGGCGACGACAGCTACGAATGATGATGATGCTCGTCGCGCCATTGAAAAGTCTGCCTGCCGCCACCAACTCAGCTGCTATTACACCTCTTCCAGCAAACACAACGTCCGTCTATCCTCCTCATGAAAATAGCTAAATCACAAAAAAAAAAAAAAAATTATTGTTTATCAAGCAATTAATACAAAAAGTAATTTTAATTTTTTTTTTCATCATGTTTCATTAGTTCGACTGGATTCGTTGGTGTGTATATAAAATTATTCGTTAATGTTTATTTTGAATCAGTGTAAATCGGCGTATCTCATCCAATATACAAAAAAAAAAAGAAAGCAACAAAAAAATAATAATAATAATAACGAAGATACATTTGTTTATTGGTTTGGCAGTCGTTTATTGTGTGAACGAACGGTCTTTGTCCTCCCCCAAACACAGATATAATCTATCTCGACTACATATTTTCCCCCCAAAAATAACCCCAAAAACCAATCCATGCCATGACCGCCTCCGCTTTTCAAAAATATATATTTCAATTTTTTTTTTTTTTTGTTAATTTTAAATTATATATAAAAATGAATAATTAAATATAATTTATATATTTCGTCTACCTCTACAGTTAATAAAAGCTAGAGCAAAAAAATGTATCTGTAAAATGTGCGTGTATCTTTGAACCGTTTAAAATGTCCATTCAGCAAAAAAAAGCTGAAAATTATAAAATTGTCATGAATTTGCTAAAAAAATGAACTAAAAATAAAAAAAAATTGTTTGTGTTTATTTTATTTTTTGAAATAGCATGATAATTATTTTTTTTCTCTCTCTCTTTAATAATTCTCCTTTTTTTTTCTCTGATTTACCAGTGTTAGTGTGTGCTTTTAATTATTTTAAAATAAATAATCATAAAAAATAAATATTTATATAATTTGATGTGATACCTGAACAATCTGATTGTGTGTGTGTTTGTGTGCAGCGCCCCCTATATCAACAACAACTCATCCGATGTCATTAATCATATTATTTGATTTGACTGACAACACACGGCTGCCGGGTGATTTGTCGTCTATGCAAAGTGCAACAGCTAGAGAAATAAAAAAAAAAATCAAATAAATAGTCGGGTGTAAGCGCAACACACTATGCATCAGCAGCAACAACAACAACAACTACAAGCACAAGATCAGGATATTTGCCATCATCAGCCGTCGTCGTTAGCTACTACATCCTCGCATTTGTATTATTACCGCCATTTAAGTCATCACTTGTATAAGAAACATCAGCAACAGCAGCAGTATCTTCTTCAGCTTCCGCGTAATTTACTATCTCTTCGGTTAATTCTCTTAAGTTTGTGGAAATAATCGGAAAATCAGAAAAAAATAAAGTTAAAAAAAAAGTAAAGGTGTGCACTGATACTCCTGTGGTTAGCCAGAGCGTTCAAAGTGTTTAGATAGTGTTTTCCCTTGCAGTAAAGCAGTGAAGAAGTCCAGAGGACTATCGATATTATTGAAGGTTGGTATTGAATTATATACTTTCTATGACGTCACATTTTTCTCTAAAACTTTCATACAAAAACATTTTTCGAAAGAGTGCATTTTGAGTTAAGAAGAATATGTAAACATAAAATGAGTATTATTAGATAAGTTGTTTTCTTATTTGGTCGAACATAAATAAATTCTCGAATGCAGTTTTTCTTTTGTATGATTATTTTTATTATCTTTGTTTTCTTATTTTTTTTTTTTTAATTTGTTGTTGTTTTCTATTCTATTGGAAAGATGAAGTAGTTGTAGTCTTTTGGAAAATTTATTAACTGCTAGACAAGATTTGTGACGCACGAAATTGAATATGAATTAAATTAGGTGCTTTAGATAATAATAATTTGGTAGTATACATTTTTCAAATAAAAACAAAAACTATAATTCATTTTGTGGTCTATGACAAGGATGATGATGGGAGAGATTATAATTATTATTAAAGAGGAGGGAATTGAGTATTTAGAATAAATTTTTAATTTGTTGAAATAATTTAATGTTATATTTAAAAAAAAAAAAAACAAAAAAGAAAGTATTTGATTTATGTCATTTCTCGTGTCAGAAATTCTAATAGATATTGTTATAATAGATGTTCAAAAATGTTTCAAAATTATAACATTTAATTATAAAATTTTTAACTTTTTCATTTATTTACATTTATGTTATTAAGTGAATATTTTTTCTAAGATAATTTCTATATGATCAATTTTCGATATTTCTTTTATATAAAAACCACCTATTGCATTAAAGGCAAACAACAGAAATCTGCGATGGCGAAAATGAAAAAAAAAAAAAAAATTCACTCCAATTTTGATATTGGCTTAACCTCACTAAAATAAACATAGGTATCTGGTTTTTGAAATAGATTTGTAGAATAAATTTTACTATTTCATGGGCTATAGGTAAAATTTATTTTACTTAAAAAGGCCACGAAATAAGGAATACTTAGTTAATAAATTTGTAGAAAATTAAAAAAAAAACATCAATAACTTTTAACGAAGAAAAAAAATAACAAAAATAATAAAACATCGACCAAAATAAGGCGTTTTAGTAAGGGTACGACAGATCTAACTGATGAGCCCACTGTTGCCAACCCAAAAATTACATGTCATAGCTTAACATAACTTTAGAATTCGTAACTCTAGTTTTTCGTAACTTCGGTTTCGCGTAACTTTGACGCTCATAACTCTGTCGCCCGTAACTCTGGTATTCGTAACTTCGTCGGTTTCCCCAAAATTAAATATTTAGGCTGTAGGTATTTAAATGCTTTTGCTGTAAAAATCAATTAATAAGATCAGTCATTTGGGAGCTAATCAGTAATTTAAAAAAAAACCGTTTTATGGAAGGTTACTATACTCTTAGTGTCGATAAAAAAAAAAAAATCATCCGTTAAGGTTCTAGCTTCTCATACAGAAACACAGAATCCTGACAGACCGACGGACTTGTGAGACCAATTTGTTTTGCATTCTGTTAAAAAGAATGAATCTATTTTTTTTTGAACGAGCCTTTATATCAAATAAAAGGTCAAAAGTCGAAAAAGTTATTTTTTTTCGTCTACTCTTGTTTGACATCAATGATCAATTGATCATAATTGATCATTGATGTCAAACAAAAAATTAAACTCACCTTAGAAAATGGTATTACATACAAAAACTACCATGATTTTATCTTAAAAAAAAAAAATTTACAAAAACATTTTTTTTAATGCAGTTTCAAAGCGGGGGAAAAAACCTCAAAATTTATAGAAAAGCGAATTTCCTTTGATTGGTAGTCGATTCTTCCGTGTCAGCGCGCAAAGATTGATGAAAAGTGGCAGAACCTAGATTGCATGAAAATCCAAGAGAAAAATCCGTTAAAATTTCAAAGAAATTAAATTGTTAAATTGTTAGATAGTCGTGAATAAAAAAAAATGTTTGGTATTATTTTTATTTGCGATATAGGTACTATAGGGCAAGTTTAGGATTCGAAAAAAATATCGAACCCGAGATAACAATCAGACATGACATTACGATGATGGAGAATGCCAAAAAAGTGGGTCTGGCAATTTCTGTCTGTCTGTCCGTCTGTATGCACCTTTAGCTAGAGCCTAAACTACTAGAGCGATTCTCTTCAAACTTAGTTGTTAGCAGTCTTGAGCGATTCCCTAGAGGTGATATTTTTTTAAGGACCAAAACTAACGGTACCTGTCATATAACGAAAATAGAAAAGCTAACTTTTATAGTATTGAACAAAAGAGCCAACTTTTGAAGTAAAAAAAAATATTATTTGTACCGTTATTAACGGTACCTGCCATACCTAGAACGGTTTTTTTGATTTCTAAATATCTTGTACAATAGACTGGGCCAAAAAAATAAAATATTTTTTTTTTTGAAAATTACTTCGAAAATCTTGTTCAGGATGAAGAAAAAAAAATTTGGTGAAAATTTGAGCCGTTAAAAAAAATTTTAAGAGGTCTATCATCGGTGTTTTTTATTTTTATACATGATATGATGTTTTACAACAGAACTGCTAGACGATCAAAGTAAAAAAAATTTCTGTTCATTTTTTCTTATATAGAATTAAATTTCCTACAAAAAAGATCTAAGTGAAAATTTTCGTCAGACGAGCCGTATTCGAGTAATTAAGCTTTTTAAATCGAAGTGTTTTTTCAATTTGCCTGTTTCACTTTGGAATTTTGTGATGAGCAAATAAGTGAATAGAAAAATAAAACCTCGACAGATTCTTATAGGAAATTTATAGGGTGAACCTATTCTATCGTTTAAGTTTCACTTTTTTTTTCATAAATTTAACTGAGAAAGAAAATATTTTTTAGCTGTGCCAACTCTTAATTTGTTCATTTTTGCTAAGGCAACTCATGCAAAACATCACATGAAACTCAATAAGGAAAGAGTTAACTTAATTAAAATACACTCCAACTCCCACTCCGCTGAATTATGACCAACTTTGTACCTACACACATTTTTAACAGCATCAGACATGAATAAAAAAATATTTTAAAATCCCAATCATTTAAAGTCTATCTATTAAGTTTGACTATTGAACTCTTTTATGATCGATATTTATAAAAATCAGAGCCCACCTACTTAGCCTTCAGATAAAATTTATGATGTTTAATTTGCACTTTAGTATGTTTTCGAACTTGTTTTTTATTTAACACTTCAGTTTCCAGATAGAGTGCAATTAAAATGTCTCTGCATTTATTCTTTTTTTTTTATTCATCAATCTATGAATTGAATACCGTCAAGCCTCACCATGGCACACTTCTCTCTCATTGCAGAGTTTTTCACTTCAAATTTAAATTATGATTTCCATGCAAATTGCATTCATAACCCATTTTGCACAACACCTACTCACCTTTTTGAGAGTAATAATCAATAAAAAATCATAAATATTAATCAAGTGGTAGTTTGAAAAAAAAAAGTGGATGGTGGAAGTAACAACTCATGCAGTGTTAAATGCAATAAAAAAAAATATGCTTCATCTGACTTGATATGATATTAATCATTAAACCGTAAATATTCACCGAGTGCAGATAATATATTGAATTTAATTTTCTGCCTGTCAAACCAAACGAACACAACGAACTTGCTACATAACTTAATACTTGGTTATTAGACGATTTATCAAGTGATAAAGTCTCTTGCTCTTGGTCATAGCCAGAGGGCTTTCAAGCTTCAAAACTACCTATAGTCATGCACAGAAATTGATTTTATTTTGAAAACTATGCAATAGTTGGATAAACGAGAATGTACGTCTACGTTAGTTGAAGAAATCAGATTAAAAAAGGAGGTGAGTCAGTGCAAGTCGCCATACCCGTTTAAAAGGTTCAAAGCAAAACCTAACATGCATCATTTATCTCAATCTTTTTGATGTTTTTTTGTGGTCTGTGGGAAAAGTCCTTTTCTAATGCCACTCTCGGAAGAGATATCAAAAGATTAATACCCTCTTCAACTCACTCCCAATTCACTTTTTTTTTATTCGATGTCAGCTTCTATCGACCAGTAGACAAATCTTGAATATTAAATTCCACCATGAGAGAGGAGTTTTTGAAAATCTTTCTTCTGCAATACGAACAATTCTGTGTGGACAAAAAAAAACAAATAAAAAACTGAAATCTTTTACGTCAAGCAACACTCACAGCTGTGGTGCGCAATTTTTGATATATTGCATTGCCTTTGCCAGGACTATCAACTTGCAAGTTGAAAGAGAGTATATCTTTTTGTAGTTTTGAGTTTATAGTCTTTGCATGCATATGGAGAGATAGTTTGATGAATGCTTTGTATGTCTGTTCCTGCATAGATAATAAAATGGATATACTAGAGTGCAGGTGTTTTTGACAAAATGCGTTTGGGTTTTTCTTAGGAACTCTCGGTCTCATATTTTTGGAGTAGTTTGCTTAATTTATGAACTCTTTTTGTTTGATGGTTCTTCTTAGAGTCGGTTGATAATAAATTCTTTCTACGGAGAATTTTTAGACTTTGTTCCTTGGAAATGGAAATTTGAAAATGGTTGATAGCATTGTCAAATAAGTGCACATTTTTGCTTTGACATTTTATGAGCAACAAAAGTTTAATGAAACCATATTGAAACTTTTTCATGAAACTACGATTTATAAGGAATAAATTGACTAACAGCTATATGGATATAAATTTTTTTAAAAAATGGCAAAGAAGAGAGAAGAATATTAATTTGATGACATGATGGTTCATTGAAGCCACTGTCTGTTTGAGACTAATAGCTATTCCAAAAAAAATGTGAAAAATCTCGCTTTTTCATTGACTTAAAGGCTTCGTTCTGATCGGTATCAAACCCAACACATTATTGGTGGCTCCTCTAACGGTCATTTTAGCGCATTTTTTGAAAGAGATGCAGATAGTTCTGGCAGACTTTTGCATTGATAATTCTTTTGTATTGGAAAGCTGGTGCCTGCAAGTGTGGTCATTTCAATTTCGTTCAGCTTTTGCTATATAAACTATGAGAAAAACCGGATTGAACAAACAAAATTTCACCATAAGGGCACACGGGGCCCGTGCCCAGGGCCCCCATTTTCAGGGGGGCCCCGAAGGAACGAAAATTTGTGGCACACATTTATTCGCAAAACATTTTTGTCGTTTTTATATCGTGTTCACAACCACGAATCTGCAAAATTGTAGCTTTGAGAAAAACGGCTTCAAAGTTTTGGAAATTCATGCAATCGTATGGCAACTCTTGCTACGGAAATTGATATTTTAGGCTTTTAGGCAACAGATGGATGATTAGGGTCGAAGCAGTGGATAGAGGGGCCGATGACAAGTTAAATGCCGCATAAAAGTGAAAATGTCCAAAAATGCAGATTCGCGGTTTTGGCTTTGTGCCGACGATATGGCAACCAAACAATTAAAAAAAGTTTTTTCTACACCTATACTGAAAATATATGTTTTCAAAATGAAAAAAATTATGTGGCGTTATATGCGGACAAAATTTTAAATCCAAACAAACAAACAAACCCAAATTCAATTTTCCAAAAAATAAGACAATAATATTTTCAAAAAACAAGAAAAATATTTTTTTTCCATCGAAAGCTTATTTTAGGCTATGAGACTTATGAGAACAATAGTGGCGTAACCCAATTTGTGCGGCCTTATCTGCAGCATTACAAGTTTTTTTTTTCAAAGCAAAATCGTTAGCCGTTTTTGAGAAAATTGCAATATCTCGAAAACTTTATATTGGAGATATCCGTTAAAAAGGAGACATTAAAATAAAAAAAAAAATTGCTCTTGGAAATCACGTACAAATCGTCTGTCGGTATCGAATTTTAAGCAAATCCGTTTGAGCTCTTTTTTTCAATTTTTCAAACTTAAACTTATAACGGATACGGGGTATAAGTATTGGCAGTATAGAGAGTACAATTATTGGCAGTGACATAGATTGATGTCCCAAACCCAATGTACGTATTATTAGCACCCCCCCTACCACTAGGTGCATACTTTATATGGAATGATATACTGGCACCCCATTTTAACCAGCCATTGCCTTTTAGCCAACTTATTTTAGTTTCCAAAAGGGCCCCAAATTTGTGTGTGCCCAAGGGCCCCAGGCTAGTTAAAGACGGCAATGGCTGTGACATTTTTGGAGGTTATTTTGAAAAACTTACGTGATTGGTAAAACGGACTTCGGATTCGGTTTCATCGATCCAAAAAACATATGAATAACATAGTCGCACCTCCAGGTCAGAACTTTTTTTTGTGTGGCTGTGTAATTAATTCTGCACAGTAAGAAAATATTGCAAAGATAACTATACTTCTGGTAGATTTAACTTTATATCTGGTATATTTAACTATTTTCTAGTTAATTTAACTATGTAAATCAGAAGAAAAGTTATCCCTGTTGTTATTTTTTTTGCGTGTTCGAATTACAATTTGTTGATTAGAAGAACAACATCAGCCTGTTTCCACAAGATATTAATGGTAAACTAATAATGGTTTCTCTCTCAATATTTGAAGTTTGAAATCTCGACATGGTTGACTTCAAAAAATTCTTACTTTTTTTGTAGGCATGGTAGAAATATGATTGAAGCGTCATATAAAAAGTGAAATAATAATGATAAAAAAATTTATTAAAGGTTGTCTTTTAAAAAATGGATTTAATGATGTTAGAAGAGAAAAGAGATTGATTGTTTTGCTTTTTTTATGAAAACTAAACTGGTTAAAAAAATTCTAGCTCTTTTTGTAGATGTTGTATAGACATGGTCGATATTAATATTTTGAGCTGAAACATTAAGCTTTCAGATGGTATAAAATCTATTGTAGGTTGTCATATAAAAAAAGTGATGGAATAAAAAAAATTTATATTTTTTCGATTTTTAAAGTTTCACTTCAACCACGTGTGAATTGCACACGTGATTTTTGTTTTCTTTTTTTAACCTAAATCAATCGAATCGATATTTTAAAGAAATGTAAGTGTCCTAACAAGAATAACCGAACAAGAATTCAGCAATTTTTTTTTCTTCGAAGAACAAAGTTGGTACAAAATTGTCGTAAGTTTATATTTTCTAATGCTCATTTTTTATTTAAATATCTACCTACCTATATCTAGATTTTTTCAAAGAATATTTTAAATTAAGAAAAAACTATTTCCCTAACTTGTAAAAAGTTCGCTGTTTGAAGTTTCAGTTGTTGGTACTTTATTTGAAAATTTAATACCTACTGCCAATCTCACAACTTGTCTTTGTTTACCATTTATGTCTTACTTTGTCCTGAGTAAGCCCAAAGACTCACACAAACTATTCAAGAAAAAAATTACATATAAGAATAGTATAATGATGATTAAACTTTGTTCTACATCAATAATAATAAAAAAAAAACTTTTATTATTACCTTGGGTTTTATTGATTTCTATACCGCCTTAGATGACTTCATTACTATATATTTTTATTTTCCTAAATCAAATACTAAATAAAAGCCCGTTTTTTCAACAATCAAGAAGAAGTAAGTTAGTTATGTTGAACAAAACAAAAATATAACAATGCTTCAAAATTACGATATATACTAACAAAAGAAATACATCAACTCCAAAAAGTTAGTTTCATATTTGTTTTCGCGCCATCAAATAACCATACACCATACAAAAAATTCAACTGTTATTAGGGTGGGGGGAGAAGGAACTTCCTATAACAATGGCTTCCCATTTATAAGAGAGTGCTTATTGCTCTTCCGCACAGACAAAATGTTCTTATTATTGCTCGTCATAACGAAGAGTAATAAATATATCACGGAAGCAAAATGTCAGCATACAACATTTTTTTTTCCTTCCAAAACAAATTTTTTTTACTTTCTTTTAGGGATCTAAAATATTGTAACCTAGATATTTTTACCAGCTATAGCGTTATTTTTATTTATTAGACTCAGAAAGAAAAAAATTCCTCATTCTTAATGACGAGGATTTTTTTTTTTTTTTTGAAAAGTTATATTGCCTTCATAATTTCTCAATTTTGTTATATTTTATTTTTTTTTTTCGTTTTTTTTTCGTGTGGTGGAATGGAATAGAATAATAATAATAATAATTCAAGAAAGATATTTCATTATTTTATGACTGCCAAGGCAAACGTGCTTATCACTCAATCATCCAAAATATGAAATCCTTCAAAAATAAATCCATATAACATGAGCATTCACAGGAGACTCTGTTTCTATGTCATAAAAATCAAAATAGCTTTCTTGTTACTAAAAACATAATAAAATTTTGATTTTGATTTAGGGTCTTTATTTGAATAGGGTTTTTAAATTAGCCAACAATATCAATTTAATGGGATTTAGAGGAGGACATTTAATGCAAAATATTAAAGTCTATACATCTGCATATTATGAACAGTGTAGGTACCTACATAAAACCAACAATTTTCGAAAAGACACAAGTAGCAGTTAAGAATGTTATCTAATATAAAATAATAATGACTAGGGGAAGTGGGGGCAAGACCGTTTTTGTACTATGTTGTATGAAATAAATTGCACGACTGGGGTCGCACGTACTTGCTCTTATGGTAAAAGTTACTCTAATGTTAAAGTTTTCAATTGAACAAAATAAGAGAAAAATTATTGAAATTTGATATTTTCACTGAATTTCGTTAGTGCTGCAAAAAAATAAAATCTGCTTATATAAATAATTAAATACCGTTTTAAATGCTCTTTTACAAAAAAATAAGTATGCCATTTAATTTCTAATATAAAAACGAATTTTTAGAAAAAAATTTTCGAAAATCGTTAGAGCCGTTTTTTAAAAAAATAATTTTTTATATATAAAAATTTTCTAACATTTGTCAGAAAAAAAGGTGATATGCAATTTTGAATAAATAATTAATTTACACATAAAAACGAAATTTCAAAATTTTTCACCAGCCCGTTTCCAAAAAATTGATTTTTCAAAAAAAAAATTTGAAATATTTTTTAAAAATCCAAAAATGTGTTTTTTGAAAAATTTAAAATTTTTTTAAATAATTATTGTTTAAATGTTTCTGTATTAAAAATTTGGTCGAAATCGGTTTTGTCGTTTATGAGAAATTCATAAATCCAAAAAACCGTTCTATGGCAGGTACCGTTAATAACGGTACAAAAAATATTTTTCGCATTATCAAAGGAGGCTCTTATCTGTAACAGTAAGTATAAAAATTTTAATCAAAATCGTTAGAGCCGTTTTTGAAATAAATCAACTTTTCTGTTTCCGTTATATGACAGGTACCGTTAGTTTTGGTCCTAAAAAAAAAACTTCAATTTCTCCTCTAGGGAATCACCCAAAACTGTTAACTACCAAGTTTGAAGAAAATCGCTTCAGTAGTTTAGGCTGTAGCTCGAGGTTCTTACAGACAGACAGACAGACAGACAGACAGACAGACAGACAGAATTGCCGGACCCACTTTTTTGGCATTCTCCATCATCGTAATGTCATGTAAAATTGTTATCTCGAGTTCGATTTTTTTTACGAATCCTAAACTTGCCCTATAGTACCTATATCGCAAGTAAAAAATTAAATTGGCAGAACTTTTAATATAAAACAAATGGTTACTGGGTAAGATCGATTATGTCTGTAAGTATGAGCAAGTTTGGTTGAAATCCCGAAAAGTTATAGTAAATTTTGTAATTTTTCATCAAATCGTCATGTTTGGTGTGAAAAGAAATTTGTACTTTTTTAAATGAAATATTAAAAAGTTTTAACTTTTTCTTTTTTTGTAAAAAATGTTGGCAATAGATTTGTGATTATTGCAAAAAGATTCCATATTTTAAGATAAAAACTGTTTTATTATCAACAGAAGTTGATAGGGCGGTCTTGCCCCCATGTGGGGCAGGACAGGTTTTTGTTAGATGTTTTTTCAAAACGTATTATCTTTTGTTCAGTATTACCTATTTATTACCTATAAGAAACATTAAAATTAATACATAAACACCTTATTTTAATTAAAAGATGTTTTTTTTATGGTTTTTAAGACGGTTAAACACTAAAGGGGTGTTCTTGCCCCCACTTCTCCTACCTTATTTGATGAGCTCTTAATCATTAAGTGGGGTTAAGTCGTTTTCTGAGTCAATGTTTTTTTTTTTTTTTTGGAATTTCAAAAAAAAATCTAAAGATAACTCCTGCAGAAAAATAGGTATGCATTTTATAAAAAAATTCCCTACATCCTTCGAGTTATTCATCAAAAGAATGGAATTTTTAAGATCGCTTCCTGTACAAAAAAAATTATGTGTGCAATTCATACGTGGTACAAGTGAAACCTTAATAAATTATTTTTCTTGAAAAAAAAAAAAAAATGAAAAAATTTAACTTTTTTATTCCATCACTTTTAAATCCATTTTTTTATATGAAAACTTATAATAAATTTTATATCATCTGAAAGCTTATTGTTTCAGCTCAAAATATTTATATCAACCATGTCTAAACAACATCTACAAAAAGAGCTAGAATTTTTTGAAGCCAATCAGTTTTTATCAAAAAAAGCAAAAAAAAATCTATCTTTTCTCTCTTTTAACACCATTAAATCCATTTTTTTAAATGACAACCTATAGTAAATTTTATATCATCTGAAAACTTATATTATTCCGCCTTTTATATGACGCCTTAATCATATTTCCACCATGCCTATAAAAATAGTCAGAATTTTTTAAAGCCAACCATGTCAAAATTTCAAACTGAGATTACGGGATATATAAAAAGAAAATTAATATTATAAGCATGCGCATAAAAGTTAAATCTTTATGTGCTTTAAATCAAAAGATATTATACGTGTTTAGAAAAAGAACATTTTCTCACCGTTATCTCAGGATTTTTAATATGAAATTAATTGAAATTTTGTACAATTATAGTTTATATAATTACCTATCTACAGTATAAATTTCATTCATCTATCTATTAAAACAAGAAAGTTATAATCAATTGATTTTTCCTGTCGCTTTTTCGTTTCATTGTGTTTTAAATCACTGCGATACTAAAGAAATTTTCACTTAAAAAAAAAAAACCTTTGTTTTTTGGATGTTCGAAAAAAAAATCCAACCCAAAAATGTATACTCCAAATCCTTTGAGTATGACATCAAAAGAAAGATCTTTTTATGCTCTAGGTATACATGAATTAAAAACATTTTTTCTAACTTTGAAAAAATTACATTTTTTTCGAGACTAAATTAAAAATCAATTTTTTTGTTGTCACATTTTTGAACTTACAACATCAAACATTCAAAAACGAAATCTCTATTTATATTTACAAAGTAATCAAAGCTTATTTGAGTACTCATAAAAATTACAAAGGTTTTTTATTACTTCTGGGAAATAAGGAAATTATTATATTTCCTTTTCAATTGTTTGCAAAGTACCTCAGAGTCCTCCAGAGTCCCCATGTAAAGTGTATATGTATGTCAATAAATTACTAACCCTAAAAAATTCATTCACAAAAAAATAATAAGCCTATATTTGATATTTAATTAAAAACTCATAACCAACGTGACATAACCAAAATTCAAACCACAACTCATTAACCGATTAATAAAACATAATACCGCTATTCAGTGTGATGTCATGAAATAAATCCCTTCCAACTCCACTAAACAACAGGTTATTTAATCTCCTCTGGTCAAATTGCTGTCACCAAACATATCTCTAACCTCAAATCTCTCTCACACAAACGTTTTCCTACCTTAACCCAAAATTTCGGTTTGACACTATATTCCCCATATTATTAATTTTCCTCGAAAATTTTTAACATTTGTGTCAATAAATCAATCATTTATATCAATTTTGTGACATTTTTTGTATTCAATACGCCCAAAATAATAATTATTTCGACATTCAACCTCTCCTATAGTTGTTGTATTAAACTTCTATAAACAGTAATGATACTAATCGACCTAGATAAGCACAAACAAATACAATAATAAAAAAAAACTTTTCGTCCTAGATTCAAAAAGGTCAATTCGATGTCGATATTAAACCAAACATAATGTCCCAAACAAATTGAAAAACTTTTCACCTATACCAACAACAATCAATGTCAAAATGTCATAAAATGTATATAAAACTCAATATACAAAAATTTAACAAAATGATAAATTTTGTAGGAAATGTCCTTTAGGTCACATCCACAAGCAAACAAAAGGGGATAGTTTTAATTTTAGAACAGGAAAAAAAAAAATGAAAAAATAATGCTAATTTAATTAATGACACACTTGTTGAAACTTACGCCGGAACGCACTCTACATGCATTCCAGGAAACATGGGAGTGTCAGTGGCCAAGACCGACACAACGAGGATGATGATGATGACAATGACCATAACATGAAACGTGTTGGGCGTGTTTTGTTTTAACATTTCCAACAAATATGCGGTTCCTGTGACCTAACCCCAGTTTGACTATGTTAATGAAATGCATTTGTTGGCTTTTTGTTTTTATTTTTTATTTTTTTTATAATTTTTAACTCATAAAACTTGTCTCTGAATAAAAAAAAAAAAACTTTAATGCGAACTAATTGATTGTGAAATCAAAAGATAGAGTTGCCATTTGGATATTTTATTAATTTTAGATTACCATTTTTGAAATCGTACTTTTGACGTGAATCGTGTAGTGACTTTTGATTGAATAACGGAAGAAACAAGTTTTTAAAAAACACGTTTTTTGACCGTTTTTAACCAATTTTCATCGTTTTTTATTTTTATCTTTTTTTTTTAATAGATACAGGAATAAAGTACCTATATGAAGTAATGATATACCATGGCTACGACTATATGTGTGCAAAGTTTCAATTATTTTCGTAAACACAATTTTGAGATAACGGTAAAATAAAATTTTAGAATTCAACAGGTTATAACTTTTGACCAAGAGCAGATAGAAATTTTATTAAACTTTGATGAGCATCCTGATACAATTACCTTTCATTTGATATATCACACATAACAGTAGACTAGCTACAAGCTACACAATGTTAAATCAAGAATCTTGCCAAAAACCTCAAAACACCAGTGGAGATCTGTTGCCCCCGGCAGTTTTTTTTGCTTTTTTTAATGAAATTGATCGAGTTCAAAAAATTCTAGCTCTTTTTGTAGATGTCTCATAGACCTGATCGATGTATATATTTTGAGCTAAGACAATAAGCTTTCAGATGGTATATATTTTTATAGGTTGTTAGGGAAAAAAATGGAATTAATGACGTGAGAAGATAAAAATTCATGTTTTCTTTGCTTTTTTTGATGAAAATGATTGTTTTCAATAATTTATTTTTATACTTTTTGAGCATTGTAAAAATTTAAAAATGGTTTTATTCTTAAGAAGAAATACTTGGCTTTTAAATTACATAATTTTTTTGTAAGCTTTAAAAATAAAAAAATTAATATAATGAGAAAATAAAAATGGTATTTTTTTTTTAGCTTTTTCTTGTAAACTATGATTGTTTGAAAAAAGTAAACTCTTCAATTGACTCATTTTAAACAAAAGTACACAACCTGTTTTCTGACGACGTTATCACGTGAAATCATCGTCCGTAAACCGGCTTTACAGACAACCTCTTTTTTTTAACATACATAAACTAATGTCCGAAATGGCGTCCATAAAGTGAAACTCGAAAAAGCGAAAATGTGACATGAGACAACATCATTTGTAGATGGTAATATTAATTAATTAAAATTCCCATATTTTTGTATGACACAAAAAAATCGTAAACGAAAAATTTCGTTCAACTTTTCATTCTACAGTACGCTGTTCGACACAGCGAAATTGAAAAGTCTCCAATTCTTTTTCGCACCCAAACAATTGCCGGTAACATTAATTGTGTGTTCGGAAAATGACATTTGAGTGTTTTTGTTTGGTTTTCTTCTTTGCTTTGTCATTGCATACATTTCTGAGATGCGGTTATTTATTTATGATATTATTTAATTTTTGCAATTTGTGAATATTTTCCATCGAGATTTTGCAAGCATTTCTTTCTTGGGGACCGACGAAAAATACCGTTTCGCATCAGCAGCGTACTAGTCTTAAACAAAAACATCTTTTTAAATAACTTTGTTAATCCAACGAAAAATGGTACCTACCTTTGGTTTCTGGAATACAAAGAATTTTTAGATTAAAAAAATCAACATCGTTAGAGATGTCCTTAAAAATAATAGCATTTTGCGTACCTAGGTACTCAATCAAATTTTTATATAGGTATTATAAAAAAAAAATTCTACTGTTTTTGGCCTCTTTGCACCATTTTTCTTTAACACATGTTTAAAAAAATGGTGATTAGCAGTGGTTTTATTGTATGCATTCGTTATTTAAAATTACTTCCTTAACATTATAACCATAAAACCACTTAATGCAAACATATGTATGTATTTGCAAAACTTAGAAAATATTAAAACAAATAGTAGGTAAATCTATTTTCATTTGAAACATTTTATAAAATTAGAAAATAGTTTTGGGATTTAGGATAAATGATATCATATGAGATTGTGTTTAAGAAAATAGAGTATAAATTGATAAACATAAAAAACATACAAAACTTCTAATTACAACTTGTAAAATGTGTTAAAGAAAAATGGCTCAAAGAGACCAAAAACAGTAGATTTTGAAAGTCCATATTTTATCCAATTTTAGCCGTATTCAATTTTTGCGACCATTATGTTGAAAAATAAAGTATTTTCTTTTTTTCCGTTACATATTCAATATCTATAAATGCTTAAATAATAAAAATAGACTATTTAGTAAAAACACCAAAAATGTCATGTTTTTCTCTTTTTCGAATAGTTTTTTATTAGTTTTTTAAAATATTTAAATTTTAAATTTTTTTAAAGGATACATATCGATAGGAAATTTAGTTATCTACAAAAAATTACCAAATAAAAATTTTCATATTCGGCTTCCTTTTCAAGTTATAGACGAAAACACAAAAAATAAAAAAAAAAGTAGAAAATATTGATCGTTACAAATCATATCTTTATAACTTATAAAAAGATTTTGATGAAAATTATCTTGTTATATTTGCCAGAAAGTGTACTACACATAAAAAATATAAAACTACGAGGATTCTAAAGATTTAGATTTTTTATGTTAGTAAGAAACTCTTTTTTTTTGCAAAAATTTCCTTTAAAAAGTTTTTTTTTAAGTGTTTTGCTTTCAGGAACCGGTTTTTCTGGTCATATTAGTTGTTTATTACTCAAGATATAGCCCAAATACTAAGTATGCTGGAAAAAAAAACAATAAGAAACTTTGAAAAATTATATCTCGAAAACGTATCCATCGTAATTTTTTTGAAGTGATTTCCGAGTTCCTAAGGTCAAAGTACGTAAGAAAAAAATAGTTGGATTGAGTGTCCATTTTGGCTGTAAACCAGTGTAATTGAAAAAAAGTTTTTTAAGTTTTGATTTTAATATTTTTCATTTTTTGAGAAATGTTAGAAGTTTTTTATGGATACAAAATATTTTTTCTATTTTTTTTTTTTTTTCAAAAATGTTAAAAGTGGTTAAAATCACTTGAAACGGGGCGCACACGTATGAGTTATTTAAATTTATTTTAAAAAGTCTTAAAGCAAGTTTTGGGCACAAAACCTATCAATGGTTTCCAAAACATAACTTTTATCAAATCATCTAATTTTTCGAAAACCAATGCGTTTTTCCATACAAATCTCAGTATCAGACTATTTTAATGAAATAATACAAAATAAGCTATGACACTGTGTTACTGTGACTTGAGTTCATGGCATATTCGATCAGTATACTATTGTTTGCAGTGTGATTTTGCCGTTCTAAGGTATATTTTTATATATTTTATTGGGTTCAGGCTCTCGTAAAATATTTTTGAAAAAAGTTAATCTCTTATAACTTAGACCAAGAAAGACTTAACAATTTTTTTTTTCATTTTTGACAATGCTCGAAAATATAGGATGTTAATTTGGCTTACATTACCTATGAGTTAGCAGACGCATATATAGTCTTCAAGACCGGATCTACAGATATGTTAACTCTGAAGTCAAGTAAATGTTTCTATTTTATTCTATGTTATTAGTACTTTTCCATTTATTTGTTATGTACAATAGCTTCTCGTGACCAGTATTTTTGCAAGACAAATGTGTTCATCTGTTCCACCATAGCTTCTAAACTACTGGTCGTTATTTGATACAAAAAGTATCATTGAAAGCGTCTTAGTCATCCGCTGGTCAAATGTTATAAAAGTTAAATTAAATATGTTTAACCCCTTTATTAATCTCAATTGCATTTTAATTCCCTGTGACAATCTCTTTGTTTAAAATTCAAATTCCTACATTGAGTTCATTCACATATATTTTCTATTATATGTAAATACCTTTCAATACTTTGTCATTTGTCATCAAAATGTTTACATAAATTTAGTGTCAAATATAACATTGCTCTCTTTATAGGGTTGGGGTCAAAATTCTGCCGGGGTCAAAATTCTTTAGTCAAAATTCTGCTTTCAAAATTCTGCTTTACAAAATTCTGCTTTCAAAATTCTGCTTTTCAAAATTCTGTTTTTCAAAATTCTGTTTTTCAAAATTCTGCTTTTCAAAATTCTGTTTTTCAAAATTCTGCAAAAAATTAAAAAAGGGTTTGGAAAATGTTAAAAAGCGCGCGCTTTTTAACATTTTTTAAACCCTTTTTTAATTTTTTGCAAAAATTTGTAAAATCATCTTCTTGAAAAATTTTCTGCTTATTTGACTACTTACCTTCATAATTTGTCATTCTTTGAAAGCAAACTAATTTTTGTCTTATAAATAAATAAATTTGAAAATATTAAGAAAAGGTTTTTAATACATTTCCGAAAATAATTAAAATTTTTTTAATTTATCAAATAAAGATGAATATTCAAAAATTTGAATAAGAAAAGGAATATTTTGTATCAAACAACATCGGTTCCAATAAGTTAAACATAGATTTTATTTGAAAGAAAGTCAGTCTATGCATTTTAAAAAATATTTGCGACACTTAAACAAAAAAATTTAGGAAAGTACCAATGTTGAATTACATTAATGTGGTGTATTTTTCTTTAGTCAGCGCATATGCTATAAAAAAAAAAAACAGAATTGGCAGAATTTTTTTGTTCAGTTATAATGCTGGCAGAATTTTGAAAAGCAGAATTTTAAAAAGCAGAATTTTAAAAAGCAGAATTTTGAAAAGCAGAATACAAAAAAAGCAGAATTTTGAAAAACAGAATTTTCGTTAAAAAAGCAGAATTTTGAAAAGCAGAATTTTGAAGCCAGAATTTTGACCCGATCCCCTCTTTATAATCTACGTATGTTTGTATGTACATGCATATTTCTCAAATGAGTGCCTCCTCAAGTATCTACTATACATACATATATTATAACATTGTTATCGAATGTCAATATTTAAACAAAACAAACAAAAAACAACCTCTTTTGAAGCGCTATTTATCGGATCTACAAACAAATGCGCGTTTGCATTGAAGTGCAACTACTAATAATGTGTCAATTTGCTTTTCATTATTGGGTGAAGAGCCCATACAAGTGAGTAGGTATAGGCTTTGTTCTATTTTAAACTGTATGAAAGAGTCTATGACAAATAGCTTGTTTTTTTCTTTAATTTTGTCTTGTATAAATTATGTTGAAAAGGGTTTTTAAACTAAATGAACTTGAATGTTTTAGTCAAGGTTGTCATAATTATCAAGAAATTTGTTATTCACTTAGAAATAGTGATGGGAACTATCAAATAAAAACTATCAAACTATCGATAGTTGTAAAATATTCATTCATTCGATAGTTTTAAATCATTCATTCATTTAGTTACTATTTTCATTCGAATAGTTTTTTCATTCGATAGTTTAGTAACTATTTTCATTCGAATAGTTTTTTCATTTGATAGTTTAGTAACTATTTTCATTCGAATAGTTTTTTTCATTCGATAGTTTAGTAACTATTTTCATTCGAATAGTTTTTTTCATTCGATAGTTTTACTAGTTAGTTACTATTTTCATTCGAATAGTTTTTTCATTCGATAGTTTAGTTACTATTTTCATTCGAATAGTTTTTTCATTCGATAGCTTAGTAACTATTTTCATTCGAATAGTTTTTTCATTCGATAGTTTAGTAACTATTTTCATTCGAATAGTTTTTTCATTCGATAGTTTAGCAACTATTTTCATTCGAATAGTTTTTTTCATTCGATATTTTAGTAACTATTTTCATTCGAATAGTTTTTTCATTCGATAGTTTAGTTACTATTTTCATTCGAATAGTTTTTTTATACGATAGTTTTTTCATTCAAATAGTTTTCTTAAACGATAGTTTTTTCATTTGAATAGTTTTTTTATACGATAGTTTTTATTCGATAGTTTATTCGATAGTTTGTTCGATAGTTTTTATTCGATAGTTTTTATTCGAATAAATGAATGAATGAACTATTCGATAGTTCAAATCATTCAGTTACTAACTATCGATAGTTCAAATCATTCGATAGTTCCCATCACTACTTAGAAGAAATAGGGTTTATTGTTAAACAAGTTATTAAAAAGAGAATAAGGAAATTATTCTTCTAATGTCGTTTTCGATTGGCTCTCCGGAAGCGTCCGGAATCATTCAGAAGACTTCTGAATCCGTTTTATTGGCATGAAAATGACAGCCAGAACGCTTCTCAGAAGAGAAATTCTCTTCTTGATTTCAAATCAGAATCAAATCAAGAAGCACTAATACATGAATACTCACATGTCAAATATACACTCAATCATTGTTTATTATTATTTTTCATTCAAATTTTTTACGTTTTCTGAAATTAATTTGTTTATTTATTTTCAAACAAATAAATTAAGCTTTTAAAATATTTTGCAAAACGAATTCCCGATTAATTTGTTGAATATTAGGTACTATTTTCTTCACATATTAATTATTCTTCAAGTCTTATGCCATATTTGACATTTTAAATTTCACAGAAAAACAAACACAAAAAAAATAGAATTGAGTGGAAGCAATTCAAACTGTTTTATTGGATTTCAGAATGAGTGAATCCTTGAGTGATTCCAATCGAAAACGACATAAGTGTCTTTGTTTTCAATGAAAATAGTATTGAAGAAACTGCCTTTAAACTCAAGAACTTGAAAGCCAATATGGCAGCTATTTTGGACAACAATAGCATCATTTCTAAATTTTGACTTCAAATAAAAAATTAAACGCTTAACTGTATGCAATAAAATTGATATTAATCGTTTTTTTCCCGAAATGAGTTTTCCAGACACTGACTCACTTTTCTAAAATCCCCCATAATCATGATTCATTTAAGTGAATTTTTAAATAAATTATAGCAGCAAATTATACTATAGCAGTCTTCCTAGACAACATTTTACATTTCAGATTTAACAATATTCATTGAATAAACCGAAAAAATGAAAAAGAAATGAAATAAAATGACAGCAGAGATTTTTCTCTCTTTTTCTGGGTTTCCATGTTCCATCATCCCGATTTCAATCTACAAAAGCTTGATAAATGTCCTTTTGTTAGTTTCTCACAGTGTTCGTAGAGCTCCAACCACATTGAAAATTGGAAAAAGAAAAGCAAACACATTTTTTTTCCATTTTTTCGTTTCTTTTATATTTTTTTTTTTTTTTTTTGAGTGAAAAAGGATGGCAAAAAGGAAATAGAAATGAGGGTATATCCTGTGATGGCTTTAGTTAAGGATTCTTTTTTTTTTTTTGTTCACATTACCCCTACTATATCATAAACTCATCGCCATCATAGTCATCATCATGGTTTCCGGTGTGCTGCCGGTGTGGGTGCAGTCTTACTTCCTCTCTACTCTACAGTGTCTGTGTATACCACTTGACTGATTTCCTCCCCATTTAATGTAGTTAAATTAGCAGAACCTATTGATTGAGAAAACCAGCAGGAGGAGGCTTTAAGGTGTGGAAGGGTTTTTAGTTACTCTCTTTGCTCTACAACTGTATAAGAAAAGTGGATAAGGTAGACATAATATTACCTTTCTTTAAGTCTTTACCTACTTTTATTGATTTTGTTTTTTTTTTCCTTTTTCTTTTTGAGTTCAGGTTCAGTTTAAATAAGAGAGGTATTCAATATACCACCTATTTTCAATTTCGAATGTAGGAGACTAAGTTTGCTTTTAAACTGGAGAAGGATTTGGCTTTGTTGTGTATTTTGGACTGAAAAATATTTCAAGAAAGAGGGGTTCTTATGACTAAGAACTTTTTTTTTCAATATAGTAGAAATGTTTAAGGTAGGGTTGTCATCAGTATATTATGTTAATGGAGTGTAGTTCTTATTAAGTGAAATATTTGGAGAAAAAAAAAAATATTAGAAAGTGTCAAAGTTCTCTATCAATTTTGTTACCTGAATATGAACTTTTATTTTAATTAATAGTATTTAAAGCTTCTAAGACTTTGGAATGACTGAAAACGAATATAAAAATCCAACAATTTCTTGAAGACTTGAGTATTGATATCTTGTACTTAAATTTTTAGTGAACAATTAAACAATTTAATGACAAAATTATAAACAAGTTTGTAAAAAAAAAAATCGAACTCGAGATAACAATCACATAAGACATTTTGACTTTTTAGTCACTTGGAAGAGTAGTATAGATTTGGTTTTCATTTTGTTAGATTCAGCATACAATTAAGTGTATTTTGGCTTTTAAAAGAACTCTCAAGAACAATTAGTTTATAAAATATAGCTCAACCAAAAACTGTATTATGGATGCAGTTTTTAAAGATGGCGGCCAAATTCCTAATGGGTTTCTTTAATCTAACTGAGGGCTCTTTAGTTTAACTAATTAAAAACAAATTTTATCTTTTTTACATAACGTATTAAATACCTTTTAAAAAATAATTATATATTTCTTTAATTATTTTAACCAAGTAAAATGGTTTTCTAAAACTAAAACATGAGTTAGACCTTTGCCGAAGTACTGATTATAGGTAGGGGACATTTTTTTTTGACAATTTGAAAAACGTCATTCGAAAGATATTAAAAAAAAGTTAGGGGTTTAATACGGATTCTTTTTTAAGCCTCTGCGTTTCGAAATATGAATTTTTGAAAAACAATTACTTATTTTGGGGTATTTTTGGGTGAGTTTTTATTTTTTTAAATTTTTCGTACCGTTCAAAAAATCTTAAATTTAATGAACATGCAGTCTATGACTGTGCGCATACATGTGCAAAAAATATTTTAAAATGATTTTTGGCCGAATAACGGGAAAAACAAGTTTTTTGACTGTTTTTAACCGTTTTTTATTTTTATCTTTTTTTTTTCTTCAACAGATAAATTAAAGAAATGTATACCGTAGATAGATAGATCCCATCCATGGGGGTAAGCCTTGTCGTGGCGGATGGGCTTACGGTGACTACTACTATGAAGCTAAGAGCTATGCGATCGCGAAACTTGTTTTCGCAGAAGGGCCTCCCATGGTCGACAGGTCGAAGCGGAGTAGGCTGTTGCTACTAATTACCCCCCCAACGAAGGAGTGTTCCCACCAAGGCACTCCCAACAATTGACGGTAGCGGAAGAATTCATTTACAGAATCAACGGTAGCGTCACCAGTTCCAGTTAGGCCGAACTACTTGGTGAACCCCTTATATGAGCTACTCCGACATATTCAGAGCACAGGTCTATAAGGAGCAAATCACATCTAGGCAAAATAACATCAAGGTGAGCCTAGCGACACACACCAACATCTAAGAGCTTTCCATTAAGCGTGCATGCAATTCCTTGGGTTAGGCGACTGGAGATCACCGGCGTAGTAAAAGACGATCACATTACAAAAACAGGAGCATGCCAGTGTCGACAATTTGCGAAAAACGTTTCGCGAAATTTTCCGAAAAATTTCGAGCATTATGGAAGTACTTGCTAACACGAACAGCACTACCCCGCCAGGCAGTACCGCTGCTACACACGGTACTGATCCTGGACCGATTAGAAATAATCGGGTCAGAGCTATACGGATTCCGGGGGCTAGCAAAGTAATGCACGAGGTTAGAAGAAAATTAAGAGTCGCGAGTTGGAACGTGGGTAGTATGAACGGCCGAAGCTGTGAATTAGAAGAGATGATGAAGAGGAGGCGAGTGGACATCTTGTGCGTCCAAGAAACCAAGTGGCGAAACACTGGAAACAGAGCCCGTTTCTTAGACGTCAAGACAAAACAATACAAGATGTTCTACTACGGAACAGAGCAAGGTAGAAACGGAATCGGTGTCATCCTTGCGGAAAAGCTTCTTGGAAGCGTTTTGGCCATTTCGAAGTCCAGTGACCGATTGATGTCTCTTAAACTGGTGATGGAAGGAAAGGTGTGGAATATAGTCAGTGCATATGCTCCCCAAATTGGATGTGAGCAGGTGGAAAAAGATGCATTCTGGCTAGACTTCCACAACCTCATTAAAGACATCCCAAAGGAAGAGCTTTTGTTTGTGGGTGGAGATTTAAATGGACATGTAGGGAACGGCAACGAAGACTATGAGGACTGCCATGGTGGCCTTGGATTCGGAGCTAGAAACCCTCCTGGCGAAGAAATTCTAAGCATGTGCAGGTCACATGGTCTTATAGTGTTGAATACCATGTTCATTAAACAAAGCCGACACCTTATCACTTATAGCAGCGGTGGAAATGAAACACAGATCGACTACCATCTGGTATCTAGTTTCATGAAGCCGCTAGTGAAAGACTGCAAAGTGATATTAGGAGAAGCGATCGCCCAGCAACACCGTCTCCTACTGACAGAATTTTTTATGGAGACGAAGGCGGCAAACAAACAAAGAGAGGCTACCGGAGGTATCAAGTGGTACAACCTGGAGAAGGAAAAAGGCGATGCATTCATCTCTGTTATGAGAAATTATCTGTGCGAGACCACCAGCAGATTACAAAACGAAGAGTGCAGAGTACAAAATATGTGGGACTCTCTGCAAAGAACTTGCTTGGTGAAGGCGAGGTCACTGCTAGGAACATCTAAAGGAAACTACCAACGGGAAAAAGAAACATGGTGGTGGAGCGATGAAGTCAAAGCAGTGATATCAAGGAAAAAGACCGCTTTCCAAGCTTGGTCCAAATGCCCCTCTCATAATAGAGATGAAAAAGCACGACTCGAAGTGGACTACAAGCGCTACAAGAAGGAAGCAAAGAAGAAATGCGCCCAGCATAAAGCAGAGAGTACGGAAAGCATGTATCGCGAGCTTGGGGAAATATCTGATCCAGCTGCTGATGCAAACCAGGCTCTCCAGGAACTGCGACATGCCAAGATGAACAAGGGTGCAGCTATCTTCAAAATTGCCGCTCAAAGGAGAAGGAATGCTCAGGAAATACGTTCACCAAAGTTCATTAACGATGCTCAAGGCCTACTACTTGTGAATGACGACAAAATTCTCCACAGGTGGCGACAGTATTGTGACGAACTCCTAAATGAGCAATTTCCCAGGATTTACTTTCCAACAGCCGAACCTAATTTAGAAGAAGTACCCGACCTTACAGTCGAAGAAGTTAGCGTGGCGGTGAAAAACTCCAAGAAAGGAAAGGCGATTGGTCCAGACGAAATACCCTCTGAGTTCTGGAAGAAGATGGGAGACATTGGGTGTAAATGGCTCACGATTCTCATCTCCAAACTCATTAGCGGTGACCAAATGCCAAATCAGTGGAGAGAAAGTTTCCTTCTCCCAATCTACAAAGGAAAGGGGGACACACGAAACTGTGATAACTACCGATCGATTAAGCTGATGTCACACACCATGAAGATCGTTGAGCGGATTTTGGACGGCCGACTACGAAAAATAATACGGCTGTCTGATGACCAGTGCGGGTTTGTCTCGGGTAAATCAACCACAGATGCCATACAGAGTTTAAGAATCCGAATGGAAAAACACCGTGATTCCTCGAAGGATTTGCATATTGTGCTGGTTGATTTCGAAAAGGCATTCGATAGACAACCACGAGATCTGATATGGGTGTCCCTGAGACAGCGAGGGGTTCCGGAAATCTACGTGCGGATGATCAAGGACATGTACGAGGAAGTAAAAACGAAGGTAAAATGCCCCGCAGGAGTCACCGAAGAGTTCCCAATTAAAGTCGGTGTGCACCAGGGAAGCGTCCTGAGTCCTTTGCTCTTTATTACCGTCCTTGACTTTCTGCTTGAAGAAAAAGTGACGGATCCGAAAGTGAGTCAGTTATTCTTTGCTGATGATGGCGCCATCATAAGTGAAGATCCAACATCCCTGCAACGAGCACTTGATGTATGGGTGGATGTTCTGGAGGGAAGTGGGTACCGGATAAGCGCGAAAAAGACAGAATATCTCTGCTGTCCATTTTCTGACCCAGACGGCCCTATTCCGGACATTTACCTGAATGGCACAATACTTCCCAAGTGCGAAAAGTTCAAATACCTTGGATCTATGATCAACAACCAAGCTTCTTGTGATGACGACATCAACCACCGAATAAGTGTAGGGTGGATGAAGTGGCGCGAAAACTCTGCCATCTTCTGTGACCGAAAAATGCCCCCTAAACTAAAAGGAAAGCTCTATACTGCAGTTGTTCGCCCAGCACTTACATACGGTTCACAATGTTGGACAATGTACAAAACGTATGAGAGTAAACTGACAGCAGCAGAGATGAAGATGCTTCGTATGACAGCAGGAGTAACAAAGCTTGATCGAATAAGAAGCAAGAAAATCCGAGGAAGTCTTCACGTCAAAAATACCGTCTTGGATAAAATACAGCATGACCGTTTAAGCTGGTACTGTCATGTACAAAGAAGAAACCCTGAGAACCCAGTTCAAAAGGCGATCGCATACGACGTTCCAACGCAATCGCGAAGAAGAGGCAGGCCTAAGAACTCATGGAGAAGACAAATGCAACGACAACTGCATTCAGTTGGCCTTAGACATGGAACAATTCAAAATCGAGAAGCCTGCCGACGTTTCCTGAGGTCAACCCGGCGAACCCCACATGCGGAGCCGTAGTGTGAAGCAGTAGAGTGGGAGAGTTGTGACCCCATCCGAGATCATGACTATCGTCGATAATGGAGAAGAAGAAGAAGATACCGTAGATAGATAATAAACAGGACTATATCTGTACAAAATTTCAATGAATTTTATATTCACAATTTTGAGATAACGGTAAAATAAAGTTCTATTTTTCAACAGGTTATATATTTTGATCTAGAGCAGATACAAATTTGATTTAACTTTACTAAGCATTCTGATGATTCTACCTTTTATTTGATATATCACACATAACTGTACATTTACTATAAGCTACACAATGTTAAATTAAAAAACTTGTGAAATACCCCAAAACACCTGGGGAGATCTGTTGATCATGAACATCCACCAGTGTGGGAAGTACCGTAACCTCAGTTTGGAATTTCGACATGGTTGGCTTTCTAGGCATCGCAGAAATTAGATTGAAACGTCATATGAAAGGTGAAATAATGAGCTTTCACATGATATACAAATTTTTATAGATTGTTATTGAAAAAAGTTTATTCAATTACGTGAGAAGATGTAATTATATGTTTTTTTTTTTTGCTTTTTTTGATGAAAATTGATTGAGTTCAAAAAATTCTAGCTCTTTTTGTAGATGTCTCATAGACATGATTGATATATATTAGGGTGGGTCAAAAAAATCGAAATTCTTTTTTTTGAATTGGTACTCCGAAAAATCGATTGCTAGACCCCTCTAGAATATACACACCAAATATGAGCTCTTTATATTAATGGGAAGGTCCTCCGCTTTGCAATTTTCCATTTTTACATCAAGCTTCTACTAAAAAAAAGTAATTTTTTTATTAATTGACTTTTTAGCAAATTTCTTTTCATATTCTTGTAGGAAATTGAACGCTCTACAAAAAAGGCCTCATACACTTTTTTCGTTTATCTAACCGTTGAATAGATATTTGAGGTGCAAAAATCGAGAAAATCTTTAAAAATTCGTTTTTTGTTCTTAATTTTGTAACAAATTGAAAAATTATAATGATCAAACGCGCATGACATATTCTTGTAGGAAACAGATTGCTCCACAAAAAAGGTCTTAATAATTTTTTTCAATAAACTAACCATTCTAAAGATATTCGAGGTCAAAGTTAAAAAAAAATATGAAAACATTTTTTTACTTTTTAAAATTTTCTAATTCACTGAAAATTCAATATTTTTAAATTAACAAGATGTTTTCTTGTAGGGACTTACACGTTCTATAAAAAGTTCCTTGGCAGCAAATTAATTGCTTTAACCGTTAAGAAGATATTCGTATCCAAACCAATGCCCACTGATTTTAATAGTTTTCTTATGACAAGTATGCATTGCGATTTGGATACGAATATCTTCTAAACGGTTAAAGCAATCAATTTGATGCCAAGGGATTTTTTGTAGAACGTTTAAGCCCCTACAAGAATATATCTTTATTTGAAAATAATGAAGTTTCAGTGAATTAGAATTTTTTTAAAAATATAAAATGTTTTTATATTTTTTTTTAACTTTGTCCTTGAATATCTTTAGAATGGTAAGATTAATGAAAAAATTTAATAAGACCTTTTTTGTGGAGCAATCAATTTCCAACAAGAATATGTCTTGCGCGTTTGATCATTATAATTTTTCAATTTGTTAAAAAATTAAGAACAAAAAACGAATTTTTAAAGATTTTCTCGATTTTTGCACCTCAAATATCTATTCAACGGTTAGATAAACGAAAAAAGTGTATGAGGCCTTTTTTGTAGAGCGTTCAATTTCCTACAAGAATATGAAAAGAAATTTGCTAAAAAGTCAATTAATAAAAAAATTACTTTTTTTTAGTAGAAGCTTGATGTAAAAATGGAAAATTGCAAAGCGGAGGACCTTCCCATTAATATAAAGAGCTCATATTTGGTGTGTATATTCTAGAGGGGTCTAGCAATCGATTTTTCGGAGTACCAATTCAAAAAAAAGAATTTCGATTTTTTTGACCCACCCTAATATATATATTTTGAGCTGAGCATGGATTTTTGGGTGATGGAAGTGTTTTTTTTTTTACTTTTTTCATAAGAAAAGATTGTTTTTAATAAATTATTTTAATACTTTTTGCGCATTATAAAAAATAAAAAATGGTTTTATTCTTTTGAAGAAATATTTGGCTTTTTAATGGTAACTTTTTTTGTAAGCTTTTATAAAAACAAAAATTAATGTAATGAGAAAAGAAAAATGGTAATTTTTTTTAGGTTTTTCTTGTAAATTATGATTGTTTGAAATAAATAAACGCTTCAATTGACTCATTTTAAATAAAAGCACACAACCTGTTTTCTAACGACGTTATCACGTAAAATCATCGTCCGTAAATCAGCTTTACAGGCAAATTTTTTTTTTTTTGTTGAAAATCAAACCTTACCAATTTTTTTACCCAAGGTGGCGATATGCATGGCCATAGGTACCTACTCGTACACCCAGAATGCTCATACGCCATTGAAAATTCATTTAATAAAAATGAATAATATGCATCTTCCATATCATAAAAATTGCGTCACAATTATTTCCTGAATTCAACTAATAAATTAAAATATTTAAAAATGTCACTAGCCACCTTATTTCATTAAATACTTTAAATGCTTGTACTGTCTTCATAAAATTTCGGAATTCTTTAATCTTTCTAATTACTCAAAAACCGAACGACATGAGGTTATTCTGCGAATTTGATGAACTTAAAACTTAAAATTCAAAGCATCAAAATGCCTTAAAACATAGAACAAAGACTAAGAACTATAACATCCCTGTTCTGCTAATATTGAAAATAATAATATACCTTAGACCAAAAAAAAAAAAAAAACCAAACAAACTTTGTTAAGAATATTAATTTTGTTGACAAAAGAAAATGGAATAAAAAACAAAAAAAAAAAAAACATTATTGAGTGAGAGCACTCGTCAATAGTCTTTGTCTGTAAAAAGTGTCAGTTTGGCGTCGTTTTTTCGCATTACCATTGCCAAAACATCCAATATACACAATCACGCTTTTCTACTTTAATACCAGTCACCCAAAGATTATATGGTTAAATTATACGCACCAAACTTTCATCCTCTTTTCTTATGGGATTTCAGTTGTCGTCAATTTGAAATGAGGTTCAAAATCGACCTTAGTAGAGCAGAGCATTGTTGAGACAACTTAGTTACACAATGATACGATATTATTCCCCTACTATCGAGAAGGGCGTATACACACTCGACTCGTATATATCTTATCATCCAGGATAATCCTACAATCTTGAAGAAGGAGTACAATAATGCCTCTCTGAATGCTTTCTGCCAGACAAACGAAAAACAAATTTATAATATTCCATTTTATTGGATTTACCCTCCTCTCTTACTTTTTTCTCGACGACGGGTTTTAGATTTTGGGGGGTTTCGAAGATAGATATATTCCATCCATATAATGCCTTTTCTTTTGATTGGAAATAAAAATACAAAAAAAAAAAAAACTTTAGCAATAAATTTTAATTCTGTCCATTATACGTTTGGTTGTCATTTAATTCTTCTTTCTTTCTTCTCAGATTTCTCGAAGGACTTTCCAAATCCAAAGTATTGTGTGTTTACCTTAAAATCAATATTATTGATCTTAACGAAAGGACGTGTAATAAATTTTCTTTTTCCCATTCTTCTTTTGTGGGGACTACCGACTAAGCGACTAAAAGTGAGGTTAAAAAAGGCTCAATAATTGTACATTGGCACGTGAACTTTTTCAATTCGCAGCAGGTGCGTTTGGGGTTTATAATCTTTGGTGGCGAACTCTATAGAAGAACATTTTGTAAACAATCGTAATTCTGTCCTAAGTGTAAACAGTTTCAACAACCTTCTAACCCCAAAAAAAAAAAAAAAAAATCAGTAAAAAAAAAGTACAAGGATTAAGGATTGAGGCTATACATAATTGAAAAGGGAGCAAGCACATTAGGCTAAAGGCAAAAGCAAGGGCAACCCTCGCTAACTTGGCTGACAACTTTGATGCCAAAGGCGATATCGTTTATTTTCCTTTTTTTTTTCTTTCGTGAGCCATCTTAATATCCTGCCTGCACACCTTTAAGATTTATTACAACGCAAGGTTTTATATTTTTTTTCTTGGATTTTTGTGGCAAAAAAAAAATAACAAAAATGATTGATATGTTTCCTTCCATCAAGCTTTTGTCAATAAAGTTAAAATAAAATATTTTTGAACTTTCCATTGTGAATTGATGAACCGATCCGGATGATACCCGAAGACCCAAGACACATGTTTATTTTTCTAAAAAAGACACGTCTCTTTTGTGTGTTTCGGGTTATAGACAACAAACGAGGACGATGCGAAGGCACGACGACAACGACGACGTTGTGTTTATTTATGGGCTGTCAGTTTTTTGTGAGTTTTTGTGTTCTATTTTATGATACTTGCCAGATGTTGATCATATGTATATTGCTTTATTTTGAAAAAAAAATCTATGAACAAATATACAAGGATTGATTGAATCTTTAAAAATCATTGCAATAATCGGTAACCGGTACTGGATTTTATAAGATTTCTTTCTTCCTAAGAAACTCGCACCCAACCCAAACCAATAAAATTGACAATTTACATTGTAAACAAAAACCGATAACAATATTTTGTGTTGTAAGAAAAATGTCCCCTTACATTTTTGTGATGGGTTTCAAAGTATCTTGTAGATAGATTTTTCAATCCTACAAAAAAGAGGGTGTTCTTTGGATAGGGTTTTTTTTTAGACGAAGAAGGAGCAACCTTCCACATAGAGAATATAGGATGTAAATCCTTCGGTATCAAAATCTACTTTAGCGTATAAGTGCAAACACTCTCGGCTCACACACACAAGAGCCTAATCTTCTTGTCTGCCGCAGAAAATGGGGCATGAAAAGGTGTTATGGTAACACACACGTTATAGATACTTACAACTTATAAAAGAGTAGGTATAAGAGAGGGCTGGTTTTGAATTGGAAAAAGATAGATATACCTACTATCCTGATGATGATAATGGTGATGGCCATGATGATGGAGAAAGGAATCTCGCACTCTGGTACAAGGACGATAAAAGTTTTTAGTCTATGGAAATTTTTTTTAATCAGCAGTAAACTATAGAGGGTTTAAAAGTATTTTTAGACTTTGTTCGTTATAAAAAGCTTTTAGGTAAAGATCTGTTTTTAGTATTTTAGCAATTTTCGATTGGATTTATCTTGAAAAGTAGACAAAATGGACTATTAAAATGATATTGTTGTCACTTTGAAACTATTAAGAAAGAGATTGGAAATACACGAATTTGATAGTGAAAAACAATTTTTTTCTATTTCACGTTTAAGTGATAATAATAAGGTTTCTTAAATAAAATTTTAGTGCAAAATACTCTTCATTTTTGTTGTTGTTGTTTTTTGAAGATAAAATTTTACGTTCTTTAAATTAATCGGTTTCTTAGCTTAGGTATAACAAATGTAAAAAAAAGGGAGCGGGTAAAAATTCTAACTTCAAAGTTCTGCTTTTTTCTGTCCTATCTTTCAAGATTCTGCAAGCATTTATTGACCAAAAAAATTCTGCTTACTCTGTTTTTTTTTTTTTTCATAGCATAGCATAATCCATTTTTCGAAAGGAGGATTTAACAAAACTCTGCATAAAAAAAAAATTCCAAGCCCATTTTTAATTTTTTTCAAGAATTTTGAAGAACGAATTTTGAAAAGCAGAATTTCGTAAAGAACTTCATGATTTTTTTTTCTTTGATTTCAAACTTTGAACAAAATTATATAAATTTTTAAATCAAATTTTGGAAAACGGGAAATTGAATTGTTTTGTAAGTTTTGTTTAAAAATTTTGCATTCCAAAAATTGTTTAATAAAAATTGTTTTTTTTTTTAAGAAACCCACTCTTAATTTTTTAATATACACTAGCCCAAAAAATTAAGGGAACAAAAAAAAAATTGTGATTTTTTTAAGTGATTTTCGACAGGCTGTATCTCAGTTAAAAATGATCGCATCATTACAAATCAAAAAGCATGTAAAAGCTACATTTTTCTAGTTTCAGAATTTTATGACTAAATATTTTATTTCTAACGTTAAACAAGGTTAATCGTTGGAACTGTTCAAAAACCAATATTTTCAATTTTTTTTTTCGTTTTTACTTTTCTCATAAAAAAGTGGGAAAATTTTTTGTGATGAAATGATAGTAATTTTTAGAAAGGCTATTAATATGGCTTCAAGATTATTTTTGTTTCAAAATTCTACTATTTTTTTTAGACTACAATATCAGTCCTCGAACCAAAAACCATACTTTTGACTTTGACTATCAATATCTCAACAACGGATCACTCCACAGAAAATTTAAGGATACATTTGAAAATTTCATTTAATTCTCCACAAAGAAATTAAGTTTGCTTTGTAAAAAACAAAAATGTTTTCGTACATTCGATATCAATTTAGAAAAGTTATCAAAATAGGCCTTTTTACAGTTTTTTAGAAAATGTGCCGCTATTATCATAACATCATAACTATGGGTGATAAGATTAAACTGAGGCTTAATTATTGAAGCTTAATAGAACTAAAATTAATTTGCATAGTTTCAGAGTTATTCATCAAACAGTTTTTCTGTTGTGAGGGTTTGAATTTTTGAGATAATTTAAAACACCACATTTTTGCAGCTGTAAATGATTTACTTCTAATCATTTTCTTATGAGCAAAATCAAATTCTTTTGAGTTTATTTGAACATTTTATTAATAAATACCGTTTAAATTTTAGATAATGTAGGTACTGGGTGGGTATTTTGAAATAAAAAAAAAATATAATATTTAATGGAATTTTTGTTTGGAGAGACGTTTTTCTAATAAAAAAAAATAAACAAATTTTATATTAATTTTTAAGTTTAAGTTTGAATTATAAGATTACCTAATTTTTGTTCAAATAATTTCAAATTTCAAGAAACAGTTGTAGTTTTGTAAAGATAAGGCCAATTGAAGAAAAGTACTCCCAAAAATAAAAAAAAAACACTACAAGTAACTCGGCAACGAAGCGAAAGAGAAAAAAAATTTCATTAGATTTTTTTTACTTTTGAGAATTAACTAAGAAAACCATTTTTTTTATGGTGGTGACTGTGTGACACTCTGTAAATGTGCCATTACTAACCTCTTTTGTAGATGAAATAATTTCTTTTCTTTTACAACCCTGCTTAAATTAGTAATAATTCGCTTCCAATATTTAATGGTAAATCTATGTAAGAATTATTCCAGTTGGTCTTCAAAAACTGCTCCACTTCCGAACCATTTATTTTACGGTTGAATGTCTGGGCCAACTTCAACTTTGCCTACTTAAATTATGCTGATGGTTATAAATTGAAATACAAAAGCCTCTGTCTTCTATCTTCAGATAAAAGTTTGTTTGTTTTGTCATTATTATTTTTTTTTTTTTTGTCTAAGAAAAAATCAAGAGGTTTTCAATTTAACATATAACACAATCTTAAAAAAAAAAAAAAACAAACACGTTAGATATAAAGAGAGATAAAAAAATATATCTGCAAGTGTTTTTAATGCGTTCATTTTCTTTTGGAAAATGGTTTGGATTTCAATTGCCTTAGGTTTGAAGATGCTAGAAGACAACAAACAAAAACGTAAAAAAGAA
Source organism: Episyrphus balteatus (assembly GCF_945859705.1). Lineage (NCBI taxonomy): Eukaryota > Metazoa > Arthropoda > Insecta > Diptera > Syrphidae > Episyrphus > Episyrphus balteatus. The sequence continues at coordinate 156,475,173 of NC_079134.1, forward strand.
GTCTACTTAGGTTAAAATCATGCCTAGAATGCTAAAGACCTCATTTCAATATTTTTTCTTTTTTTTTTTTTTTTTTTCTAAACATGAATATATTCTTCTATTAAACGGGAATTTTTTGTATGAACTTCAAAAGAATAGCTTAGTTATGGCAGTTTTGTTTTTTGATCTTTCTCATTTTTTGCTGTGAAAAAGTGATTTTCATTTAATTTTCTATTCAATAACTTCTAAGGCAATTGAGGAGGTTCCTTTCATCGCAGGAAGATGGTTTTGTTTTGGCAAATATTTCATTGAAATCTGAGGAATTTAGGGGAAAAAATTAAAAGAATCCAGCAGACACTAGGAGCGATAAAGAATTTTTAAAGGAATCAATGAAGTGAAAATTATTTCTTTCTGTTCTCCCAAATTTAAGATTTTTTACTCTTTATTGATTATAACTGCAAAATATCTTAAATCTTTCAATTTTATGACTTTGCCTCAAACAAAAAAAAATGGAAAATTTTTTTCAATCTTGAAGAATAGAAAAATAAATAAATTTAAAACCCATTCAGCAAACTTTCGAAAATTTTTAACTTTACCTCTTGTTTCTTTATTTCAAACAAAATTACAAAGTAAGTTTCTTGGATTGAAAATATTTTCAAAAACTTGTGAAAAAGTTCCTCTTTTTTGTATTACATTTAAATTTCACCGCAGGAACAATAACTTTCTTCCTTAAGTTACTTTTTCGGTCATCAAAATACTGTCACAATGTCATCATAAAATTAATAATTAAATAGGTCATCAACGGAAATCTTCAACACAATGAATAAAGTAAAAAGATATTAACAGCAAATGAAAACCTCAACTTCCAACCCCCCATCATCACATCACCATCATCATCGTCCTCTCGTAATCTTCCTTTTACAATATGACAATCATTAAAAAAAAACAAGAACTTTTCTTTTTCATTTTTTCCATGGTCACGTTTCAACAAACCCCTCATCTAATTTCGGTTTATTACTCCCCAGAGGGTTATTTATGGTATAATCAAAAGTGTTGCACCAATTACAACCACCAATGTCATCATCTTCTTTAATAGTAAGGTGGCCAGACTATGTGTGGAGAGAAAACTATAGAGGAAACAAAAAAGTGAAAAGTTTAAAATGTGGCTTCTAAAATTTTTGGTAGGTATCCATAACTTTGTGGGCCACTATAGTAATGATTTAATTGATCTTGAATCAGCCGAAAATTACAAGTGCCATTTTAATCAGCCACACTGTTGCCTTTTATGTGTTATTTTTTGTCAAAAATAAATTGCACGACCATTTTTTGATGAAAAGTGATGAAATTTGGGCAACTTATTTTATTCAAAATCGTGGCTTTAAAAAGGGAAAGATGTTCAAATTTTCTTTTTAAATAAGCTTAATATATATCAAAGATGTGTTCAATCTTGGATTTGAGTATAACAATTGTTCATATTCAATGAAAAACAATAAAAAACCAAGTCTAATTTGGGACGAATTTTCCCAAGCTTTAAGAACAATTACCCACCATTTCTTGATTTTTAACAACTTTTCTATTTAAATTGGGTGTTTAACCCCCCCCGAAATTTTTTTTCAGAAAGTCAAAAAAATACCTATATTATAAACATATACAAGTCTAATATATGCGGCACTTAATAATTTGTTTTTGTATTTTAGTGATTTGATTACCTATACGAAAATCTCCCTTAAAATCACTACCAATTTTGCATCGTTGCAGAAGCTGTCGATGAAGTTTGTATAAAGGAAAACAAAAATTGTTTGGTCCATTACAAAGAGTTTTTATCTCTTTGACCATTTCCTTAAGCACTATGTTAACACCTTAAAATGCTCTTTTAAGAACCCTTTAAATACCACAAGTACTTATGCAGGGTTTTTGGTGCCGAGACTAAACTATGCTTTTTCAAAGGGTTTCGGTGGCCGAACTCGAATCCAAAGACGGACTTATTCGATCACATCTCGTTTTTGAAATATTACCCTTAAATCTATTTAAATCTTTCAGACATCTTTTCTACTGTCCGAGATATCTTCAGTTGCTTATTACCCACTTTTGTTCTATGTTAATCTTAAATCCAGTATGTAAGCGAAAATAAATGTATCGATTTATTCAGAGACTGTAGTACCTACCAACGCTAGGAAATAACCTCGAAAACTGGCAAAAAGCGGGATTTTCGATTTTCTAACGGGAACATCTCAAAAACGCGATGTGATAGAATTTTTCTGAGTTCGGATTCCAGTTCAGCACATAAAAAACCTTTAGAAAAGTATATCTTGGTTTCTGTAACAAAAACCTTGTTGGCCATACTCAAAATTAAAAAAATGCGATTATACTTTTGCAATGGAAGAAAAACTTGTTTTTATTTCTAAAAATTATAAGAGAAAGTAACGGGACATTTTGTTCTTCTCAATATTCTTGTTTTTTGATCCCCTTTAATAAAAAAATAGTAGAGTGTCGCTGCAATACTTGGTTTTATATAAATAGCATTTTTATATGGTGCGATTATACTTTTGCAAAGCACTGTATTTACAACATTTCGTTGTAAATTTATATCAACCAACTCGCTAACGCTCGCAATTTATATCAACCAACTTATCACTCTTTGTACCTACAAAACTAGAGATGCCGCTGAATATTCTGCCATTTTTAAATTCGTTTACCGTAAGCAGGGCTTTTTTAAACTTTTAACTACGAATTCCTCTCCTAAAAAATACTTAAATATTGGCAAATTTTTCGCTTCTACACAGTTCAAATGACTATTTGATTTAGCGGGATTTAGAATCGACTGCAGTTACATATAGTTGATACAAAGTATTGTGATTTCTAAAAAAAAAATTTGTTTGGTCTGAGCTAACCCACCCCGAAATGAAATCCTAGCTACGGCTATGCTGGTAGGTACTGGTTCAATTTAATTTTTAACATAAAATTTTTCAGAAAACTTGAATAAAAATTACATTTTTCAAAATAAAAAAAAATTGATTAAATAAAAATAAATAATGTTAATACAAACATTTCAAAAACTCTATTTTTTAGAAAGAAACCAATACTTAGGTTATTTACCATAAACTCTAAAATAGATTTTTCTGGAAAATTTTGAAACAATGAAAATTGTTGGCCAGTGTTATTACTACAAAAAAAAAATCAAAAAACATTTTTGATCCTTATTGCGTTGTTTTTAGAAGTTTTATTAATTTATAAAGCATGCAAAAAAGAACAAGACAAAATAATGAATAACAAACTAACAAAACTGGTCTGCAAAATTTAACTTTTTTTTTCTCCTTCAAATAATTTTTTGAAATTATGAAATATTTGACTTTTCTGAATCTAAATCTGGTTTCAGAAAAATTCTAGCACGTACCATTTTTTTTTGAAATGATGTTTGAAAAAAATGAGTAGTTTGTATAGAAAATAAACCTTTAAGATTCGGTTGACCTAGTACAAAAATAAAACTAATATTCGTATTTTGTATTTTGTATTTATAAATTAAAGTTTACACACATTTTAAGACACTAATTGAAAAAAAACAGCAAAAATATTGAAATCCTGCAGTTTTTAGTTAATTCCACAAGAACAAAATCACCTTAATTAAGGAAAATGTGAAATCTCAACAAAAGTCAAATATGTGAAGAAAACTATATAATAAAATACATTAAAACAAATGCATACGTGTTTTGTAATTTTAAATACTATTTTTCTATTTAGAAATATCTTATCTGTGATAAACTATTCCATACACTGCTTTCTAAAGTTTCAAATTAGTTTTTCCTATTGGAACAAAAGTATGAGTACTTTTCTCACGGTTTTGAATGTGCTGAGTTCAAGTCCGAAGTCAAAAAAAATTTAGCACATCAGGATTTTGAGATATCTCAAAAAAAAAAAAAAACTACTATATGTATCTCAAAAACGGGAGCTGATCGACATTTTTTTTTTAAATCGGATTCAAAATCAACATACTAAAATCTATTAGAAAAGTATACTTTTGATTTTGGAAGAAAGAAATATGAATTTGGTTTATACTTTTCCATGTTGTTAAAACTTTTTTCGGTCTCAATATTTTATAGAGAATCTTACATGAAATTGATGTAGAATTTTCCGAGGAATTCGAATTTTTATTCACAATTCTAAAAAAAAAACAAAATATTTTCACCCTTATAAAGAGACTTTTTTGTGACCACTTTTTTGAAAAATAGTAATTTTTTTATTTTTGTCCTGCCAAATTGGGTTTAATATCTCGGATAAGAAAAGAGATATTGAGAAGATTGAAACTGAATGTAAAAGAAAAAAAATAAGTTCTTTTATAAACCGTGACAAGTTTATTTGAAAAAGTTTACATTACACCAAAATATTGCTTCGAAAACAGCAAAAAAATAGGTTTTCGAGATTTTCTAACGCGAATATCTAAAAAACGTGACGTGTTGTGCCAATTTTGACTTTGGATTCAGAATCAGCACACAAAAATGCTTTAGAAAAGTATAAAAAAAAGTACAACAACAACTAGAAATAGCTTAAATTAGCATTAAAAGCCCGATGATGGAATAAATTTCCGAAACGCGTAGCTTCATTGTTATTTATTTATTGTTGTAAGAACTCGGTATATTTCATAATAAAGTTTAATTTTAAATTTAAAATGTTTTCTTTATAATTCATTTAGATTTTCATTTTCTTTCATACCACCTATAAAAAAAATTGTTCCATATTAAAATTAAGCACATTTTGATATGAAAAGTTTAAAAAATTTAAACAACTTCAACTCTAAGATATACTTTAACAAGATTACATTTCAAAATTAATATTAAAGTAAAATATAAAAAAAAAAATTCGTTTTATCTTTGACTAAGAGAAAAAAATTATTTAAATTTTTAATTAAAAACATATTAAAAATTTAGTATTTCTTTAAGTTTAAGACGTTGTTGTTTACACGCCTAAGATTTTATGCATTTAAAACTAAGTAGATGGTCACCCTAAAAACGATACCCACTCCCTCTATTCTAATGTGCTATTTAAGAGATAAATTTCTCTGAACATTATTTATTCTATTTAAAACTATCTCTATATAATATCGCGAAACATATTGCTCCTAAAAGTCAAGTCATTTCACGGAAATTAATTCCCATCCAAATTCCACACATATTATTCATAATAAAGAACCTCTTCTTCCTCTACTCACTCACACTTAATTAATGAAACATGAGATGAAAAATTTTTGTTCAACTCATTCATGAATTTCCACTTCAAATTATTATTTTTTTATTTGCATAAAACGGTTCCTACATACTATATATTCCTTTTGTGGGTTTAAAAACTTTTTAGAAAAAACCTTTAAATATTTATAAAAAAAAAAAAAATATCCAAAATTACATCCTTTGGTAGGAATTTAGGTAGGGTTCAGGCATCAGCATTCAAAGGTTAAATATTTTTTTGAAAAAAAAAAAAAAAATACATATATTTCTGGTTTCTTAATCTCGTGTATATCTCTATTAATTATACATATAGTATGTTCATTAGGGCGTTCGTTATTTTTGAATCAAGTTCCTAAGTGGGAAAACTGTTTCTAAATACAAAAAAAAAAGACCCATAATTTTTTTCAGATTTTTATTTTAAAGTTTTTTAGCACTTGAAATAGGTATGGTATAGGTATTTTTTTAGATATAGACTTTAATCAAATTTTTTTGATGAGGTCCTTGTCCACGTTAAACAACGTTTTCAAAAAGGTATAGATCATTTTTCTAGGACCAGGGGTTTAGTCAGGGCATGCATGGCTTTGTTGGATTTTATTTTATTTTTCATGCTACTCATATGCTTGTTTAAATAAAACATAAAACATACAATGCATGCCCTGACTAAACCCCTGGTCCTAGAAAAATGATCTATACCATTTTGAAAAATTTTGAAAAAATTTGATTAAAGTCTATATATAAAAAAATACCTATACCATACCTATTTCAAGTGCTAAAAAACTTTAACCCTCTTGGGGCGCCATCTAGTGTCAAAATAAAATTCTGAAAAAATTTATGGTTCTTTTTTTTTTGTATTTAGAAACAGTTTTTCCACTTAGGAACTTGATTCTCGAAAAAAAGTGAAATAACGAACGCCCTAATGTTCATACCGTAACTAAGGATTTTCCTTTTTACCTTAGTTACGTACGTTTTTGATGTACCTAGGTTTTTTTTTTATAATAACGATTGACGTGGTTTTGTAAAAGAGTCATGTGCGTTGTCGTTTTGTGTGTATAATGTATATATTCACAGAAAATGTATAAGGACTTGTTGATAGCTCGCATTTTGTGGTTCCTCCGCAAAGGGAGAATTAATTTGAATGTATTAACTTGAAATTTTGTCTTCATATTATTATTAAACAGGAAAACCTTTTTCATGGTATTTGTGTGTTTTGCATAAATAAATAATAAATACGGAAGAGAAAATTTTATAAGACACCAACCAGGAAGAAGTTGAAGAAGAGGTTTATAATGATCTATTTTTGTATATATTTTGTATTAAGTTGAGGTTGGGGTAACACATAAAGGATTTATTAATGAAATCACAAAAAATTCATGGTTTGGTTTGATATAGAAGAAGCTTAACAAACTGATTTTTTTTTGTTAAGAAGATATTACAAAGAAATCGTTACAACATTTTCTTAATTTTACAGATTTTTTGACTTATAAATCGTCTTTTGTCTTATCCACGAAAAAGTGACACCATTTTCTCTTTTTCCACCTGAAATTTTTAGCAGTGCGGCAAAAAATTCAATTAAAAATTAAAAATGAACTATTGGAGATACAAACATTTTCTTAAGCTTATTTGAAAGATAATAACTTAAAATTAAATCTGCGTTTTGAAATATGAATTTTTGAAAATCAACTACTTTTTTAGGAGTATTTTTGGATGGGTTTTAATTTTTAGCAATTTTTCGTAGCTTTCAAAAAATCTCAAACTTATAGAGCATATATCTTATGGTTGTATTCTTAAGTGATTTTTGACCGAATAACGGCAAAAAACAAGTTTTTTGACAGTTTTTAACCGTCTTGTTTTCTGCGACAAATAAATGAATGAAATTTCTACTGTGAAATTTCAGTGTGGGAAGTACTGTATTCGCAGTTTGAAATTTCGACAGGTTGGCTTTCAAAAATTCTTACTTTTTTTGTAGACATTGAAGAAATATGATTGAAGCGTCACACAGTGGTTCCCTTCTATGGAGTAAGTGGAAAAAACCTATAAAAACCGAACGGGTGGACTGATTTGATTGAAATTAGGTATATAAATTAAATGAAACGAGTTCTCATCGTGGTTAAAAAATTGTGTGTCGTGCTTTAAAATTACTCATTTTCTTAAAAGTTGTATTGATTAATATATTCATTCTTTTTATTTCCTTTTTTTTTTCTTAAAAATGTAAATGTCTCTTACACTTTAAGGCAAATTAAAACTGAATACAGAGAAGGTTTTTCAGAAAGCAAAAAATTAAAAAGTTTCATAAGTATTATAGCACCTTAAATTTATACTTACTAAACTAGCCCAAAAAATTAAGGGAACAAAAAAAAAATTGTGATTTTTTTAGTGATTTTCGATAGATAGTATAAAAATGATCGTTTCATGACAAAACAAAGAGCATTGAAAGCTACATTCCTCTATTTTTAAACTAAATATTTTATTTCTAATGGTAAAATAGCTAAATCTTTGGAATTATTCAAATACCAAAATTTTCCAATTTTTTTTTGTTTTCTAAAAAAAGCGAAAAAATGATTTTTATTTTTAGAACTATTTGGCCTTAAGATTCTTTTTGTTTCAAACTTCTACGATTTACGATTTAGATTGCAATATCAGTCATCACACCAAAAACCATACTTTTGACTTTGACTATCAATATCTCAACAACGGATCTTTTTAAAGAGAATATAAGGATACATTTGAAAATTTCATTTAATTCTCTACAAATAAATTAAGTTTAATTTGTTAAAAAAATGTTTTCTTGCATTTGAGATCATTTTAGAAAAGCTATCAAAAAAGGCCTTTTTATGTGTTTTTAGAAAATGTGCCGCTGTTTTATAACTATGGGTGATTATGAGCAAAATCAAATTCTTTTGAGTTTATTTGAACATTTTATTATTAAACACCGTTTAAATTTTAGATAAACCAAAGAAAATTACAATTTTTCAAAAAAAGTTAAATTTTGAAAAAAAAATTCACATCGTTTTTGGATATTTTTCCTTTTTTGGAAAATTTTTGATTTTTCTTTATTTTTTGGCTTATCAGTGATGACTACATAGACCTCTTATAATATAAAAAAATTTTATCAAAAAAGCCGTTAAATTAGAAACGATAATACCGATTTCAAGTGCTGTTTGAGTGACACGCATTGCTACACTCAAGAAGCTCTTACGGGAGAATGGGTCAAAATGGGTCATTTGTTTTAACACCATAAATAGTATATATCATAAGCTTTAAATTAATACTAAAATGAACGTGGAGCATCGTGGAGCTTTTTTTTATAGGCTGACAAAGAGTAAAAACTACTCGCTCTAGAGGTGTCTTTATATAATATTCTGGTTTTTCTGATTCAAAAGCAAATTCAACAAACGGTAAATGTAGACTTAAGGACAAATATACCATTAACAACACTACATACTTTTTTTTTTTTTAAAAAAAGCTCTATTCTTTAAAAAAAAATCGTCAATAGTTGCAGAAAAAAAGAACGAAATTTCGAAAATCTTAAAGAATCTAGTTTGAGCTAAGTATACTCGGGACCAGGGCTATGCAAAAAATTAAAATTGATTGCATTCTGTATTTAAATATATTGTTAATCGAAAAACCAAATCAAAAAAATTGAGAAAATTGTTTCACTTTTTTGGGTTTTTTCCATGAGGGAACCACTGTGCGTCATATGAAAGGTGGAATAATAAGCTTTCATATGATATAAATATATTATAGGTTGTTATAGAAAAAAATCGAATTAATGGTTTGAGAAGATAAAAAAAATTGATTTTTCATTTTTTTTCGTGAAAAATGATTATTTTCAATAGATTATATTCACACCTTATGTGCATTGTAAAAAATTAAGTCAAATTTTTTTCTTAAGAAGAAATATTAAGCTTTTTAATGGTATAATTTTTTTGTAAACTTTTCCTATAAGAAAATTGATATCAATAGAAAAGAAAAAAAAAAGCTTTTTCTTGTAAATTATGATTGGATTCAAAAAGTTATTTCGTTTTACAAAAAATAAAGATATAAATAAATGTAGATCTTAATCCTTAGCTTAATTCCTTAACTATAAGATTTATTATTTTATAAATTATTTTAACAAGAAAGTTGACAAAAAAATATTTTTTAAATCATTTTTTTTTAACACACAACCTGTTTTCTTATGACGTTATTAGGTAAAATTATCGTCCGTAAACCAATTTACAGACAAGCACTTTTTTTCTAAGAAAAACAGTTGAAAGTGTTGAAAAAAATGAAACTGAAAAAAAGTACGTATACACCACAGTGACCATTCTTTTTTCTATTTCTTCTGGCGATTTTAATTCAAAGTTGTAGAACGTAAAAACTAAAAAATATACTAAATATATTAACACGCAAAATATTTTACATTCCATATTTTTTTAACAATTTCAAGAATTTATTCATTGTCATTTAACTTTATAATTAACTGCACATGAACACATTCTCTGTGGTTTTTAACCATTTTTTTCACTCTTAAATTGTCATTTCTTTAATTCTAAAAAAGAACAAACACATCATACATTCTATTTCAAACCAAAAGCCAATTAAAAATCTTTTCTCTTTTTTTGTGTATTGTTGTTGTTGTAATAAAAAAAACTATATAAGTTTTATTAAAATGTTAAAACAAATATTTTTAGTTTATTAAAAGTTGTGAAACAAAAAAGTTTTTAAATTTAAATGTTAAGTGAGAGGAAAGAGCTATGTAGTTTTTGTTCTATTTTTTTTTCATAAAAGCCATCACCACACGTGTTAACACCACGCATTCCAGTCAGCAACGGATCGGATGCAAAAACCACTTTATTTTTCGGTTTTGTTTTTGTTTTAGTTGGGGGTTTTTTGAAATGCAAACAAAAATGGAAGCTGCGATGTTTTCAGCACCGAAACAAACAACAAAAACAAGAGAAAACAACAAAAGATACGTCCAGAAAAAACAATTGCAATGCAGCAAAAACATTATTTTGATTTCACTGTCATTGCCAGAGTTTCTATATTCGCATGATGTACCTCATAGTTATACCCCCTTTTTCCTTCAACCAACCAACTTTGCCACAAATTTCCTTTTTTTTCGCCATTTTGTCAAAGACAAAGCAAGGTTGTGGCTATGCGGTGTTGGTATTTTTTTTGGTTGTGTGTCTTTTTTTTCAATTGTTGACGTACTTTGTTAGTTTGTTTAGTATTTTATTTTTAAACCACTGCAATGTTTGTCGTAGTTCGTGTTGGCACTTTGAGGGGTAGATAGAGAAAAGGGGGTTGACTGTATAGTATTAAGGGATGACTGGACTATTGTGCATTTGCAATTGAGTGCATGAGAGACAACGTATGGTTGATATATACAACAAATAACAAAGGACTCTATGATGTTGATGACGATATAAATAAAGTCGTTATGTTTAAATGGATGACGAAAAAAAGTTTTGAGTGTGTATTAGTAAGGATAGTAAGGTTTGCATTTAGAATCTAATATAGCAAATTAGTAATTTTTTTTTGTTAACAAAAGTCTATTAGACAAGTTAATTTTATTTTCAAAAAAAAAAAACTTTATTTTGTATGGTCATGTCATTCACAGCATCTTTACTGTGCGAAAACTTAAATATATTTATATTAGCAGATCTCATTAATGCCTATGATATGATCATAATAAATGAGGGAGTGGATGTATATTTAATCAATGCATTCAACTGTGTGTAATTAAATTATTCAGAAAAATTAAACTTTGGATATCTTTTTGTGGCGCACACTTTCTGTGGTCATTATGAATTCATAACATAACACATATCCTATGTACATCCTCAAAAACAAGTAAATTAATCGTATAATCAGCTTAAGTTTTGATTGTTGATTCCAAAGAAAAATACGATTATTTTTTTTTATTTATTATTTAGTTTGTGCAATTTACTTTATTATTGATTTAGCTGAATCAGAAAACAGCGAAAAACATGTGTGTTTAATCATGTTAATTTTGTTTTTCAATGCCATTGATATAACAGTGGTATGTGTGTAAAAAAGTATATTTATATAAAATATATTTTTTGATTTTTACATTCTACAACTTTGAATTAGAGATCGCTAGAAGAAATAAGAAAAAAAAATGGTCACTGGGGTGTATACGTACTTTTTTTCAGTTTTATTTCGTACTCAACTGTTTGTCTTAAAAAAAAAAATCGTAAAAAATAAAGAAATAGTTGAAGGGCTATTTTGATGCAAATTAATGTTTTTTAGACACCCACCGACCCTTCCTTTCCAACTAGTGACAGTGACACAGTGTGAGACCAAAAAATATTCATCTTTAAATTTTGAGCATTTTATGTTATTGGCTTGACTTAAAGTAATTACTGTATGAAAATATTTATGGGGTAGCAACATGCCAACAAATAAATAATAGGGCCCATTTTCTCATACAACTTACCAATTTGGTTCACAACATCCTGAAAAAAAATTAGCAATCTTTGAAAAAAAAACCTTGGAATTCAGCAATGGGATGCAAGTTCTGTACCAACATATTCAGTTTATGGGTCGCGGAAGTTACGCCAAATTTTTTTTTTGAAAAAAATAAACAAAAAATTTTCATGCTTAATCTAAAAAACAAAAAATTGTTGGCCTTTTTTCCAAAATGAAACGTGGAAAATTAACCCGAATTTATTAATTTTCAGGTTCTTTTTCCAAAATGAAATGTGAAAATTAAACCAGAATGTAGGTATCATTTATAATTATAATTTCCATTTTATTTTCCGACTCTTTTCCCATACCTGTCTGGCACAATTTCCAATATTTCTGCTTTTTTTACATTATTTTCTGGTGATTTTTTAAATTTTCACCAAATGAGAAAATTCTGTCTTATTTTTATTAAAAAAAAAAAATTAAAAATTTTGAAATTCTGCCCTATTTTTTATTCAAAACTTAACTGTATGTATACGAGTACTTTTAAATAAATTAACATAAAATTAAATAAATTAAAAACATCACGATTTTTTTGGTGAACCAAAATATACTTTTCTAATATATTTTAGTATTCTTAATTCAAATTTGAAGTAAAAAAAAAACATATGACGTCACGTTTGTAAGATATAAAAAATTCAAAATGAATTTTTATTATAGAAATGTGACGTCATATATTTTTTTTTGACTTCGCATTTGAATTCAGAATACTAAAATCTATTAGAAAAGAAAATTCAATTCAAAGGTTTATTCTGGCCACCATTTTTATTAAAAAAAAAAAAATAGTTGGCAGATTTTTCGTATTCTCCATACTAATATCCTTCAGTGTAACAAATTTCATGACATTTCGTCAAGAAATATCCGTGCAAATTAATTTTTACGAAAAAAAGCACCACTGTGCGTTGGTCGGGACAAAAATGTATGTATGTTTTAATTTTTATTGACAAAGAGAAACAAAATTGACCAAAAGAGCCCAGTTAAACTACACAAATTATATAATTCTGTCATTTTTCTTTTAACATTCTGGCGTAATTTCCTATTTAGTAGAGTAACTAAAGCAAATTATTAGGGAACCCGGCCGAACAGCTCTGATTTTGACGATTTTTTTTTTTCAAACGTAGGGAATTAAAAATACTTTAAAGTCTATACATTAAAAATTGCCGGTGTTGCCGTATTGTTTTTTTTAAATTAAAATTAAATTTTTTTTTAACAAAACCATTTTTTTTGCTTAAATTTCATAAAACAAATTATAGCAAAAGATTCTTTAGGTAATTTAAGGAAAATATATAAAAGGCTGTAAGGGACAATCTTCCATCGTTTAAGCGATAAATGCAATTTTCTAACATTCTGACCTCAAACACAAAAAAAATATTTTGACAACAACGGCAACACCTACAATATTTTAAAATACATTTTTAAAAAGCCAGAAGCTCATTCTTATTTCTTAAATTTAAATCCACTAAATTTAATCAAGACTTTTTGAAAAAATGGTCCTCAAACTCAGAATTCAAAAAAAAAATTGTTATTAGAAAAATTTAAAATGACTTTTTTCCAAACTTTTTCTAATAAAATATGAATTTATTTCAAAAAAATTTTTGGCCATAAATATTATCAGTTGAATTTCGAAGTAAAAAAGGTAAAATATATCACACTTTTGAAAAAAAAAAATGAAAAATTACTTCAATTTCAATGGTTTTTTTTTATTAAAACTGAATTGAAATAATTAATTTTCTCAAAGATTGTGGTAAATAGGAACTTTAAAATTTTGCTATTTAACTTTCAACAGTAAGGGTTATTAAATGAATAAAAAATAATTTTATGTTTAGATGTTGAACTTTAAAAAAAATAAGTTACATTTTTTTTCAAAACTTTTATTAAAAAAAGTTCTTCGAAAATGAAATACTTTTTAATTTTTTTCTTAAACCGTAATACATATTGACATTTCCTTTTATAATTTGAAATCATAATAAATGCGGCCAAAAAAATTTGAAAATAAATGCATTTTATATTACGACCAAGTTTAAAAAACGACATGTTAAAATTTTTTCAATAATTTTTTTTTTCAAAAATCTGAGTTCAATTACCATTCTTTCAAAAGCCGTTCATTCAATTAACTTAATTTTAATTTTACATATATGACTAAGCTTCTAGCTTTTAAAAAATGTATATTTGAATATTGTAGGTGTTGCCGTTGTGTTCAAATATTTTTTTTTGTGTTTGAAAACAATTAATAAGAAAATTGCATCTATCGCTTGAACTATGGAAGATTGTCCCTCACTCCCATATATTTCTTTTCCTTGAATTTCCTAGACAATCTTTTAGCATCAATTAATTTATGAAATTTAAGAAAAATTTTTGAAAAAAATTTGTTTTTGTTCACAAAAATCTTCAATTAAATTTAAAAAATCAAAACGGCAACACCGGCAATTTTTATTTTATAGACTTTAAAGTATTTTTAATTACCGACGTTTGAAAAAAAAGATCATCAAAATCTAAGCTGTTCGGCCGGGTTCCCTAATATTGCCAATTTTTGAGCTTTAGTTACTCCACTAATTAGTACAGGTAAAATAGTACATAAAATCAAGAAATAAAAAAAAAAAATTGTTACACTCATGAAACTTGGCAAAAAGTTTGCTTTTGGGATAAGAACCAAGTACATAAAAAGTCTATAAAAAAAGTTGGGTGGAAGGGTGTTTTTTCGCGGACAAGAGGGAGGGGGTGAAGGTCAAAAATATACTGAAAAAAATTGTTTGTCGAATATCATCATATGATACATGTTTTTAAGGTATTTTTTAATGCTGAATCCAATGACATAAAAATAAAGTCAATGCGATTGCTCTAAGAAAAGTTATTGCCGACTAAAAACAAGAGTGCTTGTTTTTTTCTTCAAAAAGTAAAATATAACCGAAACCCATGTGAAAAAACATGCTACACTGATAAAATTCGGGATGAAGGTTTTGGATAAAGCAGGGACAAAAGATTCATAAAGTTCTTAAAATTATTTTTTGTGAAGGGGGTGTTTTTTTTTATGGGTTAAGTTGTGTTTGAGGAAGGTAACAGCTGACTTAAATTTTATTAATTTTTAAAACTTGGTGTAAATGTTTTGGTTGGTATAAGTATTAAAAATCTATAAAGTGTACAAAATTATCTTGAGTGAAAAGGTGTTTTTTTTTTTAAGAAATGATGAAATTCGGAATTAGTACCACAAAAACTAGGAAAAAATTGTTACACCAATGAAAATTGGTAAAAATATTACATTTATAACAGAAACCAAGAACCCGCACAGTCTATACAAAAATTTTAGGTTAAAGGGTGTTTTTTGGGAAATGGGGAAAAATCCGCGATAAATCCGATAAAATCAATGGTATAAATGGTACCCTTAGGAAATTCATTAAATATGTTCTCTTTCCAATGGGAATTACGAATAATTTAAGTCTATAATTTTTTTTTATGTGAAAGGGTGTTTTTTTTAGAAGTAAAGAAAATATGGGTTTATTTGAAAAAGTGAGTAATATTAGTGGTACCCTATTGAAATTTAGCAATTATGTTACTTTTAAGATAAAAAACAAGAATCTAAAGTGTCTATAAAAATATCATGGTTAAAAGGGTGTTTTTTTTGAGTGAAAACAAAAAAGATGTGTCACCCTAATGAAATTTGGCTAAAACATTGATTTTGGGATAGAAAGCAAGAATAAAGAGTTTTCATAAAAAAATTTTGGTGAAAGGGTGTTTTTTTTCTGCAATTGGTCCCAAAAAGCCAATGATTCGTTTATTTATGGTTTTGATGACAAATTAAACATTTTTAGATAAGTTCTTACACGTTTTACGCGAATCATTGGCTTTTTGGGACCAATTGCAGATTTTACTGTATCTTCGAAAAAAACACCCTTTCAATAAAATTTTTTTATACCTAGACTTTTTATGTACTTAGTTCTAATCCTAAAAGCAAACTTTTTGTTAAGTTTCATGAGTGTAACAATTTTTCTTTTTTTTTAAATGCCTATATTACCTGTACATATATAAAAATGGAACTTTAGCAAATTTTAAATAATAAATTGTTCAATGATAGTTTTTCATCGTTTCTTTTTAATTGGCAAATTTTATTCAATACTTTCAAAACGATTGTACTGTTGCCGATCCTGTTTTTCTTGAAATGTTCATATTATTTGGTAACAGATTTTCAATTATTTCTACTTCCATTTAAATATACGTATCAACAATAAAAAATTAATGAAGTTTTTTCACCTACTCTATTTCTGATTTGCTATTTTAAATCAATCCAACTCACTTATAATTAAAAACAATTATTACAATTTTCTATAGTAAACATTTTCTACAATAATTTTTTTTTCTTCTATTTTCAGGTATGATTACAATACTCCACTTTACTCCAAACATTCTGGTAAAAATTTTTCAATTAAAAAAATAAATTGAATTTAATTCCAACTCCAACACTTGTATATCTATTTATATCCATTTAATTCCAGCATTAAAATATTAACGAAAGAATTAACTCGTCAATTGAGTTTTTTTTTTTTTTTTCATTTATAATTTAGTCCAAAAAAAAAAACAATTAGGAAATTTTTTAATTAAAATAGTATTTTTGTTGTTTAATTTTTTTGATACCTCACATTAACCCGAGAACATGTGAGATCAAAACATGCTCTCTCATAAGAATTTATTAATTTTATACAAATTGTTTTATACCCTTTAAACATGTTTGTTAAAATATTAATTTAATGAGAGCAGATTATAAAATAAAAAAAGAAAATATTTTCGACCCAAAATTTAATTGTTTTATTAAATTTATTTATTCTTGTTGTAATTTTGTGAAATAAAATAAAATCACACATAAACAAGAAAAAAAAAGAATTTCAAAAAGAATGGAAGTACAAATCCACAGATGTATCCATCCATCGATTAATACTCTTTACTGTTGTACTGGGGGGGCAAATAAATATTTTTTTGTATAGATACTTCATCTACAGAAATGTATATCGATCATGATAGGACTATAAAACAATTGGATATTGATTTTATTTTTATTTTTTTTTGCGTGACAGCATCTGGTTTGGTTATATGTTGACACGATGAGAATAACATTATACTTACACAGACAAGAATAAAAAACAAAAATGTTTGATTGAAACCTTCTCTTCTGATTGATACTCTGGAAAAGGATATGCGGGTGGGGAGGATGTACCAGAACCAGCACCAAAATGGAGCCACTCTTTGAGGGATGTTATATGATGGGATGATGTTATTTGAGGGAGGAAATATTATTTTTATAGAGTACATGGAAATGAAAGTTGTTTGCCATTTGTGAGTGGTAATAAGCTCGGTGGCAATGGCTAAAAAGGACCTTTACTCGTAAACATATAAATAAAAAAGTTTTTTTTTTTTCTGTTTTTATATTTTTATTTTAATGTTTTTCTTTTTTTTATAGCAAAAGATTACGGGAGTAGCTTATTTCTTGTTGTATTTTATGAAGTCAAGTAGATGTGTGTTTTTACAAACAACAACAAATAACTTTATCTATTTTAAGAAAGCTTTAGAATTTCTTTCTTTGGTAAATTTTTACGAGTGTTTTTTTTTTCTTTTTTTTTGGTTTTATTTTTAAGTGAAACAAACGATAAGACTTAAAAAAAGTCATAACATGTTTGTTATGCCATAAGACCAAAAGTCACTTGCATTAAGTACCTGATGCGTTTTATGAGTATTTAAAGGTCTGGAAACGGTCTGTACGTGTATTTGAAAGAAAAACACCTCAAATCCAATTTTATATCTGGCATTTTTTTATCTACAAAAAACAGTTTTTTGTCTTCATCATTCTTTATTTGTTTTTAATATTGTTATGTATTCCAAAAACTATATGAAGTTTTAATTATTTTACTTACAAAACAAACTTTTTTACGAAACGTCAAAAAAAAAACAAAATCAACAACTTCAACTTCAACTTCAACAAATATAAATTTCAGAAGAAACAAAATAAAACAAAAATTTCCTGACATCCATGGACTTTTTGTTGCCCCCAAAAAAAAAAAAACTTTTGAAATTACAATTAAAAACTTTATTTACATTTCCTTCAAGTTATTTCTCAAACCATCTGCCTTACTGAATACATCACTTTTATGTTAAAAAAAATTAAAAGAAAACATACTCCAGTTTTTTGTTTTTTTTTTTTTTATTTTGTAACAAAAAATATGTCTGTCAAGTTTACTGAAAATATTATTTGCATGCATCTGTGTTTTTTGTAAAATATATGGAATGTGTTTGTGTACATTTTAGTTGATGGTAAAATAAGGATATGTTACTTGCATACTAGCTATGTCTGTATTTTATTTGATTAATATTGTTTAACCTTAACTTCAACTATTTTCTCCAAAAATTCATATCCATAGTTTATGTGTGCTGGGCTGTCCAAATACCATACATACTTGTATTGTGGAGCATGTAAGTAACTTCTTGCATTAATTTTGCAAACACCGAAAGAATTGTTATCCTTTACAGGAGTGGCTTGAATTTAAATCAAACTCCTTGAATACTGAAAATTCTTAACAACCATTTAGAAAAAATCCGTATTTCAGAAATGAGTTATTTGAAAAAAATATTGTATGTCCAAAAACTAAATTAAATTAAATATTTATGTTGTCTGTTTTAAGTTTTTTAGTTAAGAAAAAAATTCAATTTCTTGGCAAATATAGGAAGTAAAAAAAGTTAGTTTTTTAAAATAAAAAATGCGAAATTCAAATTTTGTTGCAGAAATTTAAATACCTACATTGTGAACAATTGGGAAGAGTTCCTTTACCAGTGGCAAAAAATTGTCTTAGATTATGATAAAAAAGAAGCATCCTCATGAGGAGGTCAAAATTTACAAAAAGTTGAATTAACATTTTGTTTATTCTTTTCTAGAAAAGCTTTTAAAACTCAAGATTTTGTTTAAAAAAGTAGGATCAACTTCAAGGTTCTAAAACCAAAAAAAAAATCCATTTTGAATTCCGATAAAAATAATCGATCTACAATCGTAAGTTGTAAGAACTTAATAAGTCCATTTTGAAAAATTGCTGTTTTCAGATGTTTGACCTTCAGATAAAATAAAGATTATGTAGATTTGAATGAGACAAAAATTTTATTTCTATCGGTTTCTGGTAGACAACGGTTTAAAAACGTTGGACTTATTCCGTTCTTATAACTTACGGTTTGAAATTTCACCCAAAAGCCAAATTTTGAATGAAATACATAAACATATAATTTATTTAAAACAAAAGTTTTAATTATAGCAATCGAATAACTATTGATTGAGTTTGAGTAATCAAAACAAAAAAAAGTGTTATATAGTAAAATAAAATTTTTTGTTGTGGTCTATTTTTTACTTGAGTAAAACAAAAAATGGGCAAATAAAGATAGGTTCGAATGGTCATTTTTCGGTTAATTTTCAATGAAAAAACTTTTTGAGCCCATCATTTTGAAAGAAATTTAATCTTCTGTTTTTATTTAGAGCTTTTCTTGACTTTTTTTCATGTTTCTTTGGACTGTTTTAATATAGAATTTTTTTTTCAATTTTTAAAAAATATTTTTCGATTTTAAATTTGTCAAAATTATGCTTTCTTTACGAGATATATTGAAAGAACCAAAAAGGGGACATTTGCAACCCCTACTTTCAATTTTGACCCTATCATTTAATAGCACTCCGCGGTTTTATCTTCTCTTATAACCCACTCAACGTTTTATGCAATAAAATACCGCGAACGTCTTACTTAAGACATAATCAATAGCCTGTAATCCTGGATTTATTCTGTTCTTCAAACTTATAATATTTTTCAACCCCTGTAACTTCGACAACCAAAATAATTTTTTTTTGTTTTTTTTTTTGACTTAGAAGATGTTTCTGCGTCTAAAGATAACATCTGCATCAAAAAGTGAATTTCGAAAAAAAGTGGACTTATTCCGTTCTCACGATTCAATTTTGCTTATTCTTTTCTAGCAAAACCAAATTTTAAGTGCAAGCAAGCTTTTAAATATTCAAGATTTTGTTTAAAAAAGTAGGCTCAACTTCGAGGTTCTAAAACAAAACAAAAATCCATTTTAGCTGAATTTTGAATTGCGAAAAAATAATCGATCTACAAATTGAATTTTTGAATCTTTTCAGATTTCCTAGAAATATGCAAACACTTTTATTTATTTTTCACTTTTGGCTTCATAATAATGCATTCACCGTAGATAAGTTGAACGAAAGACCCATATTTTTGACATATTTGCAAGGTGCTTTAAAGTTTTATGTTGTTTTTTTTTTATCATTAAGAAATTATATAATTTTTTTTAAGTTTTTTTAAATCGTGTCACATCTAAATAAAAAATTCTATACATTATGTACAATGTACATAGGTAGGTACTATAGGGCAAGTTAATGATTCGGAAAAAAACAAACTCGAGATAACATTCAGACATGACATTACGATGATGGAGAATGCCAAAAAAGTGGGTCCGACAATTCTGTCTGTCTGTCGGTATGTACCTCGAGCTACAACAGCCCAGGCTACTGAAGCGATTTCCTTCAAACTGTTAGTAAACAGTTTTGATTCTCAAGAGCAGAAAACTAACCTGTTTTCAAAACTAACCTGTAATATTTTTTTTTTCAAAAACGGCTCTAACGAATTTGATTAAAAAAAAATATTTCTTGAAGCGTTAGTAACGGTACCTGCCATGGATTTGTTTTTTATTTTTAATTTTTAAAGATTAAAATAAACGTTAAATATTTTTTTTTTTTTATTTTTGAAAAGAACATTTTTAGATTTTTAAAAAAATATTTCAATTTTTTTTTTTGAAAAATCAATTTTCTGAGAACGGGTTTATGAATTTTATCGAAATTTTGTTCTAATGCGTTGAATAATATTTTCTTAAAAAATGACATACCAACTTTTTTTTTGAAAAATTTTAGAAAATTTTTATACATATACATGTAGGTATAAATAAAATGCACGACTGGGGTCGCACGTACTTGCTCTTGCAGTTCAAAGCACTTTTATGTTAGTCTACTTGTAGATTTTAAAAGCTGGCTCTAAATTAAAAAAAAAAAAATGATATTGAGGAAGAGCCGACATTTAGGGCATGAAAAAAATTTTTTTTTGTTATTTGACTTTTTTGAGAAAAAATAAAAATGCAGTTTTATTGCCACTGCTTTAAATATTACGTATACAAAGTTTCATCAAAATCGTTAGAGCCGTTTTCGAGAAATTCGCAATATCGTATTTTTTTGTATGGGAGGTATACGTTCTAAACGAGATATAAAAAAACAAAAAAAAACCAACTTTCAGAATTCTATAAAAATCATCTGTACCAAATTTGAAGAAAATCCGTCCACCCGTTTAGGCTGTGGAAATGTGTACAGATGGACGCACAACCGCACAGACGCACAGACGTACAGACGCACGGACGGAATTGCGAGACCCACTTTTTTGAAATTCTCCATCATCGTAATGTTGGTTTTGATTAAAACCTCAAATTTTTTTTTCGACACGAAACCAATACTTGCCCTATAGAGCAAGTAAAAATAATTTTTTTAAAAAACCGCTCCAACGAATTTTTTTTTTTTTAATCCTTTTCTATACAAGAAATCAAATAAAATACTTAGTTTTTTGTTAAAAATCATTTAAACAGTATTTAATTAACTATAAAAACAGATTTAATTTTTTTATGTAAATACTACGAAATTCTTTAAAAATATCAAATTTTAAATTTTCTCTTATTTTGTTAAATAAAAAGCTTTAACATAAGACTTACTATTACCATAAGAGAAAGTACGTGCAACCCCAGTTTTTTTTTATAATTGAGTGAGAAGTGTGAGAAGCGTGAAAATATTATATTTAATTTTCTTGTATCTTAATTCTTAAACTTCAAGAAACAATAAAATGCAAAGAAATTCCTCTTAAAAATGTTTGTAATTAGACCCGAATTTTCGTCTAATTTGACTGTAATATTTTTTGCATACACATTTTTTATCTCCGACCTAATAGAAATAAATTGATACAACAAGTTTGTAGGTAATTTTTCGCTCTTTTAAGACATAACCACCTAATCCAATCCTAGATTTTTTTTTACTGTCAACTCCACTCCTGTCACAAAAACAACTACCACCACAATGTACCTGACATAAACACACAAGGAGTAATAATTTAAATTTTTGAAAATGTGTAAGGCTATACCAACATTCTATAGCATAAATCTACATTTCACCGAAAACTTATTTACAATTCAACGTCAAGTTACAAAAAAAAAAAAAAAAAAACAATAACAATGACATAGGATAGAAACAGAAAGTAAAAAAAATTTACATGAACATCACTCCATCTCAAAAAAAAAAACAAAAAAAAACAAAAAGAGTTGTGTATGAGGTAACAAAAAAAAAATAATAAATAAAAAAATTCCAACGAAACATTTGAGAAAGGAAAACATTTACGTCAACAAATTTTACCTAAAAAAAAAAAACAAGAAAAAAAAAACAAAGCAAAAAAGGAAAGAGTGCTAAAAAATTTGAATTAAAATGTTTCCCATGAGCAAAATTACACACGTTTTTAGCTACACTTTCTATGTAAAATTTATTTAAATGAGAAAAAATAAATAAATGTGTCTGGGCAAAAACATATTAAATGAGGGAAGGATTTTTTTTTTTAATTTGGATATCTCGCAAAATAAGTACCACTTCGCGGCTCTTGTTTTAAAAACTTTTCAACAAGTTCTCTCAGGGGAAAAACTAAGGTAATGATGGAAAACTCTAACACACTTGTCAAACAGTTAATTACAAGGTTCTTAATATCAGCTTGGGGAATAAGGGTCTTCAAAATCTCACTTAAACGAATTTTAATGAATATTGTCTGATTTTGTTCGTCCTTAAATAAGTTGTTAATTTTTTAGAGCTATTGATGGTTGGCATTCTGCGTTCCGCCAGTATACCTGCTGTTTTTTTGTACTTACCAAAGTTTGACGAACATTCAAACCAATAACATTAGTGAACAAATCAATCCAAGAACAGAAGACGCAATTAAACCACATCCTATTGTTTAACAAACTATTTTTACACAACTTACAGAACTTTTTAAACTCCTTTGTTTCGATAAACAAGACCAAAAGAGTTGTTTTTGGGTTGAAACTTTATGCCTCTAAAAGGCCTACTAAAAGTTCATTTCCCCAAAAAAAATAAACCCAATTAAGTAAACAATAACAAAAAAAAAAAACAATTCAAAGCAATCCCAAAATGTTCCAGTAAAATACTTTACACACAGTACAAAGCCTAACTGAAGGAACAATAATGCTTGAAAGTTGAACATTGATGAAAGACAAAAAGGAGTAGGTAAGGTACTACCCAAATCCCAACTCCCCAAAAATCCATCAAAAATCGTTTCCACTTTGTTATACGTTGTAAACCATGTGTAAAAATCTACTCCTATCTGCCTTCCAATGCGGAAAAGAGATTCCTTTTTAACCAACAAAAAAAAACCCTATCATCGATGACGTTGTTGGTCGATAGGCGGCGTGACGGGCGTAAACGCGGTATGCTTTTTGCCAGCTTTATAAATGTTCTGTTGAAACATCATCCTTCAAAACACAACGGAAACAGAATTGTTCGAGAGGAAACTTTTTTAATAATCCCCAAAGCAACTCGAATACAAACTGAAAAATGTACTATACGTACAAAGGAGAGAACGAAAATGGGTAAAAAAAATAAAAAAAAAATTGTGGGTGGCTAGAGAGCCTAATAGATGATGCACCCACAACAGCTCCCTCTTTTGATTGTATTGGAAGTTCTTGTTTCGGTATTTAAAGGCAGGCAGATGCAGCATCATGAAGATGTGTATCATAAACTTCGAGCTATATTGGTTGTTTTTTACCCACTCTCACTCGTCTGTAGAGTAGAAAAGAGAAGTTTATATTTTTAAACAGACCGACCGACGAAGTTTGATGTTTCACTTTGAGTTTTCAGAACTTTATTTCCGAAGTCGATGATGAAGGTGCGGGGACTTCTTTCCATTTTTTTGGAGAGTTTTTTTTTTACTTCTATAGACTTGTTCGTTTCGGTTCACTTGGTTGTAGATAAATGAACAAAACGTATAAAGAAGAAAGGATATTTTTTTGTGGAACCAATTTGCCAACAGGATGTTGTTGTATTTATTTGATATTTTTTTTTTTTTTTTGATTTTTCCAAGGAAAAAGAAACTTATAAAGTTTTGTACTTGAAAAATATTGAGAAAGGTTATGGTCGACGAAATACTTTTAGGTTAGGGGGGAAATCTAACAAAAGTACCTAACCTATTATAGTGAATGTTAAAAGGGTTCTTGTAAGAAAAATATTGAAGCTAATTTACGCTTCAAAAAATATTATACTTTCAGGATTTAAATCCCTTAGGAATTTAAATTCTTTAAAATTTTGAAGGTATTCGAAATAATTCTTTAAAGAAAAACGACGGAAATACCTTATATTCAACCATTAAAGGCCTCCGAGACGAATATTAAATGTCACATTTTTTCAACCGGAAATCCTTTTCAAAGCAAGAAGAAGGAGGGTTTTATTTATTTTTGTTTGTGTAAATAAAGGAAGTGTGGAAATTAATTTTGTTTAAGTTAAGAAAAAGTATCTTTATAACGAAAAGGATTGAGGGCTTCAATTAATTTTGCAACTCGTTCTGGTTAATATTTTCACACGCATGATGAAATCCAAGCACTTGGATAATTAAACCTTTTTAATTAAATAAATATTTAGATAAAAGTCTATTGAAATAACAAATTTCAGTATGTGAAAGCTGAAATTTCTAGTATAAAGACTTTTTTTTTGTTGAAGAAATTCTTATAAGACCACAATTGGTCCAGAATTTAAATGAAGGATTAAAAAATATGTCAATTTTTTTTAAAAGATCGGCAACGCCATAATTTCGTTATCAGACTTTTTTGAGAAAAACTAAAAAATCAGTTCCGTTTGAATTACCAAGACCATTAAAAACACTAAATTTAATCGAAATCATTAGAGTAGTATTCGCAATTGAAAAATAAATAAAATGCACGACTGGGTCGCACGTACTTGCTCTTATGCTTAAAGTTACTCTAATGTTAAAGCTTAATTTTTTATAGGTATATAAAAATTTTCTAACATTTTTCAAAAAAAAAAAGTTGGTATGCCATTTTGAAGAAATAAATTATTTACGCATAAAAACGAAATTTAAAAATTTTTCATAAACCCGTTTTCAAAAAATTGATTTTTCAAAAAAAAAAAAAAATTTGAAATATTTTTTTAAAAATCCAAAAATGAGTTTTTTGAAAACTTTCTAAAATTTTAATATCACCTTCACCTAAACGCTTTTGTATAAAAATTTTCGTTGAAATCGGGGTGGTCTTGAACGAGATATTCATAAATCAAAAAAACCGTTCTATGACAGGTACCGTTAATAACGGTAAAAAAAATATTTTTTCATTTCGAAAGTTGGCTCTTATGTGTAATACTTCACTCAAAAATTTTAATCAAAATCGTTACAGCCGTTTTTGAAAAAAATTAACTTTTCTATTTCCGTTATATGACAGGTACCGTTAGTTTTGGTCTTAAAAAAAAATTTGAATTTGTCCTCTAGGGAATCACCCAAAACTGTTAACTACCAAGTTTGAACAAAATAACTCGAATAGTTTAGGCTGTAGCTCGAGGTACATACAGACAGACAGACAGACAGAATTGCCTGACCCACTTTTTTGGCATTCTCCATCATCGTAATGTCATGTAAAATTGTTATCTCGAGTTCGATTTTTTTTACGAATCCTAAACTTGCCCTAAAAATCATCTAAAAATCATATGTACCAAGTTTCAAGCAATTTCGTACAGACGAACGAACGGAACTTCTCCATCAGCGTAATGTTGGTTTTGAATATAACCTCGAAATTTTTTTTGACACTAAACCAATACTTTCTCTATTAGGAGAGCAAGTTAAAAATAGTCTAGTGTAAATTACTTTTGGTATCCGGCTAAGATATATAAATGTTTGTACTTTTTTCCGCAAGGAAACGTGTTGAAATCTTGAGGACTCAGAGGACGGAAAAATGCATATGGGACTCCGTCAATCAACAGTTTTGCTTCTATAAAGCTTTTCGACCGACTACAATAAAATAATCATGTCTTGCCATTATCGTTTTGCCTTCTGTAAGTATTGTTGTGTCATCAGCAAGCGTCACAGCATTGTACATATAGAGCCCTAAGTTTGAATTTGAGGTCAAACCAAGTGAAACCTTGTCAAAATCTTCATACACTACCTCAGTGACATCTGTGATTCTATGTACTTGATCAATCGTCAAGTACTTGCTTCAAAAACCGAACAGTAAGTCACTGTACAAATTTTCTCTTAAAACCCTTCAATATTGCAGGAAGAAGCGAAATGGACCTGTGCGAAATTGTTAAAGTGAAGGAAATTTCATTTTTCAGTCTTATAAAACTTAAATAATAGTTTTTGAAATAGGTAGCCAATTTTCCATTTGTTTTATGACCATAACCTTAATAAATAAAATGCACGACTGGGTCGAACGAATTTGCTCTTAGAGTTCAAGTTATTAGAATTAAAAAATTCAAAATCGTTAGAACCATTTAAAAAAAAATCATGTGTGCAATTCACACGTGGTTGAAGTGAAACCTTAAAAATCATTTTAAAAAAATCGAAAGAATATAACTTTTTTTTATTCCATCACTTTTTTTATATGACAACCTACAATAAATTTTATACCATCTGAAAGCTAATTATTTCAGCTCAAAATATTTATATCGACCATGTCTATACAACATCTACAAAAAGAGTTAGAATTTTTTTTAACCCAATTAGTTTTCATAAAAAAAACAACACAATCAATCTCTTTTCTCTTCTAACGCCATTAAATCGATTTTTAGAAGATAGCCTATAATAAATTTTATATCATTATTATTTCACCTTTTATATGACGCTTCAATCATATTTCTACCATGCCTACAAAAAAAGTAAGAATTTTTTAAAAGCCAACCATGTCGAAATTTCAAACCGAGATTACGGTACTTCCTACACATCGGCAACAAATCTTCACAGGTGTTTTGAGGTATTTTTCAAGTTTTTCAATTAAAGTTTATATAACTTGTAGAGCATGTACCGTTATGTGTGATTCTTCTTCTTCTTCCTTTTTTCTCGGCGCTGTTATGATCTCGATGTCGAGGGGATCATAACCTTCCCACGTTACTGCTTCACACTAGTGATCCGCCTGTGGGGTTCGCCGGGTTGACCTCAGAAATCGGCGGCAAGCCTCCCGGTTTTGTATTGTTCCGTTTCTGAGGCCAACTGAATGCTGGTGTTTTTGCATTTGCTTGTACCAGGAGTTTTTAGGCCTACCTTTCTTTTTATTTCGTGTACCGTTATGTGTGATATATTAAATGAAAGGTTATTTTATCAGCATGCGTATTAAAGATAAATAAATTTGTTATGTGGTGTAGATCAAAAGATATAACGTGTTTATAAAAAGAATATCTTTTCACCGTGGTCTCAGAATTTTTACACAATCATAATTTATTTAATAACCTATCTACTGTATAAATTGCATTCATCTATCTATTAAAACAAAAAAGTTATGATCAATTGATTTTTCGTGTCGCTTTTTCGTTTCATCTTGTTTGAAATCACTACGATACTAAAGAAGTTTTCAGTTAAAAAAAAAATTGTTTTTTTATAAATAATTTTTGGAAAAAGTTTTAAAATAAAATTGGTATGCCGTTTTGTAGAAATCACTGAACAACGTCTAAAACCAAAATTTCAAAAAAATTCAATGTCCGAATTCGAAAATTTGATTTTTCAAAAAAAAAATAAAAAAAATTATAATAAAAAATTAATTTAAAAAATTTTTTTTTTTGATTATATTAAAATTATATGAATGCTTTTTTACAAAAAGATTCGTAAATAGCAAATAAGTAGTTTCAGAGAAAATCGGATTAAAAAACAAAAAAAAACGGTTCTATGGCAGGTTCCCGAGAAATTTCAACTTAACTAAAATCGGTATATGACAAGTACCGTTATTTTTGGTAAAAAAAAATTAATCCCAAAAACTCCTCATTTTTTTGTAGGTACGAATGCATTATTTGATATACCTACCTACCTATATCGCAAGTAGAAATATTTTTTGTGACCTGAAGAGCCTTGCCATCACAAATAAAGCTAAGAGTACCTACTATATATTTTTTAAATTCATCGTAAAAGAAAATATGTTCCACAAAATAATTGAAAACTTAA
The DNA here is from genome assembly GCF_945859705.1 of Episyrphus balteatus. Classification (NCBI taxonomy): domain Eukaryota; kingdom Metazoa; phylum Arthropoda; class Insecta; order Diptera; family Syrphidae; genus Episyrphus; species Episyrphus balteatus. Next base: position 156,503,107 of record NC_079134.1, read on the forward strand.
CAACTACCTACTCAAAATGGAATCTCAAGGATATAATGATTGATTAGGTGAAAAAATATAATACGAAATTTTAAAAAAGGCAGCTTGGAGCCGTTTTTTACGATGGACATGATATCGACATAAAAAATATAAAATGCTATGTTACCTTAAAATACATTCGTATATTTATCAATCCAAATGGTCAAAAAATTGATGTGCCTATCAAAACGAAACATATATAATTTCGCTATTTCAAAGTAATAAAATAATAATACCCCAAAAAACACACAACCGCATTCTCTGAAACCAAAAATCAATATTTTATGCAATAATCTAACCTATAAAAATGAAGGTACAGTGTCCAACAAAATGTTAAAGTTAAAAGAAAAAATATAAAAAAAAAATTAAAACGGAAATGTATACAAACACCCAATAACACGCAAGGGACATATTGTTTTTTTTATGCATGTCCTTTACATCAAGTAAGCACATGTGTCAGTCTGACATACAAAAAGAAAGAATGAAAAAAAAAAAGAAAACAAAACAATTTTCACTGCAGTAAACATTTGACAAACTATTCTTCAATATTTGAGCTGACACTTTGAGGTGGAACATAGTAAAACTATTTTGCCAAGCATTTTTTTTTTGCAAAAGGAGGAAGTAGTTGTATACCAAACATATTCAAACAACAAGGTAAATCAGATCAGTGGCACCAAAATTGTAACAACAGAAAAATGTCCTGCGTCATTGATTTACATGCAGTATGCAGTAATTTTTACCATCCACACCTCCACTCCTTCCACCTTTTTAACGATTATTTCTGCTTGTTATCCTTTTTATCCTTCTTTAGCCATTTTCTATATATTTTTTTAGAGAACAAAAATAAATAAAGCAAACTCCTGATTTCTGACTACACATAAAATACGCCAACGAAAAAAAAAAATAACGAACAAGTACTTTTCATTTTCTTATCAAACAGATGTCTCATTTCAAGTATTTTTCGTCCTTCAGTCGTGCTGTCGTCGTCTGAGTCGTCTGAATATCGTTGTACACTAACTACCAGTGTGTCGTTTGGAAATACATATTTTTTTTTTTCCGAATTAAAAAATCGGAATACTGAAAGTCTATGTAGAATGAAAGAATTTGAAAAAAAAGAAAACAGAATCACCACATTCTTTCGAGTGGAAATGAAAAGGAAGTAGAAATTTTTTGTATAGGAATGGCGCTTAATGTGAGGGTGGTAAAAAAAGTAAAAAAGTACTATAAGCCCAGAAAAATGCAATATGCAATGAAAACTTGAATGTATTTTCATTTCCTTTTTGCATACAATACTTTTTTGGATACACACAAGATAGTTGTTGTTGAGTTTGGATTTTTCATTGGAGTTTCTTCCTTCCAATCTTTTTCCTCCTTCTTTGGCAGTTTTTTTTTTTTTTTTGTGTTGTCAAACAATGTGAAAGTATAAAAGACGTTGGTTTTTGAAAGAAAAAAAATTTTGAATGTATTGCATATGAGGAAGTTTTGCTTAGTTTTTTTTTTTTCTTTTTTTTTTAATTTTCTTAGGTATTGTGTATGACAGTGAATTTTTTTTTTGAAAAATATTCATAAAAATAATATCATAGCCCAGGATCAAACTAAAAGCTTCAATTTTCTATTAAAAATTATGATAATTTAAATATATTGTGTATGTGACTGAATATGGACGTTTTTCTTGCGTAGCTAAAATAAATTTATGTACGTTATTTTGTTTTGACAGTTTTTGAAAATATAAACTTTATCCTAGTTCTGGAAGAGAAAGTGTATGATTTTATTAAGAAATTTTAAACAATAAAATTTCCTTTTTTTTTCTTCATATCTAACATGAAAGGAAGAAGTTTCTGTTTTTTTTTTTCTTTTCTATCAAGTAGATATCATCTTTATTAAACTTTCAAGATTCATCATCTTTTAGCTTAAAAGTTTAGTTTGATATTTTTTTTTTTCTTTTTCATCTCATCTTATCTTCTTGGTTGTTGTAATTTGCTTTGTTAAAACTTTCTAAATACACCACTAGCGCAGCGTATCATTTAAGGCTTCTCTTAGAAGAAATAGATTAAACTAGAAACTGTACTTAACTTTTTTTTATATTTTTGATTGATATCTAATGAACATTAGGATCGTAGCATAAAGGAGATAGTTTTTATTAAGATTCTTTGTGAACTTTTAAGTGATGCAAATTTTAAGATGCATCAGATATTTTTAAAGTGGAAAAGAAATTAATTGATATGACTTTAGATACAGTTACATGAAAAAACAAATTAATAAACCATTCTGGTGTATATGAGAGAATGAATCCTTGCAAAATTTCTGTGAGACAAGTCGTTCTCGACATATTGAAACTTTTTTTTTTAATGTGGGGCATACCACACAAGTCTCTTACAATAAAACAGAGATTTATACTCACAATAAACTCATCTTCAATGCTGCGTCCAAACTTTGCTGTCATCACAAGCTTTTTCAATTTTCTTCCATTTTTTGTGTTTTATTTTCCACATTCAGCGTGAAAAGTGTATCTAAGCAAATTGATGTTTTATCAGGAGTCCCACAAGGAAGCCATATTGGACCTTTTTTATTTTTCAAGAAATTTCATCAAATTCGCTGACGACTTCTAGCTTTTTTACGGTTTTACGAACTGGATACTTTTTCTCATCGATAGAGTTTTTGAATCGTGAAATATAAATGGTTTAACAAAAAAAGTGCAAAGTAGTTCCACAAGAGAAGAAAACCGTATTTATTTTTTAGAAGAATAAATGGTCAAAAGAGTGGACCATCTCAATGATTAAATAGTCTTCTTTAATATGAATCTGTCTTTCAACCTTTATATTCACATTCTCACAAGTAAGTCAAGAAGTTGCCTCAAAAGAATTCAGTGATCCTTACGCATTCTAAAGGTTCTATATTGTGCTTTTGTTCGTCCCATCTTTGAATATGGGTATGTTTCTGTTTTTGGTGTTCTAGCTATGACGAAGCCATTAATTTGTAAGTCTTCAAAAACGATTTTTGTTATTTTGCCCTTCGACATCTTCTTTGGGACCCAAATCAAAATCTTCTGGTTTAAAAAAACTAAAGCTTCCGGGACTTACGACATTCAAGAAACGGATAGAAGTAACATTTTTTTTGTTAAACGACTTCAACCAGAATTAAATACTTGAAATTTTAATTACAATTGCTTAAATTTAATAACATTTTTGAACAAATACGAAACTCAGTCTTTTTTTAAATACCTACCTTAATAAATAAATAAACTCAAAATTTTATCCAAATCTTGAGAGCTGTTTTCGAAAAAAATCTTGAAAAGTTGTTGTGGAAGCTATCTAATTCAGTCAAATAAGTGAAATAAAAATAAATTTTTTTTGCTCAATACCTTCGTTTTGGCATTCTATAACATACCTCAAAAGTCTTAAAAAATCTCATGTCCGCAAGTCGCGATTTTCAAGGTCAAAGCAATAATTTGCAATAATAGACAATGGTATTATATACACATATGATATATGACTTCGAGGTATCATTATAGCAGTTGCTAACTTACTACCGAAAAAACCTTAAAAGTTTTGGTAGCGGAACCAAATTTTGCATGAAGGTTTTAATATCCATTATCATTAAGAATAAAAACAATGCAATGCAAAAAAACATTCATATCTATGACAAAATGGTATTTTTGAGCAAAGGGGAAATTTTGGGATATGCACTAAAAAACATCCTGGTACAATCTTGGAATTATTGCTAATAGGCTAATTTTTGTGTTTATATCTTTGTTTGGATTGTCTATAACTTATGTCAAAAATCTAAAAAAATCTCATGTCTGCAAGTCCTAACCATGATTGTGCGGCTTTGTTGCGCTGCGGTGTTGCGGTGCACGGTATGTTTGCGGCGGTGTTTGCATGCGCAAAGCTCTGTTGCAGCCGTTTTGCGGCTAAATACATTTTATTTGGCCTTACATTACCAAGAGGGAACAACAACAAAAAAATAATGGTTTAAAGTTATGATTACCAAACATGGTAAACATTTTATGAGAATCCTTAATTTTTAAACTTCATCCCAACAAGATCTTAATATGTGTACAAAAAAATTTGTTACAAGCTTTTACTTTTGCACATGCTTTTAAGATTGATTTTTTTTATTTAAATAGTTTTTTTTTTAAATGCCAAAAACATTGCAATTCAAAAGTAAGCTCTAAATTAAGATGTCAAACTGAAAATGAGAATGATTTCATGTTTCAAATTAAAAAGGCCTTAAAATTAGTTTAATTAAAAAATAATTGACAATTTGCGATCCAACTTTCATCATGAGTTCACCTTTTACTTTTAAAGTACCTTTCCAGTGTCATTTTACCTACCATCATGATGAACTTACAATTCAACAAAATAATTAAATTTAATAAATATATAAATACTCTATAGTTAAAAGTTATTTTAAAGCCTTCTTACACCTTTTTACCAATTAAACACAAGTGTCCTTTTTCCCACTTCAAATGAAAAATTAAATAAACTTCGTCTTTAACCTATCCAATCTTCTTTTTGTATGATTCTTCTTTCATTTAATTCCATCACACTCTTTGACACACACACGCGTCACGTTCAATTATTATTATCACACCATCTGTATTTCAATTGTAGCATAATTTTAAGTTTATTTTTAACCCATCGTCAGACAGGTAATTAAAAATCACCTTATACCATCAACCATATCCAACCAAAATACTCACGTAAAATACGTGTGGGTAGATTATATATATATGTATTTATTTATATTTTTATACCCATTCCTTATGTGTCCAAATCCATTGCAGTCATCAGCGTATTATCCTTTATTTTTATGTCACCCACCAGTGCTGCCGCCTCCGGTTTTTATTGATGTAATTTTAATTGCCCCTGGGAAGTAAAGCTTCACAAAAAATCCTCTCAACGATGACTATATTCGACGAATAAAGAAATAAGAAAAAAAAAAATCCCCAAGGATAATACACACCGTTGCGGGAAATATTAATGACGCTTTTTTCCACCAAAACCATTTTTGCTTGTTTTTATGTCACATTATCCAACCAACTTCAATAATCCACATTGATTATTCAACAACATAAGAAACGGAACAAAAAAGTAAAAAAAAAAATAATAATAATAAATATAATTAATTATTAACTAGGCAAACCCAGGATTGCAATCGATCAGCGAGCCAGTAGCAGGACGAGCATTTATATACATATATGTTATATGCTCGTATAGCTCGTTTATATTGATATAAAATGTTGTTTATAGCTAACTTTTTTACTATCACACATCAATCTTTCTGCATTGTCATCGATTTCTAGACCCAACACCGACCGCATCGACCACTATATCCTCTACACCCTCATTCTACCAAAAACCTCCAACCACCAGACCCTCTGAACCACTAGCGACCTCCATTTTTCGAGCAACAGAGTGGTTGGAATTATAAATCAGCTTTTTTTGCTGCCAATTGTAAATTGGACTTTAAACGCAGCATGTCCTCTGTTATAACAGATAGCTTTGTAAGGGAAAAATGGGCGTCAGAGGGTATAAGGGTTGGTATCCAGAGGAGAAAAGGATACTAACTGCTAGTTAGCCTGACATATCGCATATGCATTTTAAATGATTTCATGCAAAAAAAAAAAAAAAGCAGAAAAGGAAAGGGTAATGCACATCGCTAAGGGAAGTGCAACTTGCACACAAACAGAAAATAGTATAGTACTCTACTCTGTATAGCTTATACACTGTCATGTGGCCGGATATTGTGTGCCTCAAATGCTCAGTTGGAGAGACACTCGGTTGTATGCACTATAACTGCTGCTATGTGTGCCATAGAGTGCTTTTGGTGTGTCATTTTGAATAATTAATTTTCCTGACGTGCCTTTCTCGATTGTGTTTGAAAAATGAAAGCAAAAAAAAAAGAGGGTCGACTCGACTTATGTTATTAACTCGCAACTGAGCTACCAATGAAATATATATTTTTTGTCTGTATTTTAATACTCAGTAAGTAACTATTTTTTTTAAAGTTCACTTACAGTTAAATGAGTAATAAAAACATAGATGTCATAATTTTAAGGATGGATGTCCCTTTTTTTGGCAATTTTGCTTTTATAAGACCTTATAAAGACTATAATTGCATACAAACATATTCAAATGTAAAGAAATCTAACCGAAGCTTAACCGAAGTTGAGAAGTAGCTTCTTAAATACTTTATATAAGCTAAAACGTTATGTTTGTGCTTCTAAAACGTAAATGCTTTTTTATGAGAAAACGTTTAAGTTTTAAGTAAAAAAAAAAAACAATTTCAATTATATTCTTATTATAGGCAGAACTGTAAAAAGAAAGTATTTTTTTACGAAAAAAAAAAAATAAAACACTTGTGTAGAGTTGAGTAAGACTCAACAATTAACACTCAAAATATAAGCGGGCGAAGACCTATCACGTTTTGTAGAGCTAGTTGCACTGATTACGAAATGGTATTTAAAAAGTCCCTAACACCCCCAAAATCTGGAGTTAGGGGCAAAAAACGGTTTTTTTGACCTTCACCAATTGAAAAAAAATCTGGCTTCGTCAAATTTGTACCCATTTTCGATTTTTTTACAGTTTCTGATAGATAGATAAATATATCTTTTCAACAATGTATAAAACATGTAGCTCGATTAAACCATCTAGAATTTATAAGCTGTCAAAGTTCAAAAATTCTATTTTTTTCATCATTTACCCAACTTCGACATCAAATTAAAGTATATGTTTTCACAACAACATGTTGTTTTAAAAATATATTCTAAAATAATATTTATTTTCAAATCAAACGAGGTATTTTGTATGAAAATCAGTTTAAAATTGGCTCAGAAAAAAAAAATTTACGATTTCAACCCAGATACAGAAATTCGAACTTTTAGGTATAGAACAAAAATGTTGTTTTGGCACGTAGTAGGATAACTTGGGCGCCAAGATCTGATAAAGGATTTTTGTAGAGGAGTTCAATGCAAACATTTTTTTCTTTGGGAGGGGGGTGTATCTCCCCCCGTTTAGTTGGGAAGGGCAGTTTAAAAAAAAAAATAATCCAATTAGAGTAATAAATGATACCATTTCCGAAAGGCAAAATTGTAAATTTAATTCTAATTTTTAGATCAATATATTATAACCAATGGTTTTTGAAATAATCGATTTCAAAGTTAAAAATATCGAAAAAAAAAATTTTTTAAACTCATTTTATACTATTTTTGTCCAGACTGTAAATTTTAATAAAACATTACTCATCCAGAAAACTACCTCAATTGATTCCTTATCGAACAGTGAAAACTATATGTTTCTATGTCTTATAGTTTTTGTGAAAATCGAAAAATAAAAACAAAATATATTTTGAAAAAAGAAAAATCTGATAAAATAATTTTTCAATTTTCTTAAAAACTAGAAGAAGGTGAAGGTCAAAAAAAAACTCCAAATAGAGACTTTTTAAATACCATTTCGTAATCAGTGCAACTAGCTCTACAAAACGTGATATGTCTCCGCCCGCGTATATTTTAAAACCTCATTTTTGTGACACCGTGTATTTTTAGAACTATCTATGTATTTCCTGTAATCTTAATTTAATAATTAAAAAAAAAAAAAACAAATAAGAATTATATTAAAGTAGGTATCTTAGCTACCTTTATATAAAAACTAAGCTACCTATCTCTCTATCATGGTGAATTGTTAAATAAAAAAATCTTTTTAATGCTCTTTTCTATTAAAAGTCCTTTACTTCAAGTATCTTCCTACTTAAAAAAGTTTTGACATTTTGAGCTGACATTATCATTGGTTTTTTTAATTTCAATCTTGGCTGTTTGACATTTTCAATGAAAAATACAAAACTTGAAGGATATTCATTCCACCAGTCCTCGTTTATTTTCATTAACATTTAATATCCTGCAACACAAGTTGTTGTCACAAAAAAAAAAAATCAATACCATCAATAGCATTTAGCTCTATGCCATACCTGAGCTTTAATAACAAAAAAAGAAAAAAAAAAATCAATTTCTGCATAAAGTAATTCCAACACAGATAAAAGTTTAATAAATATACAACTATAGAACTTTACGTGGCATGTGGTTTAGGTAGGACATTGAAAGAAATAAAAATCAATACTCCTTATTTTGTCTTCTTCCTTGTGCAAAAATGCAAACAACAACAAGAAATCATATTTATACATCAAAACAAATTCTATTGTTAAATAAAAAAAAAAACGGATACATCACTTTTATAATTTCAGCACTGAATATGAGTAGCTTTGTAGGGAGTAAGTACCTTATACACTTGCCAAAAAAAATAATACCCAACCATAAATTATAGAATAAACAAAAGCAGAATATTGTTCAAACAATGAGAATCAAGTCACAGTCCTTCTTCCTTTATAGAAGTTATCATCACTTAAGTAATCAATTTCAAGATGTCTCCAACAGTAACGGATTATTTCCTTCCACTTTTCTGCTTCACAGTACATTACTTTTAGTCATTATTGTGGGTTCTTTTTTGTTGTTGTTGTTGTACAACAATACTTAACTTACTCATACTCATTATCAAGGACAACGACACCGATAAATTAATAATTTCGATGGTAAGATAAGTTTTTTTTAGTGAATGATTATGTCAACAATTTTGAGTTTTTGGCTTCCAGCATGGAAAATGGTTTTGAAAGTGATATAGGTAGCTGATTTTTATAGGAACAAAAAAAAAATACTTTGACCTAAATAATTTTTTTTGGTATATGCCAAATTAATGTAAATTTTTCAGGTTTATTCTAAATGCAAATTTTGTTAGGTGTAAACTTTAATTTTGACTGGACTAAATTGATGAAATTAAACCCAAAGAAGATAAAGTGGTAACATAGTCTCAAGTTAGCAGTGCAAAGTGAGAAGAACATAACTTTTGTTATTGCATCTTTTAGTGATAATTAAGGACTAGTCAAGTAACCGCAAAAATTAAATTAAGTAAGTACTCCACTACTTTTGGAAAAAAATGCATTTTTACTTGAAATCAAGTTATAACAAAGCAACTATTAGTATAAAAATCTATTTTCCAACTTGAAGCAAACACTAAAGCTAGCCAACGTGAGAGTTGTTTTCAAATCAACAGTTAGAACTCAAGTTAAAATTTTTTTTTATTCTCTAACTTCTCCCTTAATTTCTCAATTTAAAACTCCAAGTTGATCTCTACTCTCAGTTTTAAAAAAATCCCTAGGATATTTATGACAATTAAAAATATTCTGTCAGTCACAATGTTATTTTGAAGTTTTTATGTAGTTTATATCAAATTTTTTTATATTCTTAGCTTCTTTTGAAGTGAATTTGATATGTTATTGAACTTTGGAAAAATTTCAGCGACCAATTGCATTAGGAAAAATATTTATGTTCTATGTATGTAATAAGGAACTAAGACGTTCACGGGTTTTTATTGCAGAAATCGTTCAATGGGTCATAAAAGAACATAAAACCGCGGAGTGTTATTAAATGAGAGGATGGAAACTCAAGTTAGGGGTGCAAAAGCCCCCTTTTTTTGTTTTTTCAATATATCTCGTAAACGAAGCAAAATTTTGAGATATTGCATTTAACACTTTTTGTAGAGAATTAAATTTCCTATACAAATAATGTTTTTTAAAAATTGATAAAAAAAATTTCCTTACCAAAACAATCAAAACAATCATAAAAAAAAATATCAAAAAATTCGATTTTTTGAGTTTTTTTTTACATTTTTGGCTGTGTCTCTCCCCCCGGTTAGGCGGGAAGGGCAATTTTCTAAAAAAATACTTAAAGTCAAAAAAAAATTATTAAAAAACAACGGCAACACTTTCCGTTATGAATGATACTTTTTTCTAAAGCTTGAATTATACACTTAAAAATATAGGTTCAAATGGCCATACTTCGGTTAGCTTTCAATGAAAAAAAATAATAAACACAGCATTTTGAAGGAAATTTAATCTCCTTTCTTTTACTCTTCAAACTTCAAAAAATCGAATTTTTTGATATTTTTTTTATGATTGTTTTGACTGTTTTGGTAAGGAAATTTTTTTTATCAATTTTTAAAAAACATTATTTTTATAGGAAATTTAATTCTCTACAAAAAGTGTTGAGGGCAATATCTCAAAATTTTGCTTCGTTTACGAGATATATTGAAAAAAAAAAAAAATCCAAAAAGGGAGCTTTTGCACCCCTATCTTCAGTTTCCACCCTCTCATTTATGTTCTTTTATGACCCATTGAACGATTCCTAGAATAAAAACCCGTGAACGTAGTAGTTCCTTTCTAAAAGACATAATCAATAACGTAATACCACAATAGAAAAAAATTGCCATACCACCCAACCCACCATTATCAATACCACAACTGGACAACCGGGACGGAACACCCCGAGGATAACCTAGTCAGCAGACTTGTAAAATTAAGCCTATTCATGTACTATATTTACATATATTTTATCTTTTATCCATTGTATAAGGTTAGGCCCCATATGTGCCAACAAATTTTAATATCAATTAGAAATAAGTTAAGCTTAAGTCAATTGTATATAGTATGTTCAATAAAACAAAATTGAAATTGAATTGAATAGAAAAAAAAAGAGAAATAATTACCAAATTATTCTCCAAAAGCAAATGCCACAAGAAAAAAAAATACATTTTTTCACATACTTTTTTTTATTTTTTCAACAAAATAAATGCAAATATTTTTATAAACTGAATTCTCATATTTTTTTTTAAATTAGTTTTCTATACATATAGTCAAAAGCAAAAACTTAGCACATTAGCATTTTTTTTTCATTTTGTCATTACAAATTTTCGTTTTTGCTTCTCACAAGCAGAAAAAAGATCATATGTATGTAGCTGATTTTCGGAAACATAATAATTGTACCGAAATACTGAAGAATATTTTTTAATTTTTCACGATTTTGAAAAAAAAAAAAACAAACAAAATAGACCGGGCGGCGGCTGCAGAAACGCTCAACTCATCGAGCTAAAGAAAAATTCACTTTTGTAGTAAAAGATGACTCTGAGTAACTTCGAAAACCAGAGGTCTTCCCGTCCGCATCCTGGCAGGATTGGCGTAGCAGGGTGAAATCGGGTGCATTTTTTAGACACCCTTCAACTCATCGAGCTAAAGAAAAAAATTGCCATGGTGGTATTAGACTCAATTAGTGTATCAAAAAACCACAGGTCTTCCTTTCGGTAACCTGGCAGGAGTGGCGGTAGGGCTCATCAAAGTGGTCGATTTTTAGGGCCCTCCTAACTCATCGAGCTAAAAGATGAAATTGGTGTCAAATGAAAGGTAGCAATGTCTTCTTTAATAATTCAGAGGTCTTCCTGGCCAAATCTTGGCAGTTTTTGCACGCGAACAGCTTTAAGGTTGGAAACGATGAAAATTAGTTTTTTGTTAAAGTCTTGTTTTTTGGTGTGTAGACCGGTGATTTAAGAAATTGTTTTGTTACCAAATCAAAGATAACAACATGAATTTACTAAATCCATAAAAAAAATTAGGAATAGATTAAAAATTTCTAAAAATAGACCATTAGAATGTCAAAAAATACCTATATTTCTAAGCAATTAATCAAAAAGTATGCTCTGCATTTTGATAGTTATCGAACTTAAGTATAAAAAAGATGCCAAATCGAAGGTTAGAATGTCTACTTTTATATTTCAGAGGTCTTCCAAGTCAAAGTTTGGAAATTTGGTCACTTAGGTCCAATTTATTCACACTCCATTAAATTTAAAGTCGCCATTAATAAAGGGAAATTTTAAAATTTGTATGCGATTTGACAGTTTTATAATTTTTAATGGAGCCTTTAAAAATAATGGAGAGTGAATAAATTGGGCCTTAGACCATTTTAAGAGCCGATACTACTAACCTGATTTGATTTTTTTTCTGTGTTGACCGACTGTGGACCCTGGACTTGTCGAGCTAAGGGATGAAATTGGTAAAAAACGAAAGGATGGAGCTTCTTCTTATATAATTCAGAGGTCTGCCAAACCAAAAATTGGTAGTTTGGCCACGCAGTCTATATTAAGGTATACTCGATTATCTTTTTTTTTTTGTGTTGCCCTTTTGTGCACGCGTCGAACCATTCAGTTAGTTAAAAGACGAAATTGGTGCCAAACAAAAGCTAAAAACGTCCTCTTTCGTGATTCAGAGGTCTTCCAAATAAAAACTTGGCAGTTTGGTCATACTTGCAATTATAAGGTTGCAACATTTTTCTTTTTGTTTTTTTTTTCTATAATGACGCGGTTGGGAACGCGTCGAACCATCGAGATAGTTTAAAAGTGGTACCAAACAAATTGTTGGAATGTCTTCTTACATAAAAAAGAGGTCTTCCAAGCCAAATTTTGGCAGTTTCTTTACGCAGCCTATTTTAAGTTGGGAACCTATTATTATCGCGATTTGGCTTGATTTTTCTGTGTTGACCGACAGGTTGGCCCCATTTTATTTTCTCTTTTTACTGCTTGTGTTGAACGCTGTGGTTCGAGGGCATTAACACGAGTTAAACCAGCCATCCTAATAGAAGAAGAAGAAAATAATTGTGAGGATAGTTTATCTGATTCTTCAGAAAAATCTGATACATTTTTGAAAATCCCTTTACAGTTTTTTAATCTTTAAGAAAATATTTGTTTCCTTTAGCTCAATGGTTTCAGGGGCCCCACACCACAAGCGTTCAACACAGGCAGTAAAAGAGAAATTAAAATGGGGCCAACCTGTCGGTCAACACAGAAAAATCAAGCCAAATCGCGATAATAATAGGTTCCCAACTTAAAATAGGCTGCGTAAAGAAACTCCCAAATTTGGCTTGGAAGACCTCTTTTTTATGTAAGAAGACATTCCAACAATTTGTTTGGTACCACTTTTAAACTATCTCGATGGTTCGACGCGTTCCCAACCGCGTCATTATAGAAAAAAAAAAAAACAAAAAGAAAAATGTTGCAACCTTATAATTGCAAGTATGACCAAACTGCCAAGTTTTTATTTGGAAGACCTCTGAATCACGAAAGAGGACGTTTTTAGCTTTTGTTTGGCACCAATTTCGTCTTTTAACTAACTGAATGGTTCGACGCGCGCCCAACCGCGTCAACATAGAAAAAAAAGAGAAAAAAAAATGTTGCAACCTTATAATTGCAAGTATGACCAAACTGCCAAGTTTTGGCTTGGAAGACCTCTGAATCACGAAAGAGGACGTTTTTAGCTTTTGTTTGGCACCAATTTCGTCTTTTAACTAACTGAATGGTTCGACGCGTGCACAAAAGGGCAACACAAAAAAAAAAAGATAATCGAGTATACCTTAATATAGACTGCGTGGCCAAACTACCAATTTTTGGTTTGGCAGACCTCTGAATTATATAAGAAGAAGCTCCATCCTTTCGTTTTTTACCAATTTCATCCCTTAGCTCGACAAGTCCAGGGTCCACAGTCGGTCAACACAGAAAAAAAAATCAAATCAGGTTAGTAGTATCGGCTCTTAAAATGGTCTAAGTGACCAAATTTCCAAACTTTGACTTGGAAGACCTCTGAAATATAAAAGTAGACATTCTAACCTTCGATTTGGCATCTTTTTTATACTTAAGTTCGATAACTATCAAAATGCAGAGCATACTTTTTGATTAATTGCTTAGAAATATAGGTATTTTTTGACATTCTAATGGTCTATTTTTAGAAATTTTTAATCTATTCCTAATTTTTTTTATGGATTTAGTAAATTCATGTTGTTATCTTTGATTTGGTAACAAAACAATTTCTTAAATCACCGGTCTACACACCAAAAAACAAGACTTTAACAAAAAACTAATTTTCATCGTTTCCAACCTTAAAGCTGTTCGCGTGCAAAAACTGCCAAGATTTGGCCAGGAAGACCTCTGAATTATTAAAGAAGACATTGCTACCTTTCATTTGACACCAATTTCATCTTTTAGCTCGATGAGTTAGGAGGGCCCTAAAAATCGACCACTTTGATGAGCCCTACCGCCACTCCTGCCAGGTTACCTAAAGGAAGACCTGTGGTTTTTTGATACACTAATTGAGTCTAATACCACCATGGCAATTTTTTTCTTTAGCTCGATGAGTTGAAGGGTGTCTAAAAAATGCACCCGATTTCACCCTGCTACGCCAATCCTGCCAGGATGCGGACGGGAAGACCTCTGGTTTTCGAAGTTACTCAGAGTCATCTTTTACTACAAAAGTGAATTTTTCTTTAGCTCGATGAGTTGAGCGTTTCTGCAGCCGCCGCCCGCTCTAAAAATCAATAGAAAAAATTACATTTAGAACTAAAATCTCAAGTTTGCTAAGCAAAATTCCGGAGTTGAGAAAATCCAAAGTTAAAAAACTCTAGATTTGAAAACCGAAAGTCAAGTTGTTTTCAACTCCGAGTGATCCAACTTTTTTTAAGTCAATCCGTATCTACATGATAAGTGTAAGTAAATGACACAAAACAAAAAATTAAGATATTTCGACAACGTTTACAAATTCAGCAACATGAAGCAAAAAATTGTATTTTTTTCGCTTGGGCCTAATAATATGGCAAAAGGTACTGTATACCTTAATATTTCTTATAAAGCCAACTTCCCTGACGAAAATTGGATAGAATTAGATAAAAATCAGGAAAACTTATTATTTAGGGTCCAATAAACCCTTCGAATTGTTTTTAAATTAAATTAACATTAAGAACTTTGAAATACCAATTTACAACTTTATATACAAAAAAAACAATAAATTTAAATAGAAAAAAGAAACCATTTTGATTACGACACAGTATTTTTTGGATGACTCGAATGTTGAATATTTTGCAAATGTTTCATTTTAATTTCCAAGTCACGTCACCGTCATCATCATCGTTCGTCTTTAAAGAAAGTGTTTCCATTCACGGAAAAGTGTTTTTTGTCTTGCAAACTTCAAAAAAGGTTTAATTTATTCTAAAAAATAAAAAAAAAAACGAAAACACTTTCCCTTTATTCTCAAAAAAAAAAAGGAAACCCTTTCCAAATGCGTGAAAAAGTTTCATTCTTCATTTTCAACCACAAATTCAGGTTAAACGTCTCAATTAAATTCTCCAACCGCAAACAAAAACAAAAAAAGAACCACGAAAATAATAATAAAGGTGTCAATCGAACCGCACTTAAAAGTTTTTTTTTTTTTTCAATTACCGAACTGTGATGTTCTCCAAACCGCACACAGTTCAAAAACCCCTACTGAGGGGGTGGAAGCTATCTTAATTTTAGCGAAAATGTTTTTCCGGTATCGGCTATATCAAGAATAGGAGCACAAGAAGGGAGAGTAGGGTGTGTATTTCACTGTGTTTACACCATAAACAAATGAAAACGCAATAAAATGTATTAAAAATCAATTAACGCGGTTTATGTTTGCCGTTGGTAAATGGTATCAGACGCTATTTGAATTTTAATGACTCATTTTGAATGTTTTTTTTCCACTGAGGCGCTGCTCAAGAAGCACAACATGCAATACCAAAATTTTTTTTTGTTTGTTCGTTCCAAATTCTTTATTCCAGAGGAGAACGCACAACACAAAGGTGGAAGAAGCATATTGTGCTGAATGGGAATTGTGAGATTAATGGGAAATTTATTGAGCACTACGAAATGAAGTTGGACTAATAAAACAGCAGGATGAGTGGAAACTGTTTTTATTATTGGAAGTAATTTCAATTGTATAAACCAGCAGCAGTAGTAGCAGCCAACAAACACTCAGGTGAATGTTAATGACCATTATAGTTATCTACCTGTGCCGTAATTATTGATTATAATAATGAAGAAGGGTAATTTTCCAAAACCCAACAGAATCATGGAAACAAGAAAAAAAAAACTAAAAATGTTAGAGAGACCATAAATGTAATCAAGTGAGATGATATTTTGGTTTATCCAGCAGCTGCCAGTCCCTTGAGTTATATTTACGATGTTGTCATTTCAGATTAATTAGGATTGTAACCGGACACGTAAAAACAATTAGTGCCAAAGTAACGATTATTATCAGATACACTCTTGCACGTGGAATGTTAAGTTCCTTCAATGGAGTACGTGCATTTGAATAGTTACTAAGAGATATAAAATCCAATGAGACCAACTACTGTTTTAAAAACATGCTGAGAACTCAATACTTTAAGAATTATGTTAAGAAATTTATGTTGAGTGACAAAAATCACTGCGACAAAAATTACTGTGAGTAAAACCAATTTGAAAAAAAAAAAAAAATTGTGAGAAATCGAGATGAAAAAAAAAGTCACAGTGACAAAAATCACAGTTGAAAAAATGAAAGCGAAAAAAAAAACACAGTGGTAAAAATCACATTGCCAATGGTCACGTTGAATAAAGTGACATTGATAAAAATCACAGCAAAACAATAAAGTAAAATAATCATCACAGTGAAAAAATAACAATACAAAAAGAACTTTGAATAAAATCACATTGACAAAAGACATGATGCAAAAAAATAGTGGTAGGTACAAACATACAGTGACAAAGTTCTTAGTTGTAATAATCACAGTTAAATAACTGCATTAAAAAAAAATTACACATTAACAAAAATCACTTTCAAAAAAATCATTTTGACATAAAACAGTAACAAAAATTCTAGTGAACAAAATCCCGTGAAAAAATTGCAGTGTAAAAATTCACAGCGACAAAAATTACGGTGAAAAAAAAACGTATTTGCAAAAGTCTCTTTGAGCAAAATCGTATTAACTAAAATCACAGTACAATAAATTGAAGAAATTACAGTGGAAAAATTTCTAAAGACAAAAATTATATTGAAAAAATCACAGTGGAAAACAGCATAGATAACAAAATTAATGTTTAAGAAAAAATTAAAAAAAAAAATTGTATTGACTTAAAATTAGCCACGAGCCTAAAGTGAAAAAATCTTTGCTATAAAATTCCCAATAAAATAGTTACAATAAGAAAAATTCGCTTTAAGAAAATTCATAGTGACATAAATAGGCCACAATCATCACAGTGACAAAAATCTTATTGACAAAAATCAAAGTGAAAAAATCACAGTGAAAAAAATTAATGTGAAAAAATTGCACATTTATAAAAGGAGGTTTGAGAAGAATCTTTTTGACAAAAAACAGTCACAAGCAAAGAATAAAAAATCTGTGTGAAAAATTGCAGTGTAAAAAATGACTGAGAGAAAAAACAACAACAATCAATACAGTGATAAAAAAAAAACTGTGTAAAAATTATTAAAGTGAAAACATCACAGCAGAAAAAAATCTCATTCAAAAAAAATCATAGTAAAAATTAAAGTGAAAAAAAGTCACTTCTACAAAAATTGCTGTGTAAAAAATCATATTGATAAAAATCACCTTGAGAAAAACCATGTGGACAAAAAAGCAAGGAAATACTCAAATGAGCCTAAGTGAAAAAAATCACAGTGAAAAATACTACAGCAGAAATATGGACAGTGACAAAAATTAAAGTGACAAAAATTTGTGTGAGAAAATTCACATTGACAAAAGTCTTTTTTCGAGAAGAAATTGTTCCAAAAATCAGAGTAAAAAAATGTAAGTAAAAAAATCACAGACAATACTCGCAGAAAAACAAATGTACCTAACAAAAATCAAAGCTGGAAAAACGGATGTAAGAAAAATAAAATTCATTGTGAAAAAAATCGTGATGATGATTAAGGCATCCTTTCCTTAACAAAATTGCAAATGGTATCAAAATTTTAAAAGAATTCCCAATTCATTTAAAATACGGATGCGTTATAAATTGATGAAAAATAAATACTCAGCAGTAAATAAAATATAAAAAAAACCTTACAAGGCATTTTCTTACGAAATAATTCAACTTACCTAAGAAATCCTTACGTCGTCATTCGAATTTTTCAATTTTCTCTTATCGAAAAGTGCTTCGTTGGGTAACCTCGGTAACGAATAATAATTCCATCGTAATAAAAAAATATATATACAACCACTCAAATCCACTCATAAAATTGCTATAACTTTAATTTTGAAGACGAAGAGAAAGTGTCCTTGAAGAATGTGAAGACGAAAAAAAAAATGAAAAAATTATTTAACAACACATATCTTTGGGGTTTCTAAATGGAACTCAAATAAAAAACAGAAAAAATCATAAACAAAACGAAGAAAAAAAAAGTACAGTCCTTCAAAGGATTTGTTTTTTTTTAACTGAAGCAAAAAAACAAGTAGAATGAAGCATCAATAATAAACAGGCAAAATAAAATTCATCAAATGTCCTGTGGCATTTCAAAATGAAGATAGCAAAAAAAAAAAGTTAATTGGAAAAATTTTACCCCACTTCCTCTTTTTCGTCATCAACATCATCACTCCTCAAAAGACATAATAATAAACAGAGACTTCATTGAAACCCTCATAATTTCTGTGTTGCCTGTATTTTGTGTTTGTTGGTTTGTTTATTTCCCTTAAGGAAGGGCGAGTGTTTTATCTTTGTACGCATAATTGACAGGATCATTAAGTTTTGCTTGAGGAACAATTTCAATGCAAAAAGTCTTTCTATTCTTAGAAAATCAAAAAAAAAAAAAGGACATCATCATCTTCATCATAGCCAGGACTATGGAACCCATATTTGTATAACAGAGATTTGATGGTCGATTAATCTCAGTAAGACTTTATTGAAGGGATGTAAACAATTAAGTGTTTTGTCCAGTTTCTCTGATGTTAACCCTTATTTTTGAACCAATCATTTTGTTTGCTTTTGTAATTTTTTTTTTTTTTTTATTTGTAAGGAAAAGTTTTGAGGAAAAATGTCGCCAGTAAATATTTGATGCTGGACAATAATGATACCAAATTCTAATACAATGTTAATGGGCTTGAAAATTATTTATAACTTCTACATTGGGTAAGAAAAAAATCTATTGAAGGATATAGGGAAGGATAAAGTCGTATAAGAAGGTTGTAAAAAAAAACGTTAAATTGCTATTTTTTATTTGGAATCTTTCGTCCTTTTATGTTTTTTCGTTTTATAAATTTTAATTCCAAAAAAGTTATTTTACAAATTTGTTTAATTTAATAAGGTGAATATAAATAACATTAAAGCTTTTAAAAGTAAACTGAGTTGGCAGAATCCAAGAAGGATTCAAAATGTTTTCAGAAATCATCAAAGTTTGTTTAATTTATTAACATAGAGAAGCATTCTGATACACATTTTATATGTAAAGTTTAAATAAAAGAAGATAATGAATTAAAATACAAAAAATTATGTAAATATTTGTTTTTTTAATATCTCAGATTTTGAAAATTAATAATCATCCAATGTTAATTTCTTTCAACAAACCATCACCACCACCGATCGCTGTAAGCTAATTTTAATTTGCCTAACTAACACAAAACAGGACTTACACTCTTTTTTTTTCGACTGTAAAAACATTAAATCTCAAATTTCGCCTTGGGAAAAATAAATTTACTTTCCGCCATCACTCATTTATATGAGCTAATATTTTGATAAATTAATATCCTTATACATCCGCTATGGTTTTAATATTAAACTTTTTTTTGTTGTTGTGCTTGAGGCCTTTTAATTAATTCTACAAAAAAGTAAGGGGTGGATTACCAAAGTAAAGAAATTTTTTAACAAACCGAAACGAAAAAGAATTTATTATGTTTTTGGTTTTCAAGTTAAAAATTAGATTTTGATTTTTTTTTTTGTTATAAATTTTCTGTAAATTAATGAACTTGTCAGATTTCTTGCCAAAACTATACTTAAGAAAGATTACTTAGAAGAGCATAAATCAGTTCCAAAAGAGCATTTGTTAATTTATCAACTAGCTTTGACCAATTAATTTAAAAATACTCAAAGATGCAAGAGGGTTGGCAGGTTATACAAAAAAATATTTGTAAGAAATTTTACATAGGCTCTTTAAAAATTAGAACAATAAAATGACTTGTTTTTCTATTTTTTTTTTTTTACCGACTATGCTTGAAAAAAGTGCGCCTTTTAGGTTTTTTTTATTGAAAGAAATGTGGTAGCAAAAAGTATTTAAGTGTAACTATTCCTTACGAATAACGGTATCTTGCATAACGTAAGCGTTTTGACTAATTTCACTTAAAATTTGGCACACATTTTTAAAATATTTTTTCCGGAGAGAAAACGTAGGTAGGTTAGGGTGGGTCAAAAAAAATGGAAATTCGTTTGTTTGATTTTGTTTTCAGAAAATACGAATATACTCACCAAATATGCGAGCTCTTTATCTTAATCGGAAGGCACTCCGCCGCTTTGCAATTTTCCATTTTTACATCAATCTTCTACTAAAAAAGATGTTGTCTGTAAAGCCGATTTACGGACGATGATTTTACGTGATAACGTCGTCAGAAAACAGGTTGTGTGCTTTTGTTTAAAATGAGTCAATTGAAGCGTTTAATTATTTCAAACAATCATAATAATTTACAAGAAAAAGCTAAAAAAAATACCTTTTTTATTTTCTTATTATATTATTTTTTTTTTTATTTTAAAAGCTTACAAAAAAAAAATTATGCAATTTAAAAGCCAAGTATTTCTTCTTAATAATAAACCCATTTTTAAATTTTTACAATGCACAAAAAGTATAAAAATAATGTATTGAAAACAATCATTTTCATCAAAAAAAAAAGCAAAAAAAACATGAATTTTTATCTTCTCACGTCATTAATTCCATTTTTTTCCCTAACAACCTATACAAAATTTTATACCATCTAAAAGCTTATTGTCTTAGCTCAAAATATATATATCGATCAGGTCTATGAGACATCTACAAAAAGAGCTAGAATTTTTTGAACTCGATCAAATTTCATTAAAAAAAAACATTTATTTTTATTTTCTCACGCTATGGAATCAATTTTTTTGTTTGACAACCTTTAAAAAATTTTTACCATGTGAAAGCTTATTATTTCACCTTTCATATGACGTATCAATCTCATTTCAAAAATTCCTACAAGAGAAGTTAGAATTTTTTAAAGTCAACCATGTCGAATTTCCAGACTGCGATTACGGTACTTCCCACACTGGTGGCTGTTCGGGGGGCAACAGATCTCCACTGGTGTTTTGAGGTTTTTCGCAAGTTTCTTGATTTAACATTGTGTAGCTTGTAGTTAGTCTACTGTTATGTGTTACATACCAAATGAAAGGTAATTGTATCAGGATGCTCATTAAAGTTTAATAAAATTTCTATCTGCTCTCGGTCAAAAGTTATAACCTGTTGAATTCTAAAATTTTATTTTACCGTTATCTCAAAATTGTGTTTACGAAAATAATTGAAACCTTGCACACATATAGTCGTAGTCATGGTATATCATTACTCTTTATACTTTATTCCTGTATCTATTAAAGAAAAAAAGATAAAAATAAAAAAAAACGATGAAAATCGGTTAAAAACGGTCAAGAACACGTGTTTTTTTTTAAACTTGTTTCTTCCGTTATTCAGTCAAAACTCACTAAACGATTCCAATTGTCCTATAAGTTTGAGATTTTTGAACGCTCCAAAAAAAGCTAAACATCAAAAACTACCCAAAAATACCCCTTAAAAACAAGGTGTTTTTCAAAAATTCATATTTCGAAACGCAGAGTGTTGGAAAAAAATCCGTATTAGACGCCTAATTTTTTTCCCTTATCTTTCACCTGGCACCTTTAGAATTGTCAAAAAAAATTTTCCCTACCCAAAGTCATCATTTTGTCATAGTCCCAACACGTGTACAACGTTCAAACAAAACGTTATAGATTAGTTTCAAAATTTTTTTTTAAATGCAGTTATTTTTAAATTAGTCTCATCTATCTACAGCAAAAAAATCAACTTTCTACAACTTCGCGTTTAGATTTTAGCCCAAATTCATCTTTCCGTTTTACCCCTGTTTACCCTAGTAAATGACTTAATTTTTAAAAATCCTTTATTTGGATTAAGCCTTAGGTTATTATCTTTCAAATAAGCTATACCTAATAGTTTTTTTTTTTAATTTTGAATTAAAATTTTTGCCGCGAGAGTGGAACGTTAGAAAATGGCGTCACTTTTTTGTGGTGGCTGCCATGGTTCAGCGATTTATAAGACGTTATCACGTCAAAAAAAAAACTTTTCATCAAGTTTAAAAAACTAGGTGAATTTATGTTAGCTGTTATGATAGACACCATTCTAATACATACTTAACCCTTCAAAAAAACACATTATAACCTAAAAACATGTTTCATATCGATTATATTCAACAAAACTGTTTTATTGACCTTTTCTCATTTTTGTTGACACTCTTCTACCCATTTTTTATTATAGACTCTTTTGATCCTTTTCTTTATTTATAAAAGCAAACTTTTTGCCAAATTTCATGAGGATAACAATTTTTTTAATGTCTATTTTACTGTATGCAAAATATTGATGTTTTTGACATATTGACCTACATCTTAATCAACTTACCTGTTTGCTATTTTAACTTCGCCGTCACGAATATCAAATTAAATTTCTTGATTGAATTGCGTTTAAAGCCAGAAACTTAATTAATTTATTATAAACAGTTTGACATTTATTTGAGATACTTAAGACATTAAACTTTTAGATTAGGTGTGGTCATTGTTTGAATTTTGATTAAAACCACAATTGCCCCACAAAACATCCACACCACAAATGTGAATTGAAACGTCTGCCATCGACATCATAAAGAATACAAAAGGTTTTAATCTGAAACGGCTCAATATAATATTTGATCAATGAATCAAAAAAAAAACAAAAACTAAACTTCCTTAAAGGAAGCACGTTTTGTTGCTATACGACAAAAAAGTATATAGATACGTGATGTTGACTTAAATGGATTAAGATACGAGGATATAATAAATTCTTTGCAATAGAAACTTTGTTCAACTTAATTTTCAAAACATATTGGCTTAATGGGAAAAAAAGGAAAAAAGTTTGTTAAGGGTCATTAAAAGGAAGAATACTTTTATTTCCTTTCTTTGTATTTAATTCAGTTATTGAACCAATTTAGGTCAAAGGATATTGACCAAAATCCGACACATTTGTCATTTTTATTGATTTGATACTGAAATTTATTTATTAGAAAAAATATTCAAACATGTTTAAAACAAATTCTACAAACTAAAAAAAAGAAAAAGGATTCGAAGAAGTTTTTTTTCAATAGAAAAAAAAAGATGCACCAATCAATTTTCTTCAAAAACTCTTTTACAAAAATGTGCCACTTACCACTTATATTAAGTACCTAGTCATATTAAAAAAAAAAAAATTACTACCACCCATTTTGAATGTATTGTCCTTATTTTTTTAGATAATTCTATGTAATGAACCAAAAACTAAAACCTTTTATTATTTCTTTCTCTTTTCAGGTACGTAATTCATTAAATCAATTTTTCATACTTAGCCCTACAAAAGCCAAAAACCAATTTCACGTAAGTAACCACAATAACAAACCAAAAATAAAACCTCTATGACAATAAAATACAAAAAAAAAATATATTCAAATGTATTTCTATTTCGTTAAATGTCTTGAGAAAATTGTCGACTCTATAAAAAAAAAAAAACACAAAAAAAATGTCTTTCTTCATATCAATAAGAAAATAACATTCACGTGACGCCTAAATAGAGGCGTTGTCACACATCGATCACAGTCGCCTTATAAATTTATGTGGAACTGCCCGCCCTCTTAATAAACTCTGAAACAAATAATAAACTTTATTCTGGTGGTAACGAAAGGTACTTACTTTTCTTCTTTTGTTACAACTTGAAATGTTAAATTGCTTCGATTTAATACTTGAGTCTATTTTTTTCTTTAACAAAAAACGCCTGTTTTCATCAACTCCCCTTAGACAGTGGGAAATTTTTCATTAAAATGTGGAATATTTCTGTATTTTTTATTGATAAAAGGAATT
Organism: Episyrphus balteatus; assembly: GCF_945859705.1. Lineage (NCBI taxonomy): Eukaryota > Metazoa > Arthropoda > Insecta > Diptera > Syrphidae > Episyrphus > Episyrphus balteatus. The sequence continues at coordinate 156,526,944 of NC_079134.1, forward strand.
GTGATACATTTTTGATTTAATAAATAAAATTTTGATTAAAAAGAACGAAAATAAAAAAAATATTCTTAAATCTTACTGGTATAAAAAAAGCAGAGATATAAAATACATACAAAACATATAATTTTTTTTGTCGCGTTTTGAACGCGTTTTGGATGCGTTTAAAACTTGTTTTGGACGCTTTTTAGACGCGTTTAAGACGCGTTTTGGACACGTTTTGGATGCGTTTTGGACGCGTTTCAGACGCGTTTAAGACGCGTTTTGAATGCGTTTTGGATGCGTTTAGGACCCGTTTTAGACGCGTTTCGGAAGCGTTTTGGGTGCGTTTCGGACGCGTTTTGGACGAGTTTTGAACGCGTTTTAGACGCGTTTAAGATGCGTTTTGAACGCGTTTTGGATGCGTTTAGGACGTGTTTTAGACGCGTTTCGGAAGCGTTTTAGACGCGTTTCGGACGCGTTTTGGACACGTTTTGGACTCGTTTAGAACGCGTTTTGGACGCGTTTAGGACGCGTTTTGGACTCGTTTAGAAAGCGTTTTGGACGCGTTTTAAACGCGTTTTGGACGCGTTTTGGACGCGTTTAGGACGCGTTTTGGGCTCGTTTCGGACCCGTTTGGGACGCGTTTTGGAAGCGTTTTGGGTGCGTTTCAGACGCGTTTTGGACGCGTTTTGGACTCGTTTCGGAAGCGTTTTGTACGAGATTCGGACGCGTTTCGGAAGCGTTTTAGACGCGTTTTGGACGCGTTTAGGACGCGTTTTGGACTCGTTTAGAACGTGTTTAGGACGTGTTTTGGAAGCGTTTTGGACGCGTTGCAGACGCGTTTCGGACGCATTTGGGACGCGTTTCAGACACGTTTCAGACGCGTTTCAGACGCATTTTGGACGCGTTTAGGACGCATTTGGGACGCGTTTCAGACACGTTTCAGACGGGTTTCAGAGATGATTAGAGAAATTTTAACAAGTTCAACAATAAGTTGCACTTCTTGATGTATTTAATTTCTAGCTTGTGATTTATAAATTGTTTATTTTTTGATTCTATTTTATACCAAAACATGAATAAAACAAAAATTTGTCACATTTTCCATGTAAATGTCCCACTATTCACTTAACTTTGCCTTGTAAATTATTGCTTCCAAACAATAAAAGAGGGGATTATGTAGGTTGCAGGCAAGAGGTGTGAGATGGGCACAAATCAGCATGAATGAAGCAACAGTTTACGAGTCACGACATCCCAGAGTGAGTGAGTGATGTGTGTCAAACAAAAGGTGTTTGGTAAATCAGATGCTTAACTACCCGTTAAATCTGACATGAGAGAAAGAGATTTCTTTTGTTTCCTCTTTTTTTTCTGTTTTCTCTATTTTCTCGTTAACAAAACAGTAATACACCATTTCGATTGTATATAGTAGAACAACATCGTCCTTGTATCGTGTATTAATCTCAATGGGCATGTTTATTTGTGGTGTATAGAGTGGAAAAGGACATCAACTTGACAGCCTCATTGGGCAATATGTTAACTTTCTACCATTCCGTCAAAGAATATCCATTTCGATAGGCTATTTGCTTAATCGGCTGGAATGAAACAAGAAGATTTACATGATATGGAAAAGGATAGAGGGAGTTTTGGTTGGGAGGTGAAATTAAATTGGATTGAGAAATGAGGTCCTTTGTTGAAGAAGTCAAAAATCTTTACAGTCAATTTTTTCAAAATTTAATTTTGGGCTTCTTTTTGAAAAATTGACTTTAAATGAGGTTATAACAACAATCCTTTGATCTTTCAGAAAACTTTCCATCAGAATTCAGATTCCTTTTAATTGACAAAATATCTCTCATGATGGACCCTCTCAACACATTATCATCGGTGAGCTCAAATAATCCCAACTGTCATAAAGTTGGTGGCGTGATTGAATATTAAAAAAAAAAAACTAAAAAAATAAAGCAAAAGTGGCAATAAATTGCAAAGGAAACACAACTCGCTGCCTGTTCAGTTCAGTTTATCAGTTCCTTATATAACTCAAAAGGCTTTACCATCCTCCATTAATTCACACAGTGCAAGTGCTCGTGTATGTCCTAGTAGAAGAATGCCACTGCCACTCATTGTTCCAACGACAACACACACACATCCATCAAAGTGCCTCCAACAAGGACGATGAAATCAACATCCTCCTCATATCCTTTTCTGTTCAATCATTGTCACTGACACCGGAACATGGATAAGTTTTTCGGTGCGTTATCGCACACTCGACGATGATCCTTAATATCCTTTCCTTCTACGAACTCAACTTTTAGTTCATCACATTCGACTATTGCGTCGTCGTTTCGTTGTTTGGTTGATTTTTGATTTTTGTGATGATGAATTGAAATTCGAATCGTGCCGAGGAGGTTAAAACAACACTGCCGTTCGCCGCGTAACTTCGCTACCAAGGTGAACTTAATCATCCAGTAAGTTCGCGAGCACGTTTCGAAGATATATCGAATTTTCATCATAAACTTTCCCAAAAGAGGAACGCGAAACAACTTCAAACCACATCACATCAGCATCAAACAATAATCCTGTCGTAATTGGAATGATATTGGAAAGTTTTTCCGCCATCAATGAAGTGAAATTTCCCAGAGGTTTTTGGCTAAAGTTTGAAAAGCTGAAAATAGAGAGAATTAGTAAAAAATCAGATCAGAAATGAAATGTCTGTTTAGCAATTAGGAAGGTTTTATTCTTTGACTTTAAAATTCAAAATTTATTTATGGACTAGTGCGAGTATACCTTTTTGGTTAGATACAGTAATTAGGTTATATGAAACAAGAAAATGCATATTCTCATCAAAAATTGTTATGTGATGTTTATTTGATAATCGTGTCGGGTTTTTGAACTTATTTTTTTCTAAATTTTTTTTTACTAAAATATATAATACAGAATTTTCATAACCTCTGCATATAAAATAAAATGCATGACTCGAGTCGTTTTTATATTAAAAATTGCTTAAAATATCAAAGCTTTTTATGGAATTCATAAAAATAATTATAATTTGATTTAAGCATTATTTTTATAAGAAATATTAAAGAAGTATATCTATTAAAAAGCTCATCTATAACAATTTTTTGATGTCTTTATTTTTTGGAAAATTTTAAGGGCCGTTTATTAAAAAAATATTTTTTTGTCAACAAAAACTTCCAAACTAATTTTCCAGAAAATAATTTTGTATGCCATTACAAAGAAGTTATTAATCCACATATTCAAACAAATATCAAGAAAATTTCTTAATTTGTTTTGAAAAAATTGAATTTTCGAATACAAAATTATGATTTTTTTAAAATCCAAATTTAGTAGGTATTTTTAAAAATTTTTAATAATTTTTTTAAGTTGGGTTAACTTTATACTTTGTTAAAAAAAAATCAATGAAAACGGTTAAATGGCTTACGAAAAATGCAAATAATCAAGAAAATGGATTATGGCAGGTAGGTACCGAAATAAAGGATCAATTAAAATTTCAAAGATCCTCAATTATAATTTGATTTTTTACTAATTTCATGACAAATACAAGAAAAGAAACAATAAAATTTGTTTTTGTAATTTCTTAAAAAACATTTTAAACGATTAAGAAATGTGCCATAATATAATTTTTTGCATGATAAGGAATTTTTGAAAAAAAAAAAAATAGAAAATCGTTTGAACCGTTTTTAAAAATATTTTTTATAGGGGAAGTGGGGGCAAGACCGCTCACTTAGTGTTTGACTGTCTTAAAAGCCAATAAAAAACATCTTTTAAATAGAATAAAGTTTTTATTCATTAAGTTTAATGTTTTTTGCAGAAATTCTCATTACCTATTATAAAAAAATAAAAAATACAGAACAAGATAATACGTTTTGAAAAACCATCAAACAAAAAACCGTCTTACATTTTAATATTCACTTTCTATTATAAAAAAAAAGTTAAAAATTTTTATTATTTCAGTGTCAAAAATACAACTGACTTTTCACATGAACGATAACAATTTGATGAAAAATCACAAAATTTACCGTAACTCTTCGGGGTCTTAACCGAAATTGCTAAAACTTACAGACGTGATCGATCGTACCAAAGGGCACCTATTTTATATTGCAAGTGTTGCCAATTTTACTTTTTTTCATTCAGCATAGTACCTATAGGCGGTCTTGCCCCCACTTCCCCTATAAATATCAATAAAATACTCCTCTTTAATTATGTGCATTTTGTAGATAAACGCTAACGTCTCACATAAGAAAAAAACAGGAAATGCCCCCTCTCCCGTACCTTTGCAATTTTTTAAACATTTTTTAAAAAAACATAAATTGACAAGCCATTAAAAAAAGTAATTTTCAACGCAAAACAAAAAATTATCATCAAGTTTTTTTCAAAAAAAATTATTTTTAAAAAATCCAAAAATTTGTATTTGATAATAATATGGGGTCTACTTAAAATTAATCGACAAAATTGTTAATAATAGTTAAGTAAAAATAAAATACAATCTTTTTTGCCTCATTATAAAAAAAAAATTTAATGATTTAAGAGCCTTTTTTATGGCAAAAATAAATGTTTCCATTTTTGTTATATGATAGGTACCTTTGGTTAGGTAGTTTTGGTCCTTAAAAAATATGCAGTTTCTCCTTAAAAAAATTATACAAAACTGTTAATTCCCAAGTTTAAAGAATATTACTGGAGGGACTAACGCTGCGCTGTAGCTGGAGGGAATTCATACTGTTTATAAGAAAACTATTGAAATCAGTGGGCATTAGGATTTGGAAACGAATATCTTCTAAAAGGTTAGAGCAATCAATATGATGCCAAGGACTTTTTTTTAAGGACGATTTTTTTAAGATTTTCTCAAATTGTGGACCTCAAATATATTTTAAAAGGTTAGATAACGAAAAAAGTGTATGCGACACCTTTTTTTAGAGCGTTCAATTTCCTAGAAGAATATGTAAGGAAATTTGCTTAAATTTCGATATAGTATAAATTAATTTTTTTTAAGTTGAAGATTAATGTAAAAATGGAAAATTGAGAAATGGAGGACTTTCCCATTAAGACAAAAAGCTCATATTTTGGAGTATATGCTAGAGGTGTCTAGCAATCGATTCTTTTAAGTATATAAAATAAAAAAAAAAACGAATTTCGACTTTTTTTTACCCACCCTAATATATAGATTCATAACATATGTACATATATACTTTCACAAAAATTCCATTAAAAAAATACCATATCTACTGAATTTCAATTAATACGATTTCTGCCCTCACAAAGTGTATTTATGTACTTGGATGGACATAAAGTCAAAATTGAGAAAAATATTTCATTTCAATATTTTTATATTTTTACTTCCTCATTTACTCTTATGACTCAAATCAACAAAAACAGCTGCATTTCAATACAAATAATTTGCACTGTCAGTCATATTGTCAATCAATGAATTTTCTTCAATTATGATGAGTATATGAATGCACTACATACAAATATAAACAATTTGTTTTTGTAGCCTACAGCTACGAATACACGAATTTCAGTTTTTTTGGCAGGTGAATTTCAAAATAAAAGAAAAAAAAGTAATAACAAGAGTCATTCAAAAGAATAAATAAATACCTAAAAAAAAAAATCTGTCAGTACATTAAAAATTAAAAACATTCTTTTTTTGGAATTTATTTATTCTTTTGAATGACTTTTGTTATTTATATTTAAATTTCTGAAATTTTTTAATTCAACTGCAATCAAAAAAACAGTTAATGGAAAATGATTTAAAAGAAAGAAATTTTCTGGGTCAACACAAAAAAGTCAACCATGTCAAGTAGTTATTTTAACTAGATTCAAACAATAAAAGTCATAAAACCTTCGAAATTTTCTATCGGAATTTGTTCTTAAAACTTAAAAAAAAAACATCTCAAAAAACCTCCTCAAAAATTATGTTTTGAATAATAATAAAACAAAAAAAATAATTGGCCCAATTAGTGTTCTTAAAAATCATGTACATACCATCTGCATTAAAAACTTTCTTCTTAAACAAAAAACACAAAACTTTTATTAATGCAACTCGATTGCATCGCGTGAAAAACTTCCAAACACCCAGTTTTTCTTTGGCGCACTGAAAAAACTTTCAAAAAAAAATACTCACTCCCTGCGAAGAACAAAGTCGAACAACAATCTGTTTTTCCCGATTGAAAACGTGTCCGGCGTGATAGTGTGCTTTTGGCGCTACTGGTCCTCTGGTACACTTTCTAAAAGTCCACTACGTAAAACTGTGTACGTGACATGGCATTGCATTCCGATACAAATTTTTGCACCCGATAAACTATTAGTTTGTTAGAGAGTTCTCTCCATTGGCGTTTTCCCTTAGTTCTTCCTGTAATTTCGTCCTCATATTTCCTTAAAAAGAATTTTATACAAAAAAAAAATTAGGAAAGTTTAAGTGAACCACGTTCAAGTTCCGAAAAGAAAAAAAAAATCCGCTTCTTCTGTCGAGAATTTTTCTATGGAGGAAGTTGAATTGCATTTCGGAAAATCACTTTTCCCCTTAACACGTCATTTTAGTCGAGCTAAAGAGAATTGGAATTTTTGTTGCCAGTGACACAAAAATATGAAAATGGAATGCGCTAGCTGTTTTCTAAGCCCTTTTCGTGTTGCATGCAACTGAATTAATATATATTTTTTTTCTTTCAACCAACAAAAACATTTCCAAGGACCAAACAAACAAAGATAGAATTATAGAGCCTCAAGGCTTTAAGGGAAATTCCTTCCCTTTTCATCGTCCTTATTTTCTATGTTTGACACACGCTGAGAGGATTCTCCCGCTTCCCAACTTAAATACGTGATCTGTATTTGTTTCGGAAATCCTTTAAGAATTTCACAACAGGAAATTAAATTATGAACACAACAGAGAGAGAGAGAGAGAGAGAGACTTGTTATGTTTCATATTGTTTAGAGGAGTAAAAATATTATACAAAAACATAAACTAAGCCGACAACGAAGCCCTTTTTCCATATAAAAACATAAAGCTCTCATATTTGGAAACTCCTTGATGTAATCAATTTGGATGTTTTATTCCGAAGAAGAAAGGTTCTTCCTGCTGTTTTATCCCTTGGATGATGATGATGTTGGAAGTTTGGATGTATGGCAATTTTATATGTTATTTCCGGATGAAGAATTAACAACTCGTCTGGAGGATATACATAATTCTAGGAGAGTTGAAGAGTAGAACAGAATAGAACATGGAGTGTTTTCAAGTGTTTCCGCTCTCTTAGTCAGGATGTGTTTTTTTTTTGTCTACTTTGTTTTGTTGTTGTTTTTAGTGCGGTTGATGTTGAGAATAAAAGAATTTCTGGCACCCAATTGTCGAGTTCGCTGTCGAATCTAATAATGTTTGGTATTTTTATTTTATTATGATTGAGAGTGAGACATCTGTTAAGGACATGCAATTTTTATTCTATTAATAAGGAAATTGATTTGAATGTTTTGGAAATTCCTTTCAACAGTAATAAAATTTTCTAACGGAAAAGTTGAAGACATCGAAGAATTCTGATTGAAAAACATAACACGAAATGAATAAAATTCTTGTTTGCAATTAGGTACTTGACAGCCAAACTGAGGAGAACTGTATAAAAAGTTGCATGCTAACACTTAGTTGCAAAAATAGTTTTTTTTTTGTTTTATGTGAAGACATTAATCATTTTGGAGCCTATTCAATCAAAATTAAGTAATTTCAGGGAAAGCAGATTCCGTCAATAATCTTGATGATAATATTGCAAAAAGTGAAAAAGACAGCTAAAGGTTGCACTCAATTCTTTTGAATTCAATTTCAAGTTTGAAGACATTTTTAATAAGACTTTAAAAGTTTCCAAACTGAAATTGTTTCCGATTACTCTCCGACTAAACCTTACAAGTTTTTTGAAGACCTTGTAAAAGATAAAAAAAATATGCAGAATAAAAATCTACAAACTATATTTTTTTTGTAAAAATGTATATAGAAAATATTTGTTAATCGTTGTCATAAGAAAACATTTATGAAAAATTGCATACTTTTATGAGATGAAATAAATTGAATTATCCTTATCTATTATATATATTAAAGTTTGGTTTTGTGTACGTTCGCTAACCGGCCACACCGACTGACTTAGTTTCTTAATTTTTTTTTAAATCAAAGAGGCATAAGAGGAGAAGGTTTAAGGCAAAAAAAATTTAAGATTTTATAGGGTAAATAGGGGTAACACGACATTGAAAAAAGAGGCTATTTTCTAAACGGTAAGTCGTAAAGAGTTGACTTTTTTTTTTAAATGATAGACAAATTTATTCAATAGTTAAAAAAGGTATTGAAAAAATTAAAAAAAATTTTCAAAACCAAGTTGTGAAGGTTTTTTTGCAGTCATAGACCTTCGACAAAAGACTAATTACAGGTACTCAAAATTTTGCACAGAAATTTGAGTTCCACCATGAGAAAGATAATAAAAAAAAAATTAGGGGTCTAAAACGGATTTTTTTCATAGGCCCTGGATTTTGAAATTTGAATTTTTGAAAAACAACTTCTTTTTGTAATTTTTATAAGCCTCCAAAAAATCTCAAGCTTATAGGAAATATAGGCTTTAGTCATGCGCAAGCATTTACAAATTTTTAAATTTTAAAATGATTTTTGACCGAATAACGGGAAAAACAAGTTTTTTTTTGTCCCAAGTTTTTTGGCCGTTTTTAACATAGGCCATATTTTACATAGGCCACTTTTGCTAAAAGTTTAAAAGTGAATATTTTCAAACTCATTTTACGAACTTTTCAAGTTTTGATTCCCTTTTTCATTTAAAATGTTAACTAATTATAGAGTCGACAATTAAGAATAAATACAAAAAATGGCGGAACGAAGTCCGCCGGGTCAGCTAGTTTTGTATAATATACATTAGGGTGCTTCTTAAAAATCAATTTTCGAAATTTTAATGGGACACCCTCTCATTTTGTTCTTCCTGCCTTAAATATAAATTGGGTAAAATTTGGCCCAGTTTAAAGACGTTCTAGGGGTCGCTACCACAATTCAAAGTTTTGAAAAATACACCAAATTTTGTTTTTTTTTCTCAGAAAATTTTAAAATTTTTAATCAGAATTAAGTACTTTATATTAAATCTTTAACTATTTTGAAAGAAATTTTGATAAAAATACAGGGGAAGTTTAATTTTGAATATTTTTGAATTTGACATTTTTTTTGTGTTATTCTGTAGAATAGCTATTTGAGTGATTTTTCTTAATTGAAAAATCCAATGATTTTATCTGATTATTTTTGAGCCTAATATCTTTATTTGACAGACAGTTAACTGACTGTTTATTAGAAGATTGAAAAATCGGGTCTTAAGCGTACGTTAAAATTTTTTGTTGCAATCGATATTTTTTGAAGTTATACTTCTTATGGGAGGGTGGGTATGAAAATTTACTTTTTGACAAGAATGTCAAAGGGATTATGACGCGATAACCCTGGGTAGCAGAGCTGTCGTTTCACCTTTAGAGTACGCAGTACTTTAGTATTTAAAAATGCAGTACGCCACAGTACGGCAAACATAAAACACACAACACGAATCAAGTTACATGTTTCATGTGGCAAGTTGCATGTGGCAAGTTGTATGTGGCAAGTTGCATGTGGCAAGTTGCATGTGGCAAGTTGTATGTGGCAAGTTGCGTGTGGCAAGTTGCATGTGGCAAATTGCGTGTGGCAAGTTGCATGTGGCAAGTTACATGTGGCAAGTTGCCAGGGTTGCAAAAAGCTAACATTTCAGCTCAGCTCACAACTCAGCTCAAATTTGAGCTAGGTACCATAGCTTAGCTCATTTGAGCTGAGCTGAAAGTGAGCTGAGCTGAAAGTGAGCGCCCCAACTTCCAACGCCTATATCTCGGAATTTTGAAAAAAATGAAAAAAATTTTTTTGATGCCAAAAGGTAGCGGGGACTCTAACCTACATTTGGGTACAACTTCCATCCCTGTAGGTACACGCGTTCTCAAACCAAGAGAACTTAAAGGTAAAAAAAAAGTTAAGCCCGATTCTGAAAAAATAGGCATGATGTGGCGGTTTAACATGCAAGGCGATTTTTTAAAAATCTGACAATGTGCAAAGCGTAGGCCCATGACACAAGCTATCATTTGGCATCACTCCCAAAAATTGCTCTCAAGCGGCTAAGCTTCCAGGAGTGTTCAAAGATTCGGGGATTTTTCGAAAAAAAAATTTACCCCAACTTTCAAACACGATTTTCTCGGAATTTTGAAAAAAATCGAAAAACCGGATTATACCACTTTCGGGTAGCTGAGAATATAAGCTTTATATGGCACCACTCCCCTGTCTCTAGATCAAAGCCTTCCAACGCCTATATCTCGGAATTTTGAAAAAAATGAAAAAAATTTTTTTGATGCCAAAAGGTAGCGGGGACTCTAACCTACATTTGGGTACAACTTCCATCCCTGTAGGTACACGCGTTCTCAAACCAGGAAAACTTAAAGGTAAAAAAAAAGTTAAGCCCGATTCTGAAAAAATAGGCATGATGTGGCGGTTTAACATGCAAGGCGATTTTTTAAAAATCTGACAATGTGCAAAGCGTAGGCCCATGACACAAGCTATCATTTGGCATCACTCCCAAAAATTGCTCTCAAGCGGCTTAGCTTCCAGGAGCGTTCAAAGATTCGGGGATTTTTCGAAAAAAAAATTTACCCCAACTTTCAAACACGATTTTCTCGGAATTTTGAAAAAAATCGAAAAACCGGATTATACCACTTTCGGGTAGCTGAGAATATAAGCTTTATATGGCACCACTCCCCTGTCTCTAGATCAAAGCCTTCCAACGCCTATATCTCGGAATTTTGAAAAAAATGAAAAAAATTTTTTTGATGCCAAAAGGTAGCGGGGACTCTAACCTACATTTGGGTACAACTTCCATCCCTGTAGGTACACGCGTTCTCAAACCAGGAGAACTTAAAGGTAAAAAAAAAGTTAAGCCCGATTCTGAAAAAATAGGCATGATGTGGCGGTTTAACATGCAAGGCGATTTTTTAAAAATCTGATAATGTGCAAAGCGTAGGCCCATGACACAAGCTATCATTTGGCACCACTCCCAAAAATTGCTCTCAAGCAGTTTAGCTTCCAGGAGCGTTCAAAGATTCGGGGATTTTTCGAAAAAAAAATTTACCCCAACTTTCAAACGCGATTTTCTCGGAATTTTGAAAAAAGTTGTAAAACCGGATTGTACCTGATTTTTTTTATGATTAAAAAAGAAATATTTTACTAAAAAAATAGAAATATATTTACTATTAACCCTAGAAAGATAATCTACGTCTGTAAGACGTATGGCGTGTAAAGAACTGTTTTATCTAATTCAATTCAAATTTCTGGGTTTTTGTTAAATGGATTTGATTTATTATATCACTTCTTTAAAATAATCTGCAGGTGGCCATGGCACAGAGGAATAGATGGATGACTTCAGAGCCAGACATCGTGGGTTCAAACCCAGCGGTCGGCTCAGAAGTTTTTTCTAAATCGCCAGCTTAACTGAAGCCACCTGTGCGATAACATGAGACAATTTTCAACTATGTCTCCTCCTCTGTGCCACGTAGTTCAGTGTTGTATGTTCTTCTCTCGTTCTTTCTCTCTTGTCTTTCTGTGTTGTATTAATGTCTTGTGTTGTATCAGCAAAATGGACCTAGATTCCGAAGCTGCAGTGTTTCTAGTCCGGAGATTTATCTTCAGACTAGTTTAATATGTAATGTAATGTAAAATAATCTAAGTAATGAGTTAAATAAATATGACAAAAAGTGTTAACATAAGACCAAAAATCTTTTTTTAGAATCATACGTCTCTGAGACGTATATTATGATTATCTCTCTAGGGTTAAAAAAACCAAGAGAAAGATCACGAAAAATTATCTGTTTTATTTATAAAAATATCCATGTGTTAAAATAATTCCATTAATAACTAGAACCAAACATCTTGAGCTATGGTGTTTTATAAAAGTTTAAAATATCTTCATATTTCATTATACTTTCCAAATAAAAATCAATGTATCCTCTCACCCATCACAGCTCAGCTCAGCTCACTTTACTTTAGCTCACCCAACAGCTCAGCTCAACCATCAGCTCAGCTGACTTTCAGCTCAGCTCAAATGAGCTGAGCTATGGTACATAGCTCAAAAGTCAGCTAGCTCAAAATTTGAGCTGAGCTGTGAGCTGAGCTCAGCTCACTTTTGAGCTTTGTAGCAACCCTGCAAGTTCCATATTGCTACTACTAGTGCTGAAGCACACACAATTCTCATAAAATAACCATATCGCACATTTTATGCTCAATTCATTTAGTTTCGTTAAGCGTATACCGTACGTTCTGAACCGCACAACATGTGTAAATTTCACAGAATAAATTGAAAACTACATGGACGCAAGGAGGATGAAAGAATTAATTTATTGTTCACTTGATAAAAATGTAAAAAAACGATGTGTGGATTAATTAATTTAATAATAGAAATTAAAAATATCAAATGAAATTCATTTACATATACTGAATGAGAAGTATAACTTCAGTCGCGTGTACATGTGTACACACACTCTTTTTTTTTTTACTTAAATCTTTATTGAATGGTAGCGACCCCTAAATTTTAATATTAAAATCGGAAAAAAATACCATATACTATGCTTATATGGTAGAACATAATACAGGGGTGTCCCATTAAAAAATCGAAAAAAAAAATTTTTCGACCATATAAGAAGCACCCTAATATACATAATAGTTAATTTAATATTGCAATTAAAAAAAAAAAATTACAAAAAAGCTTACCTACAAATGTTACCTTCTTTTTACTTGCTCAATAGGGCAAGTATTGGTTTCGTGTCGGAAAAAAAAATTTGAGGTTTTAATCAAAACCAACATTACGATGATGGAGAATTCCAAAAAAAAGGGTCTCGCAATTCCGCCCGTGCGTCTGTGCGTCTGTACGTCCATCTGTTCACATTTCCACAGCCTAAACGCGTGGATGGATTTTCTTCAAATTTGGTACAGATGATTTTTATGGAATTCTGACAGTTGTTTTTTTTTTGTTTTTTTTTTTTATATCTCGATTAGAAAGTGTACCTCCCATACAATTTTTTTAATTTAAACCAAATATCTCGAAAACGGCTCTAACGATTTTGATTAAACTTATTTGCAGATGTTATTTTCAAAGCAATTGCAATAAAACTGTATTTTTCGTTTTTCTCAAAAAAGTCAAAAAAGTGGACCTCCCAATACAAATTTTTTCAAATTATACAAAATAACTCAAAAACGGCTCTAACGATTTTGATTAAACTTTTCAGACGTAATTTTTAAAGCTATTGTAATAAAACTGCATTTTTATTTTTTCCAAAAAAAAGTCAAACAAATTTTTAAAATTTATGTAGAGGCAGCTCGTAAAATCTACAAGTACTCTAACATTAAAGTGCTTTGAACTGCAAGAGCAAGCCTGCGTGCGACCCCAGTCGTGCATTTTATTTTTTATAATTTTGTCAATTTTTTGATGCTAAAACCTTACAAAATAAAATGCACGACTGGGTCGCACGAACTTGCTCTTACAGTTAAAGTTGCTTAAATTTTTAAGACTTTTTATATAGAAATTTGGAAAAAAAATAAAATTCGTTTTTTAAAAAAATAAAATAAAATCTGAAATTAAATTGACCTCCAAAACAAGTATGCAGTTTTGATTGATATATTAAGGTGCATTTTTAGAAAAAAAATTTTCAAAATCGTTAGAGCCGTTTTTTAAAAAACTAATTTCTTATAAATAATTTTTTGGAAAAAAAGTTTTAAAATAAAATTGGTATGCCATTTTGTAGAAATCAGTGATCAACATTGAAAAACAAAATTTCAAAAAAATTCAATGTCCCGTTTTCGAAAATTTGATTTTTCAAAAAAAAATTTTCAAATTTTTTTTTAAAAATCCAAAAATTATTTTTTTGGAAATTTTATTTTTGGTTTATATTCAAATTACATAAATACTTCTTCACAAAAAGTTTCGTTGAAATCGAATAAGCAGTTTCGGAGATAATCGGATTTGAAAAAAAACGGTTCTATGGCAGGTACCGTTAATAATGATTTTCAAAAAAAAATTTTGTTCATTAGAAAATAGACCTTAGCCTAAAACTAACTCTTGAATTTTTTAAACAAAATCGTTGGAGCCGTTTTCGAGATATTTTAATTTTACTAAAATCGGTATATGACAAGTACCGTTATTTTTTGTCCAAAAAAATTAATTCCAAAAACCCCTCTGGAGAGTCGCCAAATAACGCTACATACCAAGTTTGACATTAATCGGTCCATCCGTTTAGGCTGTAGATCCTTATACAGACAGACAGACAGACTGACAGACTGACAGACTGACAGACTGACAGACTGACAGACTGACAGGCAGACAGACGGACTTCCGGGACCCACTTTTTGGCATTGTCTACCATCGTAATGTCATGGAAAAATGTTATCTCAACTTTTTTTTTTGTACGAATGCATAACTTGATATATAGTACCTATATCGCAAGTAAAAATTATACCATCTAAAATCCTACTATTTTTTTTAAAGGAATTTAACAATACTCAATTCCTGTATGTTTTGTAGAAAGTAAACTAATTATTCTTGAAATCACTTACCTACCTATTTCTCATGAAAGAAAAGCGAAAAAGATTAACTTTTTTTTCGCACATTGTTTTGCCAATTACACTGGTCAACAAAATTTAACTTTTTTTTTGCCACAAGAACCAAAATATACTTTTCTAGTAGTTTTTGGGGTGCTGAATCCGAATCTGAAGTCAGAAAAATTTGATTGGCCTCCGTTTTTGAAATATTACCGTTATAATATACTAAAAAACGTCATTTTGGCTGTTTTCGAGGCTCTGTTTTGATGTGAGGTAATTCATTATAAAAAAATTTGTAAAGGTTATTATAAGAACAGGGGTCGAATTACAGCATACGATTACGATCATTCGTTAACGTTTTTACTATTTGTGTCTCTATTTATTTAGTAGAAAAAGATAGGGACACATAGCAACCATACGTTAACAAACGTATGCCGTAATTCGACCCCAGATATTCTTCTTTGAAAAACTGTTAAAATTTTCCCGATATCTCTTTTATTTCTCGAGATATCTTAAGTTTTATTTAATAAGCCAAAGAGAAACTAAACTTAATCTAAAGTTTAAGTCACTGGTCACAGAATTTGTGCCACAAGAACCAAAATATACTTTTCTGAAGGTTTTTCAGTTGCTGAACTCAAATCCGCAATCGGAAAAATTCTATTAGCCTCCGTTCTTGAAATATAACCGTTATAAAAAAAACCCTTTTTTTGCATTTTAAAACGGTAATATTTGAAGAACGAAGGCTAATAGAATTTTTCTGATTTTGGATTCGAGTTCAGCAACCCAAAAACCTTCAGAATAGTATATTTTGATTCTTGTGGCAAAAAAAGTTTAATTCGGTTGGCCAGTGTTGTTTCTGATTCAAAGACCGCTACTTAAATTTTGAATATCTCGGGCAATAAAAGAGATATCGGAAAGATTTAAAAATTTTTTGAAAGAATAATACTAGCTCTTATAGGCACCGTTACAAATGTATTCATAATAAATTACTCCACATAAAAACATAACCTCAAAAACAGCCAAAATTACGTATTTTGACATTTTCTAACGGTGATATTTCAAAAACGAAGGCCAATCAAATTTTTCTGACTTCAGAATCGGATTCAGCACCCCAAAAACTACTAGAAAAGTATATTTTGGTTCTTGTGGCAAAAACCTTGTTGACCAGTGTTATTATTATGTTTTTTTTTATATATTTTTATATGTTTTGCTATATTATATTAAAAAGAGAACCATATTTTTACAGTTTCAGAAATTTGACTATAAAAAAAATTGAAATTTTGCACAAATACATATGTATACTTATTGCCTATTATCTGTTTTTTTTTTCTATAAGTAAAATTCATTTATCTATCTATCAAAATGAAAAAGGTAAAACAAAAAAAAAACTTTGCAAATGGTAAAAAAAAAATTGGTTCAAAAATAAAAATAGTTTCTGATAGTGATTTGAACTATCGAATAAAAACTATCGATAGAGTTGTAAAATATTCATTCATTCGATAGTTTTAAATCATTCATTCATTAAGTTACTATTTTCATTCGAATAGTTTTTTCATTTGATACCTAGATAGTTTTTTCATTCGAATATTTTTTTTGTATTCGATAGTTTTTTCATTCGAATAGTTTTCTTAAACGATAGTTTTTTTTTTTCATTCAAATAGTTTTCTTAAACGATAGTTTTTTCATTCAAATAGTTTTTTTATACGATAGTTTTTATTCGATAGTTTTAACCCGATAGTTTATTCGATAGTTTATTCGATAGTTTTTATTCGATAGTTTTATTCGATATTTTTTTTTTTCGAAATAATAAATGAATGAACTATTCGATAGTTCAAATCATTCAGTTACTAACTATCGATAGTTCAAATCATTCGATAGTTCCCATCACTACTTTCTGAGTAAAGTTATTGTACACAAACGTTAATAAATCTCACCTACACCTAAATTCCTAAAATAAAAAAAACTTCTAAACATTTTTTTTTTTAATTAATATTAAATTTATTAGTTTGAATTGATATTTCAAGACTGTTTGTTGATAGTAAACTTTTTGAATAATTATTAAAATTCGCTAATATTTCCATGAAACATTCAATAAACGGTGTTTCTATAAGACAATGGGCAAGTATTTTGGTATTTATTTTCAAATATGATTGAGATGGTTTTGCTATCGATTTAATCTTAAACTGTTTTTTATTTTGATTGTAAAGAAAGTAATATCTATTTATAACTTTTTTTCTCAAGAAAAACCTACAGAAAACCTTAACAAACACCCACACATTACAAAAGAGTTATATAATTCTATTTAGCTTATTAATGCCCGAGGTCCCTTTGACCAAACTACACACAATCTTCAATCGTTATTTTACCTATACTTCCCTTAAAAGGGTTTACTAATTCATAAAAAAAGATATTCAATCATTTATTATGAATCGGCCTACCCAGAGTTCTATTCATTTATTCAACAAAACCAGTTCGTCGTCATAGTAGTCAGAGAAAGTTCCTTGAGCTTTAAAGTTTTTTTTTACATTCAAAAGAAGTGGAAAAAAAAGGATACACTGGCATTAAGAAGGAGAAAACATCTTATCCTTACCAATTTCCTATGAATTAATTCTAAGGAACCTTATTTACCTTTCAGCATATCTTTCCTTATAAAAGAGCAATGTTTTTTTTTCAACGAAAAAAAAGGGAACAGAAAAAAAAACACATCCTTGATGATCAAATAAATAATTTACACAAAGCCGGTTGCAGAATGAAATTCTGATGAGCATTTGACACCACCTGTGGATGTGGATTGTATAGCGTATAGATGATGATTATATTCCTTGAGATTTCTTTAGAAAAAAAAAAAAAATAAATAAAATGAAAACAAATTCTAAAACATCGAACCGAAACGAGGAAAACCTTTTCAGTAAATTAATCCATGAGAAAGTCTATTGAGAAAGTTTTTATTTTTTCTATTTTTTGTTTATTTTCTTTTGTTTGTGTTATCCGTCGCGTTTTGCCGGTTTCTTTGGTCTGAAAATTCTGGTTAAGATAAGTCCTTGAAAAAAAGTAGGTACTTTTGTAAGGTTATAGAAGATGCTTATAAACTCATTCCAGTTTCTTTTTTCATTAGAAGCATATGGTTTAAATATACAAATTATTGTTGCTTGCATCTGCTGTAGAAAAGGCGAGTCCTTTACAGAAATGTTTTCCTTTTTAAATAGATATACCCTAGCACCTTCTGTTTTTTATCAAAAACAAAGAAAAAAAAATTGAATTACTTAACTCAAATAATTCAGTTGCGGAAAATAAAAAAAAAATTATATCTGTCGACAGGATTTGGAAAAAAAGGACACGGATGCAGGTAGAAACCTTGTTGTTGTAAATTACGCTAACCGCAAATTCCACTGAATAGAAAATTACGTAACTTTTATTTTTGAATAAAATTCAACAGGAAGATAAAAAGTTTTCATTTTGCATGAAGTAAATCGGACCAAGTAAAATTATTTCAGCGAGATTTTTAATTAATTTTTTGTTGTTAAGACCAAGTTTTCGGAAATGATAATTTTATTTAACAGAGTTTACAGTGATTATAGTTTTGAAATGAAAAATAAATATTCATAAGAAAAGATCAAAGGACTAAAAAAGGTGTGTGGATTTGAGTTTTAAAGATAAAATAAGGTAAGAAAACAAATTTTTTCATGATTCTAGGAGGTAAAATAAATAAATTTCTTGTTTTTGGACTTGTATTCCTTTAAAATTTTTAAATTTGTTTTGGAAAATCATTTAAAAGGCCGCAAATGAGTACTGCCAATCATTTATAAAACCATAAAAATTGAACACAAAGCTTATCTCAAGCTAAAATAAAAATAAATTCACTCAAAGGATCTGATTAATTTAAATAAAATCATCTAAAAACGATTTCAAATTAACTCACAACAAAGAAACCGCAATAACCCTTAAACACCCTGAAATAACCCCAATAAAACCCTCCACGATACCGCAAGTTCACGCAGACAATTCAATAAATTTCAATTACATTCCAATTAAGAACTTTGAAAAGGCGCGCACTCATAAATCTCCACGCTTCCGTTGCTTAAGCTTCAATCAATCAATTTTATTGATTATAAAGCTGAAAATTTTCCTTTTTTCTTTTTTATAAAAAAATAAAACCACAAATAATTTATTTTTTTTAAGGAAAAAAAATTAGATTTTATCGACTTTAAACACGGATAGACTCACTTCAAATCGATGCGTGCGACGAGATCCTTTTGAAAACAAATTACTTTCATTTCATCAATAAATTGAAAAAAAAAACTGTTTATAGTCATCTTGAATTCTTTTTTCTTTCTTTTCATCTATAAAATAAAATGATAGATTTTTTTGGGGGAAATGGGAGAAAATGGGTTTTTGTCTTTGGTTAATCGAAACAAAATGTCTTTATTTGTTTCTTTTTTTATTCCTGCATAATTTTTGTATTCTCTATAAAAACAGTTAGAAAAGAAAAAAAAATATAAGCATAAGCAGTAATTGACAAAAAAAAAAAATAAAAGGAAAAATAACGAAAACATAGAGAATAATTTATTTTCATTCTTTTCCTCTTGACTTCTTTTCAATTTGTTATACGCATTATTTTCTTCAACATTTTTATGGTTTAACCAAGCATAATGATGTGACGGCAAAATACTTTGCACAAAGAAAATCATACCGAATTTTTAAACAAGGATACATTATGAAAAGGACGATCTCAAACAAAAAAAAAATAGAACTTCCGTTCCGACACAGTGCGATGACTAGACAGTGAGAATAATTAAATTGAAACAAAGAATTAAGTTGAACAATTTTGAAGGTTTCAACTGATTTATAAAGATTTTGTCATTATTCTTATGGCTTCTACACTTTGACACCAGGTTTGTACAATTATTTTTTTTTTTTAATTTGTTTTCCATTACAAATTAAAATAAAATGCACGACTGGGTCGCACGAACTTGCTCTTAGAGTTAAAGTTGCTTAAATTTTTAAGACTTTTTATATAGAAATTTGGAAAAAAAAATAAAATTCGTTTTTTAAAAAAATAAAATAAAATCTGAAATTAAATTGCCCTCCAAAACAAGTATGCAGTTTTGATTGATATATTAACATGCATTTTTAGAAAAAAAATTTTCAAAATCGTTAGAGCCGTTTTTTAAAAAACTAATTTTTTATAAATATTTTTTTGGAAAAAAAGTTTTAAAATAAAATTGGTATGTCATTCGGTAGAAATCACTAATCAACATCTAAAATTAAAATTTCAAAAAAGTTCAATGTCCCGTTTTCGAAAATTTGATTTTTCAAACAAAAATTTTCAAATTTTTTTTAAAAATCCAAAAATTATTTTTTTCAAAATTTTATTTTTGGCTTATATTTAAATTATATAAATGCTTCTCCACAAAAAGTTTCGTTGAAATCGAATAAGCAGTTTCGGAGATAATCGGATTTGAATGATTTAAAAAAATGATTTAAAAAAAAAAATTTTTTCATTGAAAGATAAACCTTAGCTTAAAACTAACATTTAAATTTTTTAAACAAAATCGTTAGAGCCGTTTTCGAAATATTTCAATTTTACTAAAATCGGTATATGACAAGTACCGTTATTTTTGGTCCAAAAAAATTAATTCCAAAAACCCCTCTGGAGAGTCGCCAAATAACGCTACATACCAAGTTTGACATTAATCGGTCCATCCGTTTAGGCTGTAGCTCCTTATACAGACAGACAGACAGACTGACAGACAGACTGACAGACTGACAGACTGACAGACAGACAGGCAGACAGACGGACTTCCGGGACCCACTTTTTTGGCATTGTCTACCATCGTAATGTCATGGAAAAATGTTATCTCAACTTTTTTTTTTTGTACGAATGCATAACTTGATATATAGTACCTATATCGCAAGTAAAAAATTGTTTGTTGAAATAAAAAGTTTTTGCATTAAAAAAAAATTATCGGAAATGAAAAATGCATTAAAAAAAAATTTTTACATAAACAAAAAAAAAATGTGTTGCAAATAAAAAAAATATGCAATAAAAAAAATATTATTGTAACTGAAAAATATTTGCATGAAATTAAAATTTTCATTGCAAATAAAAATATTTTGCTTTATAGAAGCTGCGTTCCTTTGGAAATATTTATCTACTGCTTAGTACTTAAAGCTGCTTTGAACTACTTTTTCAGTATAGCAAAAGTAGATCAAAGTAGTTTTAAGTACTAAGCAGTAGATAAATATTTCCAAAGGAACGCAGCTAGAAAAAGAGGTTGTCTGTAAAGCCGGTTTACGGACGATGATTTTACGTGATAACGTCGTCAGAAAACAGGTTGTGTGATTTTGTTTAAAATGAGTCAATTGAAGCGTTTACTTATTTCAAACAATCATAAATTACAAGAAAAAGCTAAAAAAAAAATACCTTTTTTATTTTCTCATTATATTTTTTTTTATCTTAAAAGCTTACAAAAAAAAATATTATGCAATTTAAAAGCCAAGTATTTCTTCTTAAGAATAAAACCATTTTTACAATGCGCAAAAAGTATAAAAATAATTTATTGAAAACAATAATTTTCATCAAAAAAAGCAAAAAAAACATGAATTTTTATGTTCTCACGTCATTAATTCCATTTTTTTTCTAACAACCTATACAAAATTTTATACCGTCTGAAAGCTTATTGTCTTAGCTCAAAATATATATATCGATCAGGTCTATGAAACATCTACAAAAAGAGTTAGAATTTTTTTAACTCGATCAAAACGGTCAAAAAACGTGTTTTTTAAAAACTTGTTTCTTCCGTTATTCAGTCAAAACTCACTAAACGATTCCAAGTTTTTGCACATGTATGCATAAGGCCACAACATGCATGTCCTATAAGTTGTGAGAACACTCCAAAAAAAGCTAAAAATCAAAAATTACCCAAAAATACCCCTAAAAAACAAGGTGTTTTTCAAAAATTCATATTTCGAAACGCAGAGTGTTGGAAAAAAATTTGTATCAGACCCCTAATTTTTTTCCCTCATCTTTCACCTGGCATTTTTAGAATTGTCAAAAAAAAAATTTCCTTTACCCAAAATCATCATTTTGTCATAGCCCCAACACGTGTACAACGTTCAAACAAAACGTTTTAGCTTAGTTTCAAAATTTTTTTAGAATCTTCTTAAATGCAGTTATTCTCAAATTAATCTCATCTATCTATAGCAAAAACAATCAATTCTCTGCGACCTCCCGTTAAGATTTTAGCCCAAATTTCATCTTTCCGTTTTACCCCTGTTTACCCTATTAAATAACGAAATTTTTAAAAATCCTTCATTTGGATTAAGCTTTAGGTTATTATCTTTCAAATAAGCTATAGAAGATTTTTTTTATCTCTAATAGTTTATTTTTAATTTTTAATTGAAATTTTTGCCGCGAGAGTGTAACTTTAGAAAATGGCGTCACTTTTTTGTGGTGGCTGCCATGGTTCATCGATTTATAAGACGTTATCACGTCAAAAAAAAATCAATGCAAAATATGTGCATTAAATATTAATTTCTAATATTCCGCGTATTTCACACATTTTTGACTATTAGGTCTTAAATTAGGTTCAATATTATAGTTGAATTAGCTAATGTATGGTCAAATTGTAAGAAATTCGACGAATATTAAAAAATATTTTTGATGCACACATTTTGCATTGTATTTTTTTTTTTTCAATTCAGACAATTTTGTATTTTGCGATAAAATTTTTTTTATTGCAAAATAGGTATTCTTATTGGCAGTAAAAATTTTATTTTTAATGCAAATATTTTTCAGTTGCAATAACATTTTTTTAATGCAATTTTTTTTTTATTTGCAAAAAATATTGTTTTTTGTTAATGCAATAAATATTTTTTTAATTTGTAATGGAAAACAAATGCATTAAAACAAAATGGTTTTTTAAAACCCTCCCTGGTCTGAACTGATAAATACGATAAAGATAATCGTCATCTGAAAATTTTACATCTAGCTACTCAAATATCAAAGACAAAAACCTTGCCAATAATTTAACCAAAAAACTACTATTGTCATCCATATGTCAAACGAATTTCCATAATGATTACAAAATGATATCCAGATTGGATTATTTGATTGAAATCTGTCGTTTCCAACTACAATGACACACACACACAGGATGTTTCATCCTTCCTTCTGAATGATATTAGAAAGATTGAAGTGAAACAAACAATAAGACACATTTTTGCAATACCAAAATACACGCGTGTTCTGTGCAATATTGGATTTCCTTGCTTTTGATTTCCGTTTGTCTTTCCTGTCGTTGCCAATATAAAATACCAACAAAAAAAAAAAAAAGCAAAAGAATATTAAACCTTTTCCATCACAGTTGTTTTTGCTGTGCATAGTTCTGTGTCGTATTACCTAAAGTGAGAGTAAATTTTGAGTAACTCCTACGCAGTATCTAGTATCTTTATGGAAAATGAACTCAAAGAGGAAATAAAAGCGGAAAAATGAAAAAAAAAAAAAAATAGTGAGCAAGAAAAGAATTTACAAAATTAGATTTGGATAAAGAGGTTTATGGAAATCAAAATGGAATGAGTGGATAATATCCTTGAAAATCCACAAAGATTTACTTTCTTTATGGATGGTGTTTTGTAATATGATGAGCGAGGATGAGCTTAGTTCACAATCAAATAAGATAGAGTGACATGTGGTATTATTATAGAAGAGCGAATATTACCTTTGGTTTATTCAAATTGAATGAATCTATTTTCGAAAACGATTTCAATTCATTTTTAAAGGATTTATGAAATTGATTTTGAAATTACGTTTATTTTATTAGCCATATGGAAATAAAACATATTGATAAGATGTCACCATTTTGTTTGAATTGTATTTTTTGAGTGAAAATGTTACCCACGTTGGGCGCCACTTATTAAATTTCAATATAAAACCAAATGGGATTTCGTTCAAATTAATTCTGCCACAATATTTCAACCAGTGCATTTGAAATAACAATTTAGTACTTAAAGGCTTCTCATAATTTATTTTACATTAATTTTTCAATAATTGGCCATAACTTTTTTGTTAAGACAAATAAAAAAAAACTAAAAAATATCGCCCCTAGATTTTTATTTAACGAAGCGAATGGCGTTTGTTTTATAAAAATGTGTCCATTATTACAGTGGTGACGAAAGTCCAAAAATTTTTAAATTAATTTTTTGGTGGGTTTTGCGTTTTTTGGCCATAACTTTTTTGTTAAGACAAATAAAAAAAAACTAAAAAATATCGCCCCTAGATTTTTATTTAACGAAGCGAATGGCGCTTAGTTTTTAGAAATGTGTCCATTATTACAGTGGTGACGAAAGTCCAAAAATTTTTAAATTAATTTTTTGGTGGGTTTTGCGTTTTTTGGCCATAACTTTTTTGTTAAGACAAATAAAAAAAAACTAAAAAATATCGCCCCTAGATTTTTATTAAACGAAGTGAATGGCGTTTATTTTATAAAAATGTGTCCATTATTACAGTGGTGACGAAAGTCCAAAAATTTTTAAATTAATTTTTTGGTGGGTTTTGCGTTTTTTGGCCATAACTTTTTTGTTAAGACAAATAAAAAAAAACTAAAAAATATCGCCCCTAGATTTTTATTTAACGAAGCGAATGGCGTTTAGTTTTTAGAAATGTGTCCATTATTACAGTGGTGACGAAAGTCCAAAAATTTTTAAATTAATTTTTTGGTGGGTTTTGCGTTTTTTGGCCATAACTTTTTTGTTAAGACAAATAAAAAAAAACTAAAAAATATCGCCCCTAGATTTTTATTTAACGAAGCGAATGGCGTTCAGTTTTTAGAAATGTGTCCATTATTACAGTGGTGACGAAAGTCCAAAAATTTTTAAATTAATTTTTTGGTGGGTTTTGCGTTTTTTGGCCATAACTTTTTTGTTAAGACAAATAAAAAAAAACTAAAAAATATCGCCCCTAAATATTTATTTAACGAAGCGAATGGCGTTTAGTTTTTAGAAATGTGTCCATTATTACAGTGGTGACGAAAGTCCAAAAATTTTTAAATTAATTTTTTGGTGGGTTTTGCGTTTTTTGGCCATAACTTTTTTGTTAAGACAAATAAAAAAAAACTAAAAAATATCGCCCCTAGATTTTTATTTAACGAAGCGAATGGCGTTTAGTTTTTAGAAATGTGTCCATTATTACAGTGGTGACGAAAGTCCAAAAATGTTTAAATTAATTTTTTGGTGGGTTTTGCGTTTTTTGGCCATAACTTTTTTTTTAAAGTTCAAACCTCAGCAGACAAATTGTCTGCAAAGTTCAGGATCATAAATAAAAACAGAAAAAAATCCATATTTTTTAATCAAAAATCCTGAACGTGGAAAAAGTTTTTAAAGGTATTCACACAAGAATAATGGTTTTCTTGTGGGTTTCCAGTTCGTTAAATTTCTCTTTAAAGTTAACTACCTTCCCAGAAATTGTCAACTTTCTTAACTTATACTTCTTTGATGAAGGTTTTTTTATACTTGTGTATACAAAATCAAAGAATATAAAGGTAAAGTATAACCAATAAACCATAAAAGAAGCCTCATATTGAAAAAAGTTTATACTTTTTCTTATGATTCCCCGTGAAATAGGGTTTTCCTTGAACATGAGCTCTGTTGGGATGGTAACAAGAAACCCTTGCCACAATCAATGTTCTTTCAATGTAAGAGAATTTTAATGGTGCAAGAATCTTAAACTGTCACGCTGCGCTGTTGTTGGTGGAAACGCTTTTCAATCAAATTTTATTTTATTTTTTTGACATCAACATCAATATTATAATTAATAACTATACAAAAAAGCGAACACTGAAGGGTTTTTCTTTTTACTTTGGAATACTTTTAATAGCACTTTAGAGTAACTACGTAATTTAATACACTCACAACACACACCGATGTATAGTAACTACTTGTGGATGGAACATAGCAAAAGCAGTTTGGTGTACTTCTTGTAAAGTGAATTTCTGACATTAACAGAGCTTTTATTAACAAAATGCAGCCATTATTTTTGTACTTGTTCTTCAACTAGGTACACGGTAAAATAAAAGAAGTAAGGACAAAAAATATATATAACGACCAAAGGTGACAAGTTTAATTGAAATGAGGACAACGACAAACTGGTTGCAATGTTACTGCGTTGCGCCGCTGGGTAAACAATGTTGTTTCATTTATTCAATTTACTTATTTATTACAGGACACGATTGTACATTTTTTGACGTAATGGAAAACCACTTTGAAAATTGAACGTAATATTTATTATATTCTTGTGAAATCTTGTTAATTGAAAGTCGTGTGTAAAAAGATGCAGAAATGGAAGAATAATTTGATATCCTTTTTAAAATTGATAAAACAAAATTTTAACTGCGTTGAAACCGGTACTTCTTTGGTTTGAGAAGGCGATTGACCAACGAAACCCAATTTTGAGTGTATTAAAAGAAATTCTTAGTCGAATAACAGTCGAAATACTTAGTTCCACCGTTTGGCGGAAAATTCCGTCTTTCGCTAAATTTAGTTATGATTCAGCAAATAAGTAATATTTGGAAGGTGGATGAAAACTCTTTGAATTGTTTTGAAAAAAAAATTACAGAATCACGGTTGAACTTTATAGTTTGGAGGAAAATTCCGCCTTACGCTACATACGGCAAATAATTTATCTAAGGATTTTTCTGAATGAAAATTTTTTTACCGAATCACGGTCGAACTACATTGTTCCGGTCAAACTACATTGTTCCACTGTTTGGCGGATAATTCCGCTTCCTACTTTCAGCTGTGGTTATAAGTCTTATTTGAATTCTTTGTTTAATTTAAAAGAAAAATTCTTTGCTGAATCACCATAGAACTACCTAGCTTCACCATTTGGCGGAAAATTACGCCTTCAGCTATGTCGCCGTTGATTCGGTGACTAAACATTATTTAGCGAAGATGCATGAGAACTCTTCCAATGGTTTTGAAAGAAAAATTTTTTAACCAAATTACCACCAATCTAACTAATTCCAATATTAGGTGGAAAATTCCGCCTGTGGTTCGGCGATAAGTAGTATTTGGCTAAGGATTGTTTTGAAAGGAAAATTTTAATCGAATCACTGTCGAACTACATTGATTCACAGTTTGGCGGAAAATTCCGCTTTATGCTTCGTTCAGCTAACGTCCGGGGTTGGTTCGGAGAATAGATTATATTTGGTGAAGGTGGATGATAAATCTATGGCTGTTTTGAAAGAAAAATTCTTCGCAATATCACCGTTGAACTACCAGATTTCTCCATTTGGCGGAAAATTACGCTTTACCCAAAGTTTTTTCGGAGAATAAGAATAAGTACTTGTCAAACGTGGATGTTTTAAAAGAAAAATTTTTCGCTGAATTACCTTCGAACTACCCAGTTCCACCGTTTGGCGGAAAATTCCGCTTTAAGCTGCATTCGGCAGGAAATAAGGAAGTATGCGTAAAAAGAATGGCGAACGTGGATGAGAACTCTCTGGATTGCTTTGAAAGAACAGTTCTTCTTCAAATCATCCTTAAAGTACTATGTTCCACCGCTAAGGATTTTGACAAGGTACATAATGGTTGCAACGAGGTACAATCAATATTTTTCCAGATTATAGGTTAAGTGAGGTGAAAAAGAGAAAAAAATTCAAAATTTTGCAACCATGTATTTACATCCTGACAAGGTTTTTGTTGAAAGCTTAAAAGAAAATAACGGTGTTATTCGAAATTGTTTCGCTATAACCACAATGTCCTGCTTATTAAATATTGGTATATGTATTTCTTCCACTGTAACTGGTTTCGTTGTTATGTGTTTGTATAAATTTTGTGGCAGAGATTTGCATCAAAACTCTCTCTCACTGTCATCGTCGTTATCGTTGCACATCATTGTCATTCCGTGTGATGCGGTGCGGTCCCAAAACAATTGCATATCGCATGTGTATCTTAACTCAAGTGTGTATCTCTGGTGTGTCCTTTCGTGTTGCGTGTGTGTATTTCTAAGTGTTCTCTGTTTCAACTCTACACACTTACATACATTTGCATTTTATTATTATTTGGTTGTTTGGTGCTGCTGCCAGTGTTGTTTCGCTTGACTGGGTTCAAAATGAGAGCAAAGCTGAAGCATCACATAGCTAAGCTACGTTGTCGTTGTCGTCGTCATCATCGTCGCAAATATATTACAAATTCCCACCAACTTGTGTGTATATAGAAGAATGCCACCACCATCAGCGTGCACCAGAATGATGGATGGATGGTTAAACCCTTGTACCCTTCTGTGCCTCCCTGCGGGCTTAGCATACATATGCACCTGCAAAATTTACTTCATGTTGATCATCATCATTATCATCATTGTATATACAGTTACAGTTACTTCTGTTATACTTTTTTTTTATTTGTTGTTTTTCGTCCTTTTTTTCTCTATTTTTCGTTATGGAAATGAAGCAATATGAATTTTCATTTGGATGCAGGATTTGGATTGTGGGAATGCTATGGAATAACCGTGGGTTATGAATTTGTTTTTACCCATGTTCTCTTGTTGAAGAAACGCTATATGGCGATTATGCTTGTAGGGTGCTGATAGCAGTTTGGTTTCATTGAATCTTTGGTATTGATTTTTGAACAATCGAATTTTATAGTTTAAAGGACTCGAAGGATTAAAGGGATAGTAATTTTGTTATTATTCCCCTTTTGAATTGAATTGTTTAGTTGAACAGTTAAGTTTGTCTATGCTAACCATTTCTTCATTTAGTAAATTTCAAAAACCAACAACTTCAACTGCCAGTAACTCCCTAACCGAAATATAAGCAAGAATCCTATTTAACCTACTTCTTTTCATCTCTGATTGTTGGAGATAGTTTTTTTTTTCTTCATTTTCTGTTTTTCTATTTTGTATATGATGTGTTTTCAAGCTTCAGGAATGGACTTGAACCATATTATACATTGCACAGAGAGAAGGTTTATATTTTTGGATGTCGAGAGGTCCCTATAGCGGGTGAAAATTGCATATATTTTTATATTTTTCGTCGACAATAGTTGGTGGATGATGATGATGATGATGTTGATGATGATGATGGGGCGTAATACTTTTCACTTTAACCTAAAAAAAAAATGGCGCCCAACGCGAGACTTCAGGATAAACATACCAAAACAAGTATGAAGAAGAACAAAAAAAAATTATATTTCAGGTTTATCCTTTAATATTTATTTTAATGGTTGCCGGCTTTGTTTAGTTTTATTTTCTTCTTCTCTCATGATTATTTTCGCTATGAAAGTTGTGCAGGTAGATACGTCTACTAGGTGAAAACTATGCTGACTTAGTTGTTAGAAAATTATTAACTCCAGTCCAGGTATTATATACTATGAGGTATCTTCTTTGTTGTTCTTTGGATTAAGCATATAAATTAACAGGACTCTTACAAGAGCAGAAAAAGATGATAAAAGGATTTGAGATAATCTAGTTTTATGGAATTTTTTTTGGAGGATACATTTTTTGGATTATGTGAGCTAACATGTGGAATTATGTTTTGAAAATTATTAGATATGCATGATCTCAATCGTTATTTCATTTTATTTTTCAAATTCTTTAGAAATATTAAATAGAAACCAATAGTTATGAAAGAAAGTTTAAAAATAAATCGTTAACTTAACTCCTAGATTTGGGTGAACAAAAATGTATGTTTGTTTGCTTTTTTTTTGTCTAAAAATATATTTATAATTTTTCATCCTTATTAGTTTTGAGATGTCACAAAAATACAGAGCATTAATTTAGGCTAAATCTAACAATGACGATATCAATTAAAAGAAGCGTACACTAGGGCGTATACGTACTTTTTTTTACATAATTTCCAAATTGTGTCAAATGATTTAATTTTGCATGAATATGTTATTTTTGTATAGCTTGTGAGTATGCTAGTTTGTATAAGTCATAAATAGTAGGATAATTTCATGAAAAAGTGGACATAAATTATATAAAGCAGGTGCATATGTATGCTGTAATTTCAATTGAGTAAACTTATTACTATAAATGCAAATCACAAAAAAGATATCTGGATTTGATTTTTGCAAATCCACCTGCAGTAACAGGAATATTCAAAAGACATATTATAATGAATTAGCCTACGAATATGCGGTATAAGAATATGAGTATGAAGGAAGTAGTACCGTTTATATTAATCTAACGAAGAAAACACCTCGAGGTCGATTTAATTCCCACAAAAATAATTTATGGCTTAAAATCTAGGCAAACCCCTCCATAACAATACCCAAAAATATGTTTTTTATGTCATAATGGCCAAAATAAATTAATATGGAGGTCAAGTTAATGCAAATTGCGCAGCAAAAAAGTATTTATTTTTTGAAGCCAAAAAAGGGCATAACAAAATTTTTTTTTCAATTTTTAATATAAAAAAAATTCAAAAAAATTATACCATCAGAAAGCCTTATATTTCTCTAATAAACAAAACTTTAATTAAGTCTGCACATTGCTAGAGATATTTACCTCAATCAAATCTGTACGACATCATCAAAAAAAGCAAAAAAAAAAAAAAAAACGCAAATTTTTCCACCTACTTTTAGTCAATTTTTTTACGTAACAACCTACATTAAATTTTATACCACCAAAGCTTTTCGTTTCTGTGAATTATTTTTTACTATCAATCTTTAAAAAAAAATTAAAAAAAAAACTGTTGAAAAAGGCAAAAAATAAAATGCACGACTGGGTCGCACGAACTTGCTCTTAGAGTTAAAGTTGCTTAAATTTTTAAGACTTTTTATATAGAAATTTGAAAAATAAAAATTAAATTCGTTTAAAAAAAAAAATTAAAATAAAATCTGAAATTAAATAGCCCTCCAAAACAAGTATGCAGTTTTAATTGATATATTAAAAAAAAATTTCAAAATCTTTAGAGCCGTTTTTTTAAAAACTAATTATTTTTAAATAATTTTTTGGAAAAAAAGTTTGAAATAAAATTGGTATGCCATTTTGTAGAAATCACTAGTCAACATCTAAAAACAAAATTTCGAAAATTTGATTTTTCAAAAAAAAATTTTCAATTTTTTTTTTAAATCCAAAAATTATTTTTTTTTGAAATTTTATATTTAGTTTATATTTAAATTATATAAATGCTTCTTCACAAAAAGTTTCGTTGAAATCGAATAAGCAGTTTCGGAGATAATCGGATTTGAAAAAAACGATTCTATGGCAGGTACCGTATTTGAATTTTTTAAACAAAATCTTTAGCGCCGTTTTCGAGATATTTCAATTTTACTAAAATCGGTATAAGTACCGTTATTTTTGGTCCAAAAAAATTAATTCCAAAAACCCCTCTGGAGAGTCGTTAAATAACGCTACGTACCAAGTTTGACATTAATCGGTCCAGCCGTTTAGGCTGTAGCTCCTTATACAGACAGACAGACTGACTGACAGACCGACATACAGACCGACAGACGGACTTCCGGGACCCACTTTTTTGGCATTCTCTATCATCGTAATGTCATGGGAAAATGTTATCTTAACTTTTTTTTTTTTGTACGAATGCAAAGTAAAAAATTGGAAAAAAAATTGTTTTTTTCCCGATATTCGGTCAACACAACATCATATAAAACTTATAACTTCTAAGTTTGAATACTAAAGCTTTAGAAAAATATACGTATTAGACACCTAATTTTTGGTAAAAACCCAAACACATAATAACCAGATCTTTTTCATATTTTGTTCTAAAAAATTATTAACACCTTGGTTTTAAAAATTTTTTAGAAATTTTTCACTACATGTATGTATGTCTTGTATGAAAAAAAATTGTCTTTTGATAAAAAAAAATCAACTCTGTACGACTTACCGTTTAGAAAATAGGCTCTTTTTTCTATGTCGTTTTACCCCTATTTACCCTATTAAATCTTCAAATTCTTAAAAATACAATACAAAATTGTATACAAGCCGAGAACTACCTATGCAACTTTCACTTTTACCCAAAACTTGTATATAAATTGTTCTCATATCACACCAAATACCTAACAGGTAAATTGCTAAATATGCTTTAAAGAAAGGAATTCATAAGTCCTATTCAAAATCAACTTATTGCATAGAACCATCTCTTGCTGTCAATGTCATGTCTTCTATTCAGAATTTTAATGCATTTTGATTCCCATTTACTTGAATGAATTGCCAATTCATTGCAAATCTCATTGACAATCCAAATGTTATAACTGAAATCTGGCATTTATGTATGTCAGAGGATATCCTCTAGAAGATGAACGTTACCTTTTTCTTAATCTCTAAGAATTATTAAGAACACACACTTCATTAAATTTCACTTATAAATTCCTCTCGTTTGTAGATGATGCTCTTTAGGAAGAAATTTCTATATAAGCCTTAGCTTTAACATCGTTAGTCATCATAATCGACTTAATCGTTCGTTTTCTTGACAGAATCAATTAGATGAACCTTTTTATTTGATTTGCCTTGAAGATATCTTTTCTCTCCCCTTCAGAAAGTCTTCGGTGTGTTTGTTCACACGAACATGTATGCATATTCCATAAATCCTATCTTATCTCTTCTTAAATTTGTCATGTTCATCCTTTTTTGTCATTTCCTTTATATTCAAACTGAATATAGACACAAACACATGCATAGATGAAGAATATCCTTTGAAGATTATCTTTAGAATTTCTGTAGAATTAAAGCCTTCTTTTGCAGCTTCCATCACGTATCTAAAGATACCCACTTTTTGGGGGACAAAAATAGGTTTGGCTCCTAGGTGTCTTTCTGTCTATATACACAGAAACAGAAACTCACGTCCTTCGAATAAAGAGTCAAAATAACCCTCATTCTCATCAACGAACGTCATCTTTTAAATATTTTCGAAGTATCTTCTATAAGTAAAAAGGTATAAAGTCGCATCTTGAAGAGGCTATAACAGACGACCCTTATGAACAACTATATACTATCAAGACATTATGATATTTTATCCATTCAAGTCGTCATAAAGGGCAAAAGGATAAGACAACACGGAAACGTGGGTTTTGGGCTTGGCATGGGTGTATCCCTCTGTTTTCCGTTTCCCGTTTCCCGTTTTACCGTTGTCGGTCGTAGTGTAACTTGATTTATCTGTTAGTAATAGATTCATTGAAAATCGAATGTCATTCTCGTCGTGTCGTCTGCTTAACTTGGTTATAATGGTGCGGTTTTGTGTGTTAATGGAAGAAGAAGAACTTTGTGCAGGAACATTGTATACACCTCTTCTACCTTGAAAGATCAATGAGCATTGAGCATCTCCATTCATCTGAGAATAATCTGTGAGATACTGGAGATTATATATAGACTCTTTACACAACACAGAGACATAGAAATAGAGAAAGATGGATTCAAAGAAAAGAGAGGTAATAATTTAAAGGACTAATCGATGTAGTTTTCAATTTATGTCTTGTAAAACATAATATATTTCTATTTTAATTGTCACTTTGGGTCGATATCGTATTCAATAAATTGTTATTGTTATCTGGCTTAAGGCTATACATAAAAAGAGGGTGGATTGGGATTAATAAATTGGCAAAATGTATTAGGTATTAAAGTTAAGGCCAAACACATAAGTTAAAACAGAATTTTGTAATTTATTTCTTTGAGAAGGGAAATTGGCAGTTTTTAAAGTTATTGGAATAATTTAATTTTTATCGGTTTTTCAGGGTGTCTAGAGGTATGGTATGGGTTTAAATGTAAAAAAAATCGGTCACTTTCAGTTGATATTATATGAACTTTTAGTTTTAATATTTTTACACCTGGTATATTTAACTTTATTACTGGTGAATTTATATATTTTCTGATATATTTAACTAGATTATAGTTAAACATACCAGAAAATAGTTAAATATACCAGAAAAAAAGTTAAATATACTAGATTTAAAGTAATTTCTACGTTATTTTCTCTCTTTTCGGAGAGGTAGGTCCTTAATTAACGTCAGGAACGAGAAGCCGGTAATTTATTTTGTATTGTTTCAAGACCTTCACAGCGGGTAAAACAATCAGCTTATTAAAACCTCAACTCTTTTGATATTGCTTTATCCAGGATATGGTACTATCGATTAGTTTTGCCAGAATATTTTAGAGGCAAGGAGCCGATTTTGAAAAATGTTGGAGCCAAAAATAGCGGCTTTCAAAAATGGTCAAAAAAACTTAGGTAAATCAATTTTTTGTGGTGAGATTTTTGTTTTTTTTTTTTTTAATTTTCAGATATCGTCGGTCTCATAAGAAAACCTCGTAACTCCACTTTTTTTCAAAAATGAATTTTGAATGCAATTCTTTATAAAATATGTCAGCGGAGCAACACAGCAAATTTGGGGTCATTCCGAAAACTCTAAATAGACTAAAATTCAAATTTTGCACAGCGCGTTTCTTCCCAACTACTCTGTTGTTTGTTTACTCTTTCGTCTTTCCTGTAAAATTTTGATTTTGGGACTTACTAGATTTTCTTATGAGGCCAACGATATAAGACTTCAATTATAATTATTTCTTTTTCATTTTGTTGATATACTCTGATTTTTATGCGCATTTACGGTTGTTAAATTAAATTTGTAATATACATAAAATTAAAAATGTATGCAAATTGGTTGTCTCTATTCACGTCTTTCGTGGAGTTTTGCTGTAAAATCATTTGATTTCAAAGGAGCCTTAAATCGCCATGTTCAAAATTAAAAGAGCATAATTCCGATAAATCGTAAATCAGAATTACAAGGAGCGAGTGAAATGTTCAAGGAGCGTATTTGGCGATAAATAGCCGCCTCTGGCAACACTGCTGTCGATTGGCTGTCAAGATCATGAAAATTCGTGAGTAAAAATGGAATTCCACCGAACTATTGCCACAGAACCAGGGAACCGCATTGCTTTTTGTCGCTTCTGGTTCTTCGATGCTAAATGGCCCAAAATGTACGCAAATTATATACATTAAAAAATTTGCGCAGATTTTTCATTTTATGTGTAGGTATAATTTTTAGTTTTTAATATAGAAGAGTTTTTTTTTTTTCTTTTTCTATTTTATTTTCGAGATTTGGAAATTTTGAGTTTTCCAGATTTTGGGTTTTCAGAATTCGGATTCGAGTTTCGGAATTTTGGATTTTCGGAATCCTGGGCAGAGATGAGTATTTACTTCATATGTAGCAGATCTACTTCATTAATTTATTTTGATGTATCTGCTACTTAGCAACCTATTTCTACTTCGTTTGACAAATTTTTTCTAACGAACAAAATTTTATTTAAGATGTGTCGTCTTGTTTCATTTTTTGTTAATCGAAAAACTCATTTAAAAAAATTAATTGTTAGTGCACTTTATTTCTGAATTAGCTCACTAGGCTCTGCAAGAATTTCACATCTTATACATCCAAATCAAAGACCCATCCAAGATCCAAGATATCAATTATTTTATGTAACCGCCCAGATCCACATAATGGCTGTGGGTCCGGTCATGCATTTTGCATAAAATAAAGCAGACAGCGGCATTTAAAAAACAATCATAGGTTATTATATGGCAGATGTCAGATCTTTGCTCATGGAACTAAGACCAAGTCAATCTGACTTCCCTGAACGAAAATAGATTTGCAATAAAAAACACTTTAAAATTTGAAATTAAAAATCATTATCGCAATTACGGGGATGGCTCTTTGAGAAAAAAGTTCATATTTGTAATGTAGGAGTGATGCGCTTTCAAGCCATGTAGGTCTCATTTAAATCGGTGCTGGACTTTTTTTTAAATATATTTATTTTTGGGCATTCTCCTTTGTTTTATATGTATATTTTTTCATTATCTGCTACATATTTTCCAAATCTACTTCGTTTTTTTGGGCAATATGTTTCACTTCTCGGACTTAGCATTCTCATCCCTGATCCTGGGTATTCGCGAAGAGTTTTTTTTTCTTTTTCTATTTTATTTTCGGGATTTGGAAATTTTGAGTTTTCCAGATTTTGGGTTTTAAGAATTTGGATTCGAGTTTCGGAATTTTAGATTTTCTGGATTCCGGGTATTCGCGATTCTTGATTTCGGGATTTTGGGTTTTCTGGATTTTGGGTTTTTTGGATTCTTGATCTTGGGGATTCTGGGGTTTCTGGATTCAGAATTTGGGCCCCCAAAATTTTTCTCTATAATAATAATGATAATGAGCAATGTAAATTTTTAATATTCTCGTTCAGAATACAAAAACTTACCTTGCAATGTTTTTGTTGTTGAATAGATTGGTCGAGGTTGGCGATTCTTCGGAAAAGTTTCTTAAACGAAAGTAGTACCTAATTTTTTTTTTTTTTTTGCGAAAATAGGATTATGGCCAGGTACATAGTAGCGCTATAACATAACCCACTTTAAGTCTTTCTTATCAGTCACTTCAAATTAGTCTACCAAGAAGAATGTTTTATTTTTCATGGTCTTTTTTTAACAATTTTCTTGTGGTAGGATCCCTATTTTCTCGTTTAAATTAGTCGAAAAAAAATATTTTTCAATTGTTAAAAATAGGAATAAGTATTTTATAACATTTTAAGTCATATGCTGCTGGGTACAAACAAAAGATTCACAAAATTGCAATTTTCGAGAAAAAAAATTACGTATACGCCATACATATTTTTTTTATAATTTTTTTTTTTTTTTTCAAATACTCTGCAAAATATTTCTAATTAAAATACACTGAAAACTCTTAGTTAAAATATACTTACAACTGTCTAGTAAAATTATACTAAAAACTGTTGTTTTGTTTAGAAAAAAAAAAGATTACGTATACGCCATACACTTTTTAAATTATATTTTTGCAAAAAAAATTGAAATAATGATTAAAAATAGACACGCACATTTGAAGTTTGTCTTTGGCAAGCTGTTCTGTGTACAGTGTTCTATCAATGCAATGTTTTTATATCAACTGAAATTCTTTTTTAATGTAAGGTGGTACTACAACTCAAAACTCTTTTATTTTAACTAAAGTAAAATTACTCAAACCGCAGCTGTTTTAAGGATGCTTAAACCAACTCTCTCTACCTTCAAAACATCTTGTAGTTACAATTTTAAACTTCTTAAAAAAGTCAGTTACGGAATAACAACTTTTTAGACAGTAAATTGTGTTAAGTATACTAAAGGGAAAAATTTACCTGGCTTTATTTTACATTGTTTCAGCTCCTGAAGTCAATTTTACACATTTTCAAAATTTCCATACTATTTTTGTGTATAAACAGAAACACTTGTACACTGTGAATCTTGTGTGTTAGTATGTCACACACAATTTTGGTAATTTAAATATTAATTGGAAATTATAAATTAAATTTTGTGAGATTATTTCACAAAATAACAAAAACTGGCCTTCAAAATTCATTCACCTTGTCAAAATCTAATAAAATCCCCTAATTGGTTGTGATTCACATTCGATTAGAAAAACCACACCGCCATTGAAAATTGTCTATATAATTTATCATAAACCTCAGAACACTTTACTTAAGTTTTCACCCATCCACCCAATCTTAATCTGCTGCTTAATTAAACATCAGACTGATTGCTATCAACTTTGTGTACGTACTCGAATTCTATTCAAGAGAGTGTTGTGTGCATGAACAAGCAGCGAGAAAGAAAGAAAAACTTTTCTAGCGATCTAAAGGATGCTATACAAAGTATTTAATGAAGACTTACAACAGAGACAGTGTATGCAGAGAACAGCAGGATATCACAACTACTACCAAAGAACTTGTTGCTCGGTAAGAGTATGAGATGACATCCACGGCACCTTTTTTATGATTATACTCGTGTAGCTGAAAAAAGGGTACAACCAGAAGGAACTCTCTATTGTACATCGATCTTCCTTTTGTTTCGTAGATTTTTTTTCTTCCTTTTTTAAACATTTCCGCGGTGTACCCTTTTTTCTTCTACAACTCGTTGGGTGGTGGTTCTGTGGATAAAAAAAAAACTTTTTAATTAATATCCTCAAGGTCCTGGTTAGATGATGTAAAAGTGGAGCCTGTGCACGGCTGTAGTTGGGGGAGATTGTGGTTTTAGAGCGGGAACATACATTCCCAACGTTCACTTAACCACCACCACCGCAAAGCACATCCAGTCTGTGCCTTCTCTCGTCGTCCTTAATCAAATCACAAATTGGACGTTGATCATGATGGATTAAAGTAATCAGATAAAGTTTCTCTCGTTTCCGCATAAACACTAACCACTAGGAAATTTATCTCTGATTTTCGATGATTTTTAAGGACGATGACGAAGAGATGACGAAGTCAAATTTGCGCCAAAGATGAGTGCTGGACTAATAAATTGCCATAGGTAAACCAAAATGAACGACGAGCAACAGAGAATTAATTACATGGAAGGTCCTTGTTATATTTTTTTCATTTCAAAAATATTACTGACCTTGAATGACATCGATGAAATTTGAACGAAGCTATTAATTTGTCAAGAGGCTCCTTTGAATTGGTATCATTTTCAAATGTTAAAAGTTGACTGGGGGAACATGAGTACGTTTTTTTTTTTAATGAAGGAAATTCCTTTTTATTTTTTATTAATAGGGCTAGAGTGCATAAAGATAAGACGAAAATTTAAATCACTTTCAATTTAAGTGGGGGAAAAAATGTAGGAGATAAGTAATTTGAGGGCCAATTTAAGATATTATTGAAGTTGTTTCACTTCCATTTATTTTTTTTTGGGATTTTTAATTTATAAATTAATCGAATGAGAGATTGAAGGAAAAAAAAATAGAAGAAATATAAATGTGCTAATTAAATTAGTGAACTGAGAGATTAGGTTTATTTTTACGACACTTTAATTTTGGATAATATGATACTCAAATTGATTTTAATGAAATAAATTTCAAATTAAAAAAATTAAATTGGATTCCATGGGATTTAAGTTAAAAATTTCCATTAAAATTTAGATTGTAGTAAAAGGAATAGAAGATTGGAGGTCTATTTTTTTTATTTTCAAACTATGGATTCTTGAGCTTCATAAACAACTAATTGGTTGTGATTATAAAACAAATTCAATTTTGTTATTGAAGCAGTAGATTTTAAAAATGTAATAAGATTTTGTTTTAAGTGACTGGATATTTTTTTTTTTGAAAAAAAATTGGTCAATTAACCCACTTTTGCACTATCACAGTGGAATTATTATCCTAATTGATAAATTGATTGAGAAATTCGACCAAATATCGTCTTCCTTTACCAAATTTAAACGATATTTTGGATTTTTCGTAAGTGTTGTTCAATATTTAAACCTTTTTTTGAAGTGATATTAGTGAGTTATGAACTTAAACAACAAAAACATTAAAGTTGAAGCCTTTGTTTTTCGCTAAAAAGTTAAAAAAGCTTTGATCAATTTTTTTTAACCAATTAAGTTTTTGCGATTTTTTTCCAGAAGAACTTTTTTTATACAATCATGTGAATACATCTTTAAGATTTCGAAATTTTCCTTAATTTAAGTTATAAGCCATCTCGATAAACCCAATAGCTTTTCAAAACACAGTTTTCGAAAACTTTGCAAATTTTGCCTGAAATTTTAAATTTGTATGTCATTAGCTTTCAAATATTGAAATATTATGTTACAAAGACAGAATTTGGTGAAAATACTCAAAATAATGTCTTTGATTATGTTTGATAAGTCAAAAATTAATTTCACATTAGATTAGGCAGCCATTTTGAAAAAAAAAAAATAATATCTTAGCGTTTTGCTATGAGTGGAACAAATTTGGAAAAAACTACCCGAATGAAGTTCTTACACTGAGTTTTTTGATAATCTCTAAAGGATAAATTGAAATTTTATTTTTTAGGATCTTAAGATTTTGGGATTTTAATATCCTGCTTTTAAATCAAAATTAATATTTGTTTAACCGTTTTTAACGTTGCCTATCATAGGACTTTTTCGAAAAAAAAAAAAATAAACCGACTTATTCGAAAATTTTCGTACAAAATCGTGTTATTCACTTTAATTTTAAAATTAATACAAAATTACAGAAATATGCATTTTTTTTAAATATTTCAAAAATTCGATTTTAAATATTTCAAAAGATTCGATTTCGATGTTTTTGCAAAATTTAATGCATTTTTTTTTTCTTTAAAACGGCTACAGTCTTAAAAAAAAAACAAAAAAAATTCTTTGGTATACAAGATATAAAATGTCATACCTGCTTCGTTTGAAAATTAAAACAATTTGGAAAGGTGTTTTCGAAATTTTGAAAATAATTTTTAATTCTTTTTTACATTTCTTTTTAAAACTAAACTATATAAACTATATAAACTATTAATACTTGAACTAAAATCTTGGGTTGTAAGTAAATTTTTAGACAAAATACTTGCCTTTGAACTAAATTTAAATTAAGTCTCTCTCAGTATTCAGATATATCCTGTAGTAGATATCAATATAACGGTACTTTTTTTCATATTTTAGTCCTCACTGTACCTATGTATATTTTCGTTTGTTTTGGAATTTTTCATCATTTCCATTTTACATTTTGACATTTTAAAGGAAACTTTTTTTCGAACCTTGATAAATCGGATATCCGCAAGAATGGAACATTTTTCGAAATAAAGTAATATACTTCTTTTTTTGCACTCTAATACATACACAGTTCACATAATATTTTTATCAAGTTCGGTTTTTATAGAAAAAAATTCAATTGGATAACTTTTTCAATATCCTTCACAGAGTATATACTTACCATTTAATTCATTTTTCCGTACTTCCTATTTTTCTCCGAAAAGAACTTCAAACGTAGCCTTAGCCTGAAGCATAGCTTAGCTATGCTCCGTTGACTCGAAATATATCCGTTAGTACTTTCTAAACTCTTCCACTCTTATTTTTATGTATATGGTTTCCCTTAGCAACTTTATATAAAAAAGGATTTCAAAAGTCTACAATTTCAAAAAGACACCCACCTTTGTTCCTCACTACTATAACTTTTTAATTCGTCATTGGTGCTAGAAAGGTGGTTTTCCAAATCATCATCTCATGTGACAAATAAAGTCTAAAAATTAAACCCTCATCTAAATATTTTGAAAAAATAAACTTTTAATTCAATGGAATTCCCTGCATAAAATGTTGTCCTTTAAAAAATTTATTTTTTAAAATCAAATTAAGAGCCATGGGCAACCTATTTCACCATTATATTTAATTCAACTTAACTAGATCTTCATATACATTTATATACATGTACATAATCTATAGTAACAACCTTCATAGCAACAACTTTTTAAATTTGTTTTTATTAACATATCCCACGTGTTGTAAGAATAAGAAAACAAAAAAAAAAAAGTAAACTTTTAAAAAGTATTTTGTGGTTTTCTTTTGCATATTTTTTTTTTTCTTCACATTCCACATCGAAAGATAAAGGTGGTTTTTCCTTAAATTCCAATCCATAGCTGAATATTTTTATACATATGCACACCTTCAAAATCTCTCTACCTTTTTTCTTCATTTTCAACTTTTCAAATAAGAAAAAAATAAAATCAACTAAATAAGACTGAAGCACCATGTAAAGGAGAAAAGTTTTTTTTTCGAACAAAATGAAAAAAAGAGCTTCTTAGAAAAAGTGTATATATTTTTTAATATTCGATGGAGGAAAATTTTTCATTTATAAACCATATAGAAATTTTTAAACTTCCCAACAACACACACAGACATGTTACTAAGTGCTCTAAATTACCAGACTCGAAGGTAGGATGCGTTCGGGTAGGATGTATGAAAAAAAAAAAAACTGAAATAAAGTTAAGTAGCTATTTCTCTGAAGTTAAAATAATATTCAACTGAAAAAAGCAGATGTTGGTAGTTTGTGCTTATAGTAACACTTGGCAAATATTTAAATAACAAATACTTTTGAAATTCTCAAAATTTAGTTTTAATCTCTTTTTAATTCCAGTAAATAGAGCGTAAAATAGTTCAGTACCTATACAATTTTTTTATTAATCCCTTAAAAGCATGAGAATCAACAAGAACGAACATTTTTCAGCTGAATTGGTTTCAATGCAGATAGTCAATAATAAACTGACGTTGTATTGTGTTAAAAATGTATTTTGAATTGTATGAGAGATTGTGAAAAACAGTATCTATCATACCATATGAGTGCGTTTTTTTCAAGATATGTATAATATATGAACATCAATAATGTATTTTGCGTATCTAAGACAATTTTGTTTAGAATTTCTCAATGATTAAAATATTTTTCAGTGGGGAAAATCAGTTTACATATCATTTCTTCATATTCACTCTTCATCATAAAATCATATTATTGAGTCAGTCTCAAGAATTCCATTTTTGTATAAATTGTTTCCAAGACACCACCCACAAAACATTATTGTTTTGCCATTTTTTGAGGCAAAAATATTGGTTTCTAACAAAACAAAGCATTAATAAAAAATAAAAGAAAAATCCATAAAAACTTTTTACTTTAAGTCTGAGACTTCTTTTTTTTAATATTTTGCTTCCAAGTCATACAAACAATGGATGCCACTTTATTATGAATAATGACGATGTTTTTTTCTTTCTTTTCAATCTGTTTTGTTCG
The DNA here is from genome assembly GCF_945859705.1 of Episyrphus balteatus. Classification (NCBI taxonomy): domain Eukaryota; kingdom Metazoa; phylum Arthropoda; class Insecta; order Diptera; family Syrphidae; genus Episyrphus; species Episyrphus balteatus. The sequence continues at coordinate 156,569,053 of NC_079134.1, forward strand.
AGATGCACTTATATTTTGCCTCAATTTCGAGGAAAAACTAACTTTTGAAGTTTTTATGGTTTAAATATTATTGGGTACATTTTTTTCTTTTCTTTAAAATTCAATATTCAAAACAATATAGACTTTAAAGAGGCAGTTGTGAGGAAGAAAAAAAAGCCTGAAAACATAATGACAGTCAGAAAATTAATTTAAATGGGAATGGTATTAAATTAATTCAGAAAATAAAATCACAACAAAAACATTACTGTTAAAAAAAGAGCCAAGTTCTCTTATGTTGAAGTTATGCTGGCACAAAAAGTACTGAAATGTAAAAGTGTACCAAGTTCTAAAGCTTGGCTTTAAATTTGTATAAATAAAATGTTGATTGTTCTCTTGACAATTTTTCTTATTATGCCGATTTTTAAAGCTAATTGAAAAATTGCCAAGCAAACAATAAACATTTTATTTATACAAATTTAAAGCCAAGCTTTAGAACTTGGTACACTTTTACATTTCAGTACTTTTTGTGCCAGCATAACTTCAACATAAGAGAACTTGGCTCTTTTTTTAACAGTAATGTTTTTGTTGTGATTTCACTACTTTTTGCAAGGTATTGCTGTGGAACTTAAAATCTCTATAATTGATGAACACTCAGAGAAAATGGGCGGTTACCACGCCCGCCCCTTGTCTAAAATTCTCAAATTTAAAATTTTTTATTTTGTTTAAACTACCAGGTCTACCATTCTACCAAATTTTAAGGTTCTACTACAGTTAGAAATGCTCTATAATATTTGATGAAAATTCAGCAGAAATGGGCGGTTGCCTCACCCCCTATCCAAAGTTCTCAAATTTTAAATTTTTTATTTGGTATAACTTACTAGCTTTACCATTCTACCAAGTTTCAAGATTCTACGATAGTCAGAAGTGCTCTAAAAAATTTGAAAAAATTTAGTGAAAATGGGCGGTTACCACGCCCCCTGGCTAAAATTCTCAAATACAAAATTTTTTCCTTTATATAAACCACCAGCTCTACCATTCTACCAAATTTCAAGATTCTACGATAATCAGAAGTGCTCTATAATATTTGATGAAAATTCAGCGGAAATGGGCGGTTGCCACGCCCCCTGGCTGAGATTCTCAGATTTTAAATTTTTTCCTTTATATAAACTACCAGCTCTACCATTCTACCGAATTTCAAGATTCTACGATAGTCAGAAGTGCTCTATAATAATTGATGAAAATTCGGCGAAAATGGGCGGGTACCACGCCCCCTGAATTGAAAATCTCAAATTTTCGATTTTTTCCTTTGTATACACCATAAGTCCTATCACCATGTAAAATTTCAAGTTTCTACGATAGCGGGAAGTTCTCCATAATTTTGATGATCTGTCAGTGAGTCAGTCAGTCAGTCAGTTACGGTTTTCGCGATTTTTGAAGTCCTATATCTCAGAAACTACTCATCCTAAGAAGCTGAAATTTTGTGAGGAATTTGGGTTTGGCCAGCTCAACAAATGTAGCGAGTTTGAAATTTCTGGCATCTTTGGTGTGGAAGTTAGAGGGGGGTCGAAAATGCCCTGAGTTGTTTCCTGTAAATAAGGGTGTAGTGCCAAAGTTGCTAGAGAACTTGGCTGGGCACTACCGTGCCCCTTGATAAGCCAAGGCAAAATTAAAAAAAAAAAAGTTAAGTCATACTTGCTCTTATGGTAAAAGTTTCTTATAAAATACAAAAGCCTTAAAAAATTTAATTTTATATATGAAATTCATTAAAAAATAAAAAAAAATAATCAAAAACTGTTATTAAAACTACGAAAACATCTTTTTAAGTGGTTTTGACCTACAAATAATTTATGCCATAAAATATCTTGTATCACAACAATTTTTTGAAAAAAAAAATTTTTTGATAAATCGTTCAAGCCGTTAAAAAATAGTTTATTGAATATAAAATATTACTTTTAAAAAATTTCATAACTTCTTATTTCATTAAAAAGTAAAGATGAATTTTTAGAAAAACAATTTCAAAATCGTTGGAGCCGATTTTATAAAAATATTTTTTATAAATAATAAAATTGTTTGACAAAAAAAACTTTTTAAATGAAGTTCGTATGACATTTTGTAGCAATTGATTGTTAAATTACATCCCAAATCAAAGCTTCAAAAAAATCAATGTCATGTTTTTGAAAAATTATTTATTTATACAGGGTGTCCCACAGTCACCGTCCCAAATAAAAACCATTGATTTCTGAGGTCATTTTAAGTCGAAAAACTTAAGATGTAATTTTCTCGTTTTCGAGTTATGAGGGTTTTTATGATTTTTGCTCTCTTTTCCCTAACTGACCTTATCTTTGCCAAACTACGTCTGATTCGAAAGATTTTTTTTTACAACCAATCAAGAATTTATGACAGTTTTAGTTTGTCCCAAAAATTTGGCGGACAACCGTTTCTCCGAAATTTGGAATCAAACCCAATTTCCTTGAATTTTTAAGTTGTTTTTTTTCTTCACTTTCATAACATTTTATTTAAAAAACACTTAAATGAGTGATAATTTTTTTCGCTTAATTATTTAAAACCAGTTTATTTTCTTAACAATAAAAATAAGTATTTTTCATAAAGAAAGACTAATGAAAGTAATTAAGAAAAAAATAGTTTTTAAATAAATAAAAAAATTTAGTTAAATGAATAAAAACTTTTTCTGAGCTTTATCTATTTGTTCTTTTCTTAACCAAATTAGCTCAGAAAAGGTTTGTTATTCAAACTACAAAAAATGTAATAAATTCAGACGTAGTTCGGCAGAGATAAAGTCAGTTAGGGAGCAAAAATCATAAAAACCCTCATAACTCGAAAACAGGACGAAAAGTACCTCTTAAGTTTTTCGACATAAAATGACATCAGCTATGGTTTTTATTTGCGGCGGTGTCTCTGGGACACCCTGTATTAATAAACAAACTTTCGAAAACATGTCATCGATTTTTTTGATTTTTTATTTAGGTACGATTCATTAAAAAAAAAATCATTCGAGCCGATATTTCAAAAAATATTTAAAAAAAGAGTGTGTGTACACATGTACACTCGACTGAAGTTATACTTCTCATTCAGTATACATATATAAATGAATTTCATTTGATATTTTTAATTTCTATTATTAAATTAATTAATCCACACTTCGTTTTTTACATTTTTATCAAGTGAACAATAAATTAATTCTTTCATCCTCCTTGCGTCCATGTAGTTTTCAAATTAATCTGTGAACTTTACTCATGTTGTGCGGTTCAGAACGTACTATATATGGTTAACGAAAATAAATGATTGCGCATAAAATGTGCGATATGGTAATTTTATGAGAATTGTGTGTGCTTCAGCACTAGTAGTAGCAATATGCAACTTGCAGGGTTGCTACAAAGCTCAAAAGTGAGCTGAGCTCAGCTCAAATTTTGAGCTAGCTCACTTTTGAGATATCGTCGCCTGAGAATTGTTTTGTCGTATACGCCAATTTTGGAATTTTGGGAAATCGCATTTTAAGGTTTGAGCTTCTATAAAAAAAAAACTGGCCGATAGATTTTTTTCAATTTTTAATAGAATATTTTGTGCGATATCTTCTTTATATTTATGTTGTCAAAATTGTCACATCTAATTTGGCTTTCAAATTATCGGGGTTTTTACCCAAAATCAGTTTGTCGTAAACGCCACCAAAATCAACTTTTTTTCCATCCCATACACGTACGACAAAGTAGGCGCACGTACGACATTCCAATACCAAGACATAAATAAAAAAGTAAATTTTCAATTTTCACAGTTCGTTTTTATTTATTAATTAAACATTTAAAAAATAGTTTCTTATTACATAGTAGTAAAATAAATAGATTAAAAACAAAGAATAAAACAATAAATATGACCATAAACATGAAAAAAAAATAAAACAAAAAAAAATTTAACAAAAACTAAAAGCCATTCTATGACTATGAAACATGAAAGAAACAACAAATAAAACAATAAAACCGCGACTTTTTTTCACTTCAAGACAGCGCTCTTGAACCAAGCGCCGCCCGCGACCGACGGTCGACTTGTTGTTCTTTTGTGCTCGATACAAGATCAATAAGTGAGAAGTGTACAGCAATAAAACAATAAAACAGCGACCTTTTTTTCGCGAAGAACAATGGCGCCTTAAAAAAATAATTTTCGACCAGCAGGTGTTTTTGCGAGCGGGTGCAATAACAAAACTCACAGCAACCCTTTTTCGCTTCGTTCACGACAGCGCGCGTGAACAAAGAGGCGACTTGTTGATCTTGTGTGATCGATACAAGAGCAATAAAACAATAAAACAGCGAAATTTTTTCACTTCACTTCGTTGAAGACAGCGCTCGTGAACGAAGCGACAAGATCAATAAGTGTACAAAAATAAAACAATAAAACCGCAACCTTTTTTCACTTCTTTTGAGACTTGTCGACTTGTTGATCTTGTGTTTTTGATAGAAGATCAACAAGTGTACACATTTATGAGCCACACCCACTTCCATATTGTGTCAGATCGGTTCTTGCAACCGAGGATGAGGTCAAGATACTTGCGGCAGGAACAAACGACAAGAACCATTAATTAAACACAACATTTGAGATGTCTCTGAAATGCACTTTTTTCTTCCTTGCACCTCTAGGAATAAAGCAAAACCTCAAGTAGCGCAGAGCTTAATGCAGCCCATAGTTTTTAAAGTCGTTGTCCCTATAGCACATGAAGTCCTTATTTTCAATAAATACTTTTCTAGTAGGTATATTATATCTGTTTATATTCTATTTCGGATATATACCTACTTTTACATACATGTAAGAAAAAACAATTTTAAAATTTCTTTCGAAATTTTCTACCTATCGGTTTTGTACGACGTACGACAAACCAATACTGAAGAAAAAAAAGCTGAAAAATACATAGAATTTTTGTCGTAAACGCCAAAAGTTGTCGCTTACGACAAACCAACGCTAATCCAATGCTTATTTTGTGGATATACGACAAAATGCACACTAACTATCTCAGTAACCGTAAACGATAGGACAAATCTGATAACAGAAATGAAAAGAGAACGTTCTAAAACCTATTACTACATATCCAGTTTAAAAAAGTGCATTTTGGCGTTTACGACAAAACAACTCTCGGGCGACGATATGTACCATAGCTCAGCTCATTTGAGCTGAGCTGAAAGTGAGCTGAGCTGATGGTTGAGCTGAGCTGTTGGGTGAGCTAAGGTAAAGTGAGCTGAGCTGAGCTGAGCTGTGATGGGTGAGAGGATACATTGATTTTTATTTGGAAAGTATAATGAAATATGAAGATATTTTAAACTTTTATAAAACACCATAGCTAAAGATGTTTGGTTCTAGTTATTAATGGAATTATTTTAGCACATAGATATTTTTATAAATAAGACAGATAATTTCGTGATCTTTTCTCTTGGTGTTTTTGATAGTAAATATATTTCTATTTTTTTTAGTAAAATATTTCTTTTTTTATCATAAAAAAAAAATTCCGGTACAATCCGGTTTTTCGACTTTTTTCAAAATTCCGAGAAAATCGCGTTTGAAAGTTGGGGTACATTTTTTTTTTCGAAAAATCCCTGAATCTTTAAACGCTCCTGGAAGCTAAACCGCTTTAGAGCAATTTTTGGGAGTGATGCCAAATGATAGCTTGTGTCATGGGCCTGCTTTGCACATTATCAGATTTTTAAAAATCGCCTTCCATGTTAAACCACCACATCATGCCTTTTTTTCAGAATCGCGCCTATTTTTTTTTACTTTTAAGTTCTCCCGGTTTGAGAGCGCGTTGACCTACAGGGATGGGAATGGGAATTGTACCCAAATGTAGGTTATAGTCCCCGCTACCTTTTGGCATCAAAAAATTTTATTTTCATTTTCTTCAAAATTCCGCGATATAGGCGTTGGAACGCTTTGATCTAGAGACAGGGGAGTGGTGCCATATGAAAGCTTATATTCTCAGCTAGCCGATAGTGGTATAATCCGATTTTTCGATTTTTTTCAAAATTCCGAGAAAATCGCGTTTGAAAGTTGGGGTCAAATTTTTTTTCGAAAAATCCCCGAATCTTTGAACGCTCCTGGAAGCTAAACCGCTTGAGAGCAATTTTTGGGAAAGATGCCAAATGATAGCTTGTGTCATGGACCTACGCTTTGCACATTGTCAGATTTTTAAAAAATCGCCTTCCATGTTAAACCGCCACATCATGCCTATTTTTTCAGAATCGTGCCTATTTTTTTTTTACTTTTAAGTTCTCCCGGTTTGAGAGCGCGTTGACCTACAGGGATGGGAATTGTACCCAAATGTAGGTTATAGTCCCCGCTACCTTTTGGCATCAAAAAATTTTATTTTCATTTTCTTCAAAATTCCGCGATATAGGCGTTGGAACGCTTTGATCTAGAGACAGGGGAGTGGTGCCATATGAAAGCTTATATTCTCAGCTAGCCGATAGTGGTATAATCCGGTTTTTCGATTTTTTTCAAAATTCCGAGAAAATCGCGTTTGAAAGTTGGGGTAAAATTTTTTTTCGAAAAATCCCCGAATCTTTGAACGCTCCTGGAAGCTAAACCGCTTGAGAGCAATTTTTGGGAGTGATGCCCAATGATAGCTTGTGTCATGGGCCTACGCTTTGCACATTCTCAGATTTTTAAAAAATCATCTTCCATGTTAAACCGCCACATCATACCTATTTTTTCAGAATCGGGCTTAACTTTTTTTTTTACCTTTAAGTTCACCCGGTTTTAGAACGCGTGCACCTACAGGAATGGGAGTTGTACCCAAATGTAGGTTAGAGTCCTCGCTACCTTTTGGCATCAAAATTTTTTTTTTTTCATTTTTTTCAAAATTCCGAGATATAGGCGTTGGAAGTTGGGGCGCTCACTTTCAGCTCAGCTCACTTTCAGCTCAGCTCAAATGAGCTAAGCTATGCTACCTAGCTCAAATTTGAGCTGAGCTGTGAGCTGAGCTGAAATGTGAGCTTTTTGCAACCCTGGCAACTTGCCACATGGAAATTACCACATGCAACTTGCCACACGCAACTTGCCACATGCAACTTGCCACACACAACTTGCCACATGCAACTTGCCACATACGACTTGCCACATGCAACTTGCCACATGAAACATGTAACTTGCAACGTGTTGTGTGTTTTATGTTTGCCGTACTGCGGCGTACTGCATTTTTAAATACTAAAGTACTGCCTACTCTAAAGGTGAAACGACAGCCCTGCTACCCAGGGTGATCGCGTCATAATCCCTTTGACATTCTTGTCAAAAAGTAAATTTTCATACCCACCCTCCCATAAGAAGTATAACTTCAAAAAAAATGTACTAAAAAAAACCCGATTTCAAACAAATAACCAAAAACTAAAAATTAAATAACTTAAGTTCTTCAAGAAAATGCTTCCGTTTATACCAAAAAACAGAAAGTAATATTACTCTAAAACTCTTTCAGTTATTTTTGCTTTCTCAGAGCTCAATTACCGTCTGAATTCAACTTCATTATACCAAAACTAAGGTTTAGTCAAATTAATTAAGCTCTTTTGATACAACTTCTAATAGATTTTCTGTTCACCAAAACATCTCAGTAATGGGTGCTCTTTCGGATTACAAAATTTGATTCATTGCAAGTGCACAGAATGTTTTCGATTTTCCTTCGTTCATATACAACGTACTAGTCAAGACCAATCGAAGCCAACAATCAAATTGCCAACGTTATAAACTCAATGCTCCACTCTACTTTCCATGGTGAAAAACGACACATTAAGCTATTCCGTGTTTGCTATACACTGGAAATCCCAAATTCATTTGATTATACCTAACTGCTGCTACTACCAGCAAAAGGACTGAAAAGTCCTTCCTTCCTTAACACCACCATCATCATCATGAGGTCCTTATGTACTAGTTTTGTTGGGAAGCAATTTTGTCTTATTTTACAAATTTTACAGCCTTATGCACAACAGAGCACAAAATATATACAGTACACTCCAGGACGACACACGGGGCGTGAATGTAAAATGGAATTATTTTTAGATTAAACGTTGGCAAAGTTGGCTGATTTATATCGACTTTGCACCTCGAATAAGAAGAGTGCAACAACGATGAGTTTGAGTCGCCATAGGGATCCCTTTATCGAGTTCAACGAGTTCCATATTTTTCTGCATCAAAATCCGTCGTCATCGTTGTGGTGTCGTTGCAGTACCTTACTGTGATGTCGTTGCAAAACGACACTGCACATTTATATCGAAAGAACGAACGAGGGCCAAAGAAGTTACCATATTCTACGAGTATTTTAATGGTTGTAATATTACATCGTGTTTATTACTTCTATGTACGATTACACGGAGCATAAAATATTGTGTGGAGCATCTCGGAGTCGTTAAGTGTTATAAGGGCAAAATCCCCACTTTCATTTTAATTTAACCCACCCAACACACTCATGTTTCTTGAGCGAGTTTTGAAAAAAATAAAATTGAAAGAATCTGACATGGCACCACACGGTGGAAAGTGTTTTTTCCTCTTTAAGGATAAAAATATAAGACAGGAATATGTTGTTGTCGTTTTTGGTTTTTTTCTTTTTATAAAAGAACGGGTGATTCACTCTTTAACGACACACGACCATATCAACCCGACTACGACTATACTACTCTAGACGGAAGGTCCTTTGAGGCTAATGTAGTTCATGAAACCTTAAGTGCTTTGAAGCGAATTATTGGGTTTGTCGCTATGTTAACATGGACTTGGTTGCTTAAATTTCATGGGTTACATTTTTAGCTTCGAGTCCTTTTTGACTCCTTTTTTTATTATTTTGTACTTGTGTATATCAAGTTAAAAGACAGAAATTTGCAATCGAACCTTTTTGCTCAAAGGAATTTTCAGGTTTTTTTGTTTTTAAAATTTGGAATCCTGAATAAAAATAAAGTATATTCAAATGAAATCAAAAAAGGATAGCGCAAATTGTGAACGTTTGGGAATGGTATCTGATTGATAAAAGATTTTTCTTAGTTCATGATTTCTAGAGATCTTTTTTTGTCACCAAGGATTTTTTTGTTTTATTATATTATTTAATATTGAAAAAGTCCTTCTTAATATATTTAAGATATTATGTTTCTAAAGATTTTGTTTTGAAAAGTTAAACATATTTATTAAAAACAGATTGAATAAAGAACAAAATCCCCTGAAGAAGTAAGAAGTTCTTACGAAACGTTGGGTAAAAGAGTGGAAAAAAGTTTTTTATTTTTATTCACATTCAAAAACCAAAAAGACCAAAAGAGTAAATAGAATCTTTTACGTTGAAAAGAAATTGTTCTTCTTTGATTCTGCAGAGAAATTAATACTTTTTTCTTTGAATCCTTTTATATTAAAAGAAAAATTATCCTATAATCAAAGTTCTAAATAAAATGAATGATTTTAGGTAGGTTCCTATAAAAAGAAAAAAGAATATTTGAATGAAAAATCGTAAATAGGCTAAAAATAAGTTTTGTACCTAAATAAAAATAAAAATGTATCTAAAATACCTATATTACTATCGTCATAGTTTTGGAACGTTTTAAACAATAACTTTAATTCTTTTTTTTATTTAGAAAAAAATCTCAGCAAGCATGAGATTTGTAAGTTTATGGTGGGTTCTGTTCCGGTTTCAAAAAATTGTGTTTAAAAAAACAACAAAAAGATAAATTGAAAAGAAAAAGGCATTTCCGTCAATAAGGGTTCAAAATAATATGGTGCAAGTTTAGTATTCGTAAAAATATATCGAAAAATTTCTTAAGAACGGAATACGTAGGTACCAAATTTTGATTTTGTTAAAAAATGCTTGAAAATTTTATTTAAAAAAAAAAAATAATTTTTTTTTAAGAAAACTGTTTTTAAAAAATTTAAAAATCGAAAGTTGAAGATAGAAACCGTTCAAAAACAGATTTTACAATACTCAAGATATCTGAGGCGGTAAAAAGATATCGAAAAGATTTAAACAGGTCTTGATAAAGGAAATCAGTTCTAATAGAAACCGTTACTAATATGTTCAGACAATTTTCCTTATATAAAAGAATAAGGTAGGAAATAGTCAAACAAAAAAAAAACTTTTTTTGCATTTTCTAACGGTAATAGTTCAAAAACGGGAGCTGATAAATTATTTCTGACTTCGGATTCAAGTTCAGCACAGCAAAAACCTTCAGAAAAGTATATTTTGGTTACGGCAAGACACGTTGTCTTCGTTAAATTTCATGAAAAAGTACTTTAGTGGGCGGAAATTACTGGTATTGATTTATCTTCTTATTTCCTGGTATTCCTGAAAATTTCATAAAAAACGGTCCAGTACTATAGAGTCGGAGTTTTTTCCACTTTCCCATACAAGTTTCCCCATCACTGTGTGACGTACTACGCATTGCATCGCCACTTGTGAACTCGTAACCCCGAACAGATTTTTCATAGGTGACTTAGCACCACTGAAAGGAGTGTGATGATCGGGTTAGTTCCCGTGAAATATTTTTAGTCCAGTCGTATTATACATTTGGAAATGCAAAATGACCGAGAAAGCTAAATTTTGGATATGTTGTAGGGGATGCTTAAAAAAGCTTAACTTGAAGTTTTCGACCAAGATTTCCTATGAGCTTTTTCCGCAATAATTTTTTTGACAATCGGCTATCCTTCGAGATATTTGATTTTAATATTTTTTGGATATTCATCACCAAAAAATAGATAATGTCAAAAAACAAATCGCATATCGTAAATTTTTTGATACGCAAAAAATGTGTATAAATGAATTATAGAACATGGTAAAAGCTATAAAAAAGCTCCTTGTAAAGTTTTCATATCTCGAAGGATAGCCGAGTTATTGTCAAAAAAGTTATTGCGGAAAAAGCTCATAGGAAATCTTGGTCGAAAACTTCAAGTTAAGCATCCCCTACAACATATCCAAAATTTAGCTTTCTCGGTCATTTTGCATTTCTAAGCCGTTTTTTCCGACATAATGACTGGACTATTTAGTAAATGAAAAACTAAATAAAAATTAAAAAGTTTCATACTGCCATTGCAAAAACTCATTTGGCTATTTGTTCTGTGGTTGTGTTTTTTTTATTATTTCAAACCCATAAGTCCATTCGAACTTATATCGAGAAAAAAAAACTCAATTTAATATTTTGTTTTCCATAAACCTCGTACTTAAGGCACATATTTTTTTTTTGGGCAACTTAAATCTGTTTTCGAAAAGGTAAAAATGCCATCAGAGATCAAAAAATACTACAAGACATAGTGATTAGTTTTTTTTTTTTTACCAAAGGTGGACAAGTGTCGTATTTCCTCTGGACCATTCATATGTATTCATACCTTTACCATTAACCTGACCTTCACTATACAAGCATTTCACGAATGTATATTAATAAAAAAAAACATTTCTATCAAATTTCAGTAGTAAAACAATTTTAAAAATGATAAGAATGTAAAGGAAAAAAAAAATTACGTATACGCCCTACATCAGCTTAAACAAAAATAATAATACAATAATTGGTTCATTTTAACTATATTCCATTTCTTTTTTTTTAGAAGCTACTTCTTTCAGTTTAATTATTCAATGCTCTTATTAATTTTTTACATAATTATAATAATTAATGTCGATTATTTTATTATTTTCTCTGTTAAGATCCGAGGCTTTGGCACTTCAACCAAGTGTTATACGGCAGATGCTTAAAAGAATTAAACAGCTTTTATGTAAACAAAAAAATGAGCAATCGTTTAAAAAACAGATAAAAACCGTACAAAATTTCTAAATCTACTTTTTTGATATTTTCAGTTTGATTTCTTAAAAAGTCTTAACTGTGCCAATAACAAAATAAAAACGAATAATCTCAATTGAATTTATTTATACTCTGTTTTCATCGCACAAGCTGTTGATGATTGTCATTATTTCCTTTATCTGTAAAAATCTGTAAAATAAATTCTTTTTAATTAAAATTCAAGACATAATCTCCTCCCAGCAACAAAGTTTACTTAGTTAAATTGATATACAGTTTTTTGTATACCTATGCCATAAACACAGATATATACAAAAATACGATTGCCATTGCAACTGCTGTTTTGCCGTTGCTTTTCCTGTTGAATTTATATAATATTTCAAAATACATTTTTAAGCTAAAAAAGGATACTCTGCTGCTGTGTCTTGTGTTTCTGTTTTGGGATTCATATCTAAAAAGATATTTTCTCGTTTCTGGTTGCTTTTTTTTTTTTCTTGTTTTTGACTCCTTCAGAGAAATGATTTTCTATCCTTCTTCACAAATATTCTCCCTCTGGTACAATAAAAAGCTAAATTTTACGAAACCCATTTAAATAAAATGATTTCGATAAATTCCTCTGGACATTTGATTTCATTAAGTTGTGATTTTATTTTTTTGAAGGAGAGAGTTTCTCAGTTTATATGGCAAGAAGAAATGTTTAGTTAAGGATAAAATTTCACTGTGTATGTTATAGAAAGTGCAATAAGAACTTTTTTGAACTAAAAGAAAATTGATTTTCTACTTAATATAAGCTCCAAGGACATCTAAAATCTTCTTAATTTACTCAAAAGTCAAAAATGAAAACACAAAAATTTCAACTTCTTTAACGGAAAATCCTTTAAAAAGTCTTTTTTATATGTACATAAAATAATCTAATATTGATTTTTTCTTCTTCTTTACAGGTATGTTGATTTGTATTGACTCTTTTTGGTAAGTTGATTCTATTTCATGACATGAAAATATCCTTATTTCAATTTTTTGGGTCAGGTAAAATCTTGAAATCAAATTCAAAGGATCCGGTCATTCAGAAAAAGATATTCAAAGAATTTTCATCATAATTCTTATCCTATTTATGAACAATTACTAAATATATGTATTTTATAACAAGGTTATACTTCCGGTTGAAGAAATCCTTTATATCACATTCAATTTCAATAGACAAACAAGGACGATTATATATCAACTTGGAATTAATATTCTTTTCGGAAGACATATCATACGGACTAGTTCAACATAATAGATTCAAACTATATACACAAAGGAAGGAGATTTATTGCAATAGATAGTATTTTGAATCTTGAAAATATTGAGTTCTTCTTGTGAACATATGAATATGACATCAAAGTCATCACCTTTATTCATGATTTTTGAACTTGTTAGACCGATTATACTACAAAAGGTATAACAAGGACTTTCTTAATGGACCGGTACAATTCAATTTTGCAATAGGTTATTCCAAGAATAAAACACATATCTTTTATGTTGAATAAATCCTTATTGATAGTATGTATAGAGACTACAGACTTTCTCACACACCATGTATAAAATGTAAAAAAAAATAAAAATGACTTTGGTTATCTTTTTATTCTTAGATTAAAATTCTTGGCTTATTGTGTTATCTAGAATTTCAATTGGAATTTCATTTGAATTTTAATAAGGAAAGGTTTAAGGATATTGCTACTTGAGCCAGGATGTGCTACTAGGATGTAAGAAAATAAATCAACATTCTTTACTTGTGATGTTTGTGAGATTTTGCATACATTTGCACATTATAACGTAAGTGCGGGTAATAAGGCCTACTTTACAAAAAGTTTTAAATAAAATAAAACTATATTTATGTAAAATGAATTATACTAGGATTTGTGGGCTATAAAAAGGTCACGTAAGAAGGAATATCTATTTTATGTATCCTAGGAAATATATTTTTCTGTTAAAAAAACTTATCGGAAGGGATTTATATACTATGGTAGGGTAATATGGCCTAAGACTTTCAGATATTATAATTATAAAAAATATTTTCCTTAATTTTGGTATTTAAAAATAAAATAACAAAAACTTTTGACTTTTTGAATTGATATCTTGTTATTTAAAAAAAATGTAGGTAGGCCTTATTAACTGCCACCGATGTTATGTTTTAGGACAAACTAAATTTATCCTTTTTTTCATGACTCGGTTTACAAAATTTCTCAAAAAAAAATCATTCTATTTCCTTTGTAACAGAAAAAATAATAAAATCAATAAATATCTATTTAAGGCTTCAAATCTTCAGTCTCTTCAATATACAATTTTGATATAACCCTTTAATGTTTATTGCATATGTGTCCTTGTCCTTGTGCGCATAAAATACGAGTATACCATTTTGAACAAAAACCCGAAAAAGATTATAATCAATCATTATAAGATTTCTAACAGACAGAAATATCCCTTTGAGCATATCATTATGAATAAATGGTATGTAATTCAATATCCTTTCAATATCCCTTCACTAACCCTATAACAATATTGCCAATAAACACAAAAGACTTTAAATCCTGAAATAGAGATGTTTATGAGAATGTACGTATGATATTCGAAGTATAGACACAAATGTTCTCATTATTGTAATAGATAGAGATAAATGGATAACTTATACATGTTTGTAGTGTAGATAAGAACATTATGAAATGATAATATGATGATCCACTAATGGGCAGGCAGAAAAGACTACAAGGAAGTGCTTGAGGCCCCCGATGATAGCTTAGTTGGGAATTTGATCATCAAAATATTTGTAAGAAAATGTTTTTTTTTTGCTTTATTTAGCAAGGCTCTTTGATTTCCACAAGTAATCTGAGATTGATTTTATATGATTCATATCACTCACCTTACCAAAAAAAAGTTCAGAAATATTTTTTCAACTATCTTGTATTTAAAGTAGTTCAATATTATTGATTACTATTAATCTTAAGTGATACATTTTTAAATGCATTTTCTTTTTTTGAAAACAAATTGAACACAGTTATACTCTCTAAAAATATCCTCTGAAAAAGAAAATCATTTAAGAAAATGCATTTTAAATGAAAAAAAATAATTATTGCAAGTAAAAATAAAATAATGCTCTTGGGTTCAAGTTGTTAGCATTTTAAGGACTTTTTATATCGAAATTTATTACATGTAATTATTTTAGGTACCTATATAAAAAAAAACAACAACATGAAAATCGTTTTTCAAAGGAATAAAACAAAATCTTAAATCAAATAAATTTTTTATAAATAATTTTTTTTAACAAAAAAGTAAAATAAAGTAAAATTGTTATGCCATTTTGTAGAAACCAATAATAATCAATATCTAAAACCGAAATTTAAAAAAAAAATCAATGTCCTGTTTTCGAAAATTTGATTAAAAAAAAAAAAATTTCAAATTTGTTTAAAAATCCAAAAATTAATTGTTTCAAAATTTTATTTTTGGATTATATTAAAATTATATCAATGCTTTTTTACAAAAAGTTTTGTTGAAAGAGAATAAGTAGTTTCGGAGAAAATCGGATTTAAAAAAACACAATTCTATGGCAGGTATCGTCACTAATGATTTTCAAAAAAAAAAAAAATGTTTCATTAAAAGATAGACCTGCCTCAAAACTTACATTTAAATTTTTTTTTAACAAAATCGTTTGTGTCATTTTCGAGCAAATTCAACTTTACTACAATAGATATATGCAGGTACCTACCGTTATTTTTCTTAAAAAAACAAAATAATAATAATTCGAAACACCCCTCTGGAGAGCCGCCAAAAACGCTACATACCAAGTTTGATGTTAATCGGTCCATCCATTTAGGCTGTAGCAAGTAAAAATTGCATTGAGAAACTTGAGTAACTTTAACTTAAACATAGTAAATACTCCGAGGTTTTACGACTTATTTTATTTTCTCTACGTAAAGGATATGTACCTATTTTATAATTTTCTCAAAAGTATTAACCGGCTTTTGTCTGCAGAATCTCAAACTACATAAAACTCTTTTAAAAGTAATGTCTCTTATTTTCTTTGTCGGAACTTAAACAATCACTCATTTTTGACACACAGAACGGGAGCTGTGCGTTGTAAATAAGAACAAATAAAAGAATAATTTAAATTTTTTCCGCCATTTTGCCAGCTTACTTTTTCCAAGCAAAAAAAAAAAAAAAAACAACGTAATAAGAAAACCAAAGTCTTAAAAATAAATTAAGAGCTCAAGACAAGTTATGACATTAAAACGTAAGAAGACACCCTCAAGCGACATCCAACTAAAGAATTAAAAAGAAAAAAAAAACACAAACACACTCACAGTCTACTGGGTAATGCCACACAAACAATATTGTACCTATACTATCAGTCTTATGTTGCAAAAGTAAAGTAATTCCCTTTTTCTGCCAGGAATCTCGTAAAACATTTTCTCATATTTTTTTTTTGTTACTTTTATTTTTTGTTACCCTTAATGAAAAATTTTCTTTAGCTTTTTTCATGTTTTACATAAAAAAAAACTACAATCTACCACAGGAGATGTTGGAGTATAAGATTTCAAAAATGCAGTTTCTAGGTAAAATGATGCCAAAGTAGCTTTTTGTAGATATACTCGTGTCATCGCATCCTTTGGGAATATTGCAAGTGAGGTAATACATTTTCTGTGGAAGTAGTTGCTTTTAGTATAGTGAGTATAATCATTTCATTTTCTGACTGAGTTATACTACGTCCTTGTTGTCATGGCCAAATGGAAATGAAACTGAACAGTGAAACAGGTAAAATCCATTGAGAATTCGTATGGTTTTATTTTTGTGACGCAAAAGTTTACAAGAACCAATGTATAATATACCTTTAAAATCAAGTCAAGTCGACTGGATTTTTTGAAAGACTACATGTAATCATAATTAAAAAGAAATTCCATAGAGATTTAATTATTTTTTTCTTTTCTACATACAAAATTTAATAAAATAATTTATTTATTATTTTTGGAATTGTATTCCCCGAAATGTCGGACCTTGTTACAAATTTTTAATATTTTAGATTTCATTATAATTGGAGCTTATAAAAGATATATTTAAAAGAAATCCTTACAACTTACTTACAACTTTTGGGTCACTATGCGAGTGCTTTACCGCATTTGCCTATCTCACCTTTGGAAAAAATATGATAAAATGCAACTATAGCTGAAGTCCGAACAGAAATTTAAATTAAGAGCACCTTCTTGACAAGGAAATAAAAAAAAACTGGGATTTTTAAACGGATAGTTGGCAACTAAAATTCAATGTGAAAAGGTGCATGGATATAATTTTAAAGTTATAGCTTTTTTGTTATATAAGTGCAATTTCAAACAGAAGTCATATTGGAAAGCAAGGGTTGCCAGGTGTCTTGAAACAAAACAAGTAATAAGATCAATTAAATACTGGAAATTGAGAAGAGAATTTGTAAAAATAGAAAAGTCGAAATTCTGGAAAGATAAAAGTCAGAAAATTGAATTAACAGAATATTTTGCCTCATATTTGCATATTTTAGGAAACAAATTTACAGAAGCATCATTTAATT
This sequence comes from Episyrphus balteatus, assembly GCF_945859705.1. Taxonomy (NCBI): domain Eukaryota; kingdom Metazoa; phylum Arthropoda; class Insecta; order Diptera; family Syrphidae; genus Episyrphus; species Episyrphus balteatus. The sequence goes on from NC_079134.1 coordinate 156,586,339, forward strand.
AGGTTTACCAGGCACATATTAAGAAGGTACAAATATGGCAAAAAACGTAAGTGGCTGGTACGAAAGGGTAGCCAAAAGTCATCAAACTTTAAAAACTAGCAAAAAATCTTACGAAATTCATGAGCTAAATCTTTTTGATTTTTTACTTGCGATCTGGTACTATTCTATAGGGCAAGTTTAGGATTCGTAAAAAAAATCGAACTCGAGATAACAATTTTACATGACATTACGATGATGGAGAATGACAAAAAAGTGGGTCCGGCAATTCTGTCTGTCTGTCTGTCTGTCTGTCTGTCTCTATCTGGAGCTGCAGCCTAAACGAGTGAAGTGATTTTCTTCAAACTTATTAGTTAGCAGTTTTTGGTGATTCCCTAGAGGGGAAATTGAAATTTTTTTTTTATGACCAAAACTAACGGTACCTGTCATATAACGGAAATAGAAAAGTTAATTTTTTTCAAAAACGGCTCTAACGATTTTGATTAAAATTTTTGTGTGTAGTACTACACATAAGAGCCAACTTTTTAAATAAAAAAAATATTTTTTGTACCGTTATTAACGGTACCTGTCATAGAACGGTTTTTTTCGTTTCTGAATATCTCGTACAACATTAACCCGATTTAAATGAAAATTTTTATACAAAAGTATGTAAGTAAAGATAATATTAAAATTTTAGAAAATTTTCAAAAAACGCATTTTTGGTTTTTTAAAAAATATTTCAAAATTTTTTTTTGAAAAATCAAATTTTTGAAAACAGATCAATGAAAATTTTTGAAATTTAGTTTTTATGTGTATATTAATTATTTCTTCAAAATGGCATACCAACTTTTTTTTTGAAAAATGTTAAAAAATTTTTAAATATAAAAAATTATTTTTTTAAAAACGGCTCCTACAATTTTCGAAATTTTTTTTCTAAAAATACCTTTTTATACAAGAAATAAAATGGCATATTTGTTTTTTTTCTTAAGATAATTTAAAACGGAGTTTAATCTTATATATAAAAATGAGTTCGTTAAGTGTGTGTGGCCGATAAACTCGAGTTTGGCTGGTCCGATTTTGGTAATTTTTTTTTTGTTTGAAAGGTATTAATATGTAGATGGTTTGTATCAAAAAAAATAATACCTTTTCTTCCATCTTTACATTGCTGTTAATTTGTACGAGTGAAGAAACACTCTCGATTTCTTAAAATTCTAACTTAGCTTAATTTGTTAATAAATTAATTAAGACAGGCTTCAAAATAATTATTAATTATTATCGTTTAAATCCTGACTTTAGCATTATTGTTAAGATAACATTACTCAGGATCAGCAATACACACATTCTGATCCTCGGTCTTATTTTTACAAAAAATATTGGAACAATGTTCGTGTTTAAATAAAAAAGTATAGTGGAAATGGGGTTCAAGACCGCCTATGGGGTCTGCCAGACGTCCCGATTAACAAAATGTCCCGATATTGTCCCGACATTCTGTTTTTTAATCTGTCTTTGTTTGAAATCGTTCAGCAAGAAAAAAATGTGACTGCGTAATGAATCACTATTGATGTGCAGCAATTTCAATTGATTTCGAACAATCATATTCATCAAACATTTTGATCTTTTTTTTAAACCGTTAAAACAGAAATACAATGTTGAAATGTCAATGAAAAGTAAGTTTTTGAAACCTCAGATATAACACATTCATAATGGCTTTACCCTTGAAATTGATGAAAATGATTTTTGTTCTCTCTCGAAAACATTTAGCTGAGGTGACATTTTCTTCCTAAAAACATTTGCTACGTGTTGTTTCCCTTTTGGTGAAAATATATTACCACTTTTCAGTGGCGTAGATAGCTTTTTGCTAAGGGGGGGGATAGATTTAGTTCGCAAATTTTTTTTAAGTTTTAATAATGCTTCTTTGTATTGTTTTTATTGTCTTTAAATTGGAGAAAGTTCTTTCTTACACCAGCAGTGTAGCTAATATCTTTAATAAAATATGAATACCAGGACAACTTTTTTCGGTGCAGCTTTCGAGCTCTTTCAATGAGTTCATAGAGTAAGTATTTTTCCTCCTGATCAAATATCTTTTCTGAGTATTTAATTCTTCACACAGAGAAAAATATGACCAGGACCACCTAAATACCAACAGATTTCCTTATTGAACTGTTTATATAATAAGGTGTTTCCAGGGAGATTTCTTATTATTTTCATATACAAAATCTTTCAAAATTTTTAGTAAAAATTTCATATTTTTTCCAACTTGGCACTAGAACAAAAATTGTGACCAATATTTCTATAGTAAGTTGGAATAGGTGATACCGTACATGATCGTATTTTTTTTATTAAAAAAACAAAACCGACTTCCATGGATCAAAAATGGGTTTTATGGTTTTTCTAATAGTACTGAATAGGCACCAGCTTTTTAATACCTACAAAAAGAATTATTAAAATTGGTTCACTCGGTCCAAAGTTATGGATGACAAACACAAAAAAAAAAAGTACAGACGAATTGAATAACTCCTCCTTTTTGGAAGTCGGTAAAACAATTAGGAAATCCCGATTGTTTAAATAATATTTCCTTCTTGGATGAAAACTATAAGGAAATCTTAAGTTTTTGTTCTACTTTATGTGGTCTAGTTTTTGGTAAAACTCAACAGTTTCATTACATTTTTTAGCTGCTTTATCTATTTCAGACGAAGAATCCTTAGAAAGAACCGGAAACCCTTCTAGCGTGTTTTCATGGTTTGTATATTTTTCTCCAAGGCCCATTACATTGAAATCAAGAAAAAGATTGAAAATATTCTTTACTGTACTTTGAACCGAAGGGTTCGAACGATTCTTTTGTCGCTTCACTATTCTCTTATGTTTAACGCCTATGTCAAGGATTTCAGCTAATTTTTCCCATATACAAAAAACTTTCGAAAATGAGTTGTCTTCTGCCCGTTTAATTTTTAGTTGATCCCTTAAATCTTTAGCGAGCTCCATTGCTTGGACCAAGTCTAAATTCACTCTTTGAAACACCGACTTAATGGCAACGAAAGTTGGTAAACCATATTTATAACCTTTAAGCTAATCAAGAACTCGAAATCCATAGCGTTTTTTTCAAAGTGCGCTTCTTCAACTTATTTATTCATGACTGTTTATACTGCACAATTATCGATCCCAATGGGGGGGGATATATCCCCCTGATCCCCCCCCTATCTACGCCACTGCCACTTTTATTATTACACGTGTATAAATGAACAGTAAAACTACCGGCCCAAATTTACAAACATGTTTTTGAGATATTTTGTGGCGTCTTGATGTTTGTAAGCACTATAACTTTCGTTAGAGTTCAGACAATTGAAATCTGGTAAATGCCAAAAGCTTAGAATTTCCAAAATGAAAAACTTCCAGCTTTAGATAAAAAGCTGTTAGCCTTAATTTATTCACACTCCATTATATTTTAAGTTCGCATTCAAAATTAGAAAACTGTCAAAACAGGGAATTTTTACCATCCGAAAAAATGTAGGAAATAAGTTTGTTTGGTGTCCCGATTTGTCCCGACTTTTAAAACCTGTTGTCCCGACATTAATATTATTTTATCTGGCGGCCGTAGGGCAAGACCATTTTTGTACTACGTTGTATGAAAAAAAGTAAAATTGGCAACACTTGCAATATAAAATACGTGCCTTTTAGTATAATCGAACACGTCTGTAAGTTTTACCAAGCTCAGTTGAGGCGCCGAAGAATTATGGTAAATTTTGTGATTTTTCATCAAATTGTTCATGTGTCATGTCAGTTGTATTTTTAACAGTGAAAAAAATAAAATTTTTAACTTTTTCTTAAATAGTAAAAACGTTAACGAATGATCGTAATCGTATGCTGTAATTCGACCCCAGTACATCAGATATGATATGACTGGGGCAAGACTGCCCATGAGCGCAATTGTTAACATATTTTCACACAGGTTAAATTTTTTTTATAAATGAATCATTATTTTCAAAACATAATAAGTCCATGATTTAAAATTTTGCAGGAGAAGAAAAAAACGTTCTATTTTCTTTTGATGTGTGTAGCAAAATTTATAAAAAATATATTTTGTAGAACTTTTGCCTAGGTACAAAATACCGTTTCGTTTTTCAAAAGATAAAAAAAAAAAAACGCTTTTGGACTTATAAAATATATATATACGGATATGAAATTACTTTTAAAATGGGTACACAATTTTGCTTTCATCTCCAGTCTATCACAAAATAGTATTTGAGATTAAAAAATAATGTATAATGTTCGGAGTGCTTCTTTAACTTTAAAGAAGCTTTAAACTTAAGATTTTCAGCCAGTAGCTTAATATAGCATTTACACATAAAAAGCTGTTGTTTATTTTCAAAAGATGATAAGTCCGGGACTTATCCTGTTTTTGATACTAAAAAAATATTTCGCTTAGCTGTAAGATCGGATATAGGTGGAGTAGATACTACATTATTTTGAAGATAGACGTGGTTATCCCTAGAGTAACAATTTAGTCAAAAAAAAAACGAATTTTGAAAAAAAGTGGACTTATCATGTTTTGAAAATAAATGATTCAAATGCACTCAGCGAAGCGGGTGGGGTTAGCTAGTTAATTATAAAAACAGATTTAATTTTTTTATACTACTTATGAAATTTCTTCAAAATATCAAATTTTAAATTTCTTGAATAAAAAGCTTTAACATTATAGTAACTTTAAGCATAAGAGCAAGTACGTGCGACCCCAGTCGTGCAATTTATTTTTTTCAAGCAGAGATGATAACTTTAAGTTTTAATTAATTAAAATGTTTCGACGCACTTTGGTAGCTATTTTGGAAAATGAAAATTTTCAAAAATTACTTAAGATACGCATAAAGAAGGCTTTAGAGACAAATGTATAAGTGCACATTAGGGTGTCCGTTATTTCCCAAAGTGATGTTTTCGGGGGAGACACCCCCTAGATCGAAAGCTTAGGGCCTAAATAAAGGGGATTTAGCAAAAAAAAAATTTTTGGAGTTCATTAACCCGTGCCTCTAGGGTCATACTTTCCCCATACAAATTTGTATGGGAAATTTTTAGCTCATACATAAAATTTTTTTTCTCTCGAGTTAAATCATATTTTTTTTTAAATGTTTGATAATTCTGGTTGGAAAACAGTTGCTTTAAAAGATCACATTCAAAATTTCTAGGGGGTGTCTCCCCCGAAAACATCACTTTGGGAAATGACGGACACCCTAGTGCACATGAACATTTTGTTCCCATATTAACGTCTATGAATATTATTATAAATTATATAGGTAATAATTAAAATTTTCACCTATATTCATTCAAAAATGAAAAAAATTCAAAAACGAAAAAATTAAAAAACTATTAAATTCTACGAAAACGAGACCTATTTAGCTATCGTTTATTTATTGACGATTATTGACCTACAGAAAAAAAACACAAAAAAAAAATATATCCAATTTCAGGAATCGAACTTCGGCCGCCCGATTAAGAGGCAACTACTAGCTCACCTACACTAATACGAATTCTAAGGATATGAAACGATTATCGTCTATTCGATTATCGTTTTCAAAATTACGGAATGACCCCCCAGTTGATTTTTTAGTCTTTCGGTTTCTTGATTGTTTTAAAGCTTTGGTTACTCATTTTGTCATTGAAGCATTATCATTAAATCCAACTGAAATCAGTGTATCTGAATTCAAGGAAATTCCAAGATGCGTTCCGATAAAAACAGAAAATTTTGCATGAAACTTCAAAATCGATAAAATTTTGCCTGTGCTGGAACTTTACTGCTTATCATTGATTTTTTTAAAGTGTTAAGTTTTTAGACTTATTAACACACGCTGATTTAATTTAAAATGACGTCTTATAAGCATAAATAGTTTCATAAAAGATATCCTGTAGCAATCTAACAAAGCGATACAAAATGAGTAAAACTATTCCATTTCCCAAAAAAATTCTTTCCCAAAATCATTTTGTCAAAAACTTTTGAATGAAATAATGAAACCTTAAACCGGCCTACAACAAGTTTCAGTTGAGAACAACCAAAAAAAAAAGTTAATTGAGTTAAAGTGGTTTCTCGTCGTGTTGCCATTGAATTACATATTAAAAAAAAAGAAAAAAAAAAACTCTCAAGCTGAAAGTAACTCTCACACAAGAGTTTACCCCCTTTTGGCGATTTGCAAGCGCAAAGTCCTCGTCCTTGTTGCTGTTGCCTGCAGTCATTTCCTATGAAAGATCTCCATCGTTCTACATCAACCTCTTTTTTTTTGTGTCTCTTGGAGTTGTGAAAGACAAATAAAAACTAAAAAAAAAGAAGACGAAAAAAAGGAGAACTTCACGCCATAAGGGGTTGTAATTTTACAACGAATTTTCTTTCTTTTATGCAATTTTTCTGAAGAAGGGATGAGGGCAATCATGAAAGAGGGGAGCGGGATAATGTTGAGATGAAATAAAAATAAACTTTCTTTCAGCACCGTTGCGCTGTGACTGTGTTGTGTTGTAGTGAGACTATCGCTATTGTGATGTTGTGGCGTTGTTGGTTAATGCAATGGAAGGAGTTTTTATTTTTTTTGTTTGTTAAGAACTTCAAGGACTGCCGCAACACTACTTATGGCTTGGTGTACCGTACCTCCACTACCAAACCCTCTTGGTGTATAAGCTTGAAGCAACCACACCTTTTGAAATCACCTTTGAGGTGCTCTAAATCAGTTGGAAAATTTTCATTAGCAACAGATTCTGGTTGGTTTGTTGAGGGTTTTGTGGTTGTGGATGGTGAAAAGTAATGGTGATGCTGTACTCTGTGATGACGATGGGGTTTCCCATCTACCAGCACTCTTCAAATGGATGTCGATGTACAACATTTTGTTCACAAGCATGTCCCAAAATCACAAGGGATCATCAGAGGATATGAAATAAGTTGGCTACACACAAAATAAAAGAGATTAGAAGGTATATATACTTTAGCTGTGTTGAAATCCTGTCGACAGAGAAAAAAGTGTAGGTAGAGATGATGTAGGTTAGGAAAGGTAGTAGAAGATGAACCACTGAGCGAATTTCCAAACTGAATAATTTAATTGACTACCTTAAGCTACCTTACTCAACTTGTTTGCATAACAGATTGTTGACACGGACTCTATATAGTCGGGTAAGTAGTAGGTATACGTTTTTCGGAAAGAAGGATTGAGAAATATTTAATGAAAGAGGGGAATTGCTTCTTATGGTACCTACAACAACTATCGCAATGAAGGTATTTTACGGAAATGTTACGCTTTTAGCTTGCATATTTGAGTATCTAACAAACAAATACCGGAAACATGAAATGCTGTTTTCTTAATAAATAAAATAAAATCATGTTGGGCAAATATAACCCTCTTATTTTGAAGACCACACGAATTTTGTATACGCTGTAAGGAGTATAACGATTATAAAGGAAAGGAAAAAATTACTTAAAAATTTAATTTTGCAAAATCCATACTTTCCCTATTTTCCCCCAAAAAGTACGTCGCCGTTGAAAATTTTGGTATATATGGTACATTTCTTGAATTTTGTTCACTTTGCCCAGTTTAAGTTTTAAATATCATAGCTTCTAAGCTACTTGTCGCAATTTAACACAAATGAGGAATTGTTGGAAGCGTCTTACTCGCCCCCTACTTTAAAGCTATGTGACATGAAATCGAATATGTGGCCTTTGGAGGCACTAACAAATGTTTTTTTTTTATGTACGGTGGCTTTTTTATTACTTTATCATGAAATTATGACCTAAAAATGGTAAAAACAAAGAGGTTGTCTGTAAAGCCGGTTTACGGACGATGATTTTACGTTCCAAAAAGAACTAGAATTTTTTGAACTCGATCAATTTTCATCAAAAAAAGCAAAAAAACATATAATTATATGTTCTCACACTATTTAATCAAATTTTTTTAGACAACCTATAAAAAATTTATATCATGTAAAAACTTATAATTTCACCTTTCATATGACGTTCCAATCTTATTTCTGCGATGCCTAGAAAAAAAGTTAGAATTTTTAAAGTGTTTTGAGGTATTTCGCAAGTTTTTTAATTTAACATTGTGTAGCTTGTAGAGAATGTACAGTTATGTGTGATAAACCAAATAAAAGGTTACATCATCAGGATGCTCAATAAAGTTAAGTCAAATTTGTATTTGCTTTACATCAAAAGATAAAACTTGTTGAATAATAAAACTTTATTTTACAGTTATCTATTAATTGTGATTACAAAATTGATTAAAATTTTGCACAGATATAGTCCTGTCTATTATATATCTACAATATAAATTTCATTTATTTATCTGTTGAAGAAAAAAAGATAAAAATAAAAAACGGTTAAAAAAGGTAAAAAACTTGGGACCAAAAAACTTGTTTTTCCCGTTATTCGGTCAAAAACCATTTTGAAATACCAATTTTTGCACATGTATGCGCACAGTCATAGACTATATGTTCTATAAGCTTGAGATTTTTTAAATGCTGCAAAAAAATTTAAAAAAATAAAAACTCACCCAAAAATACCCAAAAATAAGTAGTTGTTTTTCAAAAATTCATATTTCGAAACGCAGAGACTTAAAAAAAATCGGTATCAGACAACTAACTTTTTTTTATTATCTTTCGAATGACGTTTTTCAAATTGTCAAAAAAAAATCCCCTACCTATAATCACTACTTTGTGAAAGGTCTACCTCATGTTTTAGTTTTAGAAAACCATTTATAGCTTGGCTTTGAAATTTTTCAGAATTTTTTCAATACCCTTGTCAGTCTTGCAATAAATTTATCTATTGATTAAAAAAAATTCAACTTTTCACATTGTCGCGTTTAGAAAATAGCCAATTTTTTGAAATTTAGTTTTACCCCTATTTACCCTATTAAAAGATGGAATTTTTTAAAACCCTTCAAATGCATTTAACTTTAGGTTATTATGTTTCAAATAAGCTGTAGAAGATTTTTGTATCTTTAATAGTTTATTTTTAATTTTTAATTGAAATTTGTTAAAGACCTAAAGCCTTATTTTAAAATTACGTAGTTCAATAATAGTTCTACAAAAAATGTTTTGAAGTGCATAAATGTATTTATATTTACAATAAAAAAATTATTGTATCGGTTTCTGAAATAGTTTTTTTAGATACAAAAATTCCAAACACCTTCTCAATAATAAATAGAGATCCCATCCAAACACATAAACACAATATTTAAATACAAAAAATTCATCGACAATTTTTCGAAACAAATTGTATACTTCAAAATTAAAAATTATAAAAAAAGGTACACCCAGAGAAAAAACGCATAGTAATTTTTAATCCGTTCTACATTGAATCAATGGTGAAAAATATATTCATTAATTTTCTAAAAAGTAGTCCTATGCTTAAGTTACAGTTTGTCACATAAATTTTTATAAGTGAGATGGCACAGTGGTAAAGCACAAGCTTGTCAACCCAGGTATAGCAGGTTCGATCCCCAGCGGATGCCAGTTTTACTTTTTTTATTTTTTTAATGTGTGAACAACTTTGATTTAATGTGTGAACAACTTTGATTTAATGTGTGAACAACTTTGATTTAAAGTGTGCTACTTTGATTCAATCATTTTCCACTTTAGGCTAAAAATGTAGTGATTTTCCATTGATTCAAAGTGGTTTAGATTGATTTTACGTTGTTTTTTGGCTCAGTGTATTTTAAGAGTTTTATTATAGTGTATATAAATAAGAGGACAATTATAAAGTAAATGTAAAAAATTATAAAATCTGGGTTATTAAAAATATGTTTTACAAATTTTTTGTATATATACCTTAAAAAAAGCAGTATTGTTTTCAATTTGGTGTGCAATGCAACCGCCAAATGAGATTTGTTTGGACTTTAAGGTATTACTTCAAAGCATAATATTTCTGTCCAGAATTCCAACGTGTACAAAAATATTGTCTACAAATCCAAAAAACAAAATTGGTATGTCATTTTGAGTTCAATTCCATTTTTGAAAAAATCGATGTAAAAAATAATGAAAAATTTTATAAAAAATTAAAAATTTTGTTTTTCAAAAAATTTGCCTACAATTTATTTTATATGTGGGATTAAGAGCACATTGAATTAAGTTAATTTGTTTGGGAGAACATCAGGAACTAAAAAGACCCTACTATCTAATGTTGTTCACTGTGGTGTATACGTGCTTTTTTTTTACAGACAATTAACATTTTTTTTATTTTTAAATTATTCTAAATAGTGTTATTTAACCAAAATTATATGTAATGCGACCAAAAAAGTTAAGATAATGTTAGAATTTACACAAATGTTGCAAGAGATCATATTTTACTTAATTCAAATTTGACAATCATAAAGCTCATTATTAAACATAAAGCTCTAATAATGCACATAAAGTCAAATCTGGTTTTGACATCAAAAAGTTAATAACCTTACTTTCTTTGCATTTTGTTGTTCCTTAATATAATATAAAGTTTAAGACACAATAACACAAATTGGCTTATTTTTTTTCCCCATGATTTTTCATATTGCACCTCCTTATTTTTTTTTTTCAAATTAATTTATTTCATTTCCTAAAGAAATAATATTCACCTTAAAATTTTGAAAACTCTATAGTTATCGTTTCAGGAAGATCAAGAGTGGCAAAGTTACCGAAATTCGATTTTTGTAAGATTTAATATTAATGATATAATCAAAACTCTAAACTATAAGAGTAATTTTGTAAGGGTGAAAAAAATAATATTCACTACCCATTATTCCCCTTTTTTTACCCATTTTGAAATAATTTCAATTTCTTTTGGGCTATTAAATTCAAATATAAAAAAAAATTCTTAGTTGACAATTAGTTGAAATCCGTTATCCCGCACGAAAACATTAGTATTTAACAGATTTATTGATTTAAAAGAAAACAAAACAAAAATTTTTTAATTATTCTAAAATTCCGTTGAAACCAACCAACCAGTCATTTGGAAAAAAAATGACTAATTAAAATGTAATTAATATACCTTTGAAATGCATAAATAAGTTAAAATTTATATCACATTGATTTGTGTTCAACAAAAAATATTTGTAAATCCATAACTTCCGGCCTAAAAGCATACAAAATAACAATTCTGATTCTTTAATACATATTGCATTAAAAAATGCATGTCCACATAAAAACTCATGTCATAAACAGAACAGTTTTACTAATTTAAAAATCCTTGCACACAAACACACAATTAACTTAAATAATGCCTCTTCTGTATAAAAGATGAAAGATATAGAATTTAACCGAGATTCCATATTTTATATGAAATTATTATGTCAAAAGCAAGCAACAGACATTATTTTCTTAGAACCAAAAGATACACTAGATACATTTAGCTATATCTGTGAGAACAATCTCATTAGCACTCCCCACTCAGTGAACTGACACTTTGTTGGTTTAGAGATAGATCCTTAGAGAAATTCCTTATTGAGTTACTAATCATAATTCCAAACCATCATATATGTGTTCGTTCCTCTTAAGTACCTTCATTCCCTCTCTGTGTATGTGTATTCAAGAAGATTCTCTATCAGTGTGAGTATGAGCAGAGCTACTTAAAGGCAGACATATATTATAGTTGTGAGTATGAGAGGAGAGATACTATCTACACTTAATACATATATTATCTACTGCGGTTCTGGATTGTGTGAAATGCATTTAATGTCGACAAATTAATCTGGAAACTGCCGCAGCCACATCGTAAATGCAAATCATGTTTATTATGAGAGTGGCGATGATGCTATTTCTCATACATGTATGTATGATTGCTTACCTACCATAGGCATTCATCTACACCTACATCATTCCATCAACATTTCATCACTGCCTCAAGTAAGAAGAGTTTTGGGTTCTTCGGTCTAATTCACAAATAGCACAAGCGAGGACTCTTGACTGCCATATGCCAACACCACTAACTTAATCTTACCTTATGCTAATGGATGTGCTAAACCACCACACATAATTTGCTCAACTTAATCCTTATGGCTATATGCGAATATATTCAATTAAATTGAAATCAATTCGAATTCGGTTACATTTAATATGATGTAAGCTTATTTGATCTCCTTCAGGGAATTTGTGCATTGAAGTCAATAGGAGGTATATTACGTTACTGCATTAGAATGTGGAGAGATTTTTTTTAAAATGGAATCAGTTTAAAGCAAGTAATAGGATATTTGAAAATATTCTATGAAATCAAAACTAAAATCAATAGAAATTATTTTGCGTTATATGATTTTTTTTTATTGCTTGGGTTAGGAAATTTGAATAAAAAAAAAACATTGGATAGTAATCACACAACCTTAATAGTTCAGGTAACACGTAAAATTTTAACAAAAAATACATGTTATTATGAATTTCTTAAAAAAAACACGTATACGCCACAGTGAACAAATTTCAAAAGAATAAAAAAAAATTATTATTGGTTTCTGATTAGTCAAAAATTGCGGTTAAATTGAAGACATTCACCTTGTTTTAAGAACTATTCAAAGTGTTTAAATAATTTTTTGACATAATTTGCACAATTGGGTAGGGGCAGGAGGAACTTTTTCTCAATTGTCAAAGTAGCTTTTAAGTTAAAGTCTCCTATGAAAAAATTTTAATAAAATTAAGTATTATAAATTAAAAAAAAAATTATGTAAATATTTTTCAAAAGGAAAAATCGGTATGCAGTTCAAAATAAATAATTAATTAACAAATAAAAATAAAGTTTGAAAAAAATTCTTGGGCACATTTTCAAGAAGTTAATTTAAAAAAAAAGAGGTTGTCTGTAAAGCCGGTTTACGGACGATGGTTTTACGTTATAACATCGTAGGAAAACAAGTTGTGTGCTTTAAAAATGAGTCAATTGAAGCGTTTATTTATTTCAAACAATCATAATTTACAAGAAAAAGCTAAACAAAACTTACCTCTTTCCTTTTCTGATTAAAAAAAATTATAACATTTTTTTAATGGTTATTTCTTCTAAATAATTAAATTAATTTTAAATTTTTACAATGCGCAAAAGGTATTAAAATAATTTATTAAAAACAATCATTTCTTATGAAAAAAGTGTACAAATCATTAATATCACCCAAAAATTCATTTTTTTGATATAACAACCTATAATAAATTTTATACCACCTAAAAGCTTATTGCTTTAGCTCAAAATATATATATAGATCATGTCTATTAGGTATCTACAAAAAGAGCTAGAATTTTTTGAACTCGATCAATTTTCATAAAAAAAAGAAAAACAAAAATAACATATAATTTTATGTTCTCACGCTATTGAATCAATTTTTTCAAAGACAACCTATACAAAATTATATATCATGTAAAAGCTTATAATTTTACCTTTCATATGACGTTTCAATCTTATTTTTGCGATGCCTAGAAAAAAAGTTAGAATTTTTTAAAGCCAACCATGTCGAATTTCCAAACTGAGATTACGGTACTTCCCACACTGGTGGCTGTTCATGACCAACAGATCTCCACAGGTGTTTTGAGGTATTTCGCAAGTTTTTGAAGTTATACTTCTATTGCGAGTGTGGAGTGAAAATTTACTTTTTGACAAGAAGTGTCAAAAGGATTAACAAGTAGCGTCACCTGGTGTTCAGAATTACAAAAAAAGCTTTGTTTAATTTAACATTGTGTAGCTTGTAGTGAATGTACAGTTATGTGTGATATACCAAATAAAAGGTAACATAATCGGAATGCTCAATAAAGTTAAATCAAATTTGTATTTGCTTTAGATCAAAAGATAGAACCTGTTGAATAATAAAACTTTATTTTACCATTATCTCAAAATTGTAAACACAAAATTGATTGAAATTTTGCACAGATATAGTCCTGTCTATTATCTATCTACAATATAAATTTATTTATCTGTTGAAGAAAAAAGATAAAAATTAAAAACGGTTAAAAAAGGTCAAAAAACTTGGGACAAAAAAAATTGTTTTTCCCGTTATTCGGTCAAAAACCATTTTGAAATACCAATTTTATGCACATGTATGCGCACAGTCATAGACTATATGTTCTATAAGCTTGAGATTTTTTGAATGCTACAAAAAATTAAAAAAAATAAAAACTTACCCAAAAATACCCCAAAATAAGTAGGTGTTTTTCAAAAATTCATATTTCGAAACGCAGAGACTTAAAAAAAAATCAATAAATACTTCCTTATTCCGTGACCTTTCTTTTTAAATAAAGTGAATCTTCTTCGTTGGCTATAGGTCTTGATTTGAGTCTATCTTTTCTTCTTTGTCGACGTTTCACGTGTGCTTACACGCTTCTTCAGGACTAAGAAAAATAATTCTATAAAGCTCTAAAAACGTATAGAATAAATACTTATCTTGAATCCTCTAATGATCCCCAATTGATTGCAGTTGATTAAAGTTTAGGTTTTTTTATCAAGCTTATATATTTTGAAAATCAATAAAAAATGTCTTGAAAAAGACGTTTTTAATTATCAAAATTTCAAAACATAAAAACTTTTTTAATTATTTGATAAGAAATTCAAAAATGTTTCTTATCAAATTGAGTTGATAATTCAACTTAAAAAATTCCTTTTAACAAACTGACTATAAATACTACTAAGCCCTTCACAATCCGATCTCTTATTTACGGTGTTGTCTGTATCTAAAATATGTAACATTTCTAATATCATTCTCTTATTATAATGCTTTTCTGATTGTAAAATATCTACATTGTTATAATCTGGCCTATGTCCCTCACCTATACAATGCAAAGCTAGAGCAGTTTTTTCAGAATGCCCGTTATTGATATCCGATCTATGACCAGCTATACGATTTTTTAGCTTCTGCATGGAAGTACCTACATACACTGATGGACAAAAATTTGATCCATCACCTAAACATTTGATTTTATATACTATATCTGATTTATCGTTTTTAGAAAATTCACCTTTTAAATTAGAAAAAAGTGAATTTCTCAAAACATTTACTGATTTAAAAGCTAAGCGAATCCTATCTTTGTTTCTAATAGGAGCATCTTGAAGTCTCTTCGAAAGATTAGGAATATACAAACAACTCCTGTAGGAAAACTGTGTTGTATTTGTAACTAAATTTGGTCTAACCAACGGGTTGAAATATTGGTTCAACAAACTTTTTATTATATTTATTGGAAAAGAATTTGATAGTAAAGTATCCATGATTTTGTTAATGTTATTCTGACGAAAGGCAATATCACTGATATCCAATACTCTGGTTATAAAATTTTTTGCTGTATTAATAATGATCTGTTTTGGCTGTTGGGAATTATAATTAATGAGGCGACCTGAAGATGTTGGTTTTTTATACCAATCAAATATCAAACGGTTATTTTTCCTAATTACAAGCACGTCAAGGTACGGAAGTTTTTCATTATTTTCATATTCAACTGTAAATTGAATTTTTGGATGAAAACCATTCAATGCATCTAAAATTGAATTAACATGACTAGATTTAAGTATAACAAAAATGTCATCCACATATTTTGTAATAATTTTAGGTTTAAATGAAATATTTTCAAAAACATTATCCAATAATGCTTCCATTACAATGTCTGCCAATATGGGAGATGCAGGACTACCCATCGGAACTCCTTGTTTTTGTTGATAAAATGTTTTATCAAATTCCAAATAATTGTTATCTATTACACAAAATCGCAATATTTCTAAGAATTTTATTTTCGGCATTCTCGTATGATATTTAATGATATCCCAACTTTTCTCAACCAACTCTAGTGCTAATGGAATAGGAATGTTAGTGAACAATGACACAACATCAAAAGAAACAAGAATATCATCCTGTTCTAATACAATTGGTGATACTGTTGAGATAAACGATGATGCGTTTTTTACATTATATTTGGAGTTAACAGTTACATTTTTTAGAATATTAACAATATATTTCGATAACTCATAGCAAGGAACTTTTAGTGATGAACAAATTGGTCTTAGAGGTACATTTGGTTTATGTATTTTAGGCAAACCATAAATTTTTGGACTATTAGCAACATAAGTCGTCAAACATTTTTTCTCTGATTCATTAATAAATTTATTTATGAATAAGTCTTTAACAAGTTTATTATTTCGACTTTGAACTTTGTTTGTTGGGTCGCTTCTTAAAATTGAATATGTATTCCTATCAGCCATCATATTATTCATTTTATTAAAATAATCAGTTTTTAAAATTGCAACTGTAACATTGCCTTTATCAGCCGGAACAATGTAAATCTCTGGATGTCTTTTCAAAAACTTTTTGGTATCATTAAATATTTTATTCAAATATTTATCAAAAGGTGGAATTGATACACATCGAAGATGATTTTGAAGAATTTGTGTGAAACAAGACCGTGCAGGTTCTTGTTCACTTTGTTCCTTACTTTTAATAATTTCTTCCCCATCTGCTATAATTTTAAATAATGGGAAATTTTCTTTCGAAACTGGTAAAGCAAATTTTGGTCCTAATGAGAGAAGCCACTTAACATCCTCAGGAAAATCTGTTTGTGTTTTATTTACAAACCAATTTTCTTGAAAATGTACTCTCATTTCTTGCCTAAGTTTAGACTTGAGCAATTCAAGTTTACTCTTTTGTGTTAATTTAGTGCTATTATTGATTTTATTTTTTGTTAATTCCTGACTATTAAAGAAATTAGTATATTCATTAATCAATAACCTATTTTTAATTTTATTTTCTAAAATTACCAATAACCTCTGTTGTGATTTTATTTGAGATTGTTTCAACGATATTGATATGTTTAACAACTTCAAATGGTATTTCCTTGAAGTTGACGAAAGTTTCTTTTTTAAACCTACTTCAAAATGTTCATTTTCAAAATCAAATATCGTTGAAACATTTTTTGTAGAGTTTTGGACAAATTCCGGAATCAATCCAAATTCTCTACATTTAAGTAAGAAAACTAATGTATTTTTATTTTTAACATGACTCACCCCAATTCTGCTATAGGTTTTTAAACTCATACATACTTCGCATCCGTATTTTAAGGATATATAATTGTAGAAACTCATTTTTAAATTTGATTGTAGTACGGCGTGCCTTCCGTAATAATAAATACTTCCTTATTCCGTGACCTTTCTTTTTAAATAAAGTGAATCTTCTTCGTTGGCTATAGGTCTTGATTTGAGTCTATCTTTTCTTCTTTGTCGACGTTTCACGTGTGCTTACACGCTTCTTCAGGACTAAGAAAAATAATTCTATAAAGCTCTAAAAACGTATAGAATAAATACTTATCTTGAATCCTCTAATGATCCCCAATTGATTGCAGTTGATTAAAGTTTAGGTTTTTTTATCAAGCTTATATATTTTGAAAATCAATAAAAAATGTCTTGAAAAAGACGTTTTTAATTATCAAAATTTCAAAACATAAAAACTTTTTTAATTATTTGATAAGAAATTCAAAAATGTTTCTTATCAAATTGAGTTGATAATTCAACTTAAAAAATTCCTTTTAACAAACTGACTATAAATACTACATGCAGAAGCTAAAAAATCGTATAGCTGGTCATAGATCGGATATCAATAACGGGCATTCTGAAAAAACTGCTCTAGCTTTGCATTGTATAGGTGAGGGACATAGGCCAGATTATAACAATGTAGATATTTTACAATCAGAAAAGCATTATAATAAGAGAATGATATTAGAAATGTTACATATTTTAGATACAGACAACACCGTAAATAAGAGATCGGATTGTGAAGGGCTTAGTAGTATTTATAGTCAGTTTGTTAAAAGGAATTTTTTAAGTTGAATTATCAACTCAATTTGATAAGAAACATTTTTGAATTTCTTATCAAATAATTAAAAAAGTTTTTATGTTTTGAAATTTTGATAATTAAAAACGTCTTTTTCAAGACATTTTTTATTGATTTTCAAAATATATAAGCTTGATAAAAAAACCTAAACTTTAATCAACTGCAATCAATTGGGGATCATTAGAGGATTCAAGATAAGTATTTATTCTATACGTTTTTAGAGCTTTATAGAATTATTTTTCTTAGTCCTGAAGAAGCGTGTAAGCACACGTGAAACGTCGACAAAGAAGAAAAGATAGACTCAAATCAAGACCTATAGCCAACGAAGAAGATTCACTTTATTTAAAAAGAAAGGTCACGGAATAAGGAAGTATTTATTATTACGGAAGGCACGCCGTACTACAATCAAATTTAAAAATGAGTTTCTACAATTATATATCCTTAAAATACGGATGCGAAGTATGTATGAGTTTAAAAACCTATAGCAGAATTGGGGTGAGTCATGTTAAAAATAAAAATACATTAGTTTTCTTACTTAAATGTAGAGAATTTGGATTGATTCCGGAATTTGTCCAAAACTCTACAAAAAATGTTTCAACGATATTTGATTTTGAAAATGAACATTTTGAAGTAGGTTTAAAAAAGAAACTTTCGTCAACTTCAAGGAAATACCATTTGAAGTTGTTAAACATATCAATATCGTTGAAACAATCTCAAATAAAATCACAACAGAGGTTATTGGTAATTTTAGAAAATAAAATTAAAAATAGGTTATTGATTAATGAATATACTAATTTCTTTAATAGTCAGGAATTAACAAAAAATAAAATCAATAATAGCACTAAATTAACACAAAAGAGTAAACTTGAATTGCTCAAGTCTAAACTTAGGCAAGAAATGAGAGTACATTTTCAAGAAAATTGGTTTGTAAATAAAACACAAACAGATTTTCCTGAGGATGTTAAGTGGCTTCTCTCATTAGGACCAAAATTTGCTTTACCAGTTTCGAAAGAAAATTTCCCATTATTTAAAATTATAGCAGATGGGGAAGAAATTATTAAAAGTAAGGAACAAAGTGAACAAGAACCTGCACGGTCTTGTTTCACACAAATTCTTCAAAATCATCTTCGATGTGTATCAATTCCACCTTTTGATAAATATTTGAATAAAATATTTAATGATACCAAAAAGTTTTTGAAAAGACATCCAGAGATTTACATTGTTCCGGCTGATAAAGGCAATGTTACAGTTGCAATTTTAAAAACTGATTATTTTAATAAAATGAATAATATGATGGCTGATAGGAATACATATTCAATTTTAAGAAGCGACCCAACAAACAAAGTTCAAAGTCGAAATAATAAACTTGTTAAAGACTTATTCATAAATAAATTTATTAATGAATCAGAGAAAAAATGTTTGACGACTTATGTTGCTAATAGTCCAAAAATTTATGGTTTGCCTAAAATACATAAACCAAATGTACCTCTAAGACCAATTTGTTCATCACTAAAAGTTCCTTGCTATGAGTTATCGAAATATATTGTTAATATTCTAAAAAATGTAACTGTTAACTCCAAATATAATGTAAAAAACGCATCATCGTTTATCTCAACAGTATCACCAATTGTATTAGAACAGGATGATATTCTTGTTTCTTTTGATGTTGTGTCATTGTTCACTAACATTCCTATTCCATTAGCACTAGAGTTGGTTGAGAAAAGTTGGGATATCATTAAATATCATACGAGAATGCCGAAAATAAAATTCTTAGAAATATTGCGATTTTGTGTAATAGATAACAATTATTTGGAATTTGATAAAACATTTTATCAACAAAAACAAGGAGTTCCGATGGGTAGTCCTGCATCTCCCATATTGGCAGACATTGTAATGGAAGCATTATTGGATAATGTTTTTGAAAATATTTCATTTAAACCTAAAATTATTACAAAATATGTGGATGACATTTTTGTTATACTTAAATCTAGTCATGTTAATTCAATTTTAGATGCATTGAATGGTTTTCATCCAAAAATTCAATTTACAGTTGAATATGAAAATAATGAAAAACTTCCGTACCTTGACGTGCTTGTAATTAGGAAAAATAACCGTTTGATATTTGATTGGTATAAAAAACCAACATCTTCAGGTCGCCTCATTAATTATAATTCCCAACAGCCAAAACAGATCATTATTAATACAGCAAAAAATTTTATAACCAGAGTATTGGATATCAGTGATATTGCCTTTCGTCAGAATAACATTAACAAAATCATGGATACTTTACTATCAAATTCTTTTCCAATAAATATAATAAAAAGTTTGTTGAACCAATATTTCAACCCGTTGGTTAGACCAAATTTAGTTACAAATACAACACAGTTTTCCTACAGGAGTTGTTTGTATATTCCTAATCTTTCGAAGAGACTTCAAGATGCTCCTATTAGAAACAAAGATAGGATTCGCTTAGCTTTTAAATCAGTAAATGTTTTGAGAAATTCACTTTTTTCTAATTTAAAAGGTGAATTTTCTAAAAACGATAAATCAGATATAGTATATAAAATCAAATGTTTAGGTGATGGATCAAATTTTTGTCCATCAGTGTATGTAGGTACTTCCATGCAGAAGCTAAAAAATCGTATAGCTGGTCATAGATCGGATATCAATAACGGGCATTCTGAAAAAACTGCTCTAGCTTTGCATTGTATAGGTGAGGGACATAGGCCAGATTATAACAATGTAGATATTTTACAATCAGAAAAGCATTATAATAAGAGAATGATATTAGAAATGTTACATATTTTAGATACAGACAACACCGTAAATAAGAGATCGGATTGTGAAGGGCTTAGTAGTATTTATAGTCAGTTTGTTAAAAGGAATTTTTTAAGTTGAATTATCAACTCAATTTGATAAGAAACATTTTTGAATTTCTTATCAAATAATTAAAAAAGTTTTTATGTTTTGAAATTTTGATAATTAAAAACGTATTTTTCAAGACATTTTTTATTGATTTTCAAAATATATAAGCTTGATAAAAAAACCTAAACTTTAATCAACTGCAATCAATTGGGGATCATTAGAGGATTCAAGATAAGTATTTATTCTATACGTTTTTAGAGCTTTATAGAATTATTTTTCTTAGTCCTGAAGAAGCGTGTAAGCACACGTGAAACGTCGACAAAGAAGAAAAGATAGACTCAAATCAAGACCTATAGCCAACGAAGAAGATTCACTTTAATTAAAAAAAAATCTGTATCAGAGACCTAACTTTTTTTTATTATCATTCGAATGACGTTTTTCAAATTGTCAAAACAAAATTCCTTACCTATAATCACTACTTTGTCAAAGGTTTACCTCATGTTTTAGTTTTAGAAAACCATTAATTTTTGCCGCACTGCGAAAGTGCGAGAGTGGAACGGGAGAAAATGTAGACACTTTTTTGTGGTGGCTGCCATGGTTCATCTATTTATAAGACGTTATCACGTCAAAATGTCCAAAATGTGCAAGAAAGGGACCTTTCTAAAGGAAAATTAATAATGAAAACAATATTTAAATGCATATATGTATGCGGTATTTCAATCTGGTACTTACAACGCATTAAACTTTTTTCAAAACAAAAATTGCCATTTTCCGAAAATGTAATTTCAAAATTATATCAAAAGAGCTGTCAAATCCATCATTGACTTCCTCTGGCATCACATACATTATAAGTCCTTGACATTGATAAGGGTTCATTTCTTTCAGTTTATACTCAAACTTCCACCTGTCAGATATTTATTAAGTGATACACAAAATATCATTTGATGTTCTGCTAAAAATATTCTCCTACAAAATCATAATTTTTTTGTTTGTTTGTTTTTTCATGATGACGTTTTTTTCTCTTTTCAAAACAAAAAACAAAAACATAAAATTTCTTTTTCTCTATCTAAACATTATATCAGTCAAAAAGTCTGCATCCGTCGCTTTCTCTCAGCGCCGCATATTATCCAAAAAAAAACTGACGTCAGATATTTTTCACACTTTCAGATGTTATATTTTTTTTTTTTTTTTTTTATTGTTTGACAGAGACAAAATAAAATCTCGAATAAATGAGCGATGAATTTTCAAATCACCAGACAGATTAGAACAACCATGGTTGCCAATTGGGGTTTTTTAAACAACATTAATTTAGATGAATAAAAAGAGTTAATTAACCTCAGAAAATTACTTAAGTTAGGTGGGTTTTTTATAAATTAAAATTTTTGAAGGTTTGGTCAAATTTTTAATTTTATATTTAAAATAATGCAAAATAATGTTTAAAAAAATTACATTTTCTAAAAAAAAATTATGGTTAAATTAATTTTCATACAAAATTTTTCTTGTAAAAAAACAAATTGCGAAAAACAAAAAAATAAAAAATTAGGAAATTAAGAAATTATTTTATACAGAACATTTGTCAGTATCTGGCAATATTGGCCGCGGATAAAGATTTTCAAAACACGCATATGTTTAGTATCTGAGGTGTGATAAAATCTCAATATTAACAACAAATATTGTATCATTTACGAGTAAGCTACCTCACGGCTGAAATAATAAAATTAACAAGCTCACACTCTTAAAACAAGCAATTTTGTTTAAAAAAAAAAGAGAAACAAATAAAAACAAAAAAGTTATTCTTTCCAATTTGATTTCCAATCGTCAGCTGGAAGAATCAGAAAACAAAACCCTGAATCACAGATAGTATAGTCTAGTGATGCCAGTATTAATTGATTAGTCAAAAGCCAAATCCCGCATCTCTGCTAGAGAATTTGAACTGAAAAAATATTTTCAGTCCGAATGCAGGATACCATAGAAACGGAACACGGTGTATCTTTTGTGTTAATATTCACGGTCTCTGGCAAAATATTTTACGGTTCACGAGCGTTAATTGCCCGGGGAAATAAATGACGGAGAATATATTTTTCAAGAATACACTTAGTTTTTGGAAATTAAAAAAAAAAAACAAAAACAAACATTTAAAGTGCACAAAATCGTAGATAATTTATTTATTTATTTTAAACGGATGAAACACTTGTTTTTACGTGGAATTAAAAATATGTCATAAATTAAATTATATATTATAAATTATGGAAAATAGTTGATTTTTTTTTAGTTCAGTTCATACCTATGAATAAATTCCTAATTTTGTTTTTAATATTTTAAGAAAATTCAAAAGATATTTAAGTGAGTGGTGTAATTTTTGAAAATTTATTTTTCTACTTAATGGCAAAAAGAGCTTTATTCGCTTAATAACTGCTGCTGTCTTTTGTTTTGTTTTATTAAAATTGTGCAGAATTAAAAATGTTTTGTTTAATTGTTTGTTTGTTTATTTTTTAATACGTTTTTGTTTTTAACTATAATTAAAAAAATAATAACAAACTTTTTTTTAAATAATTGAATGTTTATTGTCATTTTTTCTAAATGAACTTTTTCTTATAATAAAAACAAAACCTGATGAAATATTTTTTTGTTTAATATTGGAGATATTTTTAGTTGCGATTTATTAGCTATCAGCATTCTTATTCTTCTGTGACAATGTTTTGTATGAATTAAACGTTTAATATTTGAAATTTGTATGGAGATTTTTAATGTACTTATAATGGTTAAAAATAATCTGCAACTTGTTTTTATTACATTCCAACCAATTAGCAAAAACCTTAAAGGTGATATATTGAATGAAAAAAAATTTCATGCGTTTTTGAAGTCGCTTTCAATATTTGCTTCTTGAAAAGTAATGTTCAGGATATCACTTATGAAATTCATTTAAACTTTCGCTATGTGTTGATTACGTTATTCTGACAAAAAGCACAATTAAATATCAGTTTCAGGGGGGGGGGGGGGGCAAAGGGGATTGGCGTACATTTTTTTCTGATTTTAGTACAATTCGGAATTCTTCAGATAATTTTTTTTGTATTTTGACGTCGAATTACATCACCGTTAAATTTTGCAAAATTTCTTATGCAACCTCAAAACTCCGTATTTTATCGTCTTAAGTATACCTATAGGTATTTACTTTTTTTTTCAAAAATAATATTTTCTAACAGATATTGGAAATAGAAATTTTTGATATTCCAGAATGTTAGTGGTCAACATAATTAATGGTTGCCCTTTGTTTTGTATTTTTGTATTAAAAAAGCAGCACATTACAAAAAATATATATTTCGGATTAGAAATCAAAATGAATTTCATTGAAAACAAGTTTTTGAACATTTTAGGTTCACTTTTTGCGCATTCACTTGCCGAAAGTATAAAATTAGGTGTTCTGCATTTCACTTATTTAGATTTTCTGATGGAATTCAATTCACTTTGTTTCTGTTCGTGAATTTGGTACTTTTTTCAATGAATCTAAATTAACCTAATTAATTTTTCTTTTAAAACTTGCAATAATATCGCCCATGCTCTGCATTTTATTTACATATTTGATTTGACTAGCAAAATGTGTCTTCTTATTTTTTCTTTTAAATTTTGCTTTTTCCATTAAAATTATAAAATTACATCCATGCTCAAAGCAGCAGTAATTTCACTTTAGAAACAAAATAAAAATGGATGATCTCAACTTCTTGTGGTAGCTGTTTGTGTAAAATGTTTGGGTCACAAGAACTTTGAAAAAATAAAAAAACACTAGGTACTTTAAATGTAAAAGGAGGAGACAGCAGTACGAAGCTGTCGAGAACGGTAAAATGCTACTATATCAGTTTGATGAAGATGAATATAAAAAGACAGAAAAATTTTACGTTATAGTTAAATTCACCCTCTAAAAAATTTTTGAAAAATTTTCCAGCCCCCTTCAAATTTTTTTCTGGTTACGCCACTGTTAAATATGGGGCTGTAAAAGTTAGCTTTTGTGCGAAAAATTAAATTTCATTAAAATTATTATTTGTCTTTATTTATTCAGCTTAAATAGAACTTAAAAAAAAGAATACAAATTCGGGAACAAATTTCATTTTTGAAATTGTTGGAAAAATCTGCAACCAAAATCTTTAATTTCCCATAGTTTTTAAAAGATATATAAATATTTAGATACTTTAAACAAGAAGAACAAGTACTTGCCACACAATGGAACATTTTTATTTAAACAGCTTTTAAAATTTTCCAATATTAAAAAAAAAAAAAATTGCCATGCCGTTCTGAAAAAAGTAGTAGGTAATCCACTCATTTTGAAAATACAGATTTTTCAAAAAAGAAATATTTTTTTTAATCTATAAAATGGTTTATTTTTAGTTTTTTAACAATTTTAAAATTTAGGATACCAAAAGGTTTAACTAATTAGTTCATAAAACTTAGTCATCAAACCCGATATCTGATCCCATAGGTAGTTCTGAAATTTAATTTGAATGCAAGTCATCACCATTCGAGAACCAATAAGTTATGGTCACGTTAGTTTTGAGCCAGGACACTGTTGTTGATAAATCTTTGTACTAATTTCATAAACTGTAATATCAATCCAATTTTAAGTGCCAAAACATACTTACCTAAAGAGATTTATCAATGTTTAATGGACCATGACCTCACTTTACTATCTTTCACTAATCTAAACAAAACACCTTCAAATATAAGGAACATACGATTCGTATATAGATTTTTGTTGATTTTGTTCAATTCACATTCTAAGAAGATTCTAAGAACATTCTATTACCTATCAAGCTCATATTTTCACTCCCAAAGTACTATTGCAGACTAAGTACGCCTACACAAAGCTTGTTCAGCATTTCCCTGTTCCTTTTTTTTTATGAGCAAAACAACGTGTATAAAAATTTATTTGCCTTATTATCTTCATGCACACATACCAAACCAATACATACACTCCAGGTCAGTCGATTGTTATCATATTTTCTTTTTTTTTTTTTCTGAAAAATTATAACACAAAATTTATTTTAAGGAAAGGTACAAAGGTATTTACGTGGGCCACTCGTAAAAAAAATTCCTACCAATCTTCTCAAAAAATCCTACCAAACTATATAAAAAATAACTAAAGCACTAATTCAAATGATGAAAATGCTTACAAAATAAAGAAAAAAAATAAATGTTTTAATCAAAGAGCTTCGAGCATAACCACGAATTGGATGGTTTTCTCTTCGAACTTCTCCCAGAAAAAAAAAAAATAAAAAGAAAAAAATAATAAAAATTGTCTCACGACTATGAAACATCAAACAAGATGTCTTGTCTTTTGTACTGGATAAGGAATAATATCCTGTACGTGATCCCATAACACTCCACTGCCATATATGCCGAAAAAAAAGTAGATAGTCCTTCCTCTTGATGTCCTGATGGAGTAAAGAGAAGATTGAATTAATGTGAATGGTGCCAAAAGTATATTATTATGTCCCATGACAAAAGCTAAATGCTTGCTGCGTAATGAGCAGTAAATGTGACAATATTTGTTCGTCATGTCGCGTTGAGGTCCTGTGTTGTTATATATTTTTTTTTCTTTTCCTTATTTTTCATTGTTTATAGTACATATCTCCAAATTCTCCTCTATATTGTATGTTTGTATACACTTTTTGTGTGAAGAGGATTTTTGGGGAAGATTTTGTGCCTGTAAATGATTTATCATTGGGTTCTTTGCTAATTAAACCCAGGGAGTGTATTTTTTTTTTTGTTAAATGTATATAATAATAGAGGGTAAACAAAAGCGTATAATCTTTCTAATTTGATTTATGGAAACTTACAGACTTTCTTAACAAAAATAACAACAACAAAAATATATGAAGAAAAAAATAGGTCGACTCTGTTGCTTGGGATACCCATGGTTTCATTAAATGACTTTGGACACAAATACAAACAACAACAAAAAAACACCAAAAAATAAGAAAATATGTCTCTTTCAATGGAGAGATGCTTTTTCAAAGGAGACTGGTTTATAAATAAGTCCTTCTCTATAATCTCACATTTTCTGGTGTTTCCAGAAAAAAAAATTTCTTGAAATTGTTTCCATATATGATTTTGGACTGGCAAATTAGGAGAGCTTAAGGCTATGGAATATTTTTTTTTTTGTTTATTTTGTGAAGCGAATTAAACTCGTGTACCTAATTTTATTTTTTTTTATTTTCAAAGAAAAAATTATTCCTAATGAGCTCAAATTTAAGAATTGTGTATTTTGTATATTTTCATAACGTTAAAAAATTGTTATAATTGAGAAGTTAATTTTTTTAAGTCTTTTTTAAGCTTTGAAGTTCTCGTTTCATAATTCTGCGGTCTTAAAAAAAATTATTTCGAATTCTGATTTTAATTTCATTGTTAGAATTTTCGTTTGAAGTTTTATCCAAGATCTTCCATATAAATCCTTTTATTGCTGAATCGGGTAGATGATAAAATCAAGAATTGAAAATTTGCAGATTTTTTTTTTGAATTTTTTTTGAAAATTTATATTTTTTTTTTGAAGTGAAAACTTCTTTAGTATCGTAGTGATTTGAAACAAGATGAAACGAAAACGCGACACGACATCAACTTGTTATAACTTTTTTGTTTTAATAGATAGATGAATGAAATTTGTACTGTAGATAGGTAATTAAATAAATTATAATTGTATAAAATTTCAATTAATTTCATGTTCAAAATTCGGAGATAACGGTAAAAAGATGTTCTTTTCCAACACACGTTATATCTTTTGATCTAGTGCACATACAAATTTGATTTAACTTTAATACGCATGCTGATAACATAAACTTTTATTTGATATATCACACGGTACGGTAACGGTACGTGCTCTACAAGTTACACAATCTTAAATTGAAAAATACCTCAAAACACCTGTGGAGATCTGTTGCCAATGACCGGTCACCAGTGTAGGAAGTACCGTTATCTCATTTCGAAATTTCGACATAGTTGGCTTAAAAAATTATTACTTTTTTTTGTAGGCATGGTAGAAATTTGATTGAAGCGTCATATGAAAGGTGAAAATTGATATAATATTTAGATTTTTTTCGATTTTTTTTTTCACTTCTAACACGTGGGAATTTGTTCACATGATTTTTTTTTTAATGGTTTTTTAAATATTAAAATAATTGTAATTGTATTCAAAAAAAGTAAGTTAATTTATTGTTTTAATAACACTAGTTTACAAAAAAATAAAAAAATTGTGGACACCAACCACCGTTATACTTTTCGTATAGATTTGAGCCCAAAAAACTCGAAAATCTTATCTAAGAAAATATTTATGGATAGGTTTTCAAGATATGATTTTTCCAAGTTTTTTGTCATTGTTCTTCCCAGCATACTTAGTATTCGGGCTACATCTTGAGTAATAAACGACTACCTAATCCGAACAGAAAAGTCAGCGCCTGAAAGCTAAGTAAATAAACAATAAATAAATGTTTTTCAACATAATGGTCAAAAAAATTGCATCCGGCAAAAATTGGATAAAATATGGACTACTGTTTTTGGTCTACTGTTTTTGATCGTTTTGAACCATTTTTCTGTCACTAACTCCTCAATTTCAATCTTTTTGAATTTCTGAAATATATTTAGTATTAATGTATATCAAAATTATAACTTTCGTTTATTTTTTTCTGTCGAGAAATCCAGTAATTTTAAGTTCGATTCAGTTAAAAAAAATGCTCTAATTGAGCGTATAAAATCTGAATTCAATGTTGTTTTTTTCTCTAAAAATGGAAGAAAAAGTCATTCTCGAGGTTTATGCTAATTTATAATTTAGTGAACCGAGCAGAAAAAACCATATAAACCCGAGTCGAACTTTATGTACGAATTTAGTACCTAAAGTAGATTATAGAATCTACTTAAGTACTTTTCATCATAAAATAAACCTAAATTAGAACTTTGTATACTTACTAAACTCAGTATCTCCTGTGAAACCTTCACGACTGATGAGTAACGACTTTCAAAACTGAAAACACTAGTTAAATCCTAAATATTCTACTTGTGTCCTGAGGTTTAGACCTGACTATGTACTTGTAAATCTTTTTAAGCTTGGCAGATACTATTAACACTATTGAAGCTAGGTTGAGACTATTAAAACTGAAACACTTTTTAAGTGCTAAATGTACTTCATGTGTCTTGAATGTTTTACTCCTAAATTTGTACACTTTCAGCTAGTTTGAGGCTATCAAAACTCCAAATTCTAGTTAAGTTCTAAAAATACAAGTTCAAACAAGCACGACCTCGGCCATTGTCTCTTGCACTTGACAAATTGAAGGCCATTTGAAGAAGTCATTCGGCGAGCGCGGATCAATGACTGTGTTGTCGCGTAATTTAATTTTTGAATACAACGAAAAGTTAAAATATTTGAAAATAAAAAAAATATAATAATTTTGTGAAAAAGCAGAGCGTACGCTTAAAAGTGTGAAAAACTAATAATTTGTGAAATAAAATAATCCAAATAGAAAAAAAGTGAAAGTGAATAAAAAAAAAGTTAGTACATTTTGTAGAGTCACAAATTTTTTTTATAGGGCAAGTATTGCTTTCGTGTCAAAACAAAATTACCTAATAAAAAATGGAGAAGTCCAAAAAAGTGGTTTTCGTCATGACGTTTGTCGGTCTATGCGTCCGAGTCGGTTCGTGTCGTCACTGTACTGTACATGAAGCTGCTGCCTAAACGGGTGGGCGGATTTTTTGTTTCGTAATTTCCAAGGTTGTTTTTTTTATACAATCTCACTTGAAAAGTGTACCAAAAACCAAAGTGTATATAAAATTTAAAACAATGAGAAAAAAATTTAAAAAATTTTTTGTTCATGATTTTTTTTATTATTTTCTTCTGATTTCTTACCAAATCGTTAAAATTGCAATGGTAAGCAAACATGTATGTATTTACTTTTTGTTACAAACGCTAGTCGTGTATTTTATTTACTTTTTTTCTGAACGTGTTCTGAGCTTGTTCGTTTGTTGTTGTTTAAGGTACTAAGGCCGTGTGTGAATTGCGTTAAATAGATAACATCGTGTACAATTTTTGACACTATTGAGGTGAATAAAAAATTTTCAGCTGTACAAAAATTTATTGGGCTGGTTAAATTTGAGTTAAATTTTTTTTTGCAGATGGTTTTGTTTTTTTTTTTTACTAAAAAGGAGTTTCATGGCAGAAAAAACGCAGAAAAAATTTTAAACAATAATTCATACAGCTGAAATTTTTTTTATTAACCTCAATAGTGTCAAAAAT
The DNA here is from genome assembly GCF_945859705.1 of Episyrphus balteatus. Taxonomy (NCBI): domain Eukaryota; kingdom Metazoa; phylum Arthropoda; class Insecta; order Diptera; family Syrphidae; genus Episyrphus; species Episyrphus balteatus. The sequence goes on from NC_079134.1 coordinate 156,616,204, forward strand.
TTTACACGATGTTAACTATTTAACGCAACTCACACACGGCCTAAATGTTTAATCAGCTAAGTACTGAATTACCTACCACATAAGCACGGCTATTAATTTATATAAATTGAATATTTATTCTATCTTAATTCGAATTTGTAGGACCTAATAAGAATATTTAGAATCTATTGAAAACAAAAAGCCTATCGGATATAAGTATAGAATAAATAAGATTTAATGAGTTTTTGTAGTATATTTAGGTTTTAAAGAAGGGTTATAGTAACAATTTTTTTGGTCCTAAATAACTACCCAAAATGGGATTTTTTCCGATAACCGACTATTTGCGGTCTTAAATAGAGGTTATTTTCTTTAGGAATTAAGTGATATTTATGGTCTATTAAATCTTAATAGAGAATGTTTGGGTTTAAAATAGGTTTCAAATAGTGCCAAATGTTCGACTCGGGAAGTTTTCTTCTAAAAATCAAATTCAGCAGTTAAAAAATGATATATCCAATTTGCAGTAGTTTTTCTTATAATAAAGGGTCAGAAACCAAATTGCTTGTAAAATATTCAAGTAAATATGTATTTCCCTCCCTTACGTAAGTACTTTTGTTTTATTTCTTTCGACTTGTCTGTGGAGCAGGAAGCAAGTCAGAATAAAACTTTCCAAATTAGAGTTGCGCTTCAACTTTTACTTTTTATGTAAAACAATTTCAAAGTCTAACTGAAGAGAGAAAGAGAGCACTATAAACATATACGAGTTGGTTTAGTTGAAGTGATATCAAATTTAAAATTCAAACCATCCAAAAAGGAAATATTAATTCATTCATGGGGAAATCTCTCTTTCTGTTTCTCTGACTAGTTGGAAGGTACTTATGGAAAAGTTTAGCATACTTAAAAATTCCACAAGAACTCCCACGAGTTGGTTCAACGTCCATCTTTATGTGTGTTTCGGCTTGAATATGGGGCAATTTGAAAAACCCCAAAAGATTGCAGGCAGAAAATGTTGTAAAAGTTTATGCGGCTGGAAAACGGTCGTTGTGTAAATACTACCACACGCACTGTCCATTCAGAGTTTTGGTTGCAAAATTTCAACTTTTGGTCTGAGTTTAAGGGTTTTTTTTGGTTTGATGAATATAACCAGTAACCACCCTTAAAACCCTTTCCCTTCTATAATCCATAACGAATGCATTAGCTAATTAAACGTTGCAGGTGGTATTTGTCCAGAGAAGGCATGACTGCGCCAACATTTCCTTGAAATATTTCCCACGAAGTTTGTTTCAATGTGTGGTAGCTCATAGAAGCAAATATTTCATACACGCAAGACAAGTATCGTCGTGGTCTATTTATGAGTTGAAGCAGAGCCCAGCGCTTAATAAAATGGCTGAATGTAAATTGATGTAATGAATTATGAAATGTGTGCCAGTATTTGATAAAGGCATTGCTGGTTAGCGAAAGTTTATAACGTAGTTTGATTTTGTCTTCTATTTAATTAACTGCCTTCTGGATCTCACGTGCATATTTAATTACAGCCTATTTTTTCAGATTTTTTTTAGTTTTCAGCTTTTAGAAGGTTATTTATTAATCGGAGATTGCTTAGAAATCGCATTTTTCTCTTGTTTTTAATCCATGTTTTAAGATTTGTTGGAAAAAGAGGTTGTCTGTACAGCCCGTTTACGGACGATGATTTTACGTGATAACGTCGTCAAAAAACAGGTTAAGTGTTTTTGTTTAAAATGAGTCAATTGAAGCGTTTACTTTTTTCAAACAATCATAATTTACAAGAAAAAAAAACCTATTTTATTTTCTCATTATATTAATTTTTTTTATTTTAAAAGCTTACAAAAAAAATTATGCTATTTAAAAGCCAAGCATATTTCTTCTTAAGAATAAAACCATTTTTAAATTTTTACAATGCGCAAAAAGTATAAAAATAATTTATTGAAAACAATCATTTTCATCAAAAAATGCAAAAAAAATATGAATTTTTATCTTCTCACGTCATTAATTCCATTTTTTTCCCTAACAACCTATAAAAAATTGTATACCATCTGAAAGCTTATTATCATTAGCTCAAAATATATATATCGATCAGGTCTATGAGACATCTACAAAAAGAGCTAGATTTTTTTTAACTCGATCAAATTTCATTAAAAAAAGCAAAAAAAAAACATTTATTTTTATGTTCTCACGCTATGGAATCAATTTTTTTGGTTGACAATATATACAAAATTTTATACCATGTGAAAGCCTATTATTTTACCTTTTATATGACATCAATCAATATCAATCTCATTTCAAAGATGCCTACAAGAGAAGTTAGAATTTTTTAAAGTCCACCATGTCAAATTTCCAGACTGAGATTACGGTACTTCCCACACTGGTGGCTGTTCGGGGGGCAACAGATCTCCACTGGTGTTTTGAGGTTTTTCGCAAGTTTCTTGATTTAACATTGTGTAGCTTGTAGTAAGTCTATCGTTATGTGTGATATACCAAATACAAGGTAATTGTATCACAATGCTCATAAAAGTTTAATAAAATTTCTATCTGCTCTTGGTGAAAAGTTATAACCTGTTGAATTCTAAAATTTTATTTTACCGTTATCTCAAAATTGTGTTTCCAAAAATGATAGAAACTTCACACATACATAGTCGTGGTCATGGTATATCATTACTATATAATACTTTATTCCTGCATCTATTAAAGAAAAAAAGATAAAAACAAAAAACGATGACAATTGGTTAAAAACTGCCAAAAACGTGTTTTTTTAAAACTTGTTTCTTCCGTTATTCAGTCAAAACTCACTAAACGATTCCAATTTTTGCACATGTATGCATAAGGCAAAAACCTACATGTCCTATAAGTCTGAGATTTTTTGAACGCTCCAAAAAAAGCTAAAAATCAAAAACTATCCAAAAATACTTCTAAAAAACAAGGTGTTTTTCAAAAATTCATATTTCGAAACACAGAGTGTTGAAAAAAAATCCGTATCAGACCCCTACTTTTTTTACCCTCATCTTTCACCTGGCTTCTTTATAATTGTCAAAAAAAATTTCCCCTACCCAAAATCATCCTTTTGTCATAGCCCCAACACGTGTACAATGTTCAAACAAAACGTTATAGCTTAGTTTAAAAATTTTTTAGAATTTTTTCTTAAATGCAGTTATTCTTAAATTAGTTTTATCTATGCACAGCAAAAAAAATCAACTCTCTACAATTTCGCGTTTAGATTTCAGCCCAAACTTCATCTTTCCGTTTTACTCCTCTTTAATCTATTAAATGACGGAATTTTTAAAAATCCTTCATTTGGATTAAGTTTTAAGTTATTATCTTTCAAATAAAGCTATAGAAGATTTTTGTATCTCCAATAGTTTATTTTTAAATTTTTGCCGAGAAATTTTTTCCGCGAGAGTGGAACGTTAGAAAATGGCGTCACTTTTTTGTGGTGGCTGCCATGGTTCATCGATTTATAAGACATTATTACGTCAAAAACTCATAAAGACCAAAAAAAAGTGAATTTTAGCTTTGAATACGGGTTCTCGGTGGATGGTTTAGTTTCAATTTTACTTTTTTGGTTTTTAAGATTTTTTTCTCCAAGTAAATTTCGGAATAAAATTATTCATAAAATCAAGTAGAGTTGAACATAAATAAATCAATAAATGCAAATCAATTGTTACATTTACCAAAAATTAAAAAAAAAATTTTCAGCGTCGTTTTCAACATGCCTTTTCAATTCAATTACCTTACTTAAATCAAAATTTGAAAACAATAATTCAAAAATGTTAAAAAGGAGAAAAATTCATAAGAATGTTCAAAAAAGATGCTAGATTTTTGGTGTTTTAACATAACATTTAAGGTTTACAGCGTTCATTGCATCTTGAATGTCGTCACGGGAGGGACACTTGTGCAGATTTATTTTTTAAACTCAACGTATAATCAAACAAATTTTACATAGACATAATACAAAGAGTTAAATAAATTAGTTTGTTCAAGGAATTTAATTATTTTTAAAATAAATAAGGGTTTTTTTCTGTCACGGGTGGAACAAAAATTGGATTTTTAACAAAAAATATCTTCTTATGGATGATATTCGAATCAACATAACACACAAATGTATACGAAAAAGTGTATTGTTAATGTAACAGGCTGGACAACTTTTTGTCACGGGTGGGATTATTGCAAATTTATCAGAAAAGTAAGATTTTTTTGTGGTCAATTTAGAACAAAATAATTTTGTCACAATGATTGATAAAGTGTTGAATTTTTTTGAGGTTCAATTACTCATAAAATTTTTCACTTATACTACCATATTCACTTTCTCTTTTTTGGTTATTATTATAAGTTATTGATTTGTATTTCTTTGAAATGTTTAATCCCTTAAAGTATGATCTTTTTTTTTAATTTAAAAAAATAAACTTTTATTTCCATTTTAAAATATAATCAATTGGAAATCCTTACAATTTTCTCAAGATGTAAAAAATATACATCAGAGCTATACAAGTTCAATTCCACTATTTTCATTAAATGAAAACAAAATATAAAAAAAAAGAAGAAGAAGAAAACAAGTAGTATAAATGCATAGAAAATATTCTTATATCTTCGAGTAAATGGTGAAATGTGATGATAACAAAATTGAAATAATTCCAGGTGAGCCTTTTCTGATGCTAAAACACATCCATCTACTTTACGTGTACATTCTCGTCCTTGTGTTATCCTTCATACATTGAATTGAACAACTCGATGATTGAAAAAGGATACATCGATAATATTACGAAATTTACTTTGATCTACATGAGTGATGAATGTCTCTGGATGCTGGTGCTAAGTGTTGCCACATTTATGAAAATTTCTTTAAAAAAAAAAACTTCTAAGAAAAAACGTCAAACTGCAAAAATTGAAAGAATTTTTATTTTTAGTTTGGAATTCTGAAGATACTTCAATTTTTTTTAATAAAACAATTTTTTATTGCAACAATCTCTTCAAGCCAAAGTAAATTGGCAACGCAACTAACATTGTAAAGGAATACCTGTATACAACCCACATAAACAATTTTCTTTTACAAAATCTCAATGCCTTTTCTCTGGCCTTAATCCCTTGGGGGGCCTTCAAATGGGATAAATCATCAAAATGCAAGGGTTTCCTTTAGATTCCTTTTACCGAATCGACTTATGCCTGTCTGTCCATCATCCAGAACCCTAACTGTAGATATAGGGTAAAAGCGGGTGATATGGCGTAGCGGGGAAGATGGCGCACCTTAAATATCTTGAGCATTTATTGCTCTAAAAATGTATGAAAAATATCTTTAGCTTTCTTTAAATATTTTAAATCGAAGTAGCCAGTAATCGTTTCTTTATCTGTGATACAAAAAATTAAAAAAAATTTCGAAGCAAATAATGTGATGATTTTTTTCGAATTTTTTTTTCGCTCTTTTTTTTTGTTCCGATATTTTGTGAGTTGTTGGGATCTTAGATGCCCTTGATACACCAATATATACAAGAGGGTATAAGTTATGCATTGCGTGTGAAATCTGAGCTCTAGTTCTATCTGCTTTTTATGGGTGCTTACGAATATGAATTATGCGCAAAAAGGTGAGATGGCGCAGTTTTTTGCGGGTGAAATGGCGCATTCCGTACTAGAATTTTTTACTCGAGTATAGTGTTAGCATGTGCCATATCACCCTCAAACTATTTTTTTTAAGTAATTCAACCAAGTTCAAATTTTATAAAAAAGACGACTAGTTGCAATCTATTATGTCATGCATTGGTGCTTGACTCCTTCACATCGTTCAACCATTTGTGCAATGAATTTGGCAATAGAAACCTAAAACAAACTCATGCGCCATCTCACCCACCCTATAGGGGGAGATGGTTTTTTTTTAAACTTTTTTTCTATATTAATTTAAAATTATAAATTTAATATATAAAAATCTGTAAAACAAACAATACGTTGGATATTGAATATAGAACATTTTTGCATTGTTAGAAATATGAAATGTGGTTTACTTTGAAAAATATCCCAAAAACAAAAAAGGTATGCCATCTCACCCGCTTTTACCCTAGCTTGAGTGCTTATCTTCTCATTTTGTGTTTTGCAATAAAACCTATAAATACTTTGAATTCGAAATTCCTTTTTTGATGTCAGAGAGTATTCCGTTTACATCAATGTATCCTGATGATGGTAAAACACGCTTTCGTCATCAGCTTATTATTACAAAAAGATAGATAGGTACTAAACCCGGAAGCAAAGAGTTTCCTTCTTTTGATATCTCCCCCATTGTTTGTGGCTTGGATTGATTCGAAATAAGGTTGGAGACTTAAATAGTGTCTGTCAGAAGCTAAAGGCTGAGTTTTTGAAACCCCAAAGTATAAACAAGGCCGATGGGAAAATAATTGTGAATAGGTAGGATTCGAGAGGTAAAAGATGATGAATCTTGCAGAGAATTGAACTGATTGATTGCGGTTTTGATTTTCTATCAAAACAGAAGGAATTTTCAATGTGAAAATATAATTAGTTTGTCTAACAACACAATGCCAGAGGTCAAAATTTATTTCATATTCAATCTTTCTTTTTAAGGATTAAATAAATTTTACTATTATAATGGTTTTGGTTCGTTGTGCTCATTTTTCTATTGGCTTATTTTGTATTTATTTCCAATAAAATATTTGAGCATAAAGAGAAAATATATAATTGGTTCTTTGAGTTGTGCTTGTCCTTGTATAGTATATCATTTAATCGAAGAAAAATGAGAACAAAAAGCAATAACTTCAAAGAAAATTTGAATTTCAATACATAATTGAGGATGAAATTTAATATTTATGTATATTATTTATCAATGAAATTAGTTGATTTTTTAATTTGATTGATTTCTGATGGAATGTTTATGATTGAAAAATTTAAGCCGATGAAATTTTTTATAAACTTAATGACTTATTTCATTTCGAAATAAAATTTCATGGTTTCGGTCTTAAATTGAACTAATGTTTGAAAGAGATCTTATTTATTTGATGGTAAATTGATGTTTTATGACTGAAAACAAAAGTAATAGTTTGTACAAATTTATAAGAAAAGAAGAAGAAGAAGAAAGAAGAAGAATAAAAGATCAAATTAATTTTATTCCACATCAGAATAAAAGTTCTTTCGATTTAAACTTTGAATTGATGTGTTTTGAAGTATTTAATACCAAATTTGATAATATCAAAAAAAACTGATTTTTGGCATATTAAAAAATAAATAAAATATGAAAAAATATCCGTCATTTTATCCTTTTTAAATGTTTAAAGCAAATGTTCATTAATTTACTGACGTTAAATGAATTCACAGTTGTCCCAGCCCGTGACATCACCTATATTATAACTATTATGTGTTTTTTTTTTTTTTTTTTTGTTAGACAATCTTTGTTTATATTTTGCTTTTTGTTATAGAGCTTTTGTACGAATTCAAAAGATTTGAACAAAATTTTGACATAGATTCTGTAAGAAAATACACTATCTCAAAATCGCTTCTTTTTTGTTAGCAAAAGTACCCTTTGCATTGAGCTCAAAGAAGACAATTTTACCATGTTTATGGGAAGATAATACAGTATTTAGCTCATAAAACAAAAAATCGAAAAAAAATGTAATTCTCAAAGGGACATGTTGTTGTGCTTTTCGCTTCTGGAATAAACTTGACTAAATTTTTACGGAGCTTCAACAATTCCTTTTCGTTTCCCGGATCATTGAGATAGAAATTTGTGAGAATGTGGTCCATAAAACTTTGTTTTTGAATGAAAGAAGCATACCAATATGTTCCTTTGAGAATTCAGTTTTATTCGATTTTTGTTTTATGAGATAAATACTGTATTATCTTCCCATAAACATGGTAAAATTGTCTTCTTTGAGCTCAATGCAAAGGGTACATTTGCTAACAAAGTTTTTGATGAAAGAATGGCATTTCCAAATTCATACTTTTTGGACTCAATCCGCGATAAAGTGAATTCTTCAAAATGCTTCAATTTTTGCAAGTGCATTTTTTTCATTTTTTGTCCGTTTGTGGTAAATTTTGAATAGTATAATTATATTTTTGTGTTTGTATATTTGGTAATTTTTAGTTTCCCGCGATAAATTCAGTTCTCCACAGATTTTTTAACAGACACACAGAAATTATGACTTGCAACAGAAGATGCACTAATTTCAATGTTAAGTTCCGGCGTTTTGCCCAATTTTTTACAAATCGGGGCCTTAACAAGTCTGTCAGTTGTATACGTGCTTGAAACACGTAAATTGCATTCCCTTACCTTCCCTTACCTTACCAACGTTGAAAAAAAACGTTTGTCAAAATACTTTTTTCCCTCAAAAATTAGTACTTTTTATACAAAAAATGCAGCCTAGAAGCATAATACCAACTATATGACTGACATTGACCATCATGAGATTTACCATAATATACTTAATAAATAACCGTCAATTTTCTTATTTTATGTTTAACCGTTACAGATTATTCTCATCAGTTAGAAAAATATTCATTTTGTCAAAATACTTTTTCCGACCATTGTATATTACTGTAGGTATGGTATGACTTTTATTAGTATTTGTATAGAAAATTTTGAATTTTTGTAATAGTGAATTTTTATGAAATTTTCTGAAGCTGATGCTTACACATGCATAATGCAAGCTACTGGCACTGCACCTGTACGGAGGCCTTAGAAATTTAAAAATGAAATAAATGAAAAAAAAAAAAAATTCTTTTCAAGTATATAGCGAAATGCTTTTTCAAAAATTTTAACCAAAAAATTTACAATGGTTTTGTAACCTCTACAATTTTACCATCAATTGAATAAAGAAAAATAAAAAAAAAACCTTAGTGAAACCATTTACCTACTTAGCAAAACTACTTTCTAGTAGAGACCAGAAATAACAGTCAACCTTTATTTTCAATCGGTTTCTTTCTGAGAGTTACCACATTACTTTAATAGTTTCGGTTAAGGTTTGAGACTTATTTTTAAAAATCAAAAATAAAGGTTATCGGTTGAGATTTATTTTTTATTTTTGAAGTGAAAACTTCTTTAGTATCGTAGTGATTTGAAACAAGATGAAACGAAAACGCGACACGACTTCAACTTGTTATAACTTTTTTGTTTTAATAGATAGATAAATGAAATTTGTACTGTAGATAGGTAATTAAATAAATTATAATTGTGCAAAATTTCAATTAATTTCATATTCAAAATTCGGAGATAACGGTAAAAAGATATTCTTTTCCAACACACGTTATATCTTTTGATCTAGTGTACATAAAAATTTGGTTTAACTTTAATACGCATGCTGATAACATAACCTTTTATTTGATATATCACACATAACGCTACGTGCTCTACAAGTTACACAATCTTAAATTGAATACCTCAAAACACCTGTGGAGATCTGTTGGCGATGACCAGCTACCAGTGTAGGAAGTACCGTAATCTCAGTCTGGAAATTCGACATGGTTGACTTTAAAAAATTCTAACTTCTCTTGTAGACATCTTTGAAATAAGATTTATACATCATTATACAAGGTGAAACAATAAGCTTTCACATGGTATACAATTTTTTATAGGTTGTCAAACAAAAAAATTGATTTAATAGCATGAGAACATAAAAATAAATGTTTTTTTTTGCTTTTTGAATGAAATTTCATCGAGTTTAAAAAATTCTAGCTCTTTTTGTAGATGTCTCATAGACCTGATCGATATATATATTTTGAGCTAAGACAATAAGCTTTCAGATGGTTTAAAAATGTTTGTAGGTTGTTAGGTAAAAAATGCATTTAATAGCGTGAGAAGATAAAAATACGTGTTTTTTCGCTTTTTTTTTTATGGAAATTGATCGAGTTCAAAAAATTCTAGCTCTTTTTGTAGATGTCTCATAGACTTGATCGATATATATACTTTGAGCTAAGACAACAAGCTTTCAGATGATATATATAGGTTGTCATATAAAAAACATGGATTTGAAGGTGATAGAATAAAAATAAGTAGATTTTTTCTATTTTATTTTTTTTTTGCAAGAAAAATGATTTTTTAAGGTTTCACTTCTACCACGTGTGAATTGCACACATAATTTTTTTTTTTAAATATCTGTCGATGGTTGAGATTTTTACAAAAAAATAAATGGAAAAGGTCAACATTTAACCGTTTTCGCTGAAAATAAATCAAAAATGGTCAATTCAAAGGAAAATGTCGAATATGTCAAGAATGTCTTTATATTGCAAAAATAAATATGAAAAGGATGTTTTTTCTAAGTTTATGTATTAAATAATGTATGAACTAAATACACTCACAAAGTTCTTTAGACCCAAGATTATATCTCTTTTCGTTTACCTAAAGTAAAATCTAAAGACGAAAATGTGTTTTCCACTGTGATTTGAGTCGCTGGGTCGACAAGCACAACCAATACAATTTCGAATATTTCAGGAGACCGATGTTCTTCATATACTTCATACCATATCTCGGAATTTAAAAAAAAAATGAAAAAAAAATTTTTGATGCCAAAAGGTACCGGGGACTCTAACCTACATTTGGGTACCACTCCCGTCACTGTAGGTGCACGCGTTCTCAAACCGAGAGAATTTGAAGGTCAAAAAAAAGTTAAGCCCGATTCTGAAAAAATAGGCATGATGTGGCGGTTTAACATGGAAGATGATTTTTTTCAAAATCTGACAATGTGCAAAGCGTAGGCCAATGACACAAGCTATCATTTGGCATCACTCCCAAAAATTGCTCTCAAGCGCTTTAGCTTCCAGGAACGTTAAAAAATTCGGGGATTTTTCGAAAAAAGATTTTACCCCAACTTTCAAACGCGATTTTCTCGGAATTTTGAAAAAAATCCAAAAACCCTATTATACCACTATCGGGTAGCTAAGAATATAAGCTTTCATATGGCACCACTCCCATGTCTCTAGGAATTGATACATTTGCAGATGAGATTTATTTTTTTCTCTCAGCGATAAATCTCACTGGTTGACCGAAACATAAAAAAATACAAAATAAAGGTTTCTCTCAGACCTTGACCGAAATTTTTCTTTTTAAAAAATAAAGGTTATTTTATAACCTTTATTGAAAATGGCGACAAATAAGAGTTATTAATTAACCTTTCAAAAGGTTGAGATTCAAAATAAAAGCAATACAGAGCTTTTTATACCAAATTAATTTAAAACTCATTTAAAACTTAAACGATGGGTCAAAAATTGTTATGTTTTTTTTTCTAATTTTGTTAGCACATTATTTTTCAAAATAAGAAATGTCCACTCAAAAAATATAAAAAAAAATAATAATTTCATTGATGAATGCGAATGTTTTTTGCATGTGCTGCTCCAAAAATAACAACCAAATAAAAAAAAAACTAAAATATAATCAAAATGATTGTTTACAATGCGCTTGACAGCTAAAAATAATTTTTTTGCTTAAAAATTAATTTTAGATCAAAAATATTTCCCAGATAAACATTTTTATTAATTTTTTTTTTTTCATTATAAAAATTTAAACATCTGCAGACTAAAACACAAAAAAAAATTTCATAACCTAAATTCAAAATTTCACACGAAAAATACAGATGACAAACATAAATCCATCATCACCAAATCGATCAAATCTTCGACGAAAATTAGCAGTAAATGGCCGTGTGAGACAAGCATCGCCATCGAGTATTCGAAATCGTTCGGCATCTGCCTCGTCGGTTGTTCCAGACATTGCTATTGTAATCGAAGATTATGATCAGATACAAGCTAAAGCAAATTCAATTCAATCATACAACAACAAATACAACAAATTGGATATAAAATCACGTGACAGAGTGGCAAGAAGAAAATATTGGAAAAATCATGATAATTACGATTATGGTGATGGACGCAATGATGATGGTTTGGATGTTTATGATTTCGATGATGACGATTTTGGATATTATTATGATGATGAATCGAGTGTAGATTCAGACAAAAGTTGGACTTCTAGGTATGGTTGTTATTATTTTTATTGAAATGTTAATTACAGATCCCGTTTCAATTATGTGCTAAATTAAAAAATATCTAAACGAAAATGAAGATGAAAAAATGATACAGATGAGAACACTTAATAAAGTCAAATTTGTTAATTTTTTATTTCAGCGCCAGCGGTAATAAATATTTTACAAGGTCACTATGGCGTATGTGTAACATTATTTTAGAAAAAATCTTTTTTATTCATATTTCTAACCAGTTGATTTTTGTGCACCACTTTCTAAATACATGGGCGTAGCTAGAGATTTCATCTAGGGTGGGCCAGATGTTATCATCGACCAGAAGCCATAACCATGAGTGTTCAATTTTTTTTTACTAGGCAAGTATTGGTTTCGTGTCGAGGTGTTAATCAAAACCAACATTACGATGGTGGAGAATTAAGAAAAAGTGCATCTAGGAATTCTGTCCGTGCGTCTGTACGTCCATCTGTACACATTTCCACAGCCATAAACCAGTGGACTGATTTTCTTCAAATTTGGTACAGATGATTTTTATAGAATTCTAAAAGTTGTTTTTTTTTTGTTCTTTTTCTACCTTAATTACCCCCATACAAATTCTTCAAGTTATACCAAATAACTTGAACTTGAAACGGCTCTAACGATTTTGATTAAACTTTGCAGGCGTAAAACTGCACTTTTAGTTTTTCTCAAAAAAGTCTAATAACAAAAAAAATTATTTAACAAAACTTTGCCCTGAATGTCGGCTCTTCCCCAACATCAACAAAATTTCTTTGAAATTTAAATCTGTAAACTAACATAAGTGTTAGTTTACAATAACTACGTGACACAGTCGTGCATTTTATTTAATTTTCGCCTTTAATTGGCAATTTATTTTCAGTTTTTGATTAGTTATTGAAAAAAATACTCCAAAAATTCTGCAAAAAATGTATTCTCTGAAAATAAAAATTAAACCGGCTCCTAGAGCAGGATAAATTTTTGACAACTGAAATTTTCGAAAACGGTACATTTAATTCTTTTGAAATTTTGTTTTTAGATGTTTATTAGTGATTTCTACAAAATGACATACCAATTTTATTTTTAAACTTTTTTTCCAAAAAATTATTTATAAAAAATTAGTTTTTTAAAAAACGGCTCTAACGATTTTGAAAATTTTTTTTCTAAAAATGCATGTTAATATATCAATCAAAACTGCATACTTGTTTTGGAGGGCAATTTAATTTCAGATTTTATTTTATTTTTTTTAAAAAACGAATTTTTTTTTTTCCAAATTTCTATATAAAAAGTCTTAAAAATTTAAACAACTTTAACTCTAAGAGCAAGTTCGTGCGACCCCAGTCGTGCATTTTATTTATATTATCCTTCTACTAAAAAAAATCATGTTTTTATAAATCGGCTTTTTAGCAGGTTTCTTTACATATTCTTGTATGAAATTGAACGCTCTACAAAAAAGGTCTTGGACACCATTTTTGATTATCTAACCGTTTAAAAGATATTTGACGTCCAAAAATCTTAATTTTGTAAAAAATTAAAGGAGAATGGGCAAGTTTGTATGAAACGTGGACGTTACGCGGCCAGGAATGAATTTGTTATTTTTTGATGTAATTAAGGTTTAAATATATTGTGCAGAAGTTTTATCCCTGTGACGTATGTATTTCAATAACGCATAAAATGCATTTTTGCATTTAACACTTTATATATGTCTCAATGTTATAACTCAATTGTGTATTTTAAGTGCAAAATATTATTTTCTGTCATTTTCCCTGAGTCTGAAGACCTTTATCTTGAATATCCAACCACTAGAACCCAAACTATAAGCATTTTAAAACAACAAATTCAAGCCTATTTTTAGAGTATTGTTGTTCAATTTTTTGTTACTTTGAATTGATTGAAAACTTTCGAACCTGAAATGGTTGTCTTAAAAATCTTATATTATGAGTTCTATTGGTCGGATTTTCAAGATTAATGTCTTCATGCTCAGGGAAAATGACAGAGCATCATATTTTATATTCCATATAAAAATATAAATCAGTTTGTCCTTCATACATTGAACAATGCATTAACAATACTAATACTGCATTATCTTGCATTCTTAACGCAATACAGCGAAACGTCCAGTAAAAGTTTTTCCTGGGCTATAATTCTTTCATTTGATACCAATTTTATTGATGGCCGCTCAACGTCCAAAATGCCCATTCTCCTTTAATTGAAAAACTAATTTTAATTTAAAAATTCTTTAAATTATTAAACATACATACAGCCCTATAATTCTCAGCAAGCGATATTAAAAAAAAAAATGTTATTGGGAGCTAATACCAGACTAAAGGTTCCGTAGAACTGTCGGTTTTTCTAGGGTGGGCCATTGATTTTCTAGGGTGGGCCTGGCCCACCCAGGACCCCCCCTTCCTACGCGCATGTCTAAATATTAAACTAATTTATCTGAAAATAAATGATTCAACCAAAAAAAAATCTAAATTGAAATTTTCAAAAATCATAACCCAAGCAACAATTTGCGTACTCGATAGCCAAATTACCGCGGTAAAAATATTACTTGGAATAACAGCGGTTATATGTAAAATTGTTAGAAATTGGTTATTTTGTAACTGCGGATAATTTGTAGGCAGAAATTTACCCTTTAATTAACCCAAAGTTTATTTCTGTTAAATTTGTATCCTTTTTTCTCGGTATTTTAAAAGCCTAGGTTCTAAATGGGCTTTAAAATTCCTTTTTCAAAATTCGGTTTTAAATCAGTTCTATTTTTACCAATAATTAACTTTTTTTCAATTGTTTGGTTAATTTATAACCAATTTTAGCAATGAAGTCCAAAACTAGCTTTAAAATAACTGAATGTATAGGTTAAAAAGAAACAACTTTTGAAATTGGTAATTAAATATCTAAAAATTTACGCTTAAGGAAGCTTTGAAGAAAAAAAATAAAAAAAATTAAAAAAATTCATATTTTGCTACACCAAAAACTAAAACTTACATAATTTAAAAAATAATGACATACTTTTTCACAGAATGTTATCAAAATCAAAGATAAGACCCCCCTCTAACTTCGGTACCAAAGATGTCAAAAGTTTGGTTTTAAATTTGTATCAGTTAAATTTTGATTGCTTACTTAGTAAGTTTTCAAATAACTTTAAAAATCGGTGATTAAATGAAAATTGTCAAGAGAACAATATAAATATTTAATTGATACAAAATGAAAACCAAACGTTAGAACTAGGTACATTCATTCATCTTTGTACTTTTTGTGTTAACAAAATTCCTGACATAGGTACTTATAAACGACATAACCGATTTCAACAAAAATGTTTGTATGGATTAATATAGTATGTAGTATTAAAATTGATTTTGAAAACCTGTTCTTCAATTTCTTGGCACTTCATTTTTACATTTCAATTCTTGAAAATTTTTTTAATTTTTTTTTATAAAATTTTGACTGTTTGACTATACCTACATTAGGTGCAATATTATAGTTGACATAGCTCATTTATGGTGAAATAGTCAAACGAATCGACGAATATCAAAAAAATAAAATGCACAACTGGGTCGCACGAACTTGATCTTAGAGTTAAAGTTGTTTAAATTTTTAAGACTTTTTATATATGTATAAATTTGGAAAAAAAAATCCTTTTTTTTTTTTAATGAAATAAAATCTGAAATCAAATTGCCCTCCAAAACAAGTATGCAGTTTTGATTGATATATTAAGATGCATTTTGGTTGGAGTCGTTTTCAAAAAAACTAATTTTTTATAAATAACTAGCTGACCCAGCGGACTTCGTTCCGCCATTTTTTGTATTTATTTTTAATTTTCGACTCTAATTAGTTAACATTTTAAATGAAAAAGGGAATCAAAACTTGAAAAGTTCGTAAAATGAGTTTAAAAATATTTACTTTTAAACTTTTAGCAAAAGTGGGCTATGTAAAATATGGCCTATGTTAAAAACGGCCAAAAAACTTGGGACAAAAAAACTTGTTTTTTCCGTTATTCGGTCAAAAATCATTTTAAAAATTCAAAAATTCATTTTGTTCATGCATGCGCATGATTGAAACCTATATTTCCTATAAGTTTGAGATTTTTTGCAGACTTAAAAAATTAAAAAAAAAAATAAAAGACTTATCAAAAATGTCCCTAAAAATTAGGTTGTTTTTCAAAAATTTTTATTTCAAAATACAGGGCCTATGAAAAAAATCCGTTTTGGACCCCTAATTTTTTTTTTAATATCTTTCTCATGGTGTAACTCAAATTTCTTTGCAAAATTTTGCGTACCTCTAATTAGTCTTTTGTCTAAGAGTTATGACTGCAAAAAAAACTTCACAACTTGGTTTAACTATTGAATAAATTTGTCTATCATTTAAAAAAACAGTCAACTCTTTACGACTTACCGTTTAGAAAATAGCCTCTTTTTTCAATGTCGTGTTACCCCTATTTACCCTATAAAATCTTAAATTTTTTTTGTCTTAAACCTTCTCCTCTTATGCCTCTTTGATTTAAAAAAAAATTAAGAAAATAAGTCAGTCGGTGTGGCCGGTTAGCGAACGTACACAAAACCAAACTTTAATATATATAATAGATTTTGTAAAAAAAGTTTTAAAATAAAATTGGTACCTATGCCATTTTGTAAAAATCACTAATCAACATCTAAAAACAAAATTTCAAAAAATTCAATGTCCCGTTTTCGAAAATTTGATTTTTCAAGAAAAAAAATATTTTTTTGGAAATCTTATTTTTGGTTTATATTTAAAATATATAAATGTTTCTTCACAAAAAGTTTTGTTGAAATCGAATAAGCAGTTTCGGAGATAATCGGATTTAAAAAAAAAGGTTCTATGGCAGGTACCGTTAATAATGATTAAAAACAAAATGTTTTTCATTAAAAGATAGACCTTAGCTTAAAACTAACATTTGAATTTTTTAAACAAAATCGTTGGAGCCGTTTTCGAGATATTTCAATTTTACTAAAATCGGTTTATGACAAGTACCGTTATTTTTGGTCCAACAAAATTTATTCCAAAAACCCCTCTCGAGAGTCGCCAAATAACGCTACATACCAAGTTTGACATTAATCGGTCCATCCGTTTAGGCTGTAGCTCCTTATACAGACAGACAGACTGACTGACAGACTGACAGACGGACTTCCGAAAATGTCATGGAAAAATGTTATCTCAACTTTTTTTTTGTACGAATGCAATGCAGAAATTTTTTATTTGCAATAAAATTTCTTTTTTTTTTATTGCAACATTATTTTTACTTGCAATAAAAATTTAATTTTCAATGCAAATGTATTTCAGTTGCAAAAAATATTTATTTCAATGCACATTTTTTTTTTTTTTTGTTCTAAGCCTTATTAGAGACAATCTATAGGTTTGTATGAGAAATTGTTGATAAAGTATAAAGAAAACAAATTGTATCCTCAGTACCTATTGGAAAAATTAAAACCATAAATGTTTTCTATAATTATAGATTTTTTTCCACTTACAATAAATTGGCGGGAACTGCTTGATATATTATCTTAAACATTCCTTTTTTCTATTTTATTTTAATTTTAAAGAGAAAAGGGAATAATTCACAAAATATTGATAAAAAAATATTGAAAAAAAAACTTCAAAACTTAACAAATTTAAAATGTATGTATATAACCTTTGTAAATTCTCAGGAAACATTAAAATGACTTTGTAAATTTTTAATTTATGTTATTGAGAAATGCAAACAAAAATTATCATTGTAGCTATATATTGTAGGCAGAAATAAAATCCAAAACAAATAAATTAAATATATTTTAACTTCAATGAAATTATTTACGAATAATAACTCAAAGAAACATGCAGCAAAAACATTAACACATTTTCCATGCACTTAATTCCATATAAGCCATGACGTTTGTGTACTGGCTCAGTTATTTTTTTTTTTTAATTATATCAACAAAAAATAAACAATCCGAATTACAATAAACATGAATGGTAACTTATACACTACGGTTCACTTGATTAGACCCACTTAAAAAAAAAATATGTAAAAAGAGCAATCTCCATCATAGTGAATAATACTTTTGTCTCTTGAAATCAGACAATTTTGAATCCGAAGTTAAAATTTTGAGCGGAATTTCGAAAGAACAAAAAAGTGGCCAAAATACACGCGAAATGCTCGTTCAATAAAAAATTTCTTTTATCAATCTCACTCAAATCTATTATATATATAAAAGTTTGGTTTTGTGTACGTTCGCTAACCGGCCACACAGACTGACTCATTTTCTTAATTTTTTTTTGAAATCAAAGAGGCATAAGAGGAGAAGGTTTAAGGCAAAAAAAATTCAAGATTTTATAGGGTAAATAGGAGTAACACGACATTGAAAAAAGAGGCTATTTTCTAAACGGTAAGTCGTAAAGAGTTGACTTTTTTTTTAATGATAGACAAATTTATTCAATAGTTAAAAAAGGTATTGAACAAATTCAAAAAAAATTCAAAACCAAGTTCTGAGGGTTTTTTTGCAGTCATAGACCTTCGACAAAAGACTAATTAGAGGTACGCAAAATTTTGCACAGAAATTTGAGTTACACCATGAGAAAGATATTTAAAAAAAAAATTAGGGGTCTAAAACGGATTTTTTTCATAGGCCCTGTATTTTGAAATAAAAATTTTTGAAAAACAACCTAATTTTTAGGGACATTTTTGAGTAGTCTTTTATTTTTTTGGAATTTTTAAAAGTCTGCAAAAAATCTCAAGTTTATAGGAAATATAGGTTTTAATCATGCGCATGCATGTACAAACTTTTGAATTTTTAAATCGATTTTTGACCGAATAACGGGAAAAACAATTTTTTTTTGTCCCAAGTTTTTTGGCCGTTTTTAACAGTTTTTTATTTTTATCTTTTTTTCTTCAATAGATAAATGAATGAAATTTACAGTGTAGATAGATAATAAGACTATATTTGTACAAAGTTTCAATTAATTTTGTAATGACAAATTTGAAATATCGGTAAAATAAAACTCTATTTTTCAACACGTTACATCTTTTGATCTGGAGCTTACAAAAATTTGATTTATCTTTATTGAGCATCCTGATAATATTACCTTTTATTTGATATATGACACATAACGCTACATTCACTACAAGCTTCACAATGGTAAATTAAAAAACTTAAAAAACGTTTTTAACATAGACCACTTTTGTTTAAATTTTAAAAGTGAATATTTTTAAATTAATTGGACGAACTTTTCAAGTTTTGATTTCCTTTTTGTATTGGGAATTATGACAAATTACAAAGTCGAAAATAGAAATAAATACAAGAAATGGCGGAACGAAGTCCGCCGGGTCAGTTAGTTTTCCTATATAAGTGTAATCACTCATTTTAACTGAATCTAACTCATTGACCCGTAGTGTTTAACCCATTCACACAATTGTCCGCCACTGACAACAACTGTGTTGTAGATTTTAAATTCAATTATTTGAAAGTCCGGAAAAATGCACAAAAAACCAAAAGTGAAATGAAAAAGCGCCAGAAAAAAAAAAGAATTCAATTTTAATTTTTCACAATTTCCGTGGATGGACACCAGAGGGCAAAATGCCACAACCATACCACCAGCGAGTGGTAGTGAAAGACCAACCACCAACAAAAAGAAAACAAAACTCGTCGTTTTTGTTCCTTATCACAACTCTTACAACGATATGGGGGAAGGGGGTGAAAAGGAGTGTGAGAATATGGCATTGGTTTTTATTTGAAGCCATTTCCTGGCCAGGAAGCGCGTTACATCCAGAAGAGTTGAAGCTCATTGAAAATGTCGACAAAATTCTTCTCTTACTACTGCAATACCATATGAAAATGAATTCGGACCAGAAAAGACTGGATCGGTTGTGGAATGCAACCAAAAGACTGGACTTTAAGAGAAAAATGGGGAGGGGGAGGGAGCTCTGATCTATATCGGAACTTTTGCCCAGAGGCAAAAGTAGCAGCAGCACCATCTGGCTTGTATCCAAAATTCTTGCGACTACTCGTCCCGCTTCACAGAGAGGAGACGATGTAAATGTACCATAAAATAGAATTTAATTAAGCGATCTCAAAAAGGGGGAGGTTGGGTAGGTATTTAGCACATTGCAAGTGGTTCTCATGGTTATGGATACGTGAAATTACTTTTCTTTAGATCTAAAGGGGAGGGGGTGTATTTTTTTTTTTATATTGTTTTAAAGCAGAAGCAGCCGTCTGGAGAATCGAGGATGTAACAGTTTATTGTATGGAAAGTGTAAAGAGAGAGGTGGAATTTTTTTTTTTTGTCTTGCTCTTTTTTTTGTAACTTCGAATCGAGGTCATGATTATGGAAAAGATTAGTCTGCTAATTTTGTTCAAAAGTATTTTTAAATAATCTCATGAAATTCTGGAAAATCTTTGCAATGTGTTTGCAGGAGATAAAATTCTATTTAACACCCAATAACACATTTGGACAAAAAAAAAAGTTTACATGTACAAAAATTGGCAATAAAATTGTAAGACATTGTAATAATGGCAAATTGGCAAACAGTGATTGATGTTTATTTGTTTCTTTTCTTGCAAATAAGATTGATTTAATGGAAAATTGAATTTTATTGCCTTGAATATGCTATAAATTCTTGTAGTCGTTAAAGTGTTATATAAGGATTCGATTCATAACAATTTAAAATTTAAATGAATTAAATTTCTAACCAACATGATTATAATCTCAAAAAGTCAAAAACTTGAAAACGAGTTGAAATAATTTTTAAATACAAAAAACCAAAAGATTTAATGTTACAAAAAGAGAAGTTAGTTTGAGGTTTTCACCTTTTCATAATAACTTAACCTTCTTCTACGCTAAAGGAGAAAAAATACATCATTTTAACTAATTTCCCACTAAAATGTGTTTAACCAACAAGGGTTTGACACATGTTATTATTTAACTTTTGTGTAGGTAGGTTTACCCTTTAGAAAACTGGAAAACAGAGACCTCATTTTCTATATAGCTAGAGCTTGACGGAGACAAATCACACAACATTAAGTTTGTGGTTATATGTATGGTTTATAGAAAAGGGTGCGATATAAGAGGGTGATTTAAAATGTAGAAAACAGAAACTTTCTTGAAATGAACGTAGATGGAATTGAATTGTAATATAATTACCTATATGAAGAAGGTAGGTATATAAAAAAAAAACCCTCACATACCCAAAAACGGTGTTCAATTTCTTATTTTTAAAACCTTTCAATGGATGACATGAATTTCATTTTTACTTGCTCAATAGGGCAAGTATTGGTTTCGTGTAAAAAAAAAAATTCGAGGTTTTAATCAAAACTAACATTACGATGATGGAGAAGTCCGAAAAAGTGGTTTTCGTCATGACGTCCGTCGGTCTGTGCGTCGGTGCATCGGTGCGTCGGTGCGTCGGTGCGTCGGTGCGTCGTCACAAAAAGCTGTACATGAAGCTGCAGCCTAAACGGGTTGAGGGATTTTCTTGAAATTTGGTACAGATGACTTTTTTGTAATTTCCAAGGTTGGTTTTTTTTTGTTTTTTAATATCTCGCTTTAAACGTATACCTCCCATACAAAGTTTTGGAGTTATTGCAACTTTCTCGAAAACGACTCTAACGATTTTGATTAAATTTAACATACGTAATGCTGTTTGCAGTTCTAACATAACTGCGTTTTTAGTTTTTCTCAAAAAATGCGGATAGTGAAAATATGACATTAACTCTTTTTTAAATCGCGGATGTCGGCTCTTCCCGTACATCTTAATGGAGTTATTGCAATTTTCTCGTAAATGACTCTAACGATTTCGATTAAATTTTACACAAGTAATGTTATACGTAAATCTAACGTAACTGCATTTTTAGTTTTTCTCAAAAAATACGGATAATGGAAATATGACTTTACATTTTTTTTAATCTTTGATGTCGGCTCTTCCCGTACACCGTTAATGAGTTATTACAATTTTCTAGACTAAATTTGACATACATAATGCTTTAAGTGATTTTAATATATGTAGCTAATTGCGTTTTTTGTTTTTGTCAAAAAAACACGAGTAACAAAAATATGGCGTAAGAAAAACTAAAAAAAAAAAAATAATTTCGTATTTTTGCATTTCTTATGAAATTTCTTAAAAAAATCAAATTTTAACTAATTCAAAATATTTTTTTTTAAATCTTTGACATAAAAGCTACTTTTATCATAAGAGCAAGTACGTGCGGCCCCAGTCGTGCATTTTATTTTTCTTAAAAATTGTTCTTAAAAATCCCTCACAAAAACTTTACACTTCCAATTTTATCTAGCCACCCAGTAGTTTGCTGGTTTGTTTTATTGAATTAAAAAAAATAAAATCTTAAAATATAATATAATAAACGCATAAAAATGTGAGAAAACAATCAAACAAAACCAAAAAAGTACAGAGGAGTTTTTATCTTATCTTATCTTATACCAATAAATAATTCTCTTTAATATAGCTAAAACGATTTTGTTTAAAAAAAACCTTGTACAAGGTCTATCTTTTGATGTAAAAACAACGAAATTTTATATAGTATGTACATAGGTACAAAATCAATTTATCGGTTTGAATTTAATTTTTTAATTTAAATTTCTAAAATTTTTGATTTTTTTGTAATCTACATATATTGTAACATTTAAATTTATTGTTGTTGTTGGTTAAAATTTACTAATATGGCGTTATTTGTTTTTATTTATTAATTAATATTATCATTTTTTTTTTAACGGCTCAAACAATTTTCATAATAATTTTTTTAATGCATATTAATTGAAGAAACAAAATTGCTTTTATATGAGCTCAAATTCATTAAACATGTTGTTTTTTTTTTCTTTTGAAGAACGAATATTAAGTCTTTTTATTTCATTTTTTTTATATTAAATTTAAATTTAAGCAACTTGATCTCTAAAAGCAAGTAGGCAATTTTATTTTATACGGAAAATAACTTTTATTTGTTGCCATTTTTAATCAAGGTCAAAAGGTAACCCTTATTTCATAGGATTGAGAGAAATTTTTCCTCTATTCTTTTTCATGTTTCGGAAAAAAAAAATAATAGTTTAAAAAAATAAATATTTTTCAAACTTTGGCTTTTGAAAAAAAAAAAGAGGTTGTCTGTAAAGTCGGTTTACGGACGATGATTTTACGTGATAACGTCGTCAGAAAACAGGTCGTGTGCTTTTGTTTAAAATAAGTCAATTGAAGCGTTTACTTTTTCCAAACAATCATAATTTACAAGAAAAAGCTGCTAAAAAAAAATACCTTTTTTATTTTCTCATTATATTAATTTTTTTATTTTAAAAGCTTACAAAAAAAATTATGCAATTTAAAAGCATTCTTAAGAATTAAACCATTTTTAAATTTTTACAATGCGCAAAAAGTATAAAAATAATTTATTGAAAACAATCATTTTCATCAAAAAAAGCAAAAAAAAACATGAATGTTTATCTTCTCATGTCATTAATTCCATTTTTTTTCCCTAACAACCTATACAAAATTTTATACCATCTGAAAGCTTATTGTCTTTCAAAATATATATATCGATCAGGTCTATGAGACATCTACAAAAAGAGCTAGAATTTTTTGAACTCGATCAAATTTCATTAAAAAAAGTAAAAAAAAAAAAACATTTATACCATGTGTAAGTTATTATTTCACCTTTTATATGACAAATCAATCTCATTTCAAAGATGCCTACAAGAGAAGTTAGAATTTTTTAAAGTCAACCATGTGGAATTTCCAGACTGAGATAACGTTACTTCCCACACTGGTGGCTGTTCGGGGCACAACAGATCTCCACTGGTGTTTTGAGGTTTTTCGCAAGTTTCTTGAATTCACATTGTGTAGCTTGTAGTTAGTCTACCGTTATGTTTGATAAACCAAATGAAAGGTAATTGTATCAGGATGCTCATAAGAGTTTAATAAAATTTCTATCTGCTCTTGGTCAAAAGTTATAGCCTGTTGAATTCTAAAATTTTATTTTACCGTTATCTCAAAATTGTGTTTCCAAAAATGATTGAAACTTCACACACATATAGTCGTAGTCATGATCTATCCATGGTATTACTCCATATACTTTATTCCTGTATCTATTAAAGAAAAAAAGATAAAAATAAAAAACGATGAAATTCGGTTAAAAACGGTCAAAAAACGTGTTTTTTTAAAACTTGTTTTTTCCGTTATTCAGTCAAAACTCACTAAACGTTTGCACATGTATGTATAAGACCTACATGTCTTATAAGTTTGAGATTTTTTGAACGCTCCAAAAAAAAGCTAAAAATCTGAAATTACCCAAAAATACCCTTAAAAAGTGTTGGAAAAAAATCCGTATCAGTCGCCTAATTTTTTTTCCCTCATCTTTCCCCTGGCATCTTTAGAATTGTCAAAAAAAATTACCTTTACAAAAATCATCATTTTGTCATAGCCCCAACACGTGTACAACATTCAAACAAAACTTTTTAGAATTTTTTCTTAAATTAATCTCATCTATCTATAGAAAAAAAATCAATTCTCTACGACTTCGCGTTTGGATTTTAGTCCAAATTTCATCTTTCCGTTTTACCCCTGTTTACCCTATTAAATGACGGAATTTTTAAAAATCCTTCATTTGGATTAAGTTTTAGGTTATTATCTTTCAAAAAAGCTATAGAAGATTTTTGTATCTCTAATAGTTTATTTTTAATTTTAAATTGAAATTTTTTGCCGCACTGCGAAAGTGCGAGAGTGTAACGTTAGAAAATGGCGTCACTTTTTTGTGGTGGCTGCCATGGTTCATCGATTTATAAGACGTTATCTTTCAAAAAACAATCCAACAAAAATTTTGAGCTCAGCTTTGAGTTGATTACTTTTATCGAATTTTACTCACCAAGTTTCTAGGACCTTTTAACAATTTATGTTAAGATGGCAGGTGGCCACGGCACAGAGCAATAGAGATGAAGAATCGAAAAATCTTGTGTCTGTTTTTTGTATTATATTGTAGCCTTGTACAGATTAAGTTAAATTTTGTATTTATTTTAAGCAAACAAATAAACATTATTTTAACACTAGCATCTAACAAAAAAAAATTTTTTTTTATTTTTAACAAAGTTTAATTTGATTCTTATTTTGTATCAATACATAATTGAATCACCCTGTCAGTAACATTTTTCACAGACTCCCAAATGGATAGGATACCCTTATCAAATTAGCAAAGTCCCTAATTAAATTTTCCAGAGAGAACAAACCTTTCAACTTCATAGTAGTAATCCCTTATGAGTGTTAAGTTAAGAGGATATAGCAAATACCCTCCTTTCTAGAACCTTTTAACAAAAAAAAAACAAAAATTTGCTGCCTTCCAGGGAAATATCCTGGGCGCAATGATCGGTCTCACCTCACTAACTCTCATGTGTGTCTAGATGAAGATAGAGTGAGAGTGAGTAAAGAGAGGCATCATTTTGATATGAGACGACAAAACGTGCCACTGGCACTGAATAATACGAACGTGCAAATCATTTTAATAGGATATGTAATGAATTCTGAAATTCAAAAAAATATCAACACGATGCGTGTTTATAAGAATGGTTGTCATTTATTAAACAATACAATAAAAATATCAACACAAACATAAATTCATGTTCAAAAGAAAAGAAATCAAATTGCTTCTCACACCAGATGGCGCCTAAGTCATCTCTTTTATAATTTCCGTTCCGTTTTTTTTTTTTTTTTTGTTCTTCTTTGTTGACGATGACAGCTCAGTCAAGTGGAAATGAAAATTGGATTTTTCTGGCCTGATAATGTCGACAGGCATACACAAAATGAAAATGAAGCTAAAAAGACTGTCATCGTTTTTTTTTTGTTTTCACTTTAAGACTTTAAAGCTGCTCCCTGTCCTAAAGACTGAGGAAGAATTTCAACCTGAAACATATTTATTGATTTTCAATATGATTCCTGTTGATTTCACATTATAAACATGAATATGGAATTTAAGTGAAGGTAGGAGAAATTGGTAAGGTAAAAGCGTGTTAAGTGTTAAACAGATAAAACCAACAACACCTTTGAAATTTCAAAAAAAGGCATACCAATATTCAAGACCAAGGAGTGGATGATTTTTGGAATCATAAATCCGTTTTAATGCTTATTGGGTTTGGTTAATCGATTTTGAGGTTCAACAGGATATTTAGACACACACAACATCGACACAACCGACGCACAAACTGATACCAAACATACACACATACACACATACACACACATGTGACAGACATATGTTAACGTATATTCAACTCACATGTTAAAAGGAAAATTCATATAATCTGTTGGTGCGTAAGCATATGTTGAGCGGAAAATGAAATCTGGTTATCAATTTTATGCATGAGTTGAGTTGGCTCGTATGCATGATATAATGGTTTTGGTATATATGAATGCGTGTCGATTGGTTTTTCTTTGATATTATTCAAGCAATATTCGAAAAAAGTTTGAGTAAATGTTACATTAAAGTTTTTTGATATAAAATATGGGCAAGTAGGAAGGTGCAAATGTAATATCCGGTACCTTAAAGTATTTAATATTGATTCTTTGTTTGTTTTATTTCTTTCCTTTTTTTTTGGGAATGAAATTATATGTAGAAATCACCTTGTAATAAATTGTGTATGAAGAAAATAATTGGTAAGAAAGTTAGTACTTTTCTGCCTACTGAACTTGATCTGATGTTAAAGCCCTCCTATATATTTTTGAATCATCATGACAAAATTATACACAACACCTTATTATTTTGCCCTTGATTTTTTCTGTAAACATATAATTTACATTCTATTGTTCCAGAAATATTTCTTAGAAACTGAAGGAAATTCAGTACAAATTGAATTGTGCAGTTAGGATGGTACCAATCTTTGGAAGAAAATAGCACTCTACATTATTACGAACTTAGGATACAAAGTTGGCACTCAAATCCCATGTCCAATATTGGTTAGTAGGGTCGCCTGCTATCTGCGGTCAGCTGTGAAATCTGATGTACAAATCTCCCCACAATTTATATCAAAGTTTTTAGTTTGTTTTTGCAGTTCTAAGTCTGTTAACATTTGATGATATGCTGAAGGTTTAAAGTGGACAATGTCTTAACTGTGTTTGCCTCGCCAGTCAACTCGCACTCTATAGCCAACTGCCTCTAACTACACCGAAAAAAAAAAACAATATAAATTTAACATTTTTTAAATATCAAATTAACATTTTTTAAATATCAGCCAAAAATGCTCTATAAAATGTGTTTTATGATATTTAAAATGTTAAAACAATATTTTTATTAACAGGATGATATTTTAATGTCACATTTTGGAAATTTTGTTTTGATATTTTTTTATCATTTTTTCATATCAATTTCTCATTCCAAATTGTTGAAAAATATTAAATAAAAAATTTTTAATGTATACTAATTAAATGGTGCTTTGTGTTTTTTCGAAGTAAAATATATGATTATTTACTGAGAAAATTTGATCGGCAATACGATTTTACTTCACATAGTTTGGGAGAAAATAACAAACCAATTATATCACCTGTAATATAAAAAATAATATCACCACTATTTTGTAAAGAATATTCACCTGCAGTAATGTTTTGAAAAAAGAAAAAAAATACTTAAAATAATAAAAATAATAAAAAAGACAAAGAAAGAAATAGGTTTCATTATAATAAACTAAAACGTAAAATCTAGTCAACGTTGATATTTTAATTGTCAAAGTCAAATTTTCACTATCCACTTATGTCTTTTTCGATTGGTTTCACTCGAGGATTAACTCGTTCTGAAATCCAATAAAACGGTTTGAATCACTTCCACTCAGTTCTGTTTTTTTTGCGTTTTTGAAAATTCTAAATGTCAAAAATTTGAATTAATTTTTTTTTTCTGGCTAACGAATGACATGGTATTAAAGTTGAAAAATTATAATAATGAGGACGACGCCAAAGAAGATAATCATAATAAATAGTTCCATCGCTTTTATGCACATATTTCTATTTTTTTATTAATTTCAATTTCAGAAAACAATTAATTCTTGAATTAAAAAAAAAACACACTGATTGAGTTTTTTTTTTCGCATTTGAAAATTCATGTATTAGTACTTCTTGAGTGGATTCTGATTTGAAATCGAAAAGAGAATTTCTCTTCTCAGAATCGTTCTAGCTGTCATTTTCATGCCAATAAAATGGTTTCAGAAGGCTTCTGAACGCTTCCGGACGCTTCTGGACGTCCAATCGAAAACGACATTAAACTTAAAAAAATATCAAAATGATATTTTAATTGTCAAAGTGAAATTTTCATCATAAAATTAATAAATGTCAAAAATATATGATAAAATATCAAAATTGATATTTTAATTGTTGGACGACTTTTGTCACTCAAAAATGTTAATTTGATAGCTGTTGTTATAAAATTTTTTTTTCGGTGTACGATTTTTTGTATTAAGTAAAAATTATCTTAATCTAGAAAAACAAATTTATAATTCTTACCCTTTTATGACTAAAGTAAAAAACACATTATTTTCAGATTTTACCTGGTGCATGTTTTTCCCAGGTATGATAAAATGTATCAGTTTTCTGGCAATCTTTTTATGGACTTTTTTGTTCATTATTTTTTTTTTTTTTTTTTTCATAAGAATAAATTAATAAAACACTATGTTTATCCCATATTTATCCAAGAAAGTCAAAAATTATTATCATTAGAAAAAAAAAAAATTGGCGTTTTCTTAAATCATCGCTATGCACTTATCTTCCGGGACACCCAGTATAAAATATATGGTTATAATTTAATAATAATAATAATAATTTTTAACTATATAGTGTTTTTCGAAATATTTTCCACTATATATCAACGGTTAATACTTCAATTTTGAACTAGAAAATGTTAATTTTGACAACTTTTTAAAACAATATTTAGTTCCAGTCAAATGACCTATTTTCTATGAAAATCGATTGGAAACTGGTGTAGCTAGAATATTTGCAATGTTTTGAAGGTCTAAAAACCCGATTTTAGACCCTAAATCTAGCACGGTACACAATTACGATCATACGTTAACGTTTTGAGTATTGCTGTCTCTATTTAGTCAGTAGAAAAAGATTTAAACATCACATAGCGACCAAATGTTATCGAACGAACGTATGCCGTAATTCGACCCCAGATTGACGTATACTGAAAAACAAAGTATGCAGTTTTATGTCTGTCTTACAAAACGTTTTAGGTCACCAGAAAAATATTTTTAAATTTTGTTTTTTTTTTGTTAAACAGTATTGAAACCTATACCTATTAACCTGAAATTTTTCTTACTAAGTTAAATTTGTTATTTTTGCACTCTAATAACATATAAATATTAGGTACTTCTAATTCCTTTCATGCTGATTTTTGTGGAATTATTTTTCAAACATTAAATTTCACGGTTTTGACATTTAAAAGTCGATATCTTGAATTGCAGATTTTTTACACTTTTTCTTAGTATGTATGACTTTCATATATTAACAGTATCTATCGATTTCAATATTAAACTTGTTTCTATCACTTTTTGTAATGAAAATAGCTTTTTGACCTTTTTCTAAATCTAAATCGAATCACAGTGGACCAACAGGCCCAATCTTAGCTGTGCACTACCATTTTTTTTTTTTTTTTCTAAGTTCACCTCTGTTTAGCCTTCTAAAATTTTAAATATCAAACCTTATGTCTTGACAGGGTGTCGCTAGGCAATTCATGTGCAAATTGTTTCTTTAGACGGTATTTTTAAGAAAATATAACTCTCAACTGGTATAACGATGAGGTAAGGTCTTCCTATGGCGGAATATCAAGGAAGCAGTAAAAGTCTTAATATCAATTTTTTTTAATCTGTTTAAGCTTGATAGTTTTTTTTTTCTTTGATCTTTACCATAAATAGTACTGCCAAAATATTTCTAAATTTTGTCTTATCAGTGCAATATTGCAGATGAATTAAATGCCAGAAAATGCTTCCATTGAACCACACTATTTCTTCCAAGCAAAACAAAACAGTTAAGAAAAAGCCAAGACGAACATTGATGAATAACCAGTAACTTTTTTCCCCGCCAGACAACTGCAATACATTATTTTACTGCTTGATTGATCAATTTGACTGATACAAAAAATATTTGGACGTGTGTGTTAAATTCTTCGCTTGGCAAAACAAATTGAAGGAATTTATATTCGCAAGACTTGAGATAAATTTCCCCAAAGAGTGCAACAAATTTCTATACTTCTATAAAACCTTAAGATACCAATACTTCTTAGAGTATTGGCATTAGACAGTAAAATTTATACCAAAACGTCTATACAAAGAAGAAGGAAAATTTCAAAATATATGGTATTTCTGTCTATCTGTTTGAATACAAATTACATTTCAATTCTTACTTTTTTTTGCTGGGATGTACACAAAAATGTGTGTTTGTGTGTGTGTTGTATGTCACAGAAGAGGCGTATCATCAGGAAACTAAAAGGATACCCATTTGCTATGTGTAACTAATACATGTTACAGCTGTGAGTCTCTCTATTCTGCTCAAGGAATTTGCAATTCACTCAGAAATATAAAACATACCCAAGGCAATAACATTCACGTATATTCACACACTCGCATATATACATTAGACCACGTAGATACACTTAGTTTGAAACGTACTAAATCTATTTTTGTATGTCAGAGTGTGTGCGTTAGGCATAAATATCCTGAATCCATATATCCACAGGTGGTGGTTGTTTCGAAATGCTAGGAATTTATTTATAAGCCCCTGTAGGTGTGTTACAAGGTTCTTGTCCTTTAGAGGGAAGCTATAAGTCCTCACGAACCAATGTTGCCTGTCTGCATACTAAAAATCCTACAACGCACTTTTAAGTCTATACCATCTATTTTGCCTTAAGGAATATGCCTCAGTTGGCAACCACGATTGTGATGCAACTCCTAAAAGTATACTGCACTCTGTTGCATTAGAGAACTACCATCTTCTTTCTTTTCTTTTTTTTCCTTTTTTTCCACTTAAATCTCATTTTCCTGCCGAGTGTGTGTCCTTTTTAACTATACAAAAGCTATTTTCCGTTCCAATGCACGCTGTTTCAAGTTCCGATTTCAAATCCGGCTAAACATAACACCAGCACACAGCAGCAGCAACAGCAGCAACAACTGATGCTTGGCAAACGGTTTTCAGATTCCTCGGATTTGAGAATCCGCACAAATGGTGTTTGGTTGAAAGTGGGTTGGGGAGGAAATTTATATTTGCACTTTGCTCATTTATCACTTTAACAGAATCAACAGGTTAAATCTAGTTTCTATTCTTGTGCTTGGTCGAGGTGGTGGCAGATGGTTGGACGACACCCATACAACGCGTTCAAACTGTATAGGATGCTGCTTCTAACGGTTATTTTTTCTTCACATGACACCATGGAGTCGTATATGTGCACATAGAAAAGGATTCTATTCCAGAATCCTTCTAAAGCAAATACTTGGATTATTTATGAGACGAAATTGAGCTTCTCGTATATAGGGTCCTGGTATCTATTCTCTGTACGGAAAGGCAATCTTGCGTGAGTGTGAAAGTGCAACATATTGTACAATGTCAATACCTCTACTCGACTCGTCTTTTCCATTTTTGTTAGAAGGATATGGAGACTATTGTGCGTGTGCGAGTGTTCAACAGGAAGTCTGTACAAACAAAATAAAGAAGGATAATGGTTAAAAACTGGTGACATGGGCTCTATTTTTAGATCTCTTTTAAACCATTTTTGTTTATTTGTTTGAGTATTTGTTTAGACATTTTAACAAATTTAAAGGAGATATGAACGAAATAAACTGGCTTAAATAATTGGAAGTTGTTAAATAAGGCTTTTAAGCCACAAAATTCACATTTAGGGGTCTTAATTTCGCATAAACTCTTTAACAAGTCTCCAAAGAATCACTACAATTTCAATTATTTAAGGATTTCAAAAAGTGAAACTGGCTTAAGTAATTGGAAGTTTTTAAATTAGCCTTTTAAGCCACAAAATTCACATTTAGGGGTCCTAATCTTGCATAAACACTTTTAAAAGTTTCCAAAGAATCACTACAATTAAAATTATTTAAGGATTTCAAAAAAGCGAAACTTTCTTAACTAATTGGAAGTTTTTAATTAAGGCTTTTTTGACATAATTCACATTTAGGGGTCCTAATTATGCATAAAAACTTTTACAAGTCTCCAAAGAATAACTACAATTTGAATTGTTTAAGAATTTCAAAAAAGCGAAACTGGCTTTAATAATTGGGAGTTGGTAAATAAGGCTTTTATGTCACGAAATTCAGATTTAGGGGTCCTAATTTCGCATAAACTCTTTTACAAGTCTGCAAAGAATCACTACATTTTGAATTTTTTTAAGGATGTCAAAAAAGCGAAACTGGCTTTAAATAATTGGAAGTTGTTAAATAAGGCTTCTTTGACACAAAATTCACATTAAGGGGTCCTAATTTCGCATAAACTCTTTAACAAGTCTCCAAGGATTCACTACAATTTGAATTTTTTAAGGATGTCAAAAAAGTGAAACTGGCTTTAATAATTGGGAGTTGGTAAATAAGGCTTTTATGTCACGAAATTCAGATTTATTGGTCCTAATTTAGCATAAACTCTTTTACAAGTCTCCAAAGAATCACTACAATTTGAGTTTTTTAATTATTTCAAAAAATCGAAACTGCCTCAAATAATTGGAAGTTGTTTAATAAGGATTTTTTAACATAAAATTCACATTTGGGGGTCCTAATTTCGCATAAACTCTTTCACAAGTCTCCAAAGAATCACTACAATTTGAATTATTTAAGGATTTCATAAATGCGAAACTGGATTAAATAATTGCAAGTTGTTAAATTAGGCTTTTATGCCACAAAATTCACACCTTGGGGTCCTAGTTTCTCATAAAATCTTACATAAATCTTTTGTAAGGATGTCAAAAAAGTGAATTAGCCTTATATAATTGGAATTTGTTAAATAAGGCCTTTTTGATATAAAATTCACATTTAGGGGTCCTAATTATGCATAAAACTTTTACAAGTCTCCAAAGAATAACTACAATTTGAATTATTTAAGGATTTAAAAAAAAGTCTAACTGACTTAAGTAATTGGAAGTTTTTAAATAAGGCTTTTATGTCACGAAACTTACATTTGAGGGTCCTAATTTCTCATAAAATCTATTAAAAGTTTCCAAAGAATCACTAAAATTTATATTATTTAAAGATTTAGAAAAAGCGAAACTGGCTTAAATAATTGAAAGTTGTTAAATAAGACTTTTTTGACACAAAATTCACATTTACGGGTCCTAATTTCACATAAACACTTTTACAAGTCTCCAAAGAATCACTACTATTTGAATTATTCAAGGATTTAAAAAAAGCAAAACTAGCTTAAATAATTTTAAGTTATTCAATAAGGTCTTTATCCACAAAAATCATATTTTGGGGTCCCAACTTTACATAGCCTCTTTTATGACTACAATTTGAATTATTCAAAAGGGAAACGAAAGACTTTCGTGTCCTTTTTGCCTATTGATTTTGTTTTTATCTTAAATTTAAACTTAAATATTTGCTACTATTTACTAAATAACAATAATTATTATAAAACCTAATTTCGGTATTTAAATTTTATTTATTTTTTGTATCATTACAGTGCGTGCAAGCTTGGTGATAGAGATCGAGCCGATAGGCTTGCACGACCACGAATGTCACTACTGGGGAAACCATTGAACTATAATCGTGGCTCACGACGTGATGCCCGTTATAGAAGGCTACAAAGCCGCATCTATAACTTTTTAGAACGCCCCCGAGGAGTACCTGCCATTTTATATCACGTTATGGTGTAAGTATTATAAAATAAATATTTGTTCTATTTAAATTTACTAAAAGTTCTTTGTTCATTAAAAATAAGCTAAACAAGACAAATTTAATTTTTGTCTAAACTTTTTCAATGCATAACAATGACGGCGATATCCTTTTTTCTTTGTTGGAAGGAAGAGAGGATTCATTAATTAATTTCACCACCAGGCTTTGCTAGAATCAGAATACAAAAAAAAACAGAAACTAAAAGAAGAGATACAAATTGATTTTTAAATTATTGCATCTTTCTACTTCGTTTAGTTTTATAGTTAGTATAAGTTTAAAAAGCAAAAACTATACAAGACTATGCCATTTGAACTTTAGCTTGATTTTTTAATGAAAGTTCTTTTAGATGGGTGAATAATTAATATTAGCCTGTCACTGGTTCTGTTTTTCTCTTTGGTATAGGTTCGTATATAGTTGATAGGAAGATTTATCTTTTCGAGGTTAAATAAAAAACGATTTAAAATTTTCTTTTCGTTTTTGTCTATGAAATTAACGACATCAGAGAAAAGAGAATAGAAAAATATTATTAATAGGATTTTGTTGTCAGCAGTCACTCTTATTTTCTTTGGGTATTAGTGGGAGAAGATTAAGTGGAAAATAGAAAATATTTTAGACTTCTTAATTAGATTAGGTCGAAGGTGGGGTTGAGTTTGTTTTCATTACTTATGTCTTTTTAAACATAGAAAAATGTATTAAAAAAAATTAAAAGGACACTTTTTGACATTTTAAAACTTAAATAATTAATTTTGTGTAACTGAAATATTTAAATGAAAAAACAACTTATTTAAAATTCAAGAAAAAGGACTACTCACTTAGTACATATATCCTCAAAAATACATGTTGATAAAAAAAATTTCTGATTTTTACCGA
Organism: Episyrphus balteatus; assembly: GCF_945859705.1. Lineage (NCBI taxonomy): Eukaryota > Metazoa > Arthropoda > Insecta > Diptera > Syrphidae > Episyrphus > Episyrphus balteatus. The sequence goes on from NC_079134.1 coordinate 156,650,853, forward strand.
CTTCTAAAAAGGAGGAGGTATTCAATTCGCCTGTATTTTTTTCATGTTTGTTACCTCATAACTTTGGACTGAGTGAACCAATTTTGATAATTCTTTTTTTGTATTGGAAAGCTGGTGGCTGCAATGTGATCCCATTTCAATTTCGTTCAGTTATAGCCATAGGAACTATTAAAAAAACCATAAAACCCAGTTTTGATCCATGGAAGTCGGTTTTGTTTTTTGATAAATAAGATTATTACAAAATTCAGCATTTTTCTGGTTGAAACTTTTACTTCCAGATAGTTTAGAAAACTTAAGCAGCTACTGTAGAAAAACACTACAAAAATGAAATAAAATGCACGACTGGGTCGCACAAACTTGCTCTTAGAACTCAAGTTGCTATATTTTTTAAGACTTTTTATATAAAGATATTACAATTATAGATTCGATTTTATGAAAAAAAACTCGTTCTTCAAATGAAAAAAAAAAATTGAAATGCAATCCAGTTAAAAAAAAAAAGTACACGGAGAAAAAAGTGTTACCTTAAAATAAGATGATGCCCACATTAAATTTCAGCACCTTAAAATAATCCGCTTAAAATAAGGTGATTCCACTTAAACTCAGTTAAATTTAATGTGAACTTCAATTGTTTTAATGTGAATGTTCATCTAAAAAAACCGACCAAAAATAAAAATTTTAATATTGTATGCACACTTTGCAGTTTATCATACTCATTTCCAACAGTGAGATAGCACAGAGGTAAGGCACTGGCCTAGTAACCTAACAGTTATAGGTTCGATCCCCGGTGGCTGCCAGCTTTTTTTTTAATTTGCGCATTCAAGAAATTAATGTGACTTGTCACCTTAATTTAAGGTGAAAGTCATCTTAGCAAAAAAAACATACAGAAATCCGCTTAAATTAAGATGCGATCCGTTTAATTCTATGTGTTCTTTTATACTATTAAGATGCATTAGATCCGTTAAAAAAAAAGTAACTAAAATTTCAAAATTTTGAATGTAGGTATTAAGGCCTGCCGTTAACAATAAACAAGTTTTTTGGGAGATACTCAAAAAAAGGTACCGTTAATAACGATTTTTGAAAAAAAAAATTCATTAAAAGAAATTGTTAAAGCTTGTTTTAAAACTATTACTTGAATTTTTAAATCAAAATCGTAGGACCCGTTTTTGAGAAAGCTAAATATGACAGATATAGATATGACAGGAACCGTTATTTTGATCAAATAAATTAATTTTTAAAACACCTTAATACAGTGTCCAAAAATTACCACCTTTCAACGAACTTTGTTTTTTTTTTTACATCAAAGGAACAAGTAAAATTTACTGAACCACTGTTTTGGAGAGCGTTATTAAGTCTCTTAAGGGGTTATATCTAGTTGTAGGTTGTTTTTTTTTGTAGATTTTTTGTGAAGAGGCATTTAATTATATCAACTTAAAGAATGCATGTAAAGATAGCATATTTAATGTATTAAAAAAATTCGCTGTGTATTTAAAAAAAAATATTGGGTTCCATTATTTTTGTAGTAGATCTCCTGGACGACCTCCAAAAAAAGGTGCCTGGCGGTGAGAAAGATATCTCTGATCCAAATCACCTAAAACTAAAAAAAAACCAAAAGATTAATTTCCAGAAAAGACGAATGCAGGTAATGAATAGTCAAAATTTTGATTTTTGACAAAATGGCTTCCCAAAGAAAAAAACCTTTTTTTTCACGAAAATTTTCACTTTAAAGTGGCTTAAAAAATCGAATCATTGTCAAAAACCGTACTCCTTTGTTCATTACCTGACAAAAGTATCTAAGAATATTGTGTAAAAATTCAAAAATTCAATCAAGTCGATCGGTTCAGCAGTTTAGGAGAAATTTATTGGATTTGCATTAGTCTTAATTAACCTTTTACCTCATTCGAAGGCGAAAGGAGGCGATCAAACGATATTTCATCAAGTATTTATTGGATTTCCTCCTCTATATTAAATTTTTTTTCTGAAGCAACCGTCCAACCGTCAAGAAATTTCCTTACAAAACCTACTTCAGCTCATCATCTGCAAATATTTGATCTATCCCTAGTTCTATTAGGGGGCTCACTTTTTAAGTTTTTTGTTTAACTAAATGGAATATCATCAAAGATTCAGGGCCAAGGTTTTTTCAACTTAATTCGAGGTCCCCCTATTTGAAAATAGCAGAAGCTCAGGTCCACTTAAAGATACTCTCGCAAACTATCAATAATTCAAGTTCATAGGACCTTCAATTAAACAAATTTGTCTGTAACCCTCGAGACCAATTTAAATTCTCAACTCAATACAACATTGGTCATTACTTTTCCATGGAAATTGGAGGACATTCTCCTAATTTCATTATTCCCTTTTTAATGTAATTATATTTTTTTTTTTTATAATTCTATTTTCCCATTATTTTTTACCAATCAAATCCTGTCATTCTTTGCGACTTAAATTCTATATTTTTTTTATTACCTCTTTTCGTTACATTTAAATGCAATATCCATTTTACTTAACAAAAATTACCAACATAAACAAACCAGATCCCCTAGAGCCGCCGCGCCGCCGTTAAAAAATAATTCCACTAAATGCCAGCGCACTACTGGAACTTAATTGGAATCGCTAATCCTATTCCGTTTGGGGGATAATGGCATTCCATCCTTTTAAATGAATGTTAATTATGCCAGAATCCCGTTAAAATGGCTAAAGCTAAAGTAAAAAATATATATAAAAAAAAAAAAACTAAAACCAAAATAGAAAACGCACACGTAGGTTCACTATCGTCGAATATAGTGTGGTTGTGTTATAGCTCTGGTCTCTGTGGAGCATTCCATAGAGGGTATAATTTCTATTGAGCGTATGGAACCGACTTTTAATTGATTCGACAGGACGAACAAAATATACATATAGTCCTCAATATTATTAGGTATTCTTGTGTTATGAATTTTAATAATGTCGTCTTGTTGCACGATATCTACCTACTCTCTCTACTCGTACGCACCACCAACTCATGAAAGTAAAATTTTATTAAAACAAAAAAAATATGTACCTAACTATATTCCCTTAGGGTAACTAACTGTATTGTGTAGGTACATGCTCGTTTTGAAAACATATTCTATATATTCTTTCCATCAACCTGAACAACGAAACAATTAAATGAAGACCTCAACTGTGGGTCCCTCCACCATTGCAATCTCTTTCAGTTATACCTTATTTTACATATCTACAAAAAAAAAAAAAAAATGGCGGCCTTACTAGGAAACGGTTAAACTACTATAGAATATAATGGAAAGGACATTTTGTGGACATTTCATTTTCATTACGTTGCATATCCTTATTTAGGTTTGTTTGTTGTGCGGGTAAAATTGCTGAGGACATTGTAATGTCCCCACAGGATTATTTTGTTGTCTGGTCACAGTTAACATATAAATTGAACTGGACAGTAATTAAGGACATTTTGTTTTAATGTTTGGCCGAATTAGTTTCATTGCAAAATAGAGTAAGTAGGTATACCAGTGGGGCCAGTTTTTTTAAGCAGAAAAAGCTACCATCACACACAGCGAATACCTAAACTGAACAATTTCGTGGTTAATTTCAAGTTTTGTGTTATTGGTATGAGCTATAGCTGAGGACCCTTCATTAGTAAAATTATGTCTTCTGGGACTTAAAAAAGAAGAAGAATTTCTAAATTGCTTTTCGTAGATTATGTACAAATATGTGGCCACGTGCTTTACTTACCTAATTGAAATACAAACAAAATTGTTGTGGGTTGTAGTATCCTGGCCAGTTTAGGGTTTTGGAAGCAGTTATCTTCTGGTCGAGGCCTTGAAATATGTTTTGGTTTAAGGATATGAGCTCAAAGTGAACAGACAATGCATTTAGGCTTTATTTTTTTCCAAAAAAAAAAAAAAAAAAAACAAAAAAATTCAGATCCATTTTTTTTTTATTTTTGAAAAAAAACAAGAAAAACGAAGAATTTTTCAAAACTTCCTCAGAATCCATCGAATGAGACATAAATGAAAGGGTATTTCTTAGCTCTATTAATATAATTGAAAACCTAAAAAATACAAAACAAGGTTAACCCCTTTCCGAAAAAAATGAATTTCTTAATAATTTTCTCCAAATTCATCGAGTGAGGCATCAATAAAAACGTCTCTTTATGCTCTATTAATAACTGAAAACCAAAAAATTACAAATCCATATATTGAGATTTTCGAAAAAAAAAATGCATTTTTTTTTAATTTAATCCGAATCCATAGAGTGAGACACCACCAATAAAATAGTCTCTTAAGCTCTATTAATAAATGAAAACCAAACAATTAAAAAACTATTTTTTTGGATTTTCGAAAAAATCAAGGTTAAGCTCTTTCCGACAAAAATGCATTTTTAAAAAATTTCTTCCGAATCTATCGAATGAGACATCAATCCAAAGGTCTTTCTTACCTCTATTAATAAAACTAAAAAACAAAAAAATACAAATAAATTTTTTTTCAATTTTCGGAAAAAAAACATTGACTAAAAAAATGCATTTTTAAAAAATTTCCTGCGAATCCATTGAGTGAGACATCATTAAAAGGGTCTCTTTAAGCTCTATTACTGACTAAAAACCAAAAAAAAAACAAATAATCCATTTTTTTTTATTTTCGAAAAAAACAAGGTTAACCCCTTTCCGAAAAAAAGCATTTTAAAAAAAATCTTCCGAATCCATCGAGTGAGAAATCATTAAAAGGGTCTCTTTAAGCTCTATTACTGACTGAAAACCAAAATAATACAAATAATCCATTTTTTTTTTTTTTATTTTCGAAAAAACATGGTTAACCCCTTTCCGAAAAAATGCATTTTTAAAAAATTTCTTCCCAATTAATCGAATAAGACATCATTAAAAGGGGATCTTTAAGCTCTTTTAATGATTGAAAACCAAAATAATACAAATCCATTTATTTTTTATTTTCAAAAAAAAACAAGGTTATAACTCCTTTCCGAAAAAATGCATTTTTAAAAAATCTTCGAATCCATCGTGTGAGACATCAAGATCTTTAAGCTCTTTTAATGACTGAAAACCAAAATAATACAAATTTTTTAAAAAATCTTCAAATCCATCGAGTGAGACATCAATAAAAAGATCTCTCTGAGCTTTATTGATAAGAGAGAAAGTGAGAACCAAAATATTACAAATCCATTTTTTTGGATTTTCAAAAAAAAAAACGAAAAAATAACGAAATTTTGGAAAATTTCCTATGAATCCATCGAGTAAGACATCAGTAAAAAGGTCTCTTTAAGCTCTATTAACAACTGAAAACCAAAATATTACAAATCCATTTTTTTAGATTTTCGAAAAAAAAAACATGGTTAACCCCTTTTCGAAAAAAAATCCATTTTTTTTTTTTTTAATTTACGAATCCATCGAGTAAGACATCAGTAAAAAGGTCTCTTTAAGCTCTATTAACAACTGAAAACCAAAATATTAAATATTGTTTTAGATTTTCGAAAAAAAAGGTTCCAAAAAAAATACATTTTTAAAAAATTTTCTCCGAATCCAATGAAAAAAAAAACAAAATTAACCCCTTGCCGTAAAAATTCTTTTTAAGCTCTATTTATGAATAAAACCCAAACAAATTATTTAGTTGGGAAAAAACCACAGTTGAAAATATTTGACTCTGATTTAATTTATTCTTCTCAAGGTTCAAATGCTAATTTTCAAAATCAAATTATCATGCATTAAAAAACAAAAACTATCCACATAATCCAAAAATCCTAAACTCTATACTGCACAGTTAACAGATATTGAAAATGCAAACAAAAATTCTAATAATCGGATTAAGCCACCGAGATTAAAGATAATAAAATTCAATGAATTATAATTTACCAAATCGAAAACCAAAATAATTATTTTTTTGGTAAACAATTCAATCAAAAATTCAAAATATTTCCACATGAAAATGTAATTGCATTTATCAAAATATTATGCATTTCATCTCTTTTTCCTAAAACATCCTCCCCCCAGAAAACATTCAACAAAAAAACAAAAATATTTAAGTTAAATACGTTTTCTCTCCCTTCCTCCGATTTTCTGAGATTAGATTGGTTATTGGGAAATTATTATTGAATCAAACAAGCACGTCATATCCTCTAGTTTTTACTCATCCTTTTTACACACATCCACAACACAATATCCTATCCCTATCACGTGCTTTGAAAAACTAGTTGTATTTTATATTCTCTGGAAAAACACATTTGCCACAAAAACCAACTGAAGTGGACATCGATACCAAAAACCAAAAAGGACAACAAGGACGATCGACGAGTTGGTATCTAACAAAAAAACAAACTAGAACGATATATGAGAGTGAGGAGTAAGCGAACATGAACATGAAAATGGCGAGAGTGCATTTGAAAAGCATAAAATTGTATATCATTTTCTATACAACACATACCAACGTGGTGGTAGTGGATGGTGAATCCTGTCCTGAATATTGTGAATTCTCTGAATCCATTTTGATTTTGTATCGAATGAAATCCTTTTTTGCGCTAGCAATGGAAACGTTTTACTTCCGGAAATGCTTATAGTACAAAGTACCTACAGTGGTGGAAAAATAATTAGAAACACGCTCTTTCTTTTCAAAATGTTTGTATGTTCATAATATGAATAAAAAATATTAGAAATATTTTTTAACAGAGGTATTTGAAGAGCTTGATGTTTTACTAAGGATCTCCTTTTTATTGCAACTTCTTTTTCTAAAATATAACAGGTTGGTGTGTCAGGAATATTGTTAAGGACGTTTTATTATTTTTTTGGAACATGTGGCATTTTTCGAGGACTGCAACCACATTAACCAACTAATAGAAATTAATTGGCGATAGTCCTTTTTATTAATTGTACGTTTAATTAATTGACCAAGTTTGGCAAATGTAAATGCTAAAAATCAAAAATAGGATATTTCTTAGTAGTTTTTCCTCAGTGTTTCTAATTATATTTCCACACAAAACTGGACTACATTTTAGATTTTTTGCAATATTTTTCTTTTGTTGGATAAATTCTAAATTTTTTTTCTTCAAATGTTACAAGGATTATATCATCACTTGTGTTTGCTAAAAATTTGTTAAATATTTTGTATTTATAGTAATAAAAAAGTAACATTTTGTAAACATAGGAGGATGTTTCTAATTATTTTGCCACCACTGTATATGTAGGTATTTCTAGCGGGTATAAAAATAATACCCGTTTTCGTTTGTAAATTGTCCATGACCGACTCTCTCGGACTTTTTGAATTGGAAATACCTAAACACACTCTCTTTGGATGCATCGCATCGGTTGATTTACAAAATGCTATCGGATGCGGATGTTGTTATTCAAATGGATATAATTTCCGGACTTGCAATATAAGAAAACACCATTTAACAATAGAGTGGTTGTGTTTTGTATTTTTCGGGATTTGAGTTTAAGGCGCATTGTTTAAAGGGCGATTACTAAAAACAAACATTTGTGGGATTTTTTTCGGAAAACAAAAATATTGTTATAAAATTTCAGATCCATCAAAAATATTTACCTTTCACTTCATATTAATCAGCGTGAGTCAATTTTGGACCAAAAATTATTTATTTTGGTTTTGGACAGCGGTACAATTGTATTAAACGATTTCTTAATAGTCACTATGGTGTATACGTAACCTTTTTTTCATAAAAAAAAAAAATGTGTATAAAATTTTTTATACCTGATTAATCTTCAAAGGCACTTCATCTTTGTTGAAAACACTGACCATTTATAAAATAAAATTGAGATTCAAAGTTGCATAAATATAGTGTGTTAATATCTCAGAAAAAATTATATTGTATTAAATTACAAAATTTGGTACAACAGACCTAAGCCAAAAAGAAATAAACAAAATAAGGCATGGAAACTTTACTTAAGCTTATCACCAATAGTACACGTAAAATAAGCATTTAAAGAAGAAAAATGTTACACTCATGAAACTTAGCAAAAAGTTTGCTTTTGGGATAAAAATCAAGGGTAAAAAAAGTCTATACAAAAAGTTGGGTAGAAGGATGTTTTTTTCGCGGAAAAGAGGGAGGGGGTGAAGGTCAAACATATAGTGAACAAATTTTTTTGTGGAATATCATCATACGACACATGTTTTCAAAGTATTTTTTGATGCTGAATCTAATGATTTCTGTTATAAATGAAACATTTTTACTAATTTTCATTGGTGTAACAATTTTTTCCCACTTTTTTGTGGTCAGATTTCCGAATTACATCATTTCTTTAAAAAAAACACCCTTTCACTCAAAATAATTTTTTACACTTTATAGATTCTTAATTCTTATTACAAACAAAACTTTTTCACCAAGTTTTAAAAATTAATAAAATTTAAGTCAGCTGTTATGATACCTTTATCACACATAACTCAACCCATCAAAAAAACACCCTTTCACCAAAAATATTTTTATGAACTTTATTACGAATTTCATCAGTGTAGAATGTTTTTAACATGAGTTTCGGTTATATTTTACCTGTTGAGGTAAAAAAACAAGCACTCTTGTTTTTAATCAGCAATAACTTTTCTTAGAGCAATCGTATTGACTTTATTTTTATGTCATTAGATTCAGCATCAAAAAATACTTTAAAAACATGTGTCATATGATGATATTCCACAAAAAATTTTGTTCACTATATTTTTGACATTCACCCCCTCCCGCGAAAAAACACCCTTCCACCCAACTTTTTATATAGACTTTTTTATCCTTGATTGTTATCCCAAAAGCAAACTTTTTGTCAAGTTTCATGAGTGTAACAATTTTTGTTTTTAATTTGTTGATTTAATGTACTATTTTACCTGTATACTACAATTCATCACGTCTCTTACGTTCAAAAAATCCTTACACAAATTAATTATAGGATTGAAAAAGAAAATTATCATAAGTCATATTGGAATCTTGTTAACTCAATGAAAAACTCAGATGGATATTCGGCAAATTTTACTCACGATCAAACATCAAATTTTCGATATTTTCAACGCGTTCGCGAAAAACTTTGAGGTTCTTTTGTTAAAATGTTCATACGTATTTTGAAACAAGTTTTATAAATTTCCCTGTACTAAAACGTACAGTTGTATACTTTTGTTCATTCTCAAATAATGATTTTTCTGCTGTTCCGAATGGTGAGCCACCAAAAGTATTGAACAGTTTTAGAAATTCACCAAGATTCTATCTGAACAAATTTAAACCCAGTTTGATTCTTTCAGATCAAATTTAAAAACTGTCTTCTAGATCCTTTCACTGCCAACTAAAGAATTCCATATAGTTTAACTTAAATACGCATGCTGATAATATTGTCTTTCATTTGGTATAACACACATAACTGTACCTGCTCTTCAAGTTACACAATCTTAAATAGAAAAATACCTCAGAACACCTTTGAAAATCATTCTCCGATGACTAGACCAGTCACCATTGTTCTTTTTTTTTCTAGATGTCGTACAAATATGATTTTACCATCATATTAAAGCTTAAATAATAACCTTTCATATAATATAACGTTTATTATAGGTTGTGATATAAAAAAATGGATTTAAAGGTGACGGAAGAAAAAAAAGTTATATTTTTAGATTTTTTTTTTTTTCAAGAAAAATGATTTTTTAATTTGACACAGGATATTTTTTTATTTTAATCTTAAGTGACCTCAAAAACAGTGCAGTTTCAATTTAATTGTGAAGAAAAATGTCATTTAAATGATGCCTCAACATTTATTATGAATTTTGTTGGGTAAACTCGAGCTTTATAACCAAAAAATAAAATCCATCCCTGTCGCACACTGCCTCATGGTCAAATACCTCAAAAATAACCATTCAACTGAAATGAATACTGAATATATGGGATTTGGGCTGTTGGCCAAGCCGCCAAGTGACAATAGTTCTCTGCTCGACTGCTATTGACATTCTGAGTTGTCCTGGCAGGCAGAACAACAACCGTTTGACCAAAAATATTTGCAATACATTGCTAGAGGTTTTTTTTACATCATAGAATGTCAATTTAAATGTAATTTTTTTTTATAAACATTTTTGTTTTTTAACTTCTTAAACTCTTTGATCTGGTGGCATAGGAAGGAGTTGTGTTGGGAGATAGAAAAATACATTGAATGTCAGCGCAATTTGCTTGTGACTGACCAAAGAGCCTATTTAAAGGATTTTGTTGTTTTTTTTATTGGCAAACTGTCAGTGTGTGTACAAAATGTCGTCCTTTATCTGTCTGATTTTGTTTCCTTTTTTTTTTTTTGGTTAAGTTTGTTTTGTCCTCTATTTCTTCGATGGAATTTGTAGTAGTTTGTGTTCGATTTTTTTTTATGAGCCATGTCTCGTTTATTGAGTTGAATCGATTTATATTGCCCAAAGGAGCAAGTTTAATTTTTATTGGAATCGTTCCAATGCACGAGTTTGAGAGAGAGAGCATTGAAAGAGTTTCAACGATGCTTCATCAGGGTTTTTAAAAAACAATTTTTATCACTTTTCCAGTTTGATGGGCATTCGATGAGTTTATGTGTTATTGAGAATGAGACTACAAAGGGGAGGGGGATAGGAGAGGGATATAGATTGCAATCAAAAGTGACTGCAGTTACCTTTATACAATAAGCTAATGTGAAGAGAAAAAAAATGCAAAAAAAAAAAATACGATGCAAATCACAGAGGTTTATAGTCTTGTGAGGATTGACTGACTGGCATAAAAAAAAGAGGGTATAATTTTTTGTTTCGTTTTGTTTTCAATCGATATTGTGAAGATTAAAACAAACCGACCGATGAATGAGACTATAGAAAGTGCAATATATGATGACGGTCTGCGAGGTAAATTTTGCCTCTATTCAAAGGTTCGATAAATTGTTGGAATGATGAAAAGTCAAGCTTCATGAACAAAAAAAATTCAGGCACAGGTTTAATTGTTTTTTTTTTTCACATAGGAGAAGAAGTGAGGTAATTTTCTGAGAATTTGATATGGTAGAACTGGAAAATCATAACCTTAAAACGAAAACAAGTTATTTTCAGAATATTTTTGGATATATTTTTCCACATAACTGCCCAATGGAAATAATAATTTTAAACGAACGAAGCTATAAAAAGCAGAATCGTGTCTGAAAATATTTTTGTTTATTAAATTTTTTTTTTTGGAATTCGCAAATATGATAATAGTAGTAGCGTTAAATAGTAAATACATAGTTATCTATTAATTATATTCTATGCACAATTTTTTTTTTTTTTTTCAAAAAATATAAATGTAAGTCAAAAAGTATTTAAATTTCGGAAGCTTACCTATGTATCTATTTTTATTTAAAATTTATTTATAACTCAATCCGGAAACTAATATCGTTTTCGATTTGAAAATTTGGTTTGACGTTTAATTACACTGGTCAACAAGGTTTTTGCCACAAGAACCAAAATATACTTTTCTAGTAGTTTTTAGGGTGCTGAATCCGGAACTAAAGTCAGAAAAATTTGATTGGCCTTCGTTTTTGAAATATTACCGTTAGAAAATGTCAAAAAACGTAATTTTGGCTGTTTTCGAGGTTATGTTTTTATGTGGAGTAATTAATAGTGAATAAATTTGTAACGGTGCCTATAAGAGTTAGTTTTATTCTTTCAAAAAATGTTTAAATCTTTCCGATATCTTTTTTATTTCCCGAGATATTTAAAATTTAAGTAGCGGTCTTTGGATCAGAAACAACACTGGCCAACCAAATTACACTTTTTTTGCCACAAGAATCAAAATATACTTTTCTGAAGGTTTTTGGGTTGCTGAACTCGAATCCACAATCAGAAAAATTCTATTAGCCTCCGTTCTTGAAATATAACCGTTATAAAAAAAACCCTTTTTTGCATTTTATAACGGTAATATTTTAAGAACGAAGGCTAATAGAATTTTTCTGATTCTGGATTCGAGTTCAGCAACTCGAAAACCTTCAGAAAAGTATATTTTGGTTCTTGTGGCAAAAATTCTGTGACCAGTGACTTAAACTTTAGATTAAGTTTAGTTTCTCTTTGACTTATTAAATGATAACTTAAGATATCTCGAGCAATAAAAGAGATATCGGGAAAATTTAAAAAGTTTTTGAAAGAAGAATATCTGTTCTTATAATAACCGTTACAAATTTATTTATAATGAATTACCCCACATAAAAACAGAACCTTGAAAACAGCCAAAATTACGTTTTTTGGCATTTTCTAACGGTAATATTTCAAAATCGAAGGCCAATAAAATTTTTCTGACTTCAGATTCGGATTCAGCACCCTAAAATCTACTAGAAAAGTATATTTTGGTTCTTGGCAAAAAAAAAGTTAAATTTTGTTGACCAGTGTTATTTATATATAAATTTAAATATAAGTGATTTTGAGTGAGTTCTGTTTATTAAAAATAATCATTTCTTATGAAAAAAGTGAAAAAATCACTTCCATTACCCAAAAATCCATTTTTTCGATATACTAACCTTTAAAAAATTTTATACCACGTGAAAGTTTATTGCTTCAGCTCATAATATGTATATCGATCATGTCTATTAGACATCTACAAAAAGAGCTAGAATTTTTTGAACTCGATCAATTTTCATCAAAAAAAGCATATAATTTTATTTTCTCACGCTATTGAATCAGTTTTTTTCAATGACAACCTATACAAAATTTTATATCATGTGAAAGCTTATAATTTCACCTTTCAAATGATGTTTCAATCTTATTTCTGTGATGCCTAGAAAAAAAATTGGAATTTTTTAAAGCCAACCATGTCTACATTTCAAACTCAGAATACGGTACTTCCCGCACTGGTGGCTGTTCATGATCAACAGATCTCCACAGGTGTTTCGAGGTATTTTGCAAGTTTTTTAATTTAACATTGTTTAGCTTGTTGTGAATGTACAGTGTGATATATAAAATGAAAGGTAATATTATCAGAATGCTGAATAAAGTTAAATCAAGTTTGTATTTTCTATAGATCAAAACTCAATATATATAATCTGTTGAAAAATAGAACTTTTTTTTACCGTTATCTCAAAATTGTGACAACAAAATTGATTAAAATTTTACACAGATTAAGTCATATTTATTTTTTATTTTGACTATTAATTTCATTCATTTATCTGTTGAAGAAAAAAAGATAAAAATTAAAAACGGTCAATAATGGTCAAAAAACTTGGGACAAAAAACTAGTTTTCCCCGTTATTCGGTCAAAAATCATTTTAAAATACCAATTTTTTGCACATATGTATATGCGCACAATCTAAAAGCTAAAAAAAATTAAAAAAATAAAAAATCACCCAAAAATACCTCAAAATAATTAGGTGTTTTTCAAAAATTCATATTTCGAAACGCAGAGACTTAAAAAAAAATCCGTATTAGACCCCTAACTTTTTTTTATTATCTTTTGAATGACTTTTTTCAAATTGTCAAAAAAAATTTCCCCTACCCATAATCACTACTTTTTCAAAAGTCTACCTCATGTTTTAGTTTTAGAAAACCATTTAAAGCTGGGATTTGAAATTTTTAGAATTTTTTGCAAATTCATTGTCAGTCTTGTAATAAATTTATCAATCGATTAAAAAAAATTCAACTCTATACATTGTTGCGTTTAGAAAATAGAAAATTTTTTGCAGTTTTGATTTACCCCTATTTACCCTATTAAAAGATATAATTTTTTAAAATCCTTCAAATGTATTCAACTTTAGATTATAATCTTTCAAATAAGCTATAGAAGATTTTTGTATCTCTAATAGTTTATTTTAAATTTTGAATTGAAATTTTTGCCGCACTGCGATAGTGCGAGAGTGGGTCTTGCTAGCAGTAACTTGCGTTTAGGTATTTCGCAACTTCTTCATTCTCTGTGATATCCAAATAGGGTCATCCAAAAGTTGTTCAATTTCACAATAACACAAATTTCAATGATTTTAAATGAATATGAAATTATTTAAAAGAATATCCTTATTAATTTTCACTTCAACTTTCATTAGCATATAATTTGTAAGGCAATAAATCACTCAAACATTTTTAAACCACTAAATGTACCATAATATACCTATGTTTTTATAATAATTCCCCAGTTTAATCTTCACAGCCACCATTGTTAATTTTCAGAAAATTTCTGCCCTGGAAAATTTATTCCACTAAGTTGGTCGATGAAATTCACGATAATTGAACAAGATATGTTCGTTGGTAAATTTGCATAAAGGATATTGCGTTTAGTTCGTCTTTCCAAAATAGTCCAGAAGGTAAAGTTGATGAACTAAATTTTATATTCAAAATTGACCTATTGATCAAATTTATTGACTAAAAGGAATTTTTGACAGATGCTTGAGCACAGCTTTCTAAATTTTAACCTTGACAATCTCAGTTTTAGAAATATTTTAAATAAGTTGGATCTTTAAAAGCCATGAATTAAAAATGAAGTGCTTTTCTGGAATTTTAGGTTTCAATAAGTAGTTTCTAAGAATATTTATAGAACCATTATAGGAGCTAATTATAGAAATCTTATAGGAGAAAGAAGCAAACTTTGATTTTATTTGAAATAAGTTTGAGGCTTGTTTCGGCAGATTTATTTTCATTCCTTAAACCCCTTACCCCTTCTCTGTTTCCCCTCCCACAATCGTGTTTGAAAAAAATTAATCATCTCAAATTCCAACTTTACTTCCTTAAAGTCCTTACCCGAACTATAAATTTAGTATTGGTCATAAATCTCTCGAGTGCCAACTAGCGATGTTCTCGACATTGTCGTCGGCATTGTTGTCCCGAGAGTGAGCTTGTAAGTTACGTTTATACAACTCCTATAGCCATGGACAATGACAACAATAACCCAGGACACATTATAAGGACATCGATGATTACCATTCAAACAATAAGCCGTGATGTTGGGTCAAAATTACACACCGTGCGTCGTCGTCGTCGCGTTGTTGGTATATTGGTCGCCATATCGTCACTCGCCGCACCGCACTGCATGACGAAGAAGACTAGTATAGCTGAACAGAAAATAATGTAGCGAGAAAATTAATTTCCCAGCCTTTGAACATAAATCACTATTAATTGGAAAAACAGAGTTGGAGTCAATAAAGGACTCATGGAGACTAAAGTCATTCCTCTTACTGAGGCCCCCTCGTTGTGATAATAATTTTAACAAGCTTCTACTATACGATAACTGGTTTGTCTGGGGCTTATTTTTAACAATGGAAACACTTAAAATTAGCAATCAATTGTTTCAAGCGCCCTACAAATGACAAATAATGCGCCAATTTTCTGAGAATTAGGAGAACGACGACATCGACATCCTCCTTAAAATAAACCTTAGCTATGCATAAGGAATATAAACAGTTTCTTGTGAGAAAACTTATCCGTTTCGACTTCCGGTAATCACATAAATTATAGTCTGCTCTGTGGCTTTTGATGGCAACCGAAGAAAAAAGTTCGTCTAAAGAAAACTTTTCTTCCTTTCTTCTATTATTTGCCTAAGATTTTGTTCGTTTTTCTTTCATTTTTTTTCTTTTTTTTTCGTTTCAAGTTCTAAGAGTTTTTTGGGTTCTGTAAGTGGTTGCAAGTTTTGGTTATTTCTATGGCATTTTTGATTTTTTTTTAACCATCATGGGGGCACTCTTGTGTGTTGGAATTTTTTGGTTTACTTTTTTTAAACCAAAGAAAAAAAAATAACCACTAAATTGCTTAGAGGTAATGTTGGTTGAGGAGTTGGCTATTAAAAAGTTTTCAATTTACTTTATTCGGTCCTTAGACGTGAAAGAAGAAAATTTTGAAGTCAGCATCGACAATAGAGTGAAGCCAGAGCAAGGAACCATGCCACCTACAATGCCAAAGCCAATATAAAGGACTCTAGGGATAATTATATAAGAAACAAATGGGGTGCTTGAGAGTTGATTTACTTGGTATTTATTGGATAAATAATTTAATGAATTGTTGTGTACTTCTTCTCTTGTGAAAGTTTTTTTTGTACCTTTTTTTTTGGTTTAATGGAAGATTGCTTGAGGCATATTGCACAGGTATCTATCTATTTTCTCTCTGGGTTGAGATGTTTTGTTTGTTTTTGGATGTTTGAATAATAATGAAAATCTTGTTCAGCGAGAGGATTGGGAGACTATAGATTTGAAGTTTATGTTTTTACCCTGAGGTTGCAAGATATATTCTTTATATTTATTTCAAAGTTTTTGAGACTATTTTTCAAAAATTATTTAACTTCATGTACCTAAGTTTTTTTTTGTCGGAAATGTATTTTGTTTTTTTTAGAAGAACAATTAAGTTAGTTTCGGCTGATTAATAGTTTCTTAATTTTGATTTATGAAGGATAGCGGCATTGAATGAACAACAAGGGCTAAATATATGCAAGGAATTGTAATTATTCGATCGAACAAGGGTTTAGAAGTTAGAAGAAAAGACAGGAGCACAATAAACTATGGCTTTTGTTCTCTATGAGAACATTCGTCCCAATTTTGGATGCAAATTGTCACTTTCTTCGTAGTTTTTTTTTAAACATTGGTGTTTTAAAAATAGCGCAACACGTCCTAACATTGCATAACCTACATATTATTGAACTGCTGGATATGTAGAACAATCTTGCATTTCAAGAGTTTGCCCAAGTTTGTTCGTCCGAAAATAAAAAGTGACCCCATTTTCTAACGTTACACCCTCGCACTTTCGCAGTGCATCAAAAAATTTCAATTAAAAATTAAAAATAAACTACTAGAGGTACAAAAATCTTCTATAGCTTATTCGAAAGATAATAACCTAAAGCTTAATCCAAATGAAGGATTTTTAAAAATTCCGTCATTTAATAGGGTAAACAGGGGTAAAACGGAAAGATGAAATATGGTCTAAAATCTAAACGCGAAGTCGTAGAGAATTGATTTTTTTTGCTTTAGATAGATGAGATTAATTTAAGAATAATTGCATTCAAGAAAAAATTCTACAAAATTTTGAAACTAAGCTATAACGTTTTGTTTGAACGTTGTACACGTGTTGGGGCTTTGACAAAATGATGATTTTGGTTAAAGGAAATTTTTTTTGACAATTCTAAAGATACCAGGTGAAAGATGAGAGGAAAAATAAAATGCACGACTGGGTCGCACGAACTTGCTCTTAAATTTCAAATCGTTAGAGCCGTTTTTTAAAAAACTAGTTTTTTATAAATAATTTTTTGAAAAAACAGTTTTTAAATAAAATTGGTATGCCATTTTGTAGAAATCACTAATCAACATCTTAAAACAAAATTTCAAAAAAATTCAATGTCCCGTTTTCGAAAATTTGATTTTTCAACAAAAAAAATGTTCAAATTTTATTTTTGGCTTATATTTAAAGTACATAAATGCTTTTGTATAAAAAATTCGGTGAAATACAATAAGCAGTTTTGCAGAAAATAAAATTTGAAAAAAGCAGTCCTATGGCAGGTACCGTTAATAATGATTTTCAAAAAAAAAAGTTTTCTTCAAAAGATAGACCTTATTTAAAAACTAACATTTGAATTTTTTTAACAAAATCGTTGGAGCCGTTTTCGTGAAATTAAACTTTTCCGAAATTTTTGTATGACAGGTACCGTTATTTTTGGTCCAAACAAATTAATTCCAAAAACCCCTCTGGAGAGTCTCCAAAAACTGCTACATAGCAAGTTTGAAGTTTTTTGAACGAATACATAACTATCAAGTTAGTACCTATATCGCAAGTAAAAATTAGGCATCTCATACGGATTTTTTTCCAACACTCTGCGTTTCGAAATATGAATTTTTGAAAAACACCTTGTTTTTTGGTTGAATTTTTGGGTAGTTTTTGATTTTTAGCTTTTTTTTGGAGCGTTCAAAAAATCTCAAACTTATAGGACATGTAGGTTTTAGCCTTATGCATACATGTGCATTGGAATCGTTTCGTGAGTTTTGAGTAAATAACGGGAGAAACAAGTTTTTTAAAAAAACAAGTTTTTTGACCGTTTTTAACCGATTTTCATCGTTTTTTATTTTTATCTTTTTTTCTTTAATAGATACAGGAATAAAGTAAATGCAGTAATGATAGACTATGACTACGACTTTATGTGTGTGAAGTTTCAATAATTTTCGTTAACACAATTTTGAGATAACGGTAAAAAAAAATTTTAGAATTCAACAGGTTATAACTTTTAACCAAGAGCAGATATAAATTTTATTAAACTCTTATGAGCATCCTGATACAATTACCTTTCATTTGGTATATCACTCATATCGATAGACTAACTTTAAGCTACACAATGTTAAATCAAGAAACTTGCGAAAAACCTCAAAACAACAGTGGAGATCTGTTGCCCCCCCAACAGCCACCAGTGTGGGAAGTACCGTAATCGCAGTCTGGAAATTCAACATGGTTGACTTTAAAAAAAAAGAGTGTGTGTACACATGTACACTCGACTGAAGTTATACTTCTCATTCAGTATACATATATAAATGAATTTCATTTGATATTTTTAATTTCTATTATTAAATTAATTAATCCACACTTCGTTTTTTACATTTTTATCAAGTGAACAATAAATTAATTCTTTCATCCTCCTTGCGTCCATGTAGTTTTCAATTTAATCTGTGAACTTTACTCATGTTGTGCGGTTCAGAACGTACTATATATGGTTAACTCATTTGAGCTGAGCTGAAAGTGAGCTGAGCTGAAAGTGAGCTGAGCTGATGGTTGAGCTGAGCTGTTGGGTGAGCTAAGGTAAAGTGAGCTGAGCTGAGCTGTGATGGGTGAGAGGATACATTGATTTTTATTTGGAAAGTATAATGAAATATGAAGATATTTTAAACTTTTATAAAACACCATAGCTTAAGATGTTTGGTTCTAGTTATTGATGGAATTATTTTAACACGTAGATATTTTTATAAATAAGACATAATTTTTCGTGATCTTTTCTCTTGGTGTTTTTGATAGTAAATATATTTCTATTTTTTTAGTAAAATATTTCTTTTTTTATCATAAAAAAAAAATTCCGGTAGAATCCGGTTTTTCGACTTTTTTCAAAATTCCGAGAAAATCGGTTTTGAAAGTTGGGGTAAATTTTTTTTTTCGAAAAATTCCCGAATCTTTAAACGCTCCTGGAAGCTAAACCGCTTTAGAGCAATTTTTGGGAGTGATGCCAAATGATAGCTTGTGTCATGGGCCTACGCTTTGCACATTATCAGATTTTTAAAAAATCGCCTTCCATGTTAAACCACCACATCATGCCTTTTTTTTCAGAATCGCGCCTATTTTTTTTTTACTTTTAAGTTCTCCCGGTTTGAGAACGCGTGGACCTACAGGAATGGGAGTTGTACCCAAATGTAGGTTAGAGTCCCCGCTATCTTTTGGCATCAAAAATTTTATTTTCATTTTCTTCAAAATTCCGCGATATAGGCGTTGGAACGCTTTGATCTAGAGACAGGGGAGTGGTGCCATATGAAAGCTTATATTCTCAGCTAGCCGATAGTGGTATAATCCGGTTTTTCGATTTTTTTCAAAATTCCGAGAAAATCGCGTTTGAAAGTTGGGGTAAAATTTTTTTTCGAAAAATCCCCGAATCTTTGAACGCTCCTGGAAGCTAAACCGCTTGAGAGCAATTTTTGGGAGTGATGCCCAATGATAGCTTGTGTCATGGGCCTACGCTTTGCACATTGTCAGATTTTTAAAAAATCGCCTTCCATGTTAAACCGCCACATCATGCCTATTTTTTCAGAATCGTGCCTATTTTTTTTTTACTTTTAAGTTCTCCCGGTTTGAGAACGCGTGGACCTACAGGAATGGGAGTTGTACCCAAATGTAGGTTAGAGTCCCCGCTATCTTTTGGCATCAAAAATTTTATTTTCATTTTCTTCAAAATTCCGCGATATAGGCGTTGGAACGCTTTGATCTAGAGACAGGGGAGTGGTGCCATATGAAAGCTTATATTCTCAGCTAGCCGATAGTGGTATAATCCGGTTTTTCGATTTTTTTCAAAATTCCGAGAAAATCGCGTTTGAAAGTTGGGGTAAATTTTTTTTTCGAAAAATCCCCGAATCTTTGAACGCTCCTGGAAGCTAAACCGCTTGAGAGCAATTTTTGGGAGTGATGCCCAATGATAGCTTGTGTCATGGGCCTACGCTTTGCACATTCTCAGATTTTTAAAAAATCATCTTCCATGTTAAACCGCCACATCATACCTATTTTTTCAGAATCGGGCTTAACTTTTTTTTACCTTTAAGTTCACCCGGTTTGAGAACGCGTGCACCTACAGGGATGGGAGTTGTACCCAAATGTAGGTTAGAGTCCTCGCTACCTTTTGGCATCAAAAAAAATTTTTTCATTTTTTTTCAAAATTCCGAGATATAGGCGTTGGAAGTTGGGGCGCTCACTTTCAGCTCAGCTCACTTTCAGCTCAGCTCAAATGAGCTTAGCTATGGTACCTAGCTCAAATTTGAGCTGAGCTGTGACTGAAATGTGAGCTTTTTGCAACCCTGGCAACTTGCCACATGGAAATTACCACATGCAACTTGCCACACGCAACTTGCCAAATGCAACTTGCCACACACAACTTGCCACATACAACTTGCCACATGCAACTTGCCACATACGACTTGCCACATGCAACTTGTAACATGAAACATGTAACTTGCAACGTGTTGTGTGTTTTATGTTTGCCGTACTACGGCGTACTGCATTTTTAAATACTAAAGTACTGCCTACTCTAAAGGTGAAACGACAGCCCTGCTACCCAGGGTGATCGCGTCATAATCCCTTTGACATTCTTGTCAAAAAGTAAATTTTCATACCCACCCTCCCATAAGAAGTATAACTTCAAAAATTCTAACTTCTCTTGTAGGCATCTTTGAAATGAGATTGATATGAAAGGTGAAATAATAAGCTTTCACATTGTATAAAATTTTGTATAGGTTGTCAAACAAAAAAATTGAAAGCCTGAAAAAAAAAAGCCTGAGAACATAAATACTCCAGTCAAAGCGTCATTTGAGTTTGCGATGAGAGGCACTGTCTGTTTTTATTTCATGGATCGATAGGGGTATATTTAAAAGGCTTAAACCCAATTTCTCACCACCTGATCATTCTTTTTAGCGGAGTTATTCACAAAAATGCATTTTTTGGGATACTTTACTTCTAAGCTAATATCTTTGCTCCAGGTTATCGTAGACCAAAAAATAAACTTACATTCTCTTCCTTATAATATTTTCTATCGTTGTATGTAATTTCATTGTATTTGAGTGAGTAAATATAAAATGGCAACCATTTAAAGTCAAATTCTTGTTGTTAAAAAACACATTTTTGTCATTATTTCGAAAAAAGCTTATATCATGATTGACATTTTTCCAACCTATTTTGTAGCCCTGTTTATGTCCTGCATTTTACAGAAAAAATCAGCTCTTTATCTCCAAAGATGGCCGAGCTATTGATAAATGAACGCATGCAAAACCGGTGCGAAAACACCCAAAAATATCTTTTTTTGGGAATAACTCGACTTCAGAATGTCCTACGGCAAAAAATAAAGCAATGAATTGTTCGTTACAACATTTTCTATCAATTTAGTGCACAATCTTTTTGTTGAAACAAATAAAAAATAAGTAATATTAAGTCAAAGTCGTTTTTTTGTTTAGCAAACTCTTGCCTTATTATTTTGCAAACGGTGCGAGTATTGGCTAAGAAAATAAAATATTATTGTAGTCCTTTAAATTATCTACAATTCAAAAAAAAAATTAGCTTTCTATGACCCACACGATAACGCTTCAATTGACTCATTTTAAAAGCACACAACCTGTTTTCTTACGACGTTATCACGTAAAATCATCGTCCGTAAACCGGCTTTACAGACAACCTCTTTTTTTATTTAAAAGTTGTTCTTAGTTTTAAAAATAAGAGATGCTAAAACGTTTCTTAATATTTAAAGAAATTGTAATTAGATTATTATTTTCTCAAAAACTCAAGTAGGTAATTGCATTTTCGCTTCTTGAAAAAAAGTCAGTTTACTAAGCTCTTCCCTCATAAAAAACCAAATCTATTCCAGTTTATATGAAGACAAATGACCAATCTTATCCTTATATTATGATCTTATTTTTTTCAACACCTATTTTTTTATAAAAAAAAAAAATAATAATATTAGCACACAATTTCAAACCTCTCGCTTCCAAATTTCAAGTCCATTCAACTGAAATATCAATTCTTTTATTTCTAGATTTTTGTTGTCACAAAAAAATGTTATCTACGATTCAATTTAAGCCATTTTAACTTTTAAAAACTATTTTCAGTTTCTAATTAACACATATCAAAATATAGAATATTATGTCCATTCATCATCGTCATACAAAGCACCACCAACAGATTTCTTCATGCACATCATTAACTCAGCACAATAGGTGAATATAAAGGTTGATATATGAGTACCTACATAATATACATCTGCCAGATAAAAATATACTAAAAATAATGAAAAATGATAAATTGCTCCAACACATTTGAAAATCTCTGTATACCTACCTAAACCTACATCATTAACCATAAAAAATATATGTTGCAATAGTTTCAGTTTGTTTTCAATAAAAAATCATATTTTTTTTATTTATTTATGTATACTCTACTTGAATAAGAGTATTTCCCATTCATTGGTAATCCTCGTTCCATTCAATGTGCAATCAATCAAAATTCCTAACAATGAAAAATGTTCTCATTCTGATTTTTTTACCTTTTTTTTTTGCAATTGCAAGAAAATAAATAAATTTAAATATTTCTATTGAGTTAAATGAACTGCGGATTAAATAAAAATAAAAAAAAATATAAAAAAAACAAAGACCTTTCTGATAAAAATAAAAGGATACAAAAAAAGAGTGTGTGTACACATGTACACGCGACTGAAGTTATACTTCTCATTCAGTATTATGTAAATTAATTTTATTTGATATTTTTAATTTCTATTATGAAGTAAATAATCCACACTTAGTTTTTTTTACATTTTTATCAAGTGAACAATATATTAATTCTTTCATCCTCCTTGCGTCCATGTAGTTTTCAATTTATTCTGTGAAATTTACTCATGTTGTGCGGTTCAGAACGTACGGTTGATGGTTAACGAAAGTAAATGAATTGCGCATAAAATGTGCGATATGGTAATTTTATGAGAATTGTGTGTGCTTCAGCACAAGTAGTAGCAATATGGAACTTGCAGGGTTGCTACAAAGCTCAAAAGTTAGCTGAGCTCAGCTCACAGCTCAGCTCACAGCTCAGCTCAAATTTTGAGCTAGCACACTTTTGAGCTATGTACCATAGCTCAGCTCATTTGAATTCCGGTATAATCCGGTTTTTCGACTTTTTTCAAAATTCCTAGAAAATCGCGTTTGAAGGTTGGGGTAATTTTTTTTTTTCGAAAAATCCCCGAATCTTTGAACGCTCCTGGAAGCTAAACCGCTTGAGAGCAATTTTTGGGAGTGATGCCAAATGATAGCTTGTGTCATGGGCCTACGCTTTGCACATTATCAGATTTTAAAAAAATCGCCTTCCATGTTAAACCGCCACATCATGCCTATTTTATCAGAATCGTGGCTAATTTTTTTTTACTTTTAAGTTCTCCCGGTTTGAGAACGCGTGGACCTACAGGGATGGGAGTTGTACCCAAATGTAGGTTAGAGTTCCCGCTAAATTTTAGCATCAAAATTATTTTTTTCATTTTCTTCAAAATTCCGCGATATAGGCGTTCGAACGCTTTGATCTAGAGACAGGGGAGTGGTGCCATATGAAAGCTTATATTCTCAGCTACCCGATAGTGGTATAATCCGGTTTTTCGATTTTTTTCAAAATTCCGAGAAAATCGCCTTTGAAAGTTGGGGTAAAATTTTGTTTCGAAAAATCCCCGAATCTTTGAACGCTCCTGGAAGCTAAACCGTTTGAGAGCAATTTTTGGGAGTGATGCCAAATGATAGCTTGTGTCATGGGCCTACGCTTTGCACATTGCCAGACTTTTAAAAAATCGCCTTCCATGTTAAACCGCCACATCATGCCTATTTTTTCAGAATCGTGCGTATTTTTTTTTTTACTTTTAAGTTCTCCCGGTTTGAGAACGCGTGGACCTACAGGGATGAGAGTTGTACCCAAATGTAGGTTAGAGTCCCAGCTACCTTTTGGCATCAAAAAATTTTGTTTCCATTTTCTTCAAAATTCCGAGATATAGGCGTTGGAAGTTGGGGCGCTCACTTTCAGCTCAGCTCAAATGAGCTGAGCTATGGTACCTAGCTCAAATTTGAGCTGAGCTGAAATGTGAGCTTTTTGCGACCCTGGCAACTTGCCACATGGAAATTACCACATGCAACTTGTCACATGCAACTTCCCACTAGAACTTGCCACACGCAACTTGCCACATACAACTTGCCACATGCAACTTGCCACATACAACTTGCCACATGCAACTTGCCACATGAAACATGTAACTTGCAACGTGTTGTGTGTTTTATGTTTGCCGTACTGCGGCGTACTGCATTTTTAAATACTAAAGTACTGCCTACTCTAAAGGTGAAACGACAGCCCTGCTACCCAGGGTGATCGCGTCATAATCCCTTTGACATTCTTGTCAAAAAGTAAATTTTCATACTCACCCTCCCATAAGAAGTATAACTTCAAAAATGCAAAATAAAATATTCAATTCAACGAGAAATTGCATTCACTCCGGAGGACGAATGGTTTTGTCCTTTAAGCAAAAAACGAAAATTATATGAATTTTTTTTTATTTTTTCCAGATCCTTACACAGTTTCCGGGAACAGACTTAATTTTTTTTAGGATTATTTTATAAATATCGTTTCACTCTTCTCAATTTTCAGAAATTCTTCAACAAACTGTCAAAAAATTTTTAAAGTCAATTTTGACTAATTTTTTTCACAAATACCCAACATGCCCTTAAGAATTTTTCTCTATTGGCAAAATAAAAAAAAAGAAATCGCAACTAAAATTGCAAGAGAAAAATCAATTTCGCCAATGAAGCGTACTTCGCATGGATTTGCATCAAACTCGTTGACTGATTTTGATTGCCATATTCAATGAAATGATAGTAATTTCACTGTAACCAGAACCGCTAACTGTACACAAAATTCTGTTTGATAAAAATAAAATGGCTTATGGTCTTATTTCTTTTTTTTTTTTTTTCTACTCATTTATGGAGATTATAAAAATTGATCCTTGGAAAAAATAATTACAATTCTTTTAAATGATAGAATATAAAGGACATCGTTTCAGAGAGAGAGAGAGGTTGTGTGTATTTGACGGATAGGAAAAAATGTACTTACCTTTATTTTGCAGATATATTATAGGGATGGTAAAGCTGAAAGGAATTCTATTGATTAAGTTTGTGAATATTACGAGGATAAATAGATGATTTTGAGGAGGAGAATATTTTGAAAGGAATTTTTGTGTATTTGAGAATTATAATATTGAAAGGATACCTAACCTAAATACCTGTGTAGAAAATAGAATATTTGAGGCAAGAGAGGATAAGTATAATAAATAGAATTTCGTCAGGTAAGCAGAGTGTTTTTTTTTTATATTTTTGTACAAGGTGACCAGCATCGATTTTTGATTGGATCTTTTTGTTAAGAGGGGGTGTCCCGTCACATAAACGGCTCAACGCGTTGCAACGTTTATATATTGGTGGATAACTTTCGCATTTGTAAAGATAATCGAATGAAATAAATTTTATTATTTAGTTAATAAACAAGGCTTGAATTATTTGATCTTATAATTTCTAAATTTGAGCAATTGTAATTTAGAGAGCATAAAAAGCGACAATTTTGGTCATTGTTTAGTACGACCTATTTATTTTGTGTTTGTTTCTTACTCAGACTAAAAATTTTATTTTTCTTAATACTATTTTAGATTGAGATTGAATCAATCTAAGGAGTAAAGCTATTTTGAAAAACTAAAATTTTGTTTTTTATAGAAAAAAATTAATCTAAACTTATGTTACTTTTCTTGACCTTGCAATGTTTGGACAGGTGTAACTTCTGCATACATCAATATAATTCATCAAAATAAAAAGTTTTAAGAAGCTCAACTCAAATATTACTACCTTGAGTTTTTTTCAAAAAAAAAATATTATTTTTTGAGAATTTTAGGGAAAAAGAAGTAAAATGAAGAACAAAATTTTACTTTGTAAAAAAAAATATTTAAATTATGATATCTGAAAAAGTAAATATAAAAACTCCTTTTTGAACACTTTTCTTTGTTTGATACCTTTAAACTCGACATTTTTTTCATCATCAAGGTAGTAATATTTCAGTTGAGCTTCTTAAAACTTTTTATTTTGATGAATTATATTGATGTATGCAGAAGTTACACCTGTCCAAACATTGCAAGGTCAAGAAAAGTAACATAAGTTCCGATTAATTTTTTTCTATAAAAAACAAAATTTTAGTTTTTCAAAATAGCTTTACTATTTAGATTGATTCAATCTCAATCTAAAATAGTATTAAGAAAAATAAAATTTTTAGTCTGAGTAAGAAACAAACACAAAATAAATAGGTCGTACTAAACAATGACCAAAATTGTCGCTTTTTATGCTCTCTAAATTACAATTGCTCAAATTTAGAAATTATAAGATCAAATAATTCAAGCCTTGTTTATTAACTAAATAATAAAATTTATTTCATTCGATTATCTTTACAAATGCGAAATTTATCCACCAATATATAAACGTTGCAATGCGTTGAGCCGTTTATGTGACGGGACACCCCCTCTTAAGCATGGTTGTGTGAAATTCGTTCCGTAAGAAACATCTTCGGTTCAAACACCCTGTATCTGTATTACATCCTTTTTTTATTTCTGATACCTATCTGTTTATTGAAAAAATGGTATTGATGCAGGGTATGCAATAATAATCTAACTTCTAAGCATAATCTAATTCTTATAAAAGATTGCATTTCAAATTAATATTGTTGAACAAAGATACAGATTTTGAGTATGTTTTTTGTGTTTTATAGTATTTGAATGTAGGTTTGCCGAATTATTTGTTCGTATTAAAGAAGTGGAGATCTGTTGCCCATGATCAGACACCAGTGTGGAAAGTATCGTATTCTCAGTTTGAAATTTCGACATGGTTGGCTTTAAAAAATTCTAACTTATTTTCTAGGCATCGCAGAAATAATTTTGAAACGTCATATGAAAGGTGAAATTATAAGCTTTTACATGATATACAATTTTTTATAGGTTTTCATTGAAAAAATTGATTCAATAGCGTGAGAACATAAAATTATATTTTTTTTTTGTGCTTTTTTTTATGAAAATTAATCGAGTTCAAAAAATTCTAGCTCTTTTTGTAGATGCTTAATCGACATGGTCGATATACATATTTTGAGCTGAAGCAATAAGCTTTGAGGTGGTATAAAATTTATTATAGGTTTTTATATAAAAAAATGGATTTTTGTGTGATGGAAGTGATTTTTTCACTTTTTTCATAATAAATGATTGTTTTTAATAAATTATTTTAATATTGTTTTTGTGAGCTTCATTGTGCTTTTTTTGAGGTGTGGTGAATAAGAGCATCCAATAAATGAAAATAAAAATCACTTTCATGTGAAAGTATTTTTTTTTTTTTTTGTTTAACAAAAAGCACAAATTTCAACGCTCTAAAATGTTAGTTATAAATGGATTTTTTTTTTCAGTGCAGTTTGACCAGTCTTCTAAAAATTTAAAGTTGTATTTAGAAAAACGTTGTGGTTTAAATCCTATTAGGTTCGAAACAAACAAAGCAAATAATAGATATAAAAAAAATGAAAACTGTCTTTAAAAATCTTTTTATTAGTGTCTTTTAAACAAAATATTGAAACAAATATATTAAAATAAAAACTAATTTTATTAATTTTCTTTTTACAGTTTTTTAATGGTGTTCACGTGCCTGGCCTTAAGCGTGTTTTCCACAATCGAAGAATACGAAAAGGAAGCATTATACATACTATTTAGGATGGAGATATTAGTAGTAATTTGGTTTACAGTGGAATTCTTTTTCCGGTAAGTTATTTTTTTTTTATTTATTCATTTTATTTATTTAATTTCTTTTTTTTTTAAACATTTTATTAAGTTTCATGTTTTTAAAACGCCACCTCTATAGCTAATTGTGCTTGTTTGTAGCTTTTGTTTGAGTATAAATATTTCAAAAATAAATAATGAACAAAACATAAACAATACACTCTATATTAGCAAACTCACGCACCAATATAACACACGTTTTATGCTAATAATAATCCTGTGCACAGGAAATGTACCATTTTGCATATTTTTCACTATTTTTAAACCAACAGAAAATAATAATCACAATCGACAACAACAACAATTTGATCCTTATAAATTTAATGTTAGTTAGAATGCAATATTAAATTCACGGTCGCACATTGTTCGGATGAAAAATATAGTTTCCATGTTTCAATAAAAAAAAAACCCCACTGGGACTCTGGTAAAGTGCATGTCCTTGTTGGAGTAAAAAAAAATAAAGTCGGTCGGTAGGTTAACAGTTTCAAACAATTGTGTAGAGGTATTACATATATAAATTATGCTCTGCGTGACCGGAACTAAAAATGAACAAAAAATCGAATTAAAGAAGGAAAAAAAATATAATTATTATTGAATGTGATGTCACGCGATGGAAAAGGTTTGACTTTATAATTGCCGGTGAAGCGGCCACATAATAACTTCCTTATGGCGGGAAGCATGCAGCAATTTTTTTTTTTTTTAAACTGCAACACTTGAAACTAAAATGATGTTATTGCATGTGGAGTTAAATTACTTAGGGAAGTGTATAGAGCTTTGCTGCAAAGGAATGAAAGGATTCCTTAAACTGTACCTTGTTAATGTTGGGCTAGTGAACTTTAAATTTTATATGGATTTTAGATTGGCGAAAGAGATTATGGTTGATGTTGCAATTATGCGGCAAAAAGTGCAGATGGCTTAGTTTGTGCTGTTGAACTTTTCACAAGGTAGTTTGGTATTTGATCCTAATCATGATATTTCAATTTATTAGTTTTAATTGAATCATCGTTGAATTCATTTTTTTAAATCATTCTTAAAATAAATTTTAATTTATAAATAAATTTTCTTATAGCTGTGTATTTGTAAGAAATCATAATAGACTGATAAAGTTCGGTTTCATGGTGGTTACTTAAAACAAGAATTTCGCGGAATTAAAGTGTGGGAACAATCCTAGGAATGGAATTATAATTTAGTGGTTAAAATATCATTTAAATCATACTTTTTTTTAATGGGTAAAAAAGATTTTAGATGAAAAATAAGTTAAACCATAAATTCATCTTGAACAGGATCCAGCTAATAAATTTTTTGATGAAAGGATGTTTCTCGAGCTTAAGTATAGTCAAGTATAAGTCGCTTGATTAAGTTTTTATTAATTTTCACATAAGTTGTCTTTCATAGCTTTTAGTGTGTTTTCAATATGCTTAAGAAAAGCGATTGAATTGCTATACCAAATATAAGTTTAATTGTGATTCAGCATTTTTGACGAATCTAAAATATTTTTATTTTGTACGCTTCTAGAACCTGTTCTAGAATCTGTAATCATTTTTAAACGATAAGAAATTAACAGGGAAACATGGTTAAAAATACTAAAGAAGGTTTGTGGAAGCAACTTAAATTATTAACATCCTGTAATGTTTTTTTCTAATCAGACCACTATTTTATTCCGGTTCTTTATTTATTACGAGAAATATTTTTCTTGCTTTTATCAAGAAAAGTAATAGGTGAGATATTAGAATGTAAGGCTACGGCTACACTGCATTTTTTTTAAATTGCTTTTAACTTTCTAGAAGTTCTCATCGTGTGCTTTCTATTTCTGGCGTTTCCAGGTAGCTTCAAATACATTTTTCAAATTCAGGACCCGAAAATTACAATTTTGAATTTTAAATTTTGGTCTATAACATGTTAGAACCCTTCATTTTCTAGTTTTTGTAAATGGGGTAAAGTGAGAAAAAGGATGATCTTCTAAACGGTTAAAGCAGTTAATTTGATGTCAAGGACTTCCTTGTAGAACGTTTAAGCCCCTTCAAGAATATATCTTGCTTTTTTGAAAATAATGAATTTTTAGTGAATTAGAAAATTTTTAAAAGCAAAAATTGTTTTTATAATTTTTTTTTAACTTTTACCTCGAATATTTTTAGAATGGTTAGATTAATGAAAAAAGTTATTAACCCCTTTTTTGTGGAACAATCTATTTCCTACAAGAATATGTGTTGCGCGTTTGATTATAATAATTTTTCAATTTGTTACAAAGTTAAGAACAAAAAACGAATTTTTAAAGATTTTCTGGATTTTTGGACATCAAATATCTATTAAACGGTTAGATAAACGAAAAAAAAGTGTCTGAGACCTTTTTTGTAGAGCATTCAATTTCCTACAAGAATATGTAAAGAAATTTGCAAAAAAGTCGATTTATAAAAAAAGGATTTGATGTAAAAATAGAAAATTTCGAAGCGGACGACCTTCCCATTAATATAAAGAGCTCAAATTTGGTGTGTGTTTTCTAGAGGTGTCTAGCAATCTATTTTTCGGGGTACAAACTAAAAAAAAAAAAAAATTAGATTTTTTTTTTGACCCACCTTAATGATCCCTTTATAGTATTAATTATTTTGATTCTATTTAAAGTCTGATGATTAAATTACATTATCTATTAAATAATTTTAAAACTTAAAAATACAAAATTTGGCTTTCTTTTTCCTCAAGAGTAACTACAGAACGCCAAAAACTTTGACATGAAATTTTCAATATTAAGCTATGATTACACGGTCAACGAAATCGGTCAACGCCATGACTCTCTGACGTCTCAAAAAAATCCATATTCTCTCTGTCATCTCACCGTCAACGTTCACAGTGTGAATGCATAATACAATGATAGTCACTATTGCGTCAATGTTGTCCCAAATTACGTCAGGTGTGTCAACGTGACGTTTACTGAGCAGTGTCAACGCGTTGATTCGCAAAACTTTGATTATCACACTGTTTGACGCAAAAAATTAAAAAAAATTAAAATTTTCCAAAAATATTTTGTAAAAAAAAGCGGAGAAAATGAGGTTTCATGAAAGCTCTCAAAGAAAAATCAAGCGAAAATTTGTTTGACATTGTTGCATTGAAATGTTAATATTTCAAGATATACGCAATGCACATTTAAGATAAAAGTCTTAAATTAATTCTGATAAGATTGTTAAACGAATATAAATGTAAAATTACTTAAGTTTTGTCGAAAAATTAGAAAAAAAAAATTAAAAAATTTTCTCATTTGATTTCAAAAAAATCGAAAAAAAAATCAATATGGCTACCTTCAAACGCTTATAGAATAGGAACGGAGCGCCGCAACCAATAATAATGGCTATGGTCTTAAAATGTAGCTTAGAATACCTATATAAATGGTTTTTGGTTTACCTATTGTTAAACAAAAAAAAAATTTGCATCCAACATCAATGCCATGGCCATATAAAAAAAATTTTGTATTGTAAAAAAAAAAAAATAAATTGCACGACTGGGGTCGCACGTACTTCCTCTTATGCTTAAAGTAACTATAATGTTAAAGCTTTTTATTCAAGAAATTTAAAATTTCATAAGTAGTATAAAAAAATTAAATCTGTTTTTATAATTAATTAAACTCCGTTTTAAATTATCTTAAAAAAAAAAAAAATATGCCATTTTATTTCTTGTATAAAAAGGTATTTTTAGAAAAAAAATTTCGAAAATTGTAGGAGCCGTTTTTTAAAAAAATAATTTTTTATATATAAAAATTTTGTAACATTTTAAAAAAAAAAAGTTGGTATGCCATTTTTAAGAAATAATTAATTTACACATAAAAACTAAATTTCAAAATTTTTCATTGTTCCTTTTTAAAAAAATTGATTTTTCAAAAAAAATTTTGAAATATTTTTAAAAAAACCAAAAATGAGTTTTTTGAAAATTTTCTAAAATTTTATTATTATCTTTACTTACACACTTTTGTATAAAAATTTTCATTTAAATCGGGTTAATTTTGTACGAGATATTCAGAAACGAAAAAAACCGTTCTATGACAGGTACCGTTAATAACGGTACAAAAAATATTTTTTTTATTTCAAAAGTTGGCTCTTATGTGTTGTACTACACACAAAAATTTTAATCAAAATCGTTAGAGCCGTTTTTGAAAAAAATTAACTTTTCTATTTCCGTTATATGACAGGTACCGTTAGTTTTGGTCATAAAAAAAAAATTTCAATTTCCCCTCTAGGGAATCACCTAAAACTGCTAACTACCAAGTTTGAAGAAAATCACTTCACTCGTTTAGGCTGCAGCTCCAGATAGAGACAGACACACAGACAGACAGACAGACAGACAGACAGAATTGCCAGACCCACTTTTTTGGCATTCTCCATCATCGTAATGTCATGTAAAATTGTTATCTCGAGTTCGATTTTTTTTACGAATCCTAAACTTGCCCTATAGTACCTATATCGCAAGTAAAAAACAAAAAGGTGAAATGAGAGCTCCCCTCCCTCCAAAACGGTACATCTTTTAAACAAACACCCTACAAAAGATGTTCTTAATCATTTTTACGTCAGAGAGTCAACGCGTTGACCGATTTCGTTGAACGTGTAATCAAAGCATTTTTGTGGAAAATATTGCCAATATTCGATACTTAATTTGTTTTTTTATTTTTATTTTTTTTTTTATATTACGTTAACTCAGTTAATTTGTTTTTTGTTTGTTAATTATGTTGCTTTTAATGATCAATTCTAACACAATGTTTGTGTTTATTTAAAAAAAAAAAAAATCACGATACCAATAACTACCTTACAACATTCACGCACATGAAATATTTTGTATTTTGCATCTGATAACTTCTTCTTTATATTTTTTAACTACACTGAGGGAAAAGAACAACTTAAAACCACGTTCATTCACATATTTTTTTCGGATTGATTTTGCGTTGAAGACGATAATTTTAAAATCAAAGTAGAACATTGTTAGTTTAAAGTGGTTTTGTGGTTTTAAAATATAAGTACTTAAATCAAAGTTGTTTCAATTTTGCAAAAAAAAAGTTAAAGTTGCGTTTTTTCCTTCAGTGTATTACATACCTATTATTCTGTCAACTTTATTGTCAGAGTAAAATATTTTTGTTTGCTTTTTTCATTTAAAAATAAAGAAGAAACTAAACATATTTAATAATCAAACAAATAATTAAATACTCATACTAATAATAAAACAATGAAAAAAAAAGTATTATTTAAAGGACATAACACTGGCAAACGCAAAAAAAGAATAATCAATAACAACGAATTTACACAGAGCCAACAACTACCACAACAACTAATATCGTCATTTATTTACAAACTATCTTTTTGCAAAAATTTTTTATTTAACAACAAATTTCACGCTAACATGCAACCCTTCGGCATCCCATGTCCATATACAAAAGAAATTGAAGTAATTTTTATTACGTATGGTTCCATCATCATCGTTTGAACCACAATAACCGTATGCTAACACAGAGTGTATGAAACAGAGAGAAACCCTTTATACTATAAAACAAAATAAAAAGAACATAACATCGAATGAAAGAGGACATTTTGAAAGTATATATTCCAACGTCAACGTCATTGTCCGTTTGTATACGTCTAACCATAGTCATCCACCCACTTACAGTTTGCATATGGCATCCGTTTCTACCGGATGTAGATTCAATTTACTTCAAGGTAGTATTTCTGTGTATTTTTTTCTTTCTTCCTTTTGTTTCTTTACTGCTGGCTCTTAATCCTTTTGGCTAGTTCCATTGCTTGATTTCATTGCTGTTCCAAGTCCTTTTTGCTCGTGTATCTACAATTCGTTTTGTCGTGGACAAAAATTCGGGTTAAATTCAATTTTTAGTTTGGTCTGACTGTTTTTGTGTGTTAACGTCATAGCTGCTGATGTTGCCTTGAAATTTTTGGAAGTTATACTCTTGGTATAGTCGAGTCGTCCGATGTCGATGTTGTGTTTGATAGTGAAAGGAGTTAGTGGTCTTTTTTTAATATTCTCAATTTTTAGTTCTAGCTTAATCGGATTATAAGCACCAAAGGTGGTTTTTGCATATATCTCTTGGTCGTCAAATTCAGCATCCGTTCGGCTCTGTTTTATGTTTTTGTTGTGTAGCTCCGCAGTATTGTTTTTGAGTTTTTGAACAAACTAATAAAATATTCATACGAGTGGTAGAAATAAAATCACAAAAATTGTGGTCTGCGGTGTGGATGAGAGAGAGATATAAAGGTAAAATTCACTTACTCGCCGCAAAACAAAACAAATAAAATTGAAGTTTTTTTTTTGGTTTTTCAGTTGCTTTTTGCTTTTTTTCGTGCTAGTGGAAGTTGGTTTTTAAAGACTTTTTAAAAAAACTTGCATTTTTTCTCTTGTGAAAAACTGTTTTATCAGCAGAAGATAACACAAGAAATTATAAAATGATTATGCTAAAGAAAAAATCAAGAAGCATTTTAATAAATTAAAATTTTTGAAAAATGAAAACTACACTTTTTAAAGCTTCTTCAGAAATTATCAATTCATATTGAATAATAATAATTTTGTAACGGTTTTTTAGCAGTTAAAATTTGTTTAACATTCTACAGATTTTTAAAATTAATGAGAGATAATCAAGAATGTAGACAAAAAAAAACTCACGAACGAAGCGAAAATCAGTAAAAAACTACATAAGTTTTTTGACCTAGAATTAGATACCTAAAAAAACCCATGGTTTTGATATTTTTAAAGTTTGTTTTACACAAAACTAGTACCGGTTCTGAAAAAGTAAAAAAAAGTGTCTACATACCTCTATGTTTATAAATTATGATAATCTATATTTTTATAAGGAGCAAAAATTACACGACATTTACAGCCCAAAATTTAATTTTTTTTCTTGGAATCAAAAATCGATTCACTGGACCAAATTTTCAACAATCGCTTAAATCCAACTCTTCGAGAGTATTTAAAGTAAGAAATTGTTATTTTTTATAGGTCCATAGCTGTTGCAGGTTGTTTCTGAATTTCATCGCAATGTTCCAAAATTGCTTCGAAAAGTTTCAAAAGTTTAAACCCCAACTTTTGAAATTTTTCGAAGCAATTTTGGAGCCAAAAAATTTGTTTTTCACCTTCCAAAATGATTTTTTTAAAAGTGTTTGCAAGATTCTAATGTTTTTTTTTTTTTGTTTGAAGTGAAAACTTCTTTCGTATCAAAATGATTTGAAACAAGATGAAACGAAAAAGCGACAGGAAAAATGTATCGATTATAACTTTTCTGTTTTAATAGATAGATGAACAAAATTTATACTGTAGGTAGGTAATAGAATAAATTATTATTGGACAAAATTTCAATTAATTACATATTCAAAATCCTGAGATAATGGTGAAAAGATGTTCTTTTTCTACATCCACTGCACCACTGCCAGTGGCAGTCTGCCACCCGCACTATGAATGTTTATGAAATCGGCCATGAGACTTATGGACTTAGACTTAGTCTTCTAAGCATTTTTATAAAAAATTTGAGGTCATACAATTAATAATTTTACACATAAATTCGGGCCCTTTTTAAAAACATCCTTCCCTGGCCTAGATTTCGAAAAATTCAAAACAAAAAAGTTGTTTTAACTCAAAATCACTCAATTTCAAGATATTCTGTATTCAAAATACTGTATGCCAAAATACTGTATGTCTAAATTCTGTATGTGCAAAATGCTGTACGAGCAAAATTCTGAAAGTCAAAATTCTGTATAGCAAAATTCTGGTTGGTCAAAATACTGTACATAAAAGTTCTGTATATTTAAATACTGTAAAAATGCTGTAAAAAAATATAGTTTTGATAATGTAAAAAAGTGCGCGCACACTTTTGTACATAATCAAAACTATATTTTTTTACAGCATTTTTACAGAATTTTGATATACAGTATTTTGCCGTACAGAATTTTACAAAACAGAATTTTGCATGTTAGTATTTTGTTCATACAGTATTTTGACGTACTGAATTTTGTATTTACAGTATAATGACATACAGTATTTTGACCCCATAGAATTTTGTCGTACAGAATTTTAACAAGGGTTGGGGTCGAAATTCTGTATGGGCCAAAATTCTAATTCCAAAATTCTGTATTTTAAAATTATGTAAATTCAAAATTCTGTATTTTAAAATTCTGTAAATTCAAAATTCTGTATTCTAAAATTCTGTAAACACAAAATTCTGTAAACACAAAATTCTTTATTTCAAAATTCTGTATTCCAAAATTCTGTACTCCAAAATTCTGTAAATGATAAAAGAAAAATTGTTTTGATAATGAAAAAAGTGCGCACTTTTTTCATTATCAAAACAATTTTTCTTATATCATTTACAGAATTTTGGAGTACAGATTTTTGATATTTTCTATGCAGAACCTTGAAGCAGTTTGCGTTCGACAGTTTAAGTTAAGTGTTATGAGTTAATCGTGTTATAAAATGAATTCAGAAAAATGGAAAATATTAAATTATTAAAACCTAATAAAGGAAAGGATAAATTTATGTCGATGGTTTTATGTTTAATAACGAAGAAAGAACAACTAACAAAAAAAAAACATGGAAAATTAAATATTTTTTTAATGAAAAATTTCGGAAAATTTTTCGGAAAATAGGGTACTTAACTCAAATTAGTCATGCACTTAATAACTCCAATCGAATTTTGTCGAAAAAAATTGAATTTATTGAGAAAAATGAAATTCAAGCCAGCAGATTATGAAAATCTCGGAAAACTTATCGGAAAATGGAGCGCTTAATTCAAATTATTCGAACATTCAATTATTTATGTCCAATTTTTTCGAAAAAGTGGAATTTTTTGAAAAAAAAAAATCAAATTCAAGTTAGTATGGAAAATGAAAATATTTTTTTTTAATGGAAAATCTCTTAAATTTTTTTCGAAAATTGGGTAGGTATTTAACTCAAAGCACTAATTTATTCAAGATAATAAAAAAAAAAAATTTTTTCGAAGATCACAGAAAAAAAATTATTTTTGTAAAAAAAAATTTTTTTTTGAATTTTTGTTTGGTACCTGAATATATTAATCCAAACTCGAATTTTTTACTAACAGTTTAAGGCATTTTCTAGTAATTGCTCTGCTAACTTTAAATCGAGTTAGCAGAACATGAAGTTTTTCCAAAAGTAGGGGAGCACTTGATATAACTTTGGGGTACTTGCTCTGCTTACTTGAGGGACATGTTTTAATGTAGAGATTTAGAATTACAGAATTTTTAAAAGCAGAATAATGGATTTGCAGAATTTTGAAAAACAGAATTTTGGATTTACAGAATTTTGAAATACAGAATAATAGAAAAGCAGAATAATGGAATACAGAATTATGTTCATACAGAATTTTTTCTTCAGATACAGAATTTTGGTCATACAGAATTTTGGAATACAGAATAACGACCCGTTCCCTTTTAACAAGCAGAATTATGACCCGCTCCCCTTAAATTTATCTCTCACTATTTTAACTAATATTTTATGTTTTTCTTAACCAAACCGCCAACCAAGTTTATGGGTCAGCCTCATACAATACGGTAAAAAAGAGATCATTTTGTAAAAAATTAAGGACTTGTCACTAATTCATTTGAATAATTAAAGGTAGTAACTTTTTTAACCAATATTCAAACCAAAGAAATTATTACGAAATGAATCTTAATGTCAAGGCATTTCTTCTAAAAATAGATTTGCAGATCATTTAAGTGTATATACATACATAAAGGATGTATAGGTGCAAAATTATACGATATTCAAATACCTAAAAACTTTAAATACAAAAATATATATCTTAAGTTACTCTGCTCTACATAAAAGTCTAAACTATTCTAAGGCATTCTTATGCATTCCAAAACGTCTATACTTACTCAAAAAACACGGACTCCAACAACACGAAATACAAGTTAGTTTTTTTTTTTATTTCTCGCTTAACTCCTTGAAAATTCAAATAAAATGCTGCTATAGCTAAATCAAATTATATCCAAATTCACATCTTTCATGCATTATCCTCCTATATTATGTAAGTAAATGGATTCAATAAATATACGAGAAATTCCAATCTAAAAAGAATATAAAAATTATCTATTTGAAATTGTTCGTGTGTCCTTAATCTTTGAGGTAAGTCCTAATGAATCCTTCTCTATTGCGGAGAAAAAAAAAATATTAATGACATTTATCTAGATACAAATAAAAACAAAATGCTTTTGCCATTAATCCTATTTAAATTTTTCTCCAAAGCTTTCAAAATAAAATCATTTATATCTCTCAATTGAATCCTTATAATTGGCTATATTATTAGCATGAAAGTCCTTATGCCTACAACATACATACCTGATGCACTACAATTTTATTATATTAAAAATTAAAAAAGATATAGCTATTAACTGGTATTTCAAGTTGGAAATGAAATATATCGTCTAATTATTATAACATTTGAATGTCTTCATTAAAAACGCTTTTGCCTAATTTGCTCCTTGCTTAATCTAATAATATGGTCCTGGTTCCTATTATATAGCTTTTATTACATTTCCTGTAAATATCTACATCTACAAACATTTTTTTTTTTTTTTGAAAATATACTTCTACATTTCAACATAGCTTTTTAATGTCATTTTAACCTACTTACATATATTGTAAATAATTCCGTTGAGAGTGATTCTTTTGCAGGGATGCCAACGAGAACTTTTTTCCTAAATTCAATTCTGCCACTTGATTTCTGAATTTGACTCTATTCGCAATGTTAAACCTTTTTTTAAATAAACAAGATTATTTGGGGGGCTTTAAGAATTAGTGCTTTTTAACTAAATAAATTAATTAACATTTCACACTTAAGTATAAATAGTATTCAACTTATTAACTTACTGTTTTTCAAGATTTAAGAATTTAATTTTATTCCTGATTTTAGCGATACATAAAAGAATTTAAAACTACTTCGAATTTGTGTTAATAATATAATTTATTAGACTTGGCATGGCAACCCTATTTATGTCAGATTAAATTGAAATTTTCCCGCCTTGTTTTTTTTTTTTTGTATTTCAAA
Organism: Episyrphus balteatus; assembly: GCF_945859705.1. Lineage (NCBI taxonomy): Eukaryota > Metazoa > Arthropoda > Insecta > Diptera > Syrphidae > Episyrphus > Episyrphus balteatus. Next base: position 156,689,869 of record NC_079134.1, read on the forward strand.
CATTTAACAAAAAATGTTCCATTTTATTATTCTCAGGGATATTGTTAAATCTGTGTGCGCTACAAACGATTCGTTGTGTTGTGTTAGGGAATTGCTATTTTATTTATTCAGGATTTTAAGGATTTTCAAAGTGCCGACTGTTGTATTTATCCTTGGTGTCAGTTGGGAGAGAGAGTATTGTGTCAGAATTTAATTTTGGTTTTATTTCAAAAACAAAAAAAAATACTAACTTGATGTAATGGTAGTGAAAAAATAAAGTCCTCTTTGAAGTTTAAATCAATAAAAAAAAAGGTGGCTTTGAAAGATTAAAACAAAAATTAAATTAAATTGAGTAGTTATTTTATGTCTCTGGATGCTAAGTATGAACTTATTAATTGTGTTTTTTTATTTTATTTTATACTGTCTGAAAATACTTATAATTTTAATTTTTAAAATGTCGTTGAAAACTTACACCTAACACAGTTATTACAGTTTTGTTTTTGTTTTTTTTTTTTTAAATTTTGGAAGTACCTAAACCTTTTCATACATTTCTTAGAACTACACTTAGGAGCAAAAAAACGGAATCAAATAAATTCTTATATTAAAAACAAAAATTCCAATGGTAAAATATTTTTTCTTTAAAGTCTCATGGTCTCATTTTAAAGCTTGAATTTCTTACTTTGAATTGTTGGGGAAAATATAAAAATGCATACGATAGTATTAGCGCTATCTTCCAATAAATTGCACTTAATTTTTTTTTAAAGTTAATTTTCCAGATACTGTCTGTTTCAAATTGCAGTCTTTTTTTCCTTACGATAGTATTAGCGTTATCTGTCAATAAATTGCACTTCATTTTTGTAATGTTAAATTTTCCAGAGGAGGTACACTCTGTTTCAATTTCAGTCTTTTTTCCTAACATGATTCATTTATGTTGATTGGATCTTTATAAAGTGAACAGATTTTTAAGTTCATTTACTTAAAGCTTTTATTTCAAGCTTTTCAATGGTACCATTAACATTCATGTGTGTCAACTACATCCTGATCAATTACCGTTTTTACAAAACCCAGTTTGATTCCATTTTTTTGCTCCTAAGTGTAGTTTTAAAGTAATTAAAAAATTAAAGGAAAATCAAATGACGAGCTGAAAAAATTATAGTAATAGTAGTAATCTTTTTTATGACTTTGCAGAGTTAAGATTAAAATCTTTGAAGTCATATAACTTATTCTATAGAGTCAATAATTTTAATACTTAATAAGCACTTAATTGAAAAAGATACTTAACAAATAATAATACATTTGCACCATCGAGCCGCACAATATTTCTCTTATTTTGTATTAAATATTCATGTGAACAATTCAATAATTAGTTTTAGTGCTAATTTAACAGCAAAAAATCAAAAGTTACTATTACTAGAAAATTTTTCTTTTGAAAAAATATTTTTTTTCAAACACTTCCCAAAAATTATAAAACCGTTCTGAAGAATGTATTAATCTACAGATAAAATAAAAAAAATCGCAAAATTTATTAAATCCAAAAATTGTTTTTTTGGAAAGTTTTCTTCATTTTAGTATTAAAGGTTTTCGTTCAAAAAATGTCCTTAAAATTGGTTAAATCGTTAACGAGAAAGTCAAAATTCAAGAGAACGATTCTATGGCAAGCAGCGTTAATAACATTTCAATTTCTTTTTTATTTTTATTTTGAGAGCAAGGCCTTACGTTTAACAGTTTATATTTTTTTTTATCAAAATCGTTAAAGAAGTTTGTGAAAAACACAAACTTTTCCATTTTGGTCATATCACAAGCAGGGTTAATTTAATCCTAATTAAAAAAAAATTAAAAAAAAAAATGTGTAATATCGAGTACGAATATATTTTTCGAATTATAAAGTTGCCCTGTATTGTATGCGTATATTTCAAGTAAAAATAAAATATATTGTACAAGGAGGAAGGGGGGGGGGGGGGGGGGTATCGTACCAGAAGCCATGAACGAAATTTTTTTAACCTCGTATCGTTTGAAAGTTATACTAAGCTAAGTTAAGAACGGATTATAGATAAGTAGTTGTGTATTCGTTGAGGTTACAAGTGATTCATTATTTTTTGAATAAACTTGAATTTTGACCAGTGATTAAGATCCTTACTAAATAAGGACACATATCGAAAGATTATTTTGGAGAGATGTCTATGTTTTCAAAACTTTAGAATTCTTAAATATGAACAGTTATACCAAAATCTAAGATAAATTTGGTTAAATTTTTAACTTAGGTAAATATCGTGGGCACTATGCCAAAACCAAAAATCGGTAAAATTGTATTTAAAGAAAAAAAACGGTGTCAAAGTTTTGGAAACTCATGCAATCTTAAAGAAACTCGTGCAACGCCTATTGATAGCTTAGGTCTCTAGGCAATAGATGGAGGATTGGGATCGATGCAGTGAATTGAGGGACCGATAACAAGTAAAATGAAGCATTACGATTTTGAAAAAGAAAATTCTATTTCAACGCTTATTCAAGGCGACAATTTGGAACCGCCATTTAGAATAAATAAAAAGTTTTTTTTTTTTTTTTTAATACCAATACTCATCATGGTTTTACGACGAGAAATGGCCATCCAGGGGCGTACACTCCCTTGGGGCAAGCGGGGCAGCGCCCCGGGGCCCCCGACTGACCCTAGGGCCCCTACTCGAGACAATGCAGAGAAGTAAACTGTTAGCATAAACTGAGTTTCGAAATAAATTAAAATGTATTTGAATCACTTCGGATACAAGGGGAAAAAATTATGTCATTCAGTGTAATGTATAATGCATTGGTAGCCACACAATATATATTCATTTAATAAAAAGGCTACCTCAGGGGCCCCAAAAAAATAAACTGCTTTTTTAAAAGAAAAATTATAATTTTATCTTAGGGCCCCCAAAAATATTACTTGAAAAATAATTGCAACCACAAATAATACATTAGGGGCCCCAAAAAATCGCCAGGGGCCCCAAAAGCCTTTACTTCAGGGCGTCAAAAAAAATTAAATTAAAAAAAATTGTTTTTTAAATTAAATTACATTTGTTGATGGATTACTAAATATTTCCTAAGGAACCCCAAAAAATATGACTTCGGGGCTCCAAAAGTATTATATGAAGGGTTCCAAAAAATAAGTTTTCAGGAACCCCGTTAGTTTAGAAGCAATCAAATATTAATTTGGGGGCCCCAAAATCTATTACTAAGGAGCGAAAAAATATTCATCAAATTTTCAGATGACATGAAAAATATTATTTGAGGATCCTCAAAAGCTATTACTTCAGTGGTTCAAAACAATCAAATGGAAAATTTAATATCAATTCAGGGGCCCCAACATAAATATATCAGGGCCCAAAATAAAACTATTACTTTATTTGTGGCATTCCGAATATTACTTCAGAACAGAGGCCCCAATACCTATTAATTCTTGGCTCCAAAAATATTATATTATATTTTAAGGGCCTCTAGGCACTTAATTTTGAGGCCCCAAAAATAATTTTTCAGGGGCCCCGAAAGAAATAAACTATGTTTGATGATGGAAAATCAAATGTGTACATATGTACACTGAACCAAATCCTTACGTAAATACAACGAAAAAATTCGTTGAGCCAACGAAAATTTAATTAATTTTCAGCCGGTGAAAAATTTAATTGGCTCAACGAAATGGCTTTCATACGTTAATGAAGAACTTCATCAACTAACGAAAACTGTCGTATTTTAATGAAATTTTTCATTAAAATTTTCGATCGCGAATTAATGAATTTTTACATCACTTTACGAAAGTTTTTCATCAATTAACGTAAAATTTAATTAAACACGGTGATATTTTTATGTATTTTTTGATTAATTGATGAAAGAACTTTCGTTAGCTAACGAATTTTTTCGTAAATTTTATGAATATTTCAATTAAATTACGAAAAAATATTCGTTTGCTAACGAAACTTTTCGTTGTGTTAATAATTTTTTTTTTAAGATTATAGCAGGTATATATTTATTGGCCTTGTTAAATTATTAACAGTCCAAACAAAAAATTGGCGTTTCGACCCGGTAGAGCTCACTTGGACTCATCACTTGACTTATCCGTGAGACACCTTGTCAAAACGCAAATATTTTTTATATTCAGCTCAACTTACATAGATTTTTAAACAAAAACCTAATGTGAACTATATCCAGCAAGATTAAATTTTTAGTCCATAAAACAGAAATGCACCCGGCAACGATATTTTTTCGTTAACTGATGTATTTTTTCATAAGCCAATGTAATATTTCATTAGTATATGAAGAATTTTCATAAGCTTATGAAGATTTTCGTTAGTTAATGTTGAATTTCATAAGTTAATGAATTTTTTCGTTACTTAATTAAAACTTTGATAAAGTAACGAAAAAGTTCTTATTTTTGTTCTTCAAAATGAGTATGAAATTTTTCGTTAATTGATGAATCTTTTCATTGAATTGGATTTTTTGGCACTAAAAAGGGAGAAAAAGTGTATGAAACGTTTTCATTAATTGATGAAGGTTTTCATATTACGAAAAATTACATATTTTCGTTGAGCCAACGAAAGTTTCGTTGGGAGAACGAAAATGTAGTGTATGAAACAATTTTCGTAATTTTACGAAATTTATTATTTTCAGTGTATTACTTCAGAACAGAGGCCCCAAGAACTATCAATTCTAAGCTAAAAAAATTTTATTTTAGGGGTCTCTAAATATTTTATTTAGGGGGCCCCTAGTACAAGTATTTACTTCTTTTATGATAGAAATTTTAAGTAAGTGAGTATATCAATGTGCATTACGAACTTATTAAAACATTAAAATAAACCTAAAAATAAATAAGCCAACAAAAAAAAATGTATGGCGTAGGTATACGTATTTTTTTTTTTTTTGTACCTAAGGGGCCCCCAAATATCAAAGGGGCCCCAAAATTTAGTCTTGATCCGAGGCCCCGGTGACTCAACGTACGCCACTGGGCCATGCAAATGGTTTTTGACGCCAAAAAAGCACCAAATGTACCCCTGTGCAGCGGTGGGTTGCGGTGTAAGTATTTTTGCAAGGAATATTTTTTAAGTGGCTTGTTGATAAAATTATTTTCTCCTACCTTGGCACCACCAGTTAAAAATCTTCTTTTATTTTTTTAAGCTCAGTTGACAATTATTATGTGAAGAGATTATAAGGGCCAGTTTGTTCAAAGTCGATTATCTTCATCAAGGATTATTCCATAGAAAAATCCTTGATTAAAAGATAATCGAGCGTGAACAAACCGGCCCCAAGTGTCCCAGATTTATCAGATAGTTTTCTTAAAATAAAATGTTGTCAATTCTAATCTAATTTTGAAGAGCTTACAACTACATCTTTACTAAAGGAGTTATAATTTGAGATTTTATAATAAGCCTTCTTTAAAATGTCTTAAGCTGCTGACGCCAATTAAAATTTATCCTCACTTGAAATCTTGCAACTCGATTTAGAAGAAAAGATTAAGGAGTAAGAGGCAAAGGTTGGTCCTAAAACCTCTGGTACAAATAAATACATCCTACGAAGTGAAACAATAGGTACCAAAAACATGCAGGCTACTATGTATATCAGGCTGTGCTACACAGCAACTTTAATTGGAATTTTTTTAAGCTTATTTCTGTAATGTGCATTGGAAAATGTTAGAAAAAAGTATTCTAAAGATGGTTTACTTTTTCTGAATAAAATATATTATAACTTTATTTGTAATCTAAAATCTTGAAGATTTTTCAAAGATTTGACAATTTGCTTCATAGTTCTGTTGTTGAAAAAGCTTCTCAAAGCTCTAAAATGCTAAAATTATACGATCTTATATCAAAAATATTTTTGTAAGCTTTAACATTTTCAATAAATTAACTTAAACAACAATAATGTTTCAAATTTTGTTTGAACCCTTATGTGAAGAATCGATAGGTATGTAATTCCATTTACCATAATTCGACTGAATACTACTTAAATTTAACGTTATTTTTATACAAGAGGCTTCCGATTTTGGGCTGAAATTTTATTTTTAAAGGCTTACTATTTTAGACAATTTTATTTGAAGGATTGAACACAGACTAAGATTCCAATACTTTTCTATGTAAAAATTATTTCAGTCATTATTTTTATATTCAAATTTTGATTACGTTACGTGATCAACTAATTTACTTTTTTTTCATTTATAGGCAATGAATGTCTCCTTTAATTCTTCGTAAATTGTCATCTTTTAAAAAATACACATTCAAAGGTCCTTTCTTCTTTCCCATAAAACTTTCACCAAAAATTAAAAAAAAAATCCCAATAATTATTCTAATAATAAAAATAATTAAAAACAAATTAAATAGGTATACTATTTAATATTCAAATTAGTTCATTTTTTACGACACAACACCTCAACATTTTTTGTTGATTTGCTTTATATTTATGTTTCTTTTCTTGCAAATTATATATTTCAGCACCCACAACAGCAGAAAAGAAACAAAACTAAACCTTGTTTAATTAAATTTCTGTTTCGGCAAGGACGAATAAAAATATACCTCTACTCCAGTTTCTTATTATTATTTGCTTGACCTCAAAAAAAAAAAAAAACATATCTGCGCAAAAAAAAAACTTTTTTATATTTTTCTGACTCGAAACGAGAATAGCACCCCATCCAGTATTAATTCTCTATCCTTTGTTTATATATTTTATATATATATATATTTTTTACCATCCTGCGCTATTAAATCTTTCATAGCTCAACTCGGTAAAAAAAAATGCAAATAAAAAAAAAAACTTTTTTTTTCTTAAAACAATGAATTTACCTGTGATAGCCATTGTCCGGGTTTTGGACTGCAAAACAATAGCACACTGACTGTTCCATGCTAGTCCCCAAAATTTTTTGTGGTAGCAATCAAAGTCTTCGTCATCATTGCCATAAAACAATACACCATAACCAACACCAACACAATCATAACAACCGGATGTTAGTCCATTGTAATCCTTATGATCCAAAAAAAGAAAAAAACTGAAAAAAAAAAAAAAAAATGTTATATGAACTCGAAAAGCATGGCTCTGGAGAGGTGCAACCTTTTCATCACCCATACGAGGTGAGTGGGTTTTTGTTGTGGGTAAGGATACTTGAGCCTACTCAACTGAGAACGACACAACACCAAAACCACCCACCGACCGACCGACACGACACCGCCACCCTCTCTTAACTGCCTTCTATCAATTGCAGCATTCAGCATTCCGCATGTCACGTTATAAGGTTCTTTGTTTTGAATCGATTGTGTTTGGGAAACGGATTTCGGATTCGGCATTTACATTCCGCAACGGAAGGATGCAGCTTGTGAAATTTTTGCACAGCGCATCCGGGCGCGTTGATTTTTCTCTTCACTTCCGGTTCGACGCGCGACTAATTTTAAATAATTTGTCCGCCATACCACGTGTCAGTGTTTTTACACAAGGACGATTTTATTTCGTGGTTTTTTTTTATTTTAGGCTTTAATTTTGAAGAAAAAAAAACCGTTTACACTTTACTCTCAACTCAACACTGTGCATGTGAATAATTTTAAATAACTGCATATATTTAGATCCTTTTTTTTAGTCCTTTTTTCTGTATATTTTTTTTAAGTATAATTGCAATTTCGTGTTTGTGCATAATTTTTTTTCGCGCGCATTCTTTCACTTGGTTAAGTTTTGAACTTGCCTTCTCTGTCTATAAAAAAAAAAATAAATAAAACATTATTGCTCTCAGTTTGGTTGTTCGCGGTTAGTTAATTTGAACATTATTTTTTTTATATATATTTTGTTTGTTATTTAAAAATAGAAAATAACAAGAATTTTAAATAAATAAATATTTATTTTATATATTATTTTTTTCTGTGTAATTTTTCTATTTTTTATTATAGACTGTGGTCGTCAGGATGTCGGTCACGATATCAAGGCTCTGTTGGTCGGTTAAAGTTTTTAAAGCGACCATTTTGTATTATAGGTAAGTTTCTAATAAATATTTTTATTTTTATTTAATTAAATGATATAATAATTATTTTTAACAGATGTAGTTACAATAGCAGCATCACTAGTAGTATTAGGTATGGGAACATCCGGTCAAGTGTTTGCAACAAGTGCGTTACGTGGCCTTAGATTTTTCCAAATATTAAGAATGGTTCGAATGGATCGACGTGGTGGCACGTGGAAATTATTGGGAAGTGTCGTCTATGCGCATAGACAAGTGAGTATATATTTAATACGATTTTAATTATACATTCGAATCGGAATTTTGCTACGATTCCCGAAAAAATAATCACGGAATTCGTCCTTAGTGGAAAATTTCATAGAAATCGTCACCACAACCGGATTTTGTTTGGGAATCGTAGAAATTTTTCGATACGATGGAATACGTGATAAGGCCGAATACAAAAATTTGCTTTTTTTCATCGTATGAAGTTTAAAAAAAAACCGAAAATCGTATAAATTTTACCCAGTAAAACTCAAAAAACCTATCAAAAAAAAAATTTATGGAAATGTTTTCGAGATACAAATTTGTGAAGTTTTTGTTTTTTTTGAAAGCATTTAAAATACATAACTAAGAATTCGAGCAATATCTTGAAATCTAAATATCCTATTTGAGCATTTAAATAATAGGATTACTGGAATAAAAGAGGAAAGGATATTAAAATAACTATAGGTCAAAAGTAAAAAAAAAAATTAAATTTAAAAATATAGGTACATTGGGTAGGTACCTTATGCAAAAATTTTTTTGAAAATTTTTCAAGGTTTAAATGCTGGGATAACCTAAATCTTTTGATATAATTCTTTATTGTTCAAAAAAGATTGTTTTTGTTTCAAAAGCTTAACCTAATTTGCGACACTACCCCTGTTAAAATTTGAATTGAAATTCTAAAAATAAGCTTTTCCATATTTGTATATGACAAGGACCGACAGTCTTGTAAGGAAAAACATCAATATTGCATCAAGAGAAACTAGGAAATAAGCCTTATTTTGGCTGAGGAAAATCTCTCCGGCGCACAGTGGTTCCATTTGTATGGGAAGTGCGGTCAAAACTCTAAATTTAACTAAAACTGATGGAAACTAAATTAAATTATTAAAAAACTAATTTTTTACATAAATTATTTTATTTTTAATAGAATTACAACAATAAATTTAAAATCTCCTTGGATAGAGTCGATTTTTGATTTTTTTTTAAATTTCTTTCGTTAGAAAGCAATGGGTCCGAAGTTAATAATAGCCTATTTAACAAATCCGTGTTTGTTGACGTCCTTGATGTTTTTCGGGTGTTTTTCGAACGGAAAAACTTCACATCTTTGTTTTTGGCTTCAGCTGCCTCCTCCGTAAATTGCCCTATAGGCAATATTGAATGTTTTACTATTTGGCCGCCATGTATTAAAACCTTGTGCACTGAAGCTGGCAATGGGTACCAAGGATACTCCGCAACAATTTCTCTGGCTGTTTCTTGAGTGTATTCCTGGAATATCTCAGCATTTATTGCAAAACAGCTTGCCAAAGTTTTCAAAATTACAGCACATCTTTCTATTACTGACTGTTTTACTCCAGTTATTTGGGAAGATACAGATGGGTTCGCGAAAAATCTGCGGGCAGTATTTCCATCATTGGAATTGCCTCCACCTTGTTTTGGCTTGTCGACTATCAACCCAATTTGCCTGAATTCTCCTTGGATACGTTTTTTTTGTGCGTCCATAAGAGGCTTTTCAACACTTCCCGTACGCCATTTTTTAAAGTCCAACCTATAGGCTAAATGAATGAAGAACTCAAAAAACCTTATCCATGCATGGAGTGGAGATATGCCGAAATCTAAGAAATCTTCATTTATCGTTCTTTCTAACGAGCTTTCAATGTCGTTCATATTGGAAGGTTTTGCTCCACAAATATAACAAACTTGTTGTGAAGCCGTATGAGACAAAGCGTTGCATACCTTACCGTCAACCATTGTCAGTTTAAGTATATGCTTTACTCTGATAAAACGGTCGGATATCTTTATAACTGTTTCATTCAGTTCATTTATTTGGGTCTGTATATACTCTTGCTCAGTTCGGCTCAAGTCTGCCGTTTCTTTTTTCAATTGAAAACGTATTGGTCGACAGTATCGAGTTGATCCTGGCCGAGGATTATGCCATACAATTTTCTTTTCAGAACCCATTTGCGAATAAAGTTGTATTGGAACATATGAAGTTATAAACATGTCCGAATCGCTGAATTCGCCGGATATTCTTTGCTTGTACTCAGACTGTCCACTGCTTCCATCAAAGCCCCATTTGCCGATTAGAGTAAGATGACCTATATCAAGAATTCATTAAGCCACAATGAAATTATATTTTTAAAAAGACGAACACAATTTTTTTCTACCTCATGTGGTTTTATTCAGACGAGCGACACTATATATTGGCAACTAAAGTTATCGGTTGCAACAAACATCACGAAACACTTTTTCTATTAACACAGCTAAAAAATGAAGGGACAAGTTTTACAACATAACACAAAACTTTGTTTTTTAAATTTTTTTATTACCGAAATCATTCTCCAAATTTTCAAAAATTTCTTGTTGAGATTCTACGATGCGTTCAGCTGTATGATTAAGAAGCCCTTGAAGCGAAACTTCAGCCAATGAATCCGTTATTTTAATTGTTTGAAGTTCTGGGTAACAATCTTGTTTGGCTTTAAGAACTTTAACGTAGCTTGGAAAAACATCGACTTCAGTTTTTTGGTTTACCAAGTTCCTGATGACTTGGTACTGATGTTTTGACAATTTTGCCTCAACCAAAAGCTTCAAAGCATCATTCGTGTCAAGTTGTTTAATTTGAATATTTTCTTTGGACTGACATTTTTTCAAAGCACAAGCGATATCTTCATCTACGATGTCAACGATCTCTGCAATACGTCTCCTTTTTGTCCTTGATGAGCTTTCCAAAAATGGCTTTTTTGGTCTGCCATGAGGTTTTTGTGAGATATTCTCATCTTGTTGTTCTTGTACAGCACTAAAATCTTCCTCGACATCAAGCCAAGCACTGTTTTTAGATAAAAGTACGTTTTTCTTCTTTGAGCAGGCCTCCCACCTTCTTTGAAAGCATTTACAAAGATTAAGTATCTTTTTCTTAGCTTGCAAATCTTCAATTTTATGAGTTTGCTTAAAAACCGTCCAAGTTTCGTTGGCTTTTGCAGCACTGCCAACTTTTTTAGCCGAGTACCAAATATTAAAAATATCGATTCGCTTGGTCATATTGATTGAATCTAAAAAAAAAGTGGAAATCAGTGTTTTATAACGGGTCAAAATTTTTAGACGTGCGCCAATCTGCGCTCAATAAGTCATATATATTCTGAAAGAAGAAAAATAGCACTAAATTTTGATGTGTAAGAGATAACCGGCATTTAGCGGCATATGCTGTTTTTTTTCCTCAGAAAAACACGAAAAATGAGAAAAACACAAAAAATGGATAAGTTCTAATGCATGTACAAAAAAAAAAAAAAAAAACAAAATAAAAAAAAAACTATCAAAATGCCTTCATGATATATTTTTTTAATATTCCAATCACCTTTTTTCCAAAATTAACTTTAAACACTCTAAAAAATTGATTAATGCGAACTCGTATTTTCAGATATAATTTTTTTTCTAAACTGCGAAAAACTCTCAACTTCGTGACGCGACTGAGAACCAACAACTAATTATTAATGAGAAATCTTACTGTCACTTAGTTGTCCCGTTATCATAGATAATTACTGCATCAAAAATAAACAATTTGATAAACCTTAAAATTTTGACTTATGACCTATGGGAGGAACCACTGTGCGGCGACTTAAGTTGTTACTCGAGTAACTGCTATAGGCAAAAAGTATCGGGAAATAAGTTATAATTCAAAAATATTTATTCATTCTTCTAAAGCTATTTTGCCACTTTCAAAGTATTCCCATGATGATAAATTTATTTAAAGTAGTCCTCTCAACACGATGCAATAAATCTTGGCTAAGGTTTTTTTTTTCGAGTTTAAAAACAAATCCGAAAAGTCCTTTTTGTTTTAGCTGAGATGGCCACAAACAACGAGGAATTTTTTTAGTGTTTTTGGAACCAAACGAGACATGAATTTTCTAAGTAAAAATTGTGTTTCAAAACAAGATTTTCTAATCTTTTTGATATTCCAACATATCTGTAATGTCTCGAACTGTTGATCGACTATAACTACACCGAAAAAAAAATTGATAATAACAGCTATCAAATAACATTTTTCAGTGACAAAAGTCGTCCAACAATTAAAATATCAATTTTGATATTTTATCATATCATTTTGACATTTTTTAATTTCAGGTGGGATAATGAAAATTTCACTTTGACAATTAAAATATCATTTTGACATTTTTTAAAGTTTAAGCGGATAGTCAAAATTTCACTTTGACAACTAAAATATCAATGTTGACTAGATTTTACGATTTAGTTTATTATAATGAAACTTATTTCTTTCCTTTTCATTTTTATTATTTTAAGAATTTTCTTTCTTTTTTCAAAACATTACTGAAAGGAAATATTCTTTACAAAATAATGGTGATATTATTTTTCTATTATAGGTGATATAATTGTTTTGTTATTTTCTCCCAAACTATGTGAAGTAAAATCTTATTGCAGATCAAATTTTCTCAGAAAATCATACATTTTACTTCGAAAAAACACAAAGCGCCTTTAAATTAGTAAACATAAAGAGTTTTTTATTTAATATTTTTCAATAATTTGGAATGAGAAATTGATATGAAAAAATGATAATAAAATAAAAAAAAAAAATTTTCAAAATGTGTCATTTAAATATCATAATATCATAAATAAAAATATTGTTTTAACATTTTAAATATCATAAAACACATTTTATAGAGCATTTTTGGCTGATATTTAAAAAATGTTAAATTGATATTGGTTTTTTTTCGGTGTAGGCATAGAACCAATATAAATGAAATGGAAGACGGCTACAATCCAAAAAACTGATATTCCAACAACTCTAAATCCTGAAAACCTTAAATGTCGAAAATACAAATTTCTGAAAGTCCAATACTTATCCCGCAAATCAAAAATTCCGAAATTCCAAGGTCGAGAAAAAAACCCCAGAAATAATACTTAATTTTTTTGTACAATACAATAAAGCACCAAATTTACCTCACATGCTGAACAAAATAAAAAGTAAAACGTAAAAAAATACTCAAATTTAATTCCAAATTTGTATTCCAATTAATATAACATATGGATACAAATATTAACGAATCAGAAATCCCGAAATATTTCGTGATTGTGAAACTTCGCCTTTTGGCTTTTGATAATGAAATTATAGGATTCTGCATTTCGAATTTTCAGAATCTTCGGTTTTTGGCTTTCCGGATTCTATCCCCAACCGAAATTAAATGTATCTCAAGTCTTTTCAAACTAATTGTCAACATGAAACAAAATAGGTAAAACACACAGATAAAGTTCATTAAAAAACACAATGCAGATTATATCAAAGTTATAAAAATAAGCAATAGATGATTTCAATTTAATATTCAGGCCCATTTGCTCATACTAGTCATAAATTCTAATCTTAGCTAGGTCGAACATAGTTCTTTAGTTCTACTTAGTTTATTCTACGTTTCTAAAAAATATTTATGTTGATCCTAGCAATGATATACTTTCATGATATAAATAGCTGAGAACTTCAAATTTAATTGTCACATCGAAATAAATGTCAATTAATTAAATCAGTTTTTGAGCAATTTAGCAGTTAGAATACATTTTTTTTTATATTTTAACATTTGTGGAATTTTATTGCAAGAAAAAAGCCTAAAATAGAGAAAGTGACCAAAAATATGTGATAAATCTGATTCTAAAAAATGTGTTCATGTGAATGTATTTGATCTGTAAATGTGTTTGTGTGTCAAAATATGTTTTGAAAATATGAAAAAAAAAATGATGAATAGTGCTTAAAAAATTTGTGCCTGAAATTAAACCATTTTCTGATGATAAGGGGGTATGAAAATAAGTTAATTATTATTAGACTAATAAATTGCTCTTTATTTTGCAACCAAGATAATTTTTTAAGGAATATTACTTCTTTTTCTCTCAATTAATAATGCTTAAAAGTAACATAAAATCCTTAAGTTCTACTATTTCTTCCCCCTAAGTTATGTTAAACTTAGAGGAATTTATGACACAATTTGAAGTTCTTGCAAACCGCTATGAAGAACTTAAGGGTTTATGTTTCACATAAATATTTAAGACTCGTTTCAGCAAATGGGCCTCAGAGATAAATAATGTTTCATTTAATAATTTCAGATTTTCAATATAATTAAAAGTTACTCATACACCTAAGTGACCCACTCAGAAATAGCTATAGGTCGTTTCAAATCAAAAGTCCTGACTCAGAGTTTATTTTCTCCCTTCCAATAAAATTGAGAACAAATAAACAAAAAACTCAATTTTATTGGCTCATTGCGACGAATCAACTCAAAAATAACAACAAATCATGCTTGTTTGAATGAAAGAAATGCTAGAGAAAAAAATAAACAAACGAAAATTCTGAATTTGTTTATTAATGATTTCTATGGTGACGACTCCAAAATAATTGAAAAATAAAAATAAGATATTTACTGCCCAATTAAACAAATGAAAAGATGTGAATAGAATTTTAAGTTATGAATTGCTATCATATAAACTGGACATTTCTGGTCCATCTTCACCTAGTCCTATAACAATATCTTCTGCAAAGTTACCCCAACTACCTTCAAATGATAAATAATTAAATAATTGTATGTTTTTTTGTATTGTCCGCGGAAATGGAGTGATGCAAGCCCGGGAGACTTGCCTCCGCTTTCTGAGGCTAACCCAGTGAATCTCACAGACGGATCAATTAATTAAAATAGGGATATCAAGAACTGTTCTTTATTATTTTATCGTAGTTTTAGAAAAAGTTCAGCTGCCTCATAAATGCTTCCTTCCAGTAAGCGAATGAGTTTTTTTTATTTTTGCTCAATTTTCCATGGGACTTTTGATTTGAAACGACCTATAACGCAAATTAATTGTAGCTGAAAGAAATTTTTTGTTTCTTATTCTTGATAATATACCCAAAATAGTGTTCTCCGAACGCTTCAACACCTGAAAATCGAACTCAAATGGTCAAAAACACATTTAAATTGATTTTTCTGAGTATCGAATTTCTAAACTCGATGTATGTCCAAAATTTTGCCAAAATTCCACACGACTTACAAGACATTTTATAAAATTTATAATTCTATATTATTAAATTTGTCCGAAAAAATGACGTCTTATTGCATCAAAATGTGCTAAAGTTTAGAAATTATGACTTTTGAACTTACAGATGGTTCTAATAAGGTTCCTTCCTAAATGGGCATCAAAATAAAGTATCAAAATAATGTTGTTTACTAGGAAATCGATTCATGATATATAGAGCGCCATTTCGGGGACGCCGAATGCCATATTTCTTTAAACATTGTGAGAACTAAAATAAGACATTACCTAGTGGTCAAAACGAAATTTTTGAGAATATCATCTCCTCGAACGCTCTGAACATAATTCTGTCTTTTTTAACTTAGGTAAAGACAGCGTACAATTTCAGACAAGCATACAAATGATTTTGTTAAAAACATTGTGTTTAGTAACTGATTTGAGATAATTCAACAAGTCCGTAGGGAATAAAGTATTTATTATAAATTTCAACAAAAACATTTAAAAAATGTTTATACTTTGACCTTCTTTTTCTTTATTAAACGATGGTATAACTTTTTTATAAAATAAAATTGGTACGAACAATCTGCTATGTACATTAAGGCCAACTTTTCAAATCAGATAAACTTCAGTTAGAACTTATTCCTAGGAATAAAAGTTTTTTTATTTAGGGTAAAAGCGGGTGAGATGGCGCGGCGGGGGAGATGGCGCGGCGGGGGAGATGGCGCACTTTAAATATCTTTTACATTTATTGCTCTAAAAATGTATGAAAAATATTTTTAGCTTTCTTTAAATATTTTAAATCGAAGTAGCCAGTATTCGTTTCTTTGTCTGTTATACAAAAAATAAAAAAAAATTTCAAAACAAATCATGTGATGATTTTTTTCGAATTTTTTTGTTTGCTTTTTTTTTTTTGTTCCGATATTTTGTGAGTCGTTGGGATCTTAGATGCCGTCGATACACCAATACATACAAGAGAGTATAAGTTATGCATTGCGTGTGAAATCTGAGCTCTAGTTCTATCTGCTTTTTATGGGGAATTATGCGAAAAAAGGTGAGATGGCGCAGTTTTTTTCGGGTGAAATGGCGCATTCCGTACTAGAATTTTTCAATTGAGTATAGTGTTAGCATGTGCCGTATCACCCTCAAAATATTTTTTTTAAGTAATTCAGCCAAGTTCAAATTTTATAAAAAGACGGCTAGTTGCAATCTATTATATGGCATGCATTGGTGCTTGACTCCTTCACATCGTTCAATCATTTGTGCAATGAATTTGGCAATAGAAACCTAAAACAAACTCATGCGCCATCTCACCCACCCTATAGGGGGAGATGGGTTTTTTTTTAACTTTTTTTCTATATTAATTTAAAATTATAAATTTAAAATATAAAATTCTGTAAAACAAATAATACGTTGGATATTGAATATAGAACATTTTTGTATTGTTAGAAATATGAAATGAGGTTTACTTTGAAAAATATGACAAAAACAAAAAAGGTATGCCATCTCACCCGCTTTTACCCTACATTTATTCTTCTGATAAATCTAATTGACGATTGAAAAATCATGGCTAAAAGTGACTATATTTTATTTGAAGTATCAATTTTTCTTTCAATTTAGAACAATTTATTGTATCTTCTTATCTTTGGAGTTTGGCAATCTGACAATCACTGGACTTTATAAAGTTTTGAACACGTAGTTTTTTAATTTTTCATATAGATCCTTTTTTTGATAGGGCGAAAGTTCTTGGAAAGCCAGTTTTTAGCCAAAATCAATGTTTGCAAAATAAAATAAAAAATTGTTGCCAATAATAAAATTTTCTTTTCCTCACCACTTCAATAAAACTTTTTAAATTCGGAGAATATTAAATATTTCAAAAATAAAACAACTGCTATTGTTTCACAAGGATATTCACGGAAAGCTAGCAGTCGTTATAATTTTTTGTTTGTTCTTTTTTTTTCTATTCTATGCGCAACGTTTGCCGCCATCGCCTCTAGCAGACTCATAGTCTGCAATCATTTCATTTAGATTTTGTCAACAAAAATGGGAACAACACAAAATCATAACTTCTCGTGTGTTTAGATAGTTTTGTGTTTGTTTACAAACCAAACAACGACGACAGGAGATTTTCACAGAAATTATTTTAATCAAATAAAAAAAAATCTCTTCTTGTACTGATAACACAGGGATGGATTTTTTCTTTTTTTTTTGGGCCTGTTTCTTGTAGAGTTAAGCTTTGGTAAAAATTTTATAACAAAATAAAGTCGTTAGAATTTAGATTGAGAAAGGTGTCTGAGCCTTAAATAGCCTATTGGATGGAATGAACTTGTGAGTTTGTTGGAAAAAAACTTAAAAAAGAGTTTTACGATCCTTTTTATTTCCTAATCCTTCCCTGCTCAAAGCTATGAACCGAACCAAATGTGTGCTAAAATATCATCATCCTCTTTTATTTTCTCTTATCAGATTTTTTTTCCAGCTCTGATAAACATCTTTTGTCAACTAAAATTCTAACTTTATTTTCATTTCTTAATTTTCTTTTTTTAGGAACTGATAACAACTATGTACATAGGATTCTTAGGCCTTATATTTGCATCTTTTCTCGTTTATCTCATGGAAAAAGATGTCAATGAAAAGTTTAGTAATTTCGCTCAGGCTCTCTGGTGGGGTGTGGTAAGTTTATTTTCATTTTATTTTATGAACTACAAACAAAAGAACTAACTAAAATTATATAATTGCTTTTACAAAATTTACTTTTTTTATTATTTTTTTTTTTTTTTTTTTTTCATTTATATAGATAACTCTATGTACGGTAGGGTATGGTGATATGGTACCCGAAACGTGGCAAGGCAAACTAATAGCATCGTTTTGTGCCCTGCTAGGTATATCGTTTTTTGCACTTCCGGCGGTAAGTAAACATTATTTTATGTTTTTCTTTTTGTTTTTCATTTATACACCTTTTTTGAATCTCCATTTTTGTTGTACTTCATATAACAAAAGGAGCTTTATATTTAGTTTCTCTAATGGAATAAACTAATTTAAGTTTGACGTTGGATGAGTTAAAGTTGTGAGAGCTTTTATATGAACATCGCGGTGGGCGGTGGAGTAAAATTGTTAATATTTTCGATTGCAGGCATACATGGTGTATGAGTGATATTTTTTTTGCAATTTATACATATGTTGGGTACATTTTATATAAATTTTTTTTTTGTTAATTTTAAAGAATAAAAAAAATTAATATAAAAGTGCTAAAAAAAATTTCTCTCTGCCTTAAGCTCTTAATGCTGGGGACAATACTAAAACTTGTATACAAAAAAGCAGTATTTTAAATAAAATATTATTTTTGTTAATGAAAGAACTCAGAGGATAAACCATAGAACAACTTGTTTTAAGCTTGAGAACTTAACAAATTTGTAGAAATATACCAAGTTTTTTTTTAGAAAACTTTTTAGAAAATTTGACTCCAAAAATTTACAATCAACTTTTAAAACTTATTTTAACTAGTTTTTTATAAAATTAATAAAAACTTCATAAAGAAGTTTATAGGAGCCTTTACACATAAGAGCAAGTATCCTACGTGCAACAAAGATGTGCATTTTATTTTATTTTTTTTTAACTTGGTGAAAAAGTCAGCAAAATTATTGGGAGTGATAGGGTGTCTTTTTTTTTTTTTTTTGAAGAAATGATGAAATTTATAATAAGTAACAAAACAAAAACTATAGAAAAATGATACCTGTGTTAAGAAATTTCGAAAATCGTTTTTTTTTAATAATTTTTTATATGTGAAAATTTTCCAACATTTTACAAAACAAAAGTTAGTATGCTATTTTTAAGAAAATATTATTCAACACATTAAAACTAAGTTTCAATAAAATTCATCAACCCATTTTCAAAAAATTGATTTTCAAAAAACAATTTTGATGTAATTTTTTTTTTTAATAGAAAAATATGTTTTTTGAAAATTTTATACAATTTTTATATAGCGTTTCTGTATAAAAAATTTGGTTGAAATCTGCTCTGTCATTAATGATAAATTCATAAAATAAAACGTCCTATGACAGGTATGTATAGTTTTGGTCATAAAAAAAAATTCTTTTTGTCCTCTAGGGAATCAGCCAAAACTGTTAATTACCAAGTTTGAAGAAAATTACTCAAATAGGTTAGGTTACAGACAGACAAATAGACAGAAACGCCGGAATCACTTTTTTTATATTCTCCATCATTGTAATGTTAGTTTTCTTTGAAAAAGTAATAAATTACTTTCTTGGAGACTATAGATAAAGATTATTTTCTTACACTCATATTATTGTTGTTTATTTAACAAAAAATATTATTTTAAATTTAAATTTACACAAAAATCAATTTATTCAAATTTTTTAAATTCAAAAAAATTCAAGTAATTTTTAAAAAATTAAAGTAATTTTTAAAAAATCTTAGAAAAATATCAAATAACAATGTATGAATTTTAGTTTAATTTTAATAGAAAATAAGATCTATGAATAAATGCGTTTTAGAATTTTGTCTCAAATATTGTATTTAGCTGTTAATGGTTTCAAAAATGTATGTAATGAAGGTCGTTCAAATAATTTGTTTTTATTCATATTATTTTTAATTTGCTTAGTCACGAAAACATTATTTTAAATAAACAACATTTATATGAGTATAAGAAAATATATTCTTTATCTATTATTTATTTTCATTACTTTAATTTTGTTTCCAGTTTAATCCAAATTTTGCGAAAAATGTTCGCTATGGTCTTGAATTGAATAAAAAAATTAATATTAATTATCACATAAATTCGTAAAATTTACTTATCTTGTAGCTTTCAAAATCAACATTCAAAAAATAAAAAAAAAAACAAAAGTTAAAAAAAAAAATTACCAAAATCCAATTCAGTAGAAATACTTCTAACAAAATACTTTTTTTTTTTCAAATTCTATTCATAAATTTTAAATACTACATAAATCTGTTTTGATTTTGATGTATTTTTAAAACTAAATAAATCCCATTAATTACCATTTATTTACATAGCCTTCTTATTATATAATCCCGCTAATCCCAGAAAATGAATACAAACAAATTATAAATTCACCATGACAATAAATAATAAATATTTAAAATGTTTCAATTACTGATTGTAACAAATTAATTCCCATTTCAACATTTAACAAAAACTAAATTAATAATTTCTCATAATATTCTCTATTTCGGATTAAGAAAAAACAAAAAACAAAAAAAACTAGAATCCAAAATATTACAACCCATGACTGGACTGGATAATATTTGAAATTATTTGTTAAATCGTTCACCCTAATTTGCGCACAGATTCAAACACAAAAGCCAGTTACATCATTTTATATGATAGCTTTTGCATTTTGCTGTTTTATGAACTCATAAACTCAAACCCCTTTAGGAAAAACATTGTGTGTGTGTGTTTAAGTGAATGTGTGTGTTCTAAAACGATGGGGATGTATTTGAATTTGCCAACCTCATTCATTCGTTTAAACGAGCATAAATTTCATTTTCGATGTAAAACTTCCCAGTTGCCACACCATAATCCCCTAGAGGTCCTGCTGCCATGCAATCTGGTGGATGGCTGAACGTGGTTATAATCTAGGTTAACCATAGTGTGTGGTAGGGCAAAAAAAAAAGTATAAGATGTGGGTAGATACTTTGGTTAGAGTTGGAGGACAAACAACAAAAAAACGACTGACAACTTCTCGACAAACAAACAACTAAAAAGTCCTTTCTCCAATGGAAAAGGAGACACAAATTCTATATATATATATATAAGTATATGTAAAAGACAGAGAGAAATATTCATTCAACCGTAAGTTATAAACGAGAAGGGCTATTAGATTGCATCTTCTGGTTAGGATGCACATCTTCTATCCAAGGAGGACATAATCTCAACAAAGCACCTGCTTAACTTTTACGGAAGGATATTTCAAAAAGTCGGTTAAGGGTGGTAGACCTTATATCATAGCTTAAGGTAAGATTCCGGTTGCCGTTATGTCATTTTTGTTATACGCGTTCTTGATTTATTCTTACGCCATAACTTGTATATGGAGTTATTTTAGAGGTTATACAAAAGATAACGCCAAAGATAATTGCTTTATTACGTGAATAACAACAAGGATTAAATGCATAAAAATTTATAAAATAAGAAGAGAGTAATCTACAATTACTTCTCGTTAGCTGTTTTCTGATTGGGTCACTGTGGTGTATGAGTAACTTTCTTTATTATATTGAAAAACTGAAAAAAAAACTTGCTTTTGAGTTTGAATCTCTGCAAATTAGAATGAACGATTCAAAAAATAATTTCAAAACATCATCGTCCAGTCATGGGTTGTGAAATTGGTTTCTAGTTTATTTTTAATTCAAATCTATTCTTAATTGAAAGAAATTAAAAAAATAGTTTTAAAAAATCATTTTTTTTTTATTGAAATTGTTGCTCCTTATTTATTTATGTGACCTTTTTATTTTAATAAATAGTTTTTGATTGTTGGAAACTTTGTATGTTCTAAAAAAATATTTTTTTTAAGATTTTAATTAATTCCATTAAGTTAGGTCTTATTATATTTGGACTAGCATCAAAATGGGTTAGTAATTGAATTTATGCCAAAAAAATTAAAAAAAAAAAAAAGATTGTTAAAGAAAACGAAAAGGAAACCTGATCCTGGGATATTTTGGTATCTGATTGCTAATTGCATTTTTGGATTTTTTTATCACCCTTACCTTTTTTGAAAAATACTGGCATTTAAAATTTGTAAAAAAAGCCAATTATTTTGTATTTACAATTATGGAATAGATGGTCAATTGAATAAACCCTTTTGAATGGAACAAATTCGTACAAGAGTTTTTATTGCTGATTATGATGACTTGGCATAATAGAATACTCCAGCCAAAAGTGCTACTAAATCCATTGGTGCATTTCTGAGAAAACGGCAACACTGGTCAGTTTTCAGTTTTTTTTTTTATTTAACTCGAAAACCAAGCCTAAATTTGAAAAGGTTCAAAGACACTTTTCATAGCAAACTAAATTTTCTATCAAGTTAAGATGGTTAAAAAATGTTAAAAATTATTTTTGAATAAAATTCTAACCTAAAATCAATGAAAAATAAAATGCACGACTGGGTCGCACGTACTTGCTCTTGTGGGTCAAAGTATCAATATCTTGAATATCTATAGGAAATTTATGATTTTGTTAAGCTTCGAGAAAAAAAATAAAAAAAAAAATATAAAGTTAAAAATAAATTTTATATTTTTTTTTTCAAAAACTTAATTTTTTGGTTACATTTAACACTTCAAAATTATAAGAAATACCTGTCTGTAAGTTTTGAACAAAATTGGCTTATGCTTTGACGATATATACGAACCTTAAAAATATGTCAATTTTTGAAGAACGGCAACGCCATATTTTAGTTCTCCGCATTTTTCTAGAAAAATTAAAAACGCAGTTTTGTTACAATCAATAAGACTATTACGTACACTAAATTTAATCAAAATCGTTAGAGCCGTTTTCGAGAAAATTGAAATACCTCGAAAACGTTATATGGGAGATATGCGTTAAAAAGGAGATATTTAAAAAATAAAAAAAAAACGGGTCTGGGGAATTACGCAAAAATCATCTGTGCCAAATTTCAAGCAAATCCATCCATCCGTTTAGGCCCTAGCTCGATGTACAGATGGACGCACAGACGCACAGACTGACGGACGGCATAACGAAAACTACTTTTTTTATCTTCTCCATCATCGTAATGTTGGTTTTGATTAAAACCTCAAATTTTTTTTCTACACGAAACCAATACTTGCCCTATAGAGCAAGTTATAGCCTTATTACGAATTTCTAACCACTTGTTGTTAAAAATATTCAATGGTAACTCTGTTGATTGTATGTGTGTGCCAAGGTTGTCTAGGTAACTACCATATCTACCACTTACTATGCTCTATTTTTAGTTTACATTCATTTATTGGCTTTTGTTAATCTCGAGTCTCGACTCGACCCAATCTGGTTAATAAAAAAACAAGACACAACTATGTACATATGTATACATATGTATTTTTTGTTGGGTGCCATTCGAAGTTAAAAATATTTTAACTAGCCAGATAGAAGAGAATGATGCAAATTGTAAAGGAAAAGAATAACAAAAACGCAACCACAATGCAAAAGTATTTTAATTAAAACGATGACTCGAGGAATTAGTCCTTGATAAATGACTTGGGGCTAGACAAATGCGGTATTTATAATAATCCTTCCTGTTTCCTTTTTTTTCTTTTTTTGTTGTGCCATCATCAGCATCATCATCATCCAACGCAGAGAGAAACACACATTTGGGATGTTGTTGTGTATGTAGTTTTAACTAGCAATGGTGCCATCTAGTGGATTATTTTCGTTACACTCTTTCTCTCTCTGGTGTTTGGATATGCAATGTGTGTTTATGTGCCCATCATTTGGAGAAAAAGGATATGATGATATAATCTAAAGTAATTCTTGTTGTTTTTTCTAACAAGGATAATGATTGTTGGCACGGCCACTCTCTGTGTGTGTGGTGTTTGTTGTGTAGCACTCTCACTCAACAGGAGCCCTCTTAAGAGGATCATTTCTCTAGTCTCCTTTGTGTGTACAAAGTGCAGTTGAATTGTTTATACTTTGGACCAAAAAGCTTATAGGATGAAAATGGAGGTAGAAAGTACCTCGACAATTTTAACTTAGACTCTTCATTCTACCTATAAAACAACTATGTTTGTATGTAAAGTGCATATATGTATGTGTGTTAGAAAATTATGCTTTATTCGAGTGACGAAATAACGAAGGATATATTCATGAAGATGGTAATGATGACGGTGACAACATGACAGGATAACTCTTTGTTTAGCATTTTGGCGAGAGGATGTAAGATTGCAAAATATGTTTGTGGTATATCCTTGTATTCCTTTTTAGTTCATATGAGTTGAGTGTATAAGGTGATATAGTGTGTAGAAGAGTGTATGTTAGTAAAAAAGAAGAGTTCACTTGAAGCTTTTGTTTTATAGAAATTATGGAGATGAGTGTAGAGTGTTTGCTGTATATGCAATTAAGGATTACTTAATTGGACGGATGCGTTTGTCGGTGTCTTAAGGATATGAGTCTTGAACGGGTCACATGCTGATGTTGATGATGACAATGATGATGATGGATGAAAATAGATAGAAGTAGCAGCAAATTGACAAGATAAATACACCAATTAAGGTGTTAAAATATTAGGTTTATGTAATAAACTGCACGATTGACTCGGTCTTGTCATTCAAAGTTTTCAAAATATTTGTCATTGTTTTGTGCTCTTAGAAATAATAATTTTGAGATGAATTTTATCTTCGATTTTTGAAATTATATGAGTCGATTAAGATGAGTCAAAAAACACACTTTGCACAAATTAATCCAACCCGCAGTCAAATTAAAGCGAGAAAAAGTTTATTTAATTAAATATAGTTATAACTGAAGAGTTTTACGTTCATATCGTTTTCCCTCTAAAAGCGTCTATTTATAGATTTTGTTTTCTTCGATTTTGTATGTTTTTGAGTCATATAGATTCTTATGTTTTTGAGTGTCGTTTTCTTTACTTAGCTCTATCTTTGCAAAACTAGAATTGATAAAAAAATGGAATGCACGACTGGGTCGAACGAACTTGCTCTTAGAGTTCAAATTGCTTAAATTTTGAAGACTTTTTATATATAAATTTGGAAAATGTCAGGTACAAAAAAAAAAACTTTAAAAAACATAAAATTCTTTAAAAAAAAATAAAACAAAATCTGAAACCAAATTGCCCTCCAAAACAAGTATAGGTATGCAGTTTGATTGATATATAAAGATGCATTTTTAGAAAAAAAAATTTCAAAATTGTTAGACCCTTTTTTTTTAAACTAATTTTTTTATAAATAATTTTTTGGAAAAAGTTTTCAAATAAAATTGGCATGCCATTTTGTAAAAATCACTAATCAACTTCTTAAAACAAAATTTCAAAAATTTCAAAAATTTGATTTTTCAAAAAAAAAATTTCAAATTTTTTTTAAAAATCGAAAAATTATTTTTTTCGAAATTTCATTTGAATGGAATAAGCATAAACGGTTTTATGGCAAGTAAATAATGATTTTCAAAAATAAATTTTTTTTATAAGAAGACCTTGTATTAAAACTTCCAATTGAATTTTTTAAACAAAATCGTTGAAGCCGTTTTTGACCAATTTCAACCTTACTAAAATCGGTATATGACAAGTACCGTTATTTTTGGTTCAAAAAAATCAACTCCAAAAATTCCTCTGGAGAGTCGCCAAATTACGCTACATACCAAGTTTGGCATCAATCAGTCCATCCGTTTAGGCTGTAGCTTTGTATACAGACAGACAGACTGACTGACAGACAGACAGACAAACGGACTTCCGGGACCCACTTTTTTGGCATTCTCTATCATCGTAATGTCATGGAAAAATGTTATCTCAACTTTTTTTTTTTTACGAATGCATAACTTGATATTACCTATGTATATCGCAAGTAAAAAAACTACTTTTATACGAACAAAATTAATGACCCTTTAAACTTTTCCTATAAAAATATAAAATTTAAGACTCGTAAAACTTGAGATATAAATTATGCTACTGCTACATGAAATTACGATAATAGAGAATCCCAAAAAAAAATTCCGAAATGATTTCTGTCTTTAAGTCTGTCTGTTTGAAACATCCCAAAACGCTACCCTAAGGGGTTTTGTTTCAAACTAGTTACAGATTTTGGTTGACTCCCTTGATGAAAAATTGAAATTTTTTTTTGGATTAAAAATTTTTGGAAAAAAAAAGTTTAAGAAAGCTTAATTTAAAAATTAAGATTTAAAAAAAAAAAAGATTTCCCAAAAATATATTTTTTGTATCAATTTTTGTAGTTTTTTTTTTATCAAAAGAGTGTATTTTCTCAAAATTGTATCTAATTTTGTTTTTATTTTTATTTTGAAAACTTTTCAAACATTTGGGCAAGTTTAGTATTCTAAGAAAAAAATCGACTCGAGATTACAATCAAACATGGCAATATAATAGAGAAGTAGGTCCTGTAATTCTTTCTGACTTCGAAGTTATGAGTTGTATGAGATATCCTAGAACGAAATTGAAATTTTATTTTAAGGACCGACATTACCTAAATGGTAACTCCCTTTTCACCAAAATGGAAAATCTTAATGTTCTTAAAAACGGCTCAAACGATTTTGAAAAAAAAATAATTTTTGGACAGTTATTAACGGAACCTGGCACAGAACCGTAAACCAAATTTCAAAAAAAAATTTTAAACAAATATTTTTTTCTGTAGCCTTAAGTTAAAATTTCGAAAAAGTCAATTTTGGATATTTAAAAAAAATGTATTTCGAAATTTGTTTTTGAAAAATTATTATTTTTTTTAATGGATTAATAAATTTACTTGAAATTTTGTCAAATATGTGGAAAATAATTTCTTCAAAACGGCGATAACTTTCTTACATAATAATTCAACCCCTCAAAAAACAAAACACTTTCTTTCCTCAAAAATATTTAGAATTATTAGGTACAAAATTTTTTTTTTGTCAATAAGAAAAACTTCAATGCAAAATATGTAACTGCATCAAATATTTTTCTTTTTCATATTCGTAGAAATTTTTACAATTCAAAATTTATTTTTTTTAATTTAATTAATAAGTATATTATTTAACCCTTGGAATAGGATTTTTTGAATTAGTGCAGTTAGTTGAATCGAACATTTTGACTTATCCGGACGTTATGAGTTCTCTAGAACTAGATCCCATAATTTTATGAAACTTAAAAGTTCGTTTGTGTTCAAATATATTTTAATAAAATGTTCAGAAAATCTAAGGAATTTAATGCGAATTCAATTAACCTAGTAACGCTTGAATAAATATTAAGAAACAATTTAATTACATATTGTTTTAAGTTCTTACAAGTCCATCAATTTATAATAGAAATCTAACAACAAGAGCATTCAAATGTTTATGTTAAACTAAAATTTCACAAAACTTTTTAAGCATATAGATAGACATATGAAAAGGCCTTTGAATCGCGCTCAAACACTCTCCATAAAATCCATATCCAAAAGTCTTAACTGCAATTACATATCAAAGTCGTGATTTGCCCACATTCATCTTCAACATCAACCAAAACTTAAATTAAATCCAAATATTCATCGTCCGAAGCCGAAACTTGTAGAAAATATTGAAAATACTCTCCGGCTAAATATAGACCCCTAGCAACAACTACTCCACTCTACTCTCAAAATGAAAAAAAAAAAAAAAGCCTCTCCCAACTCCTCAACCAACGAAGAACAAATTCTAATTAAATCTGGATATCATGCATAAATTATTATTTCATGAATATTGTTCAAGCTCTACACAAGCTGTCTTGTGTACATATAAATGAAAATTTTGATAATCAACCACATTTACTCATGAATTTTGTATTTTTCCTTAACTATGGTTGTTCTTGTGTTCTCTATCTTGTACCACACACCCGCAGGGTATCCTTGGCAGCGGTTTTGCTCTAAAAGTTCAGCAGCAACAGCGCCAAAAGCACATGATCCGACGGCGCCAGCCTGCAGCCACGTTAATACAATCCCTATGGAGATGCTATGCTGCGGACGAACATTCCGTATCTGTGGCAACGTGGAAGATCCATCAAGTGCCATTGCCAAGTCCGCCGCCATCGTAAGTATTTGATTTTCTATATTTTCATCTTGCTTTTTTTTCGTAAAATAAAATAAAAAAAAAAAATAAAAACATATAGATATAATGTATCCGTTTTCGTGTTATTTTTTTTATAAAAAATAATTAAAATGAAAAAAAAAAAATATTGTTGTCGTTCGGTTTTTGTCCCTATGTTTATGTCCTTTTTTTATGATTAAAAAAAAATATAAGGACGAAGAAAATACTTTTTGATAGGGATTTTCTGTTTATCTTGTTTTGTTGTTTTTTTTTTTTTTTCTTTTTATTTGATTTTTATTGACGTCGTGAGCTCAGAAGCAATTAAAATTTATTATAAAATAATTTTTTCTATATACAATTAAAAGAAATTTTCTAACATTTAAATTAAAATGGCAAAAAAAAAATGTTGTGCGTAATAAATGTTTCTTCTAATCTCCTTAACTGGGTTATTTAACAGTTTTGTTGTTTTTTATCGTAGCATTAAACATTTTTAAATATTAAATTAAAAAAAAAAATAAATGTAAATATTTTGTATACAAAAAACAAAAATTAATAATTTTAACCAAAAAAAAAATTACAAAAAAGGATTCTTTCTTATTGAAATTTAATTTAATTGACGTGTTTGTATATGTGTCTTCTTTTAGTTCTGAGTACTGGGATAGATTGTTAAAAAATTTAAGTGAATATAGGTAAATGAGGGTAACATTTTGTTTTTGATATTTTTTTTTCTTTCACTTTTATTTTGATTTCTTTTAAATGTTAAGTTTTTAATTTATATTTGTTTTTAGTTAGTATTTCTTTGGATTTTTTTTTTTTTGTTTTTTAAAATATTTCTAAATCTTTTGGTTAGTATCCCGTTTTTTCACCAACAAAAAAAATGTTTTCCATTGTCTTTTCTCTTTCTTATTATTACAAAAAAAAAAATAAAAATGCTCTCTCCATGTACAACTTTTGTATGCTAAAAAAAATTATTACAAAAAAAAAAGTAAAAATAATTTGAAAATTTATTTTTTCATATAGAAATTATGTTGGTTTCTTGTCCCCTCCTCTGTTGTTTATCACCCACCTCGAGTTTTGTATTGTTGATTTGTGTTTGATAAACTTAAAGCTGCTATAGCTTAAATGCTATAAATGTTATTACAATGGCAGTTATGTTTTGTTGCGCATATTAATAAATATATTTTTATATATATATATAATATACACTTTTGCTAGTTTTATTTAATATTATTGATAAATACAATTTGAATATTTATAAACAATATTGCAATTTGCTTTTATTTAAAGAGTGAAATGTCTTTTATTGTATTGATTTTTCAACTAAGATAAAAAGAGGTTAAGAAGGTAATTTTGATTTAACAAAACAGAGATTAAACTAAATAATTGGCAATGCTTATGGTAAGACCAACACAGCGTTTAATATCACTTTGATACAAAATATTATTGAGGGAATTGAGGTAAAAAAATGATGAAAGAAGTGTAAAGCTAAGGATACCTTCATTAAATTAATTTCTTGTAAAAAAAGGAATTTTAAGAAAAAAATATTTGAAAATCGTTAGAGACGTTTTTAAAAAACATGATTTTTTATATAAAAATTTTCTAACATAGATACATATTTTAAATTGAAGAAATAATTTATTAAAACTTAAATCCGAAATTTCAAAATATTTCACAGACCCATTTTCCAAAAATTGGGTTTTAAAAAAAATTGCTTTTTGAAATTTTTTTAAAAATTTTAATATTACCGTTACTTAAACGCTTTTGTATGAAAATTTTAATTGAAATCGGGTTAGTCGTGTACGAGATATTTGAGAAACCAAAAAAAAGCGTTCAATGTCAAGTAACGTTAATAACGGTTCAAAACATATTTGCTTTATTTAAAAAGTTGGGTCTTATTTTTGCACTACATAAAAAATTGTAATCAAAATCGTAAGAGGTGTTTTTTTAAAAAAATAGTTGTTTTAACATTTCCGTTATATGGCAGGTACCGCTAGTTTCGGTCCTAAAAAAATTCTAATTTCTAAAGTCTAATTTTAAAAGAATTATGTTATTTAAAAAGTCGAAACTTCGGTATTGAAAATTGAATGAATTTATCATTTAATGGTCACCCAAGCAATTCTATACACAAATTAATATTTCTTAAAAATATTTGTCCATCTTATAAAGACACTTGGCAACTATGTATTTGAAAACTATAGTCAATTTTTGTCTAAAAATACTTAAGCCCAAATAATAAATAGTATTGGTAAATTTGATAGGTGTTACATTTCTGCTTTCCTAGAAATTTCAATTTTTCTGCTTCTATATTTTAGCTTTAAGAAAAATCTATACAGGAAAAATTGATTTTATTTAAATAAAAGTAAGAACCAAAATTTAAAAAAAATGTATTCACAAAACGTTTTGAAAAAATCAAAATTACATTCTAACTCTTTTTCTTATAAATCGTTCAGCCTTTCAAATTCACATTTTTTTTACAAAATTTTTATGCATAATTTTTAAAGTTTTACCTATTGTTATTTATTTCTAACTTTAAGGGACAACAAAAAAGAAGTTATCATTTTTAATATTAAGAGGAAAAACTATAGTAAAATTAATAATATATACGTATTGATAAACTGATAAAAATAATTTTTTTTAAAAAGACAATTGAAAAGGAGTCTTTTTCCATTGTTATTTGGTATATTTTATTTAAATTTTAATTTATCTGTATTTTTTATTCTTTACTTAAGGCGGGACTTTTTTTACTGGTAAGGATAATAAGGTTAGGTTATCTTTTATTTTCTTTCTCTCAAATTCAAAATTGAAAAATAAAGATCTTTCAATTTAAACAAAAAAATTTTCTATGCAACAAAGTAATATTCAAGCTTTTGCAGTACCTATATCTACCATATTTTGAACATTTCTGTTTTTATAAACTCAAAAAATAGCCTTCTTTGTAGATAAATTTTGAAAAAAAAAAAACTTGTAATACTATCTAATGTAAATTTGTCAAATCAATAATCTTTTTTATGTATTTTTTTTATTAAAAAAGCCGTCGGAATTTTGTAAATTTTTTTTTATTTTACGGTTTTGTTCAACGGAATAACTATTTTTATGGGTATTTCTTTGAAAATAAATTAAATTAATTCCCTTGCAAACCAAAATCATCCATTTACAAATCAAATTCACCTTCTGTATCCATAAATTCAAACTAATTTAAATCTTAAATACAGAGACTGTATTTTAAAGTAAAAATACTGACTGTCCCTATTTTTTTGCAGTTCAAATTCACAGAAAGTGTGATCAGAAAAGAATTTGTTTTTCAGAAGATCAATTTGATTTGCAAAAGGTTGAATTTGGTTGATTTGCAAAACTTCAAAAAGTTCATATAGTTTTCCAAATTTTTTTCTCTTCTGAGACTGATGCTAAATTTTAATTATTTCACCAGATAACCATCTGTGGGCTATGGATTTGAATTCAGTGAAAAATAACACATCAAATATCGAATTTCAAATACTAAAAAATGTTAATAACAATTTAAAAAAGAAAAAAAAAATATTTAAACTGAACAAAATTTTATTGATTTGACCAAAAAATTAAAATAAATTTATTTTAACCTCAAACTTTTTTTTTGAACACGCAAAAAGTATTACAACAATTATTCCTCCAGTAAAAATTGTATTACTATTTTTTGTTTTAACTAATTTTCAATTTTTCATCAACGAAAATTCCTTAAAACTAAAAATGTTCATTTTTATATTTCTTATATCTTCTTTCTTATAGTCACAAAAAAAAAAAAATAATCCCGCAAAGCGTTTGCTTCTTACAAATAAAAAATAAAAGTTTTGTATGCATTTTATTTTGCAAAAATCAAAAAAAAAACAATCTTTTGTTCAAAAATAATTGAAAATTTCACTTAAAATTTTTTTCAAACAGTCTCAAGAATTTTTTGTCTCACCCAGTATTACACAATAAGTACACACCTATGCAATGTCATCCTTTTTTTTTTGTTTGTATTTTTTTAATTTATTTTAACTAGAACCCAATTTATACTCAAACTCAAATGGGTTTAATTTGTGTTTGCCTAAAAATTCACTCACTAATAATTTGATAAAATAGTAACAAATTTAATTTTTTTCTGGCTCTCTCTCGCTCTCTCTGTCTCTCTCCATCACTCTGTCTTTTCCTATAAAATTATCACCTTCTATAAAAATCTATTTTGCTACATTTGAAACTTTTTCTGTATTCAAAGTAAAACATGCAAAAAATAAACTTTTTTTTTTTTGCAAAAAATAAACTTTTTTTTTTAACTAAAAAAAAATTAGAAAAATAAAATCATTTTACAAATTTAGTTTTTATTTAATTTAACTTGCAAAAAATAATTATAATACGTCATCAAGTCAATATTTTCTATTTGTTCATAAACATTTAAGCTTTCGGGGCCAAAAGATATACCTTCTGGCTCGGCGGTATCCATCCGGTACCGAAAGGTTGGTTTTTTTAATTCTCTGCTCTTTTAGCCCGTTTTTGTTATACAAAAAAAATTTTAAATACAAAGAACAATACAAATTTTTAATTATTTTGACTTAATTTTAACACAATTAATTTTACATAAATATAGATAAATAGAATTTCGTTTTGTAATAGTTTTTATTTTTGTTCTTTTAATTTAAAATTAATTTTAGAACCAAAAGAGATTAAACAATAAAAAAAAATTCTGAGACAAATTATTTTTTCGAATGCTCTCTCTTTCTCTCCGTTTTATATCACCACCCCCAGCCCCTTAAACCTCAATTTGTTTTGTGCCTTTCTACGTTGTGTTTAAAAGTACTTCTGTTGTACTGATGCTCGATGGTTATAAATTTTTGTGTACCCTTGTTAAATATGCAATATAAAAATAAATAATTATATTAAATTATAAAATAAAAATAAATGGATGTTGCTAATGGGGTTTAATAAAAAAAAAAAAGTAATATAATCAAAGTGAATGGTATATAAGTATTTTGTGTGGTAATTGTTCTTTTGATAGAATTTATTGTAAAAATATAATATTAAAGTATATATAATTTTTTTTTTGTTTTTGGTAATTTATTCCATTTTTATTTTCAAAAGGAAATTTTAACAAGAGATTGAAAAAAAATTAAAAAGAAATTAAACAATATACTCTTAATTTAGCTTAATTAAATTAAATTATTTCTATAGTTATAAAATTAAAATTTAAAACAATAAATTATATACTGCAATATTTATGTAAATCTCTTGTTTAAATAATTCCTTACAATCCCCCTTAAAGTATGTGTTGAAATTTATTAATTTTTTTTTTAATACGAAAAAACATGTACACAAACATTTTTCAACAGCTATTTATAAATGGTGTCAGCTTTTTTCTCCAACAAAAAACAACACAAATATTAATTTAGTAAAAACTCTAGTATTTATAATAACAATATTTTCCAACTACACATCGCTTATTGAAATTGGATATTTTTAATTAGTTTTACTTCTAATAAATTATTATGTTGAATCAAAATTTGTTTCAATTCTTCTATCTATCTCTCTCTCTAAAAACAAATATTAATTACAAAGTTTAAAATAAAGTTAAAATTCATGCACATTTCCTAATAATGTTAAATTCCTTAAATGTTGATTGAACATTTATATAAATGTTTATTTAATTTTTTTCCTTAAAATCATCCATAATAGGTAATATTTTTTCATATAACATTTTTGAAAAAAAAATTAAAAACTTTGAATATTTAATTTCAGTATATGAGTCAAGTAATTTTGGTCAAATTTTAATTTTCTTATTTATTTTTTTAATTAATTTTATTTAAATTATATTTTTAAATAAAAAAAAAATATAATATCCTTATACGAGGAGTATAAAAACTGATTGAAAATATTTTCTCTTTTTTCTTGTTTTTCTCTTTTTGTTTATTTTTTTTTTATAAACGTACGATTCTCTCTATTTTTGCTGATTTATTTGCCTACTATACAACTGAAAAATTAAAATAAAAAAAAAACTAAATTAAAACTGAACAAAAAAACTACACAAAAACACAATCGAAATAAAATTGAAAAACAAACAAAAAATAATAATGATAAATATGCACGCTTGAAATAATATGGCTGTAACACCCCCAAAATCAATTTGAATTAAAAATACAATGATTCGTAACGAAAACAAAAAAAAAAAATACAAACATTTTCGAACAAATTGAATTTTGAAATGAATTATAAACACACACACATTAACACACAAACTCTATGTAGTTCAAAATTGGAACCACCAGAGAAGATAGCATCAACCTCGAGCGCAATGTAAGTTCTTCTTTTGCGATGCTGTTGTAGAGTTTTTTTTTTAATTTTTACTGGTTAATGCAGAAAAAAAATATACAACAATTATAGAATTTTTAATTTTTAGAATTTTGAAAAAAAAAAAACACAAAAAAGTTCATTTGTTAGAAAATTACAGCTACGTTATAAGCTTTTTGCTTGTTAAAGTTAGTTAAAAGCTCACACTGTTAATGTTGATTTTAATTTGATAGTTTTGTTTTTAAGTTCTGCTTATATGAATTTCTAGTTCAAATCTGAGTTAAAAGGTTCCAAATTAAAAAAAAAAAAAAATAAACTTTAGTTCTGTTTTTCGTTATATTCAAATTGAATTTCGTTAAAGTTAAAATGTTAAAATTGTTATTTTGTTATTTATCATGAATATGATGCAAAACTATTAAAATCACAACTTTCTTTTATAACAACATTCACATTTAAGTACATATTCGATAAAATTTATTATTAAAAAATATTATAACAACCCTGATAAAGGTTTTCGAAATCACTCTTGTTGAAATTGAACAGAAAACAAAAACCCTGCAGCTACAATTATAGTTTTACAAAATACCAATTGGTAAAAATTTCATATAAATGTTCGTTCTTGTTGATTCTCATGAATTCGAATGACCAAATTTAATTTGTATGTAAATAAGTATTATTTTACTGATTTTGGAGCATATACAAAAAAATTTCGTAATTTTTTTTAATAAAGAGTCATACAATTCTTTCGAAATACATTATGTATGCTGTAAATATTGTATTCTTAAATTTTTTTTAACATATTTTGCCTCTTTTTCAAGTTTTATGGTACAAAATAGCTACAAAAAAATCTTTATACCATATTTTATTTCAAAAAGACGATATTTATAAAATCATTTCTTTTAAATACATTTGTTTTCCATTGCAAATTTAAAATAAAAATATTTATTGAAAATACAAAAAATTTGCTCAAAAAAAATATTTAAAAAAATTATATTGCAACTGAAAAATATTTGCATTAAACAAAAAATATTTATTGCAATAAAAATAAAAAAAATTCTGCATTGAAAAAAATTCAATGCAATGGGAGGTAAACAAGCGAATGATAAATTTAATTAATTTACTCTTGGCTTAAATTTAAATACCTTTATTATGGTTGTTATTTTTACACCTTTTCCAATAAAATTTTTGAATTTACGAATAAATTGAAAATTTATCATTGTATTTAGGTCCTTCAAAATTATCTTTTCAGGAAAAACAAAATTATCTAAAATCATAAAAAATATTAAATCAACAAAATTAATGAAACATTATTTTATAAAAAAAATGTATAAAATCTTTTGCATGCATTGTTTGCTCGAAGTATTAAATTTGCACGCGTTTGAAGCACAACAAGTTCCTTTTAAAATATTTGGTATTTTTCAATTTTTTTTTTTTTGTTTAAGTATCTAATAAAATAAAATATTAAAACTAAAAACAATAATTTTACATTAACATTAAGAAACTTTTAAACTATAAAACACACATAGTTTTTTTTTTAAGAACAAAAAACTGCAAAACTTTCATTTCACATTTTTTCATCTAAATTTACACTTTTTCATTCAAAATTATAACTACACTACCACTACTTTCTTTTCTTTTGCACTTTTTCTTTGCTTTTCTCCTTCAATTTATTTTTTTAAGTTTAATGTTTTTTTAATTTATAATACCTACTTATTTTTGTATTTATATTTTAAATTATTCATGTTATTATTAAGTTTGTGTGTATAAATATTAGTTAAATTTATTTTACAAATCTAATTTATTTTTATTTTCTTTATTTATTTCTTGCCTTTTTTCTTTGCCTTTTCGCTTTTTATGCGTTTATACAATGAAAAACAAAAATCACCGTTTTTTTTTTTCAAATTAAAATCATAAACAAATAAAATTGTAATATAATAACGTTGAATGATTTATATAATTGGTGTCACGTTGTAAATAAAAACAAAAACTTCCTTAACATTAAAATTAACGTCACTAAATATGAATTTAAAATTAAATAATTCAATTTCTTTAAAAAAAAAAAAAAAAAAAAATACACTCAAAACACCATAAAATATGC
Source organism: Episyrphus balteatus (assembly GCF_945859705.1). Classification (NCBI taxonomy): domain Eukaryota; kingdom Metazoa; phylum Arthropoda; class Insecta; order Diptera; family Syrphidae; genus Episyrphus; species Episyrphus balteatus. The sequence continues at coordinate 156,726,151 of NC_079134.1, forward strand.
AACTATTATACAAAATAAATTTATCTATACAAACATTATATTTTCACAAAAATAAATTCAAATCTTTATCTATATTGTTATACTATTATATCATAAACTTGTAAAAAAATCATAATTATGAAGTTATCATACAAATCATGTATCGCTGATTAGGCGGGCGTCTTCTAGTTTCAAACACAATGCATCGTTTGTGGCGAGACTACCAACAATAAGGCGGCACAAAAGTCAATCACTACACTCTCCTGGAAATGCCAATAAACCACCAGGACCAACGAGGCCTCAGCGATGTCCAAGGACTATGGGCGAAATTAATGCATCGGCGGAAAACTTAGGTAAGTGAAAGATTTTTTTGAAATAAAAATCGTTTTGAATTTAAGTTTTTTTTTATTGGTTATTGAATGTGATTTTTTTTTCTTTGTTCAAATATGCTGTTTTATTTTGAATTTCATTATTTTTTTTTTAAAGTTAATTTTTTATGGAATTGGAATTAAATTTACTAACAAGGTTATGAGTTATGACGTTTCAACAAGCTTTTGAATGATAATTTTTTTTTTTAATTGTATTGTGTCAGTGAAATTAAAAAAAAAGTACGAAAGTCTAATTTCATACCAATTATTAATTTTTAAGGTGTGATTTGGTTGTTGCAATTTTAATTTATCAAAAAGATCCAAAGAAGTTTTATCAATATCTCAAAAACACAACAAAAAGTTTTAATAAAACTTTCTTTTGGAAATTGAAATTTATTTTAACATGATCAGAGAATAAAAAAATATGAAACAGTACTTTCCGGGAACGCATTTGAAAATTACCTTGAGTGGTCATTAAAAGGATAAAATGAACTATTAAAATAGAAAAAAATAATAAATCAGTAACAAAATTTTTGTTTACTTAAAAAAATTGAAAAAAAAAAAATAGAACATTAAAAGATAATATAAAAGAAATAAGTCTATACTTTACAGGTTTTATGAATTCTTTTGGGATACGTTGATTATTGTATCTGCCTTCATTTGGCAGAAATGTATCAAAGATCGGAGACAAATTTTCAACTACATCTGTGTTTTTAATTTCATGTAGAGATTGGGTCACTGTGGCGTATGCGTAACATTTATTTTTCTTAAATAATAATAATATCAATCAATAAAAACCTCATTACTTACTAGATTGAAAATTGGAATCATAAGAGAATCTGTAAATATAAAATGATGACAAAATAGCAAATGCGTAATTGCATGTCATAGGGTAGCCAGCAGTCATAAAAAGTGGAAAAACTAAATAGGAGATAAAAAAAAGAGTGTGTGTACACATGTACATGCGACTGAAGTTATACTTCTCATTCAGTTTTATGTAAATGAATTTCATTTGATATTTTTAATTTCTATTATTAAGAAATTAATCCCCACTTATTTTTTTACATTTTTATCAAGTGAACAATAAATTAATTCTTTCATCCTCCTTGCGTCCATGTAGTTTTCAATTTATTCTGTGAAATTTACACATGTTGTGCGGTTCAGAACGTACGGTATACGCTTAACGACTTTTTTCAAAATTCCGAGAAAATCGGTTTTGAAAGTTGGGGTACATTTTTTTTTCGAAAAATCCCCGAATCTTTAAACGCTCCTGGAAGCTAAACCGCTTTAGAGCAATTTTTGGGAGTGATGCCAAATGATAGCTTGTGTCATGGGCCTACGCTTTGCACATTATCAGATTTTTAAAAAATCGCCTTCCATGTTAAACCACCACATCATGCCTTTTTTTTCAGAATCGCGCCTATTTTTTTACTTTTAAGTTCTCCCGGTTTGAGAACGCGTGGACCTACAGGAATGGGAGTTGTACCCAAATGTAGGTTAGAGTCCCCGCTATCTTTTGGCATCAAAAATTTTATTCATTTTTTTCAAAATTCCACGATATAGGCGTTGGAAGTTGGGGGCGCGAAAAAACTTCTGGGAGCTGAACGCTTTGATCTAGAGACAGTGGAGTGGTGCCATATGAAAGCTTATATTCTCAGCTACCCGATTGTGGTATAATCCGGTTTTTCGATTTTTTTCAAAATTCCGAGAAAATCGCGTTTGAAAGTTGGGGTAAAATCTTTTTTCGAAAAATCCCCGAATCTTTGAACGCTCCTGGAAGCTAAACCGCTTGAGAGCAATTTTTGGGAGTGATGCCAAATGATAGCTTGTGTCATGGGCCTACGCTTTGCACATTGTCAAATTTTTAAAAAATCGCCTTCCATGTTAAACCGCCACATCATGCCTATTTTTTCAGAATCGTGCCTATTTTTTTTTTACTTTTAAGTTCTCCCGGTTTGAGAATGCCTGGACCTACAGGGATGGGAATTGTACCCAAATGTAGGTTAAAGTCCCCGCTACCTTTTGGCATCAAAAAATTTTATTTTCATTTTCTTCAAAATTCCGCGATATAGTCGTTGGAACGCTTTGATCTAGAGACAGGGGAGTAGTGCCATATGAAAGCTTATATTCTCAGCTAGCCGATAGTGGTATAATCCGGTTTTTCGATTTTTTTCATAATTCCGAGAAAATCGCGTTTGAAAGTTGGGGTAAATTTTTTTTTCGAAAAATCCCCGAATCTTTGAACGCTCCTGGAAATTAAACCGCTTGAGATCAATTTTTGGGAGTGATGCCAAATGATAGCTTGTGTCATGGGCCTACGCTTTGCACATTATCAGACTTTTAAAAAATCGCCTTCCATGTTAAACCGCCACATCATGCCTATTTTTTCAGAATCGTGCCTATTTTATTTTTTACTTTTAAGTTCTCCCGGTTTGAGAACGCGTAGACCTACAGGAATGAGAGTTGTACCCAAATGTAGGTTAGAGTCCCCGCTACCTTTTGGCATCAAAAAATTTTTTTTCATTTTTATCAAAATTCCGAGATATAGGCGTTGGAAGTTGGGGCGCTCACTTTCAGCTCAGCTCAAATGAGCTAAGCTATGGTACCTAGCTCAAATTTGAGCTGAGCTGTGAGCTGAGCTGAAATGTGAGCTTTTTGCAACCCTGGCAACTTGCCACATGGAAATTACCACATGCAACTTGCCACATGCAACTTGCCACATGTAACTTGCCACACGCAACTTGCCACACGCAACTTGCCACATGCAACTTGCTACACGCAACTTGCCACATACAACTTGCCACGTACGACTTGCCACATGCAACTTGCCACATGAAACATGTAACTTGCAACGTGTTGTGTGTTTTATGTTTGCCGTACTGTGGCGTACTGCATTTTTAAATACTAAAGTACTGCGTACTCTAAAGGTGAAACGACAGCCCTGCTACCCAGGGTGATCGCGTCATAATCCCTTTGACATTCTTGTCAAAAAGTAAATTTTCATACCCACCCTCCCATAAGAAGTATAACTTCAAAAATTGATATTGTTTAATTTTTAACAGCTTAAATATTTTTTGTTCACCTCAATAGTGTCAAAAATTTAACAGAGGTTAAATATTTAAACCGATTTTGATATTAAGTAAAAAAAAATATTTATTTTTTTTAAATAGAAAAAATTATAACTTCTCAAGCATCTCTAATTAAAAGTAACACTTTTAAATGAGACTTTTTAATACATTATTTTTTAAATTTAAGTTTGCAGATTTTTATTGCATTTGCAATTATTGCGATGCGTGTCCATCTGCGAAGCAGGTTTTTAGTCCATAACGATAGTAAAACTAAAGTGCTTAAAGCGTAATATCCAAATTTCACTGGCACATAATAATAAATAAAACTAACAACTTTTATTTTTATAAATTAAAAATAAACTTTCAGCTTTTATTTTTTGCTTTCTTTTACAATTAAATTTTATTCATGTTTTATTTATTTTCGTTTGATGTTAAATTTAATGTTATGTTTGTTTAAAACTAAATTTTAAAATAAAATAAGTTTTTTTTTTAAATATGTTTATATATATTTTTTTTATAGTAGATAATTGTGATGAGCAACTTGCATTATTTGTTACATATCTGTTGTGTTTGAATTTGAACTAAAGAACAAGCCCCCCCGTTATGCAGTTTTAATTGAGTTCAATGAATTAAAAACAAATTAAATAAGAACAAAAAAAATGAAATAAAAATGGTAAATTTTGTTGTTAAATTTTGTTACCTATAAAAATTTGATGCTAAGAAAAAAATTAAAAAATTTTAATTTCAATATTCGCTCGCTCGATGTTGTAAAACTGTTTTTGTTTTTTATTTTTTTTTATTTTTTTTTATCAAAAATTAATGTGTGCCATAAAGTTTAAATATTTTTCAAAATTTATACATATTTTTTTTAAGTAAATGGCAATTAAAATTAAATTAAAATTAAATTAAATTTAAAAAGCAAAATACAAAATGTTAATTGATATAACTTTTTTTGTTTTTTGGGAATGTCAATCTTTGTTTATTTAATTTAATTTTTTTTACTCTCGGCTTCCCCAACTCTTTTTCTTTTGTTTTGGAAAAAAAATTCATACATTACAGAAGTCACAAATAATGGAAGACCTTTAAATCCAAGTTTAAGTGAAGATTCTGTTGCAGAAACGGCTATATCGAAGAAGAACTCTGACGGTAAGTGGATGTCATTCTCTCTATTATCACATCGATGTTGTTGTCTGTGCGCTGAGTAAGAGTTTTCATTTTATTATACAAAAAAAAATAAGAAAAGGATTTGAAATTAATATTAGTTGTTCAATTTTAAAAATATAAATAAATAATTTATTTACAGTGCATGAAATTAATAAATAAAAAAAAAACTTAAAATATGTATAATTAAAAATAAAAATAGTTCGCATGTCGTGTATGAGCTTAAAATCTATATTTTTTATAAATTAATTTTAACAAAAAAGACAACAACCTTCAAAGAAACCATTCAAGTTGCCTCAAAACTGGCATATTTAGAAACCAATTTTGTTTAAATTTAAAACATAAACAAAATTAACTTAACACACTCCTAAAATCTTTTCAAAAGTGTTTTAGAATACTTTCACACACTATTTTCTTGCCACATTTTCTTTCGAAACTATCTAGCGGACACACCACATGCGAAGCACTAGAATTGAAATTTCGAAAATTTCTTTCTTGCAATAGTTTTTTTTTTTTTTACTAAAATTTCAACTCTTTTAATTAAACCTCACTTTCATTTAGTCAATGTTTAAAAAAAAAAAATCGACAAAACAGAAAAAAATAAACAAAAATTTACAACAACCTCACTTTCATACAATTTTTTTCTTCGAATTATTCATTTTCATCGCTTTTCTAAATGGCTAATCGCATAAACAAAAGACACGTTCGTAGATTTAATAAATTTTATACCAGAATCGCTGTCACAATCGCCAATGGAATTAAATCGCAAACATAGTGCTGTAAGTGACACCTCTGAACGAAGTGATATAAGTGGCATCACTAGTAATAATGGTGGCGTAATAGCAGCTAGCGGTGCATCAGCATTGCCAGTAATGCTGTGTGGATTATTGCAAGGAGATTTGCTATCACCATCAGATGGATGGGCACAAGCCAGAAAATTATTGTATCAAAGGTCACAATTCAATATGAATACATCGAATGGCAACAAAGCGGGCAGTGCGTAACATAAATAAAATGACACAAAATAAAACACTATAGATATTTTACACACAAAAAAGTATTGTTTTGTAAAATTATTGTAATTTTTTGTGCTAATTGTATCTATTTCTTAAAAAAAAAAAAAAAAAAAACTGGCAGAGTAGATTAAAAATTATAAATTACCATACTTTCTAGTCCCTTTGACATTTTTGTTTTCAGAAAGTAAATTTTTATACTCCAACGAAGCAAAAGAAGTATATACTCGTAACTTCATAAATTTAGCCTCGCAAATCTGTCTGTCGGCCTTTCTGCCTGTTTGTCTGTCTGTGTTTCTGTCTGTCTCTATATTGAACAAAATAGTAAAAGATGTATTATTCTTAAAAACGACTTCTACTTATGAAAAAAAAATATATATTTGGACCACTATTAAGTATACTTGCATAGAACCGTTTTTTGATGTCTAAATTTCTCGTAAACGACATGACCGATTTCAATAATTTTTTTTGTTTTTACAAAACGGCAATATTAGGAAACCAGGGCCCAACAGCTCCGATATAGTTGATTTTTTTTTTAACCTCTCTGGATTAAAAATTGCAGATGTTGAGGTTTTTTATTTATTTACATTTGAGTTTTTGTTAAAAAACAACGATTTTTTTTTCAAAAATTTTGTAGAAATTTTATAAATTAAATTTTACCATAAAATTGCCTAAGTTATTTAAGCACACAATCTAATCGATCAGTGTGCAATTTCCTCAAAACAGAAAAAAAAAAATATCGCAACACTTACAATACTAAATACACATTTCTAAAAAGAAGAAAATTCGTGTTATATTATTTAGTCAAGTTAACTGAATGAAGTGTGTTTGAAAAACTTGTCTTTAAAATCACAATTTTGAAAAAAAAAAAAATTCCTATATTTTTTCATTGGTTTTCGTAATAAAATACACGACTGGGTCGCACAAACTTGATCTTAGTTCGAAAAACATTTTTATATCTAACCACAGAATATCAAAGTTTCTGGTTTTGGTTAGCTATGGAAAAAAAGTAAGTTTAAAATTTGTTTCCAATATTGTGTGATATGCATTAATAAATCATAAATGTTTTAATATTTAATATTTTAAAAAATTTTTAAGTATTTTTAGTTACTATAATCGACGTTTAAAAATCGGTGCTGTTTTTCAAAAAAAAATTTTGAAATATTTTTTAAAAAAAAAGCAAAAAATGAGGTTTATGAAATTTTTTTAAAAAATTTTTAACATTTTGGTCGAAGTCTGCTTTGTCGTTTACGAGAAATTCATAAATAAAAAAAAACCTTCTCTGCCAGGTACCGATTATAACGATACAAAAAATATTTTTTTTTTTATTTTTAAAGGAAGCTTTTATGCATTACACTTTGAAATAAAAAATTACTTTTCTATTTCCCTTATATGACGGTTACCGTTAGTTTTGGTCCTAAAAGATCTTTAAATTTGTTCTCTAGGGAATCACTCAAAACTGTTAACTACCAAGTTTGAAGAAAATTGCTCCTAAACATGCGTTATAATACCTACATATATCGCAAAAGTAAAAAATAAGAATAAGTATGCTTCAAATTAAAGGAGAATGGGCAATTTTGTATGGAACTTGGACGTTCCGCCGCCACGAACGGTTTTTTTATTTTTTTGATGTAGTTAAGTCTTACATACATTGTGCAGAAGTTGTATCCTTCTAACGTTCTTCACAAACGCATAAAATGCATTTTTGCATTTAAAAGTTAATGCAAATTGTCTCAATGTTTAAAATTGGACGTGTATTTTAAGTGCAAGATATGATAATCTGTCATTTTCCCTGAGCCTGAAGACCTTTATCTTTGATATCCAACCAATAGAACCCAAAATATTGGCTTTTTAAAACATCAATTTCGAGTCTATTTTAAGACTTTTTTTCAATTGTTTGTTAGTTTTTTCCTTTTGAAAACTCAAAAACAAAATCTTGAAGTGGTTGGCCTAAAAAGCTTATATTTTGAGTTCCATTGGTCGGATATTCAAGATTGAGGTTTTAAATCATAGAAAAAATCACATAAAATCATATTTCATAATTTAATTAAAATAGTAATTCCATTTGCCCTTCGCATGTTGCTCGATGCATTAACAACACTAATATTGTCATATTTTCCATTTTAAATGCAATACAAAGAAACGGACATAGTAAAAAATTTTCCTACGGTTATAGTTCTTTGATTTGATACCAATTTCATTACTGGCCGCCAAACGTCCAATATGCCCATTCTCCTTTAGGAAGCATTTCTGATTATTAAGTTTTCAAACACAAGGGTCTACTCTGCCAGCCATTTTTAAATTAAAATGTTGTTTTGTGATTACACTAGGTCACATGTAATTTTTTTTTTTAATATCCTATTTATCATTAAAATTTACAACAATAAAACGAAAATAATTGTGAAAAAAAATCACGCATTTGGAATACATTTAAAAAGCAAATTTACATCAATAATAATGTATTTTAATAAAATATAAATTTAAAAAAAGTAGTTAATATTACCTTCTTTCAATAAAAAAAAAATTAAATATATTGAGAATACTAAATTTAAAATAATCTAAAATTAAAGCAAAACACATTTCAGGAAAAATATTCACTCAATCTATTATTTGAAGAAAAAAGTAAACTTATTGTGTAGATAAACAGTCATTAATATTATTTTAGTGTCAACATTCTTCGCACATCTCACGTTTTAATTTTTTTTATTTATTCACGTTAATTCACTACTTTCATATGATTGTTTTTCACTAACAATAAACTTTATTAAGTAAAATTTTGTAAAGTAAATAATATGACTATTTTCCACTAATAACTACTAGTATGTGATTAACTCTACATTATCTTAGAACTTAATACGCATGCTCTGTCGTAGGATTGTTTTTAGTAAATATAATTAATTTAAAACCTATGCTAGTTAATTCCTAAGACTATGACTTGCTTTTTTCTCAATTTTCGCATAAAACAAAATATATTTCTAATTTTAAAATAGATGAAGACGATGAGCCACGCTGTGTTCAATTAACAAACCAACATAAAACTGCGATACGTTTCATTAGGAAAGTAAGTAACTAATTTTTGATTTATTACTTTTTTATCTCTTTGCTTTTATTTTTATCTTTACTTGGTTTTTTAAAAAAGAAAACCTTTATACCTTCAAACAAAAAAGTAATGAGAAAAAATCCTTAAAGAATGAATCGTTGTCAAAAGCAAAAAAATGGAAATAAAATTTAAAAACTTAACTAAAAAAATTAAATATAAAAAAAAACTTGAACTTGACAACTATTCATAAATCTTTTTTGTTTTCTTATTTCCTAGTTTAAGTTTATATTTCTATTCAAAAAAACAAAATTTTGAAAATTGGATAATATTCACCAAACAAAAAAACAAAAAAGACCAAAACCAAAAACATTGATATTAATTTTCAAATATTTTAAACAGATGAAGTATTTTGTAGCACGACGTAAATTTAAGGAGGCACTTAAACCATACGATGTTAAAGATGTTATGGAACAATATGCAGCCGGGCATGTTGATTTACTCGGCCGAGTGAAAAATGTTCAAACTAGGTACACACATTTTCCAAAAAAAAAATCATCAACAAAATTTTTTCAAAAAAAAAAAAACAAAAACGTAGAAAAAAAAACTTAAACAAATCAAATCAAATTTGTATATTCATAACTTTCAAAACGTTTATAACTCTTACATCTTTCAAAATTTTACTAAAAACTTTTTTTCTAACAAGAAACTAACAAAAAAATCAAAAAAAAAAAAATTATATTATATATAAAAAAAAACATTTTAGATCCTACTTTAACACTCGTATATGTTTGAATCTTTTATCTACTCGTACAACATTGTGCATCATCAGAATCAAAAATCACTTCAAAAATTAATATCAAAAAAAAAAATTCAAATAAAATCTATTAATTTTATTTTTCCTACTTTACTACCATCAGCATTAAATTAATTGTGTATGTATATGTGTTTTGTTGGATAACTAACCACCACATACATATCTACATGCATTTCCCTTAATCTCTCTATTCCCTAAAGTACAACTTATTTGGACCCTTTTTTATTATAAATTTGTATTTTTTATTTTATTTTTATAATTGCTTTTGCTCCTGAAATCCGTAATCTTTTTAATTTTCCTAATAAAATTAAAACCTTCCCAAGCTTTGTCGAATGAAATTAGAAAAAAAAACAAAAAAATAATAATAAATTTTTGTTATTTATTTTAAATAAAAAATTTGATAAACAAATTGATATTATTTTATGTTATGACATTGGAAGCTCCCTGTTCTACTTTAATTTGCAGTTTTCTAAAAAAAAAAAAAAAATAAACAAATAAAAAGAAAATTAGAAATATTGTAAAATAACATAGATTTTAGTGTGCATTCATAGGAAGAGTGTTAAATAATTAATATTAAATTCCTTATTAATAATAAATAAATTATTTAATGATGAGTAAAGTCCGAACATCCCTACCGCATATTTTATTCTATATGATTCAAATTTTCATGTTCGATATTTCATGTAGAATTTGCTAAATATTTTGTTTTTCTTGCCTTATTTTTAAGTAAATTGATGCTAGATTTAATACACTTTTATTTAACATTTAAAATTGAATAATAATTTTGAAATCAAAGTGAAAGTATATTTTGCAATTCTCATTATTATTTCTCAAATACAGATAGGAAAAATACAAAATTATACATTCTGATTTTGTTTGGATTTTTTTTTTTGTTAATTTAATTTTTGTTCTGACTTCAAACACAAATAAAAACATAGTTGTGGAATTATTGTGGTATGAGATAATTTTGACGTAGGTACAGAGTTAAAATAAAAATTTATCAGAAAAATCTTTCAATGTTAGTTAATTCAGTAAAATATAAATTAATAGACAACTTTGAATGTATTAATTTTAATTTGAAATAACTATTTAATTCTAAGAAAACAGTTATTCACATATAAATTCATGTTCAAAATAAATCCAAGGTTCCGTACTGGCTTTACCGTACCGTCTTTCATTTATGACATGTTTTCTGAAAATTATAATCTACTTATGGATTTCCTGATGATAGTACCCTTTAAAGTCCAGTCAAAATAGCAAACAAAAGTTAAACACTGGACAAACTCGTAGCAGGCATAAAATTGGTACAGAACTTTAGTTCGACAATAAAACTAGAAATTGCAAGAAATTCCCAATTAGTTATAGTTTTTCAAGAATTAAATGTCAAAAATATTGCTTCTTCGTACATGTATAACTCTTAAATTGAAGTCATCAAAGAACTGTTTAAGTAGCGTTTAAAGAATAATGAGTAAAACTCTACCAGCCGTATTTATTAGATTTGCTTAAATTGGTTCTCAAAGGTTGTTTAGTTAAGCTTGCTTAAATATTTAATTCGCCTTTAAGCAACGTTGCTTAAATTTTTATTTACAATCGAATTTCCACAGAAGATTAACTAATCGATAGTTGTGTCAACAAATGAAGTGGAATTGAATAATCTAGTACAAAATACTATTACATTTAAGAAACATCACGTGGTTTTTGACAGATTGAGGGTAAACAAAATTTCATAACCTTGACTGCAAAAAAAACACATTAAGTAGTTGACGATGATTTTGCTTTTGTCGGGTTCCTTAATAAAATGCACAGAGCAAAGTCATTGATTTTTTTTATTTGTATTAGCCATTTTAATTTTGTTTTTAACATTCTTAAATTTTAAATTTAAATTCAAGCTCATTTTAGGGAATAATTTCATTTTAAACCAAAAGGACGCCTTCACCACACACCCTAGATAAATTATTACCATGATACTGAGCTCACGATCTTAGTAATAATTCATATGTGGTCAAATCAATCTTAAAATGGCTCTAAGCAAGCTCTAAACGCAGTGAATGGCGTTTAATTAAGCAATCGTTAAGCAACGTTGATTAAATGTGTAATTTTTTTATAAATACACATTTTGTACTTAAAAGCTATTTAAGTTTGTTTAACGTTAAACAAAATTTAAGATTCTTGTATAAATAAGGCTGTACCTTTCTTTGAAACTTCTTTCGCATAAGGACTTAACTTTTGTAGATGAGGATTTTATCTATATTTATCTTATTTTGAATCAAAGGTTGTACCAATTTTCAGCCCATTTCGATTTTTGTCAAACAAAGACAAATATTTTAAATGGACTATGTCTAACAATTATAAGCTTGAGAGCATTACCAAATGGAAAGTAAGAAACCGTAAAAAATGTAAAAGATCTTCAATGCAATACGTTTTTTTTATGATAAAAAATAGATTAAAAAGTGAATTTAAGAAGTTATAAATGCGCAACTTAGGATCTTGTACCGCACCCAACATTTTTTGTCTCCTATACAGTAGAGAATAGTTTGAAAACCAGAAGTCTAATTTTTATCGGGAAAATCACATTTTGGGCGCCATCTTGGATTTTATTTTGTGTACAGCGATTAAGTAAAATAACCGTTTTTTGTTACCTTCTAACAAGCTACAAATAATTCTGAAAAAACTTTCACGGTATTTTTGTTTGTGAACTATTTTGCAAAAATCCTCGGTTTTGACATCTGCAAAAACGTTCGTATATGTATCTCGGTAGACATTACCTAAACATTTTGTATGTCAACTCTCACTTAGTCTAACTTCCTTAAAGTCAAATTTCCCATTACCACTATTTTTATTTATAAAATCTGATCTTGCACTCGTAGTTGAAAAACTAAAAAACAATTAACTTTAAGGCGTGGTAACCATAACCATATACCTTGACAGGATATCGCTAGGCCATTCATGATCAAAATGTGTTTTTTAGACTATAGCTTTGTTAAAATAAAACTCTAAAAAAGTGATGAACAGGGGTCATCCTATGGCAGGATCTTCTACTATAAGCTTGATTAAATACAAAAATTTCTTCAATAAATTAGCACCCACAAAATCTTATATAATGTGAAAATTTCCGTAGTAATTTTATTAGCCGGTTTCGTTCTTTATATGCTCTTAGATTAAAAAACTTAATTTATGTAATAAAAATAAGTTAATTTATTTCTTTAATTAAAAATAGAAGAATTCGTAACAGTTTTTAAACTTTAAACTTAAACGGTCACTGCGGCGTATACGTGTTTTTTTTTAACAAAATTTAACAGCTTATATAATTTTGTTCAGGCTTTTAAATTTGATATACTTAACTGAGCTTTGTTGAAAATTATATAAGCTTTTATCACAGATTTTATATATTGGGTGATGGAATCTCTAAAATCACTAATATTGTTTAAAAATAATTTAGGCATGTGGTTAAAATACAAATCAAACCACATATGTTTCATAATATCTGGTTTTCTTTTGAGTAAGCTACTGGAAACATGAATTAACCCTTTTTACATGTTTTGAATGAAAATAAAATTCAACTACTTAAACAAAAAATCAAATATTGTGAAACAACCCCTCAAAATTGCTTTTTAAATATTAATTTCTACTTGAAATATCGAACAATTGAAAATTTATTATTAAAAAAAAAAACATCTAGAATGGAAACATTTTCTTAACAATAATAATAACAAAAACCCCTTCAATGTAGCTTTATTCTCTTTGAAATGCATTTTTTACTATCCAACAAAATAAAAATTATATCAAATAATTTTGCCTTTGAACTTTTTTACCATCACACAATCTTTTGCCCTTTTATCACTTTTGATACAAAAAAAATTTACTTTCCAATGCAAAAAAAAAAAAAACACTCTATAAAAATTTTGTTTAATGCAATTTTTTTTCATTATAAAAAAAAATCACAGAAAACAAATTAATCTTAGAATATATTCAAAATTTTCACAAAATCTTGATTCTTTAATAAAAGTATAAATTTTGCCTCAGGAATTTCATAATATTCGCTGCAAAGTATTTCGTCGATGTATCAAACAAATGAAGAAATAAAAACAAAAATGGTTGAATTGAAAATTTATAGATAAGAATTATAAGAATTTTCTATTTATTCCATTTTTTTTAAACAAAAAAAAAAAAAAACAAAAACAAAAACTATTTAGAATACATTATGTGTTTTAATTTTAAAGCTCAAATACTTTGTGGCACGTAAGCAATTTCGTGAGGCATTAAAACCATACGATGTTAAAGACGTTATAGAACAATATTCTTCTGGTCATGCGGATCTCCTTAATCGTGTCAGGAATTTGCAATTTAGGTGAGATAAGGATGCTTCCTGTACAAAATGATTTTTTTTAACTGTTGAACAAAAAAAAAAAAAAATAAAACAAAAATATGCATTATACATATTTTATACTAAAATGTTGAAAATAATAAATAATCGTACGTTAATTTTTTTTTTGTTAATCCAATGTGTCTATATAAAAAATCACTTGATTTTAATTTTGCAAAGTTATAACAATAATAAATTAATATATATAAATTATATTGAATGTTGTACGCTTTTTTGATTATTGAACGCGTTACATAGTTTGTTGTTGTTTATATAATATACAAATGAAATATAATTTAGGCAAAAGAATTTTTTTAAATAATGGTGTACAAATTAAATGATAGATAGGATATTTTTTTGTAACTGTCTCACATTTTTGAAAATTAACCGAAATTATTTTTAAAATAGTTTTTTATACATATTATAAAAATAACGAAATAAGTAAATATTGAACAAAATGATGAACAAGTTCTTGAGATATTTTGCTTTCTACCTTAATTTTTCATTTTGAAAGAAGAAAAAAAACTCACGAAATCAAGGATGATTATTCATTTTTTCCTTATAAAAATACGATTTGGTTCTAAAAGAATGGAGTGCCATTTAGTCATATTATTTAAAAACCCATATTATTGACTGATTTCAAAAATTTTTTTTTATTATGGCTTTAAATTTATATTATTTGGGAGTTTGAAAATTTTTAACTCGAATTCCTAAGATTAGTTCCAGGATTATAACTTTTATTATTGCAGTTTTTATTGTTTTGAAAATACTCATTAGTCATATGTCCGTAAAAATTACTTCAAATTAAAAAAAAAAATGGTTCTTACGCCACAACCTGTACCTTAGGGTGGGTCAAAAAAATGGAAATTCATTTTTTTGATTTGATACTTCGAAAACTCGATTGCTAGACACCTCTAGAATATACTCACCAAATATGAGCTTTTTATCTTAATGGGAAGGTCCTCCGCTTTTCAGTTTTCCATTTTTACATCAAGCTTCTACTAAAAAACAATGTTTTTTTTATTAATTGAATTTTTAGCCAATTTTTTTTACATATTCTTGTAGAAAATTGAACGCTCTACAAAAAAGGTTAAATACACTTTTATGAATTATCTAACCGTTTAGTAGATATTTGAGGTCCAAAAATCGAGAAAATCTTTAAAAATTCGTTTTTTGTTCTTAATTTTGTAACAAATTGAAAAATTATAATAATCAAACGCGCATGACATATTCTTGTAGGAAACAGATTGCTCCACAAAAAAGGTCTTATTAACTTTTTTTATTAATCTAACCATTTGAAAGATATTCGAGGTCAAAGTTAAACAAAAATATAAAAACTTTTTTTACTTTTCAAAGTTTTCTAATTCACTGAAAAGTCATTATTATTAAATAAGTAAGATGGATTATTGTAGGGGCTTAAATGTTCTACAAAAAAGTCCTTGGCATCAAATTGGTTGCTTTAACAGTCTTCACTAAGAACACACGGGGCCCGTGCCCAGGGCCCCCATTTTCAGGGGGTGCCCCGAAGGAACGAAAATTTCTGTCACACATTTATTCGCAAAACATTTTTGTCGTTTTTATATGGCAACCAAACAATTAAAAAAAAATTTTTCTACACCTATACGGAAAATATATGTTTTCAAAATGAAAAAAAATTATGTGGCGTTGTATGCGGACAAAATTTTAAATCCAAACGAATAAACCCACTTTTAATTTTCCAAAAAATAAGACAATAATATTTTCAAAAAACAAAAAAAGTATCTCTTTTTTCCACTGAAAGCTTATTTTAGGCTATGACCTATGAGAACAATAGTGGCGTAAACCACTTTTTTTTTTTTAAAAAGAGCTTTTCATAAAAAATTGGTCTCTTAATATATCTTTTTTAATACAAATAGATTTTTGCTGATAGCTACACTTAAAAATAGATGCCATTAAAAAAATCGTTGTTTAAAAAACCCTGATCTAAAATCTCTTGTGGCTCAAAACTGAATTTTTCAAATTGCAATATCTCGAAAACTTTATATTGGAGATATCCGTTAAAAAGGAGACATTCAAATAAAAAAAAATTGCTCTTGGAAATCACGTACAAATCGTCTGTAGGTATCGAGTTTTAAGCAAATCTATCAATCCGTTTGAGCGATATATCGTTCACATTTAAACACCTGCTCCTTATCCAAAACCTTTTTATCAATTATGATTTATGTGTATGTATTATTAATCCTTGATTTCGGGACGTGATTTTGAATAAGATGTACGTATGTTTTGTTTTTGTATGAAGACCGAATTTTTTTTTTTTTTATAAAGTACAAAATGTGAGTTCATCTTTTTATGTATAAATATTATAATTGATAGTTAAAAATAGATGAACATATCAAAAAATTAACCGTAATAGAAAATATTTAACTGTTCCTTATAAGTCATCTCAAATATGAAAGTTTTTAAAATAAGGCAATACTTACAATATAACGCTTTTTAAATATAACATTAACAGTTCGATTCACAAGGAAAGAAGAATAAGGTTCCGTAATCTTCTTTGAATGTAGATAAAATAGTGAATCTAGGATTTTGATCTATTAGGCTATTTTCAAAATTAAAATAATATAATTAATAAATAACTTAATGAAAAGCAAAAATAAATAAGTAAGAAGAAAATTTCTAGAATCAAGACAAACAACTAACTAGAAAACTATAATACTTCAATCCTCTTACTTTTTTTCCTCTTGAAATCACATACTTCTTTTATACCAATTCCAAGCCTTTAATTATTCAGTTAGACATAAACAAACGAGTTTTTTTTTCAATTTCAAGCTATTTTAAAGCACTGTCCTTTTTCACTTTAGTATAAACCAATATAACCAAAAAAAAAACAAAAGCTCGAATTCTTTTGCTTATTTCAAAGCTTGTTAAAACCAATATATATCCTCAATATAAAGAACCTTATAGTCACAATGTAATGCACTTTTCTTGATTCTTGATTTATTTGAATGTTATAATAACTATATAACCCTCTATTTTAATTATAAAATATAGTGATAAATTGTTATGTACAAATAAATTAAAATTTAAACTAATTAATAAACACACTACACAGTCCATCACATTTGTTTAAATCAAAAAACACAAAAAATAAAATAAAATTATTGCATGGCTAAGAAAAAAAAAATTGAATATAATCAATATCTCACTGCATAATTTAAATCATCAGTATTATTCATTCATCAATCAAATTTTAACTTTGTTAGTTTTTGTTCTTGATAATAAATTCTTATTAAAAATAAAATAAAATTTATTCATTCAAATAATCAATTATCATTATTGTTTTTTTTTTTTATTTTTTTTTCCTTATTTTGTATATTTATTTGGAATTTTTTCTAGACTTGACCAGATACTAGGAAAACAAGGATCAAAAGCAAAAGACGTTTATGCGTCAAAAATTAGTTTAGCATCTCGTGTAGTTAAGGTCGAAAGACAAGTAAGAACAAATTTAATTCAAAAGTAGTAAATAATGTTGATTTTGTATCCAAAAGTATGTCTTAATGAAGTGCCACAAGGGTCAGTTTTGTGGCCACTACTTTTTTTTTCAAATTCTTAAATCATGCATACTTTTGGATAGATTGTAATAAGAAAAATATAAATAAAATCTACTTGTTCTTCACAATCTCTCAGGTAGCCGATATAGAAGAAAAATTAGATATTTTAATTAAAGCCTATATGCAAGACCGCGAACGGTTCTTAGCTCTTCCATTAGTTTCTCAAGTTCAACATTCCAATAGCTCTAATCAAAAACCTCCCGGTGGTGGTGGGGGCCCTGACGCTGGTGGTGGCAGTGGCCCGGCTCCCGGAGGTACTGATGGTGATATCGCTCACTCCCCAGCTGGAACAGGTATGGCCAGTGGGACATCAAGTGTGCACGCTGCAACAGTAACGCACGGTGGAGGTCTTAAGGTAAATTAGAAAATATTTTCTTTTATGCATTTTGCAAATGCATAAGCCAACAATATTTCTATTATATTATTAGCTTAAACCAATTCTGATTGAAAAACAGTTCTCGGAACCAAGCTCACCGATAGCCTCGCAATATGAACAAGGAGTTCCACGACGACCGCCAATGCATCGCGGATACTCCGATTTAACAAGTCGTATTAAGAAACGTGTTACTTTAAGGTAAGTTTTGCGAGGCTAAAGTCCTTAACGGGAAAATCAAAAATAATTCTTGGTAATGCTTTAAAAAAAAAGGGATCACTCGTTTTTCAGTTCCATACCACCTCAATATGTTGACCCGAGTTCGATACAACCCGGTGTTAGCGATGATGTCGTGATAGTTGTACCCGAATTAGATGCCGATCCTCTGGAGTCCGTTTTGGTCGCTCGTTTACCATCAGACCATGATGTATGCCTTGAAGAGGATGCCGACTTGGAACCAAGTAGTCCGAAAACTATAACCGAAAGTTCAAGTAAGTCCTTGAAAATATGTTTTAATTTTTTTTTTTTAAATCAAAAAATATTCCTGTGGCTCTTATATAATTTTTTGCAAAATAATTAAAAAAAAAAAACTACACAACAATGTTAAATAAATAAAAATGCTTTTTTGGGCAAAAACGGTTATCGATTATATTTTTATTTATTTTTTTTTCTGTAAACCACAAAATGTTCATATTCATAAGTCACTCAAAAAAACACACAACAAAACAAAAATTCAAAACCAAAACAATTAGAATTTAATACACCCATTTATACATAAACCTTAAATTATTATAGATATTCTTAATTTTAATTATAAGCAAAATTAAAAAATAATTTTTATTTTTATTTTGAATTTTTGTTTGTTAATAACACACGCCTTCTTCTTGAATCTTACTAACTTAATTACAGCATCATATGATGGATACTCATCGACAACTTCCTTATAGCAACGAAAGGACATTCAATGTAGCCACAATTATATATCCATATGGGATGGTACAAATTATCAAGCGTATCACTATGAAGATGATCAAACTACACTTATCTAAAAAACTAAAATCAAATTAAAAAAAATTCATAACAACACCAAAAATGTTTTTATGTTTTGTTTTTTTTTTTCATGTCCTTAAAAGTTAATATTATGCAATTTTTTTTTTTATTTGTTTGGTCAAAGTGAGGAAATTCAATAAATTACTAATTTCTTTTATATGCAAATTAAAAAAAAAAAAAAAAAAACAATAAATCAACGAAAATGATGCAATGAATTTAATTTTCGCTTTCATTTGGCTGCATTGAATGAAAAATAAAAAAAAAGTCCTTTAGTGCAATTATAGAAAATCCGTCCTAAAATTAAAAAATAAAAATATATAGTGAGTTATCTGCTGTTTTAATGTGCAATATTTTTTTTTTTTTATTTAATATGATATTCAGCAATATTTTTTTATATATACCTATATTATTTATATAAAGAGAGTTATGCCAGTTTGTGATATATAAATATCTTAATGTTAATAAGTGTTAAATTAAGATAATAAACCTTTTATGGAACTGTACCTATTGTATAACTCCTTCCTTCCACTTTTTTTTTAACTTTTGAATTTTTTATTTTAAAAATAAATGTTCGGTGTTCTTTTTTTTGGTTTTGAAATTAATTAATACAAATTCTACTTTGATGTGGTAGGTGTTGATAAATTTTTTGTATCATAAATAATTTTCTGGTTCATGATTAAGTCTCATGTTAAAGTTTAAGCCGTAAACGTATAAAATCTGAAATTTTCATTTTAAACCCTGATTTTTGCAGTCGTAATTCACTTTCCCGAGATATAATTTAGTAACATATCTTTGAAATTGGATTAGTGAAAAAAAAAGTTAGGTTAGCCATTTTATTTAATTTTTTCAAATTTTATTTTAGTAACTCGTGTAATATCCTACATAAGTAATTATGTTTAATAACCCTTTGAAAATGCTATCCAAAAAATATTGCAGCAAGAAATACAAACACGTTTTATAAAAAGTCAGTTTTATGGCTTTAAGGCTGTAGAAAAGGTTGCAAACTTAATTGACATGCAATTTGTCTTTTTTTTAGTTTCCAGTTTTCCCAATCAACATACAAAAATTATACTAATAACTTTAGCAGCTTTATTTTGAAAAGCCTCTCTATACCTGAATACGGCAAAGATAGTGCCTTTGGCTATAAAATTACAAGGGGAAACCGACGAAGTTACGAATACCAGAGTTACGGGCGACAGAGTTACGAGCGTCAAAGTTACGCGAAACCGAAGTCACGAAAAACTAGAGTTACGAATTGTAAAGTTATGTTAAGCTATGACATGTGATTTTTGGGTTGGCAACAATTGCGAGGAACGACATGGAATTATGGAAATACAAACAAGAGATTAACATTTTTCTCATTGGTCAGAACTAAATGAGTAAAGCGAAAATGGGTGTTATTTAATCTTGTAAAATTTTGATTGGATAGGTATAGATATACATGTTTTTTGTGAGAAGATCGCAAAAACGTTGAAATAGAAAAAAAAACATGAATATACTTATGTAAGTTTTGGGGACATAATTGAATTTAACTTCTTATTTGTCCAACTAATATTGCAAATACGTATTTTTTTTTTTTATTAATTAATATAATTATTCATAGCGTATTTTGTAATACCCACTTTGTTATTATTTATATTAAAATAATAGCCAAACCACGCCCTTTTTTTACAGACGTTATTTTGGTGTGGTGAACTGTTGTTGCAATTGTTTCCAACCCAAAAATCACATGTCGTAGCTTAACATAACTTTAGAATTCGTAACTCTAGTTTTTCGTAACTTCGGTTTCGCGAAACTTTGACGGCCGTAACTCTGTCTCGCGTAACTCTGTTACATTTCAATTACAAGAACTTAAAAAAAACTTATATGGCAGCTAGATTTCACAACCCCAAAAACACCCTTCATATTGCATTTATCTTAAAATCTACGCTCAAAGAGGGGATAACGTGTAAGAATTAGGGAAAAGTATTTTCAAATTAATACGGAAAATATGGATCATAGAGAAAAATTTGTTGAGATAAAAGTTTAAGAATATTATGTTTTCTACAAGTTTTGCCAAAATTTTTATCAAAATGATAATTCAACACCGTGGCTATAACCCAAGCTCGATTATCCAGAAAAAATGGTTTTAATTTCCCAGGAATCCCCGCTACCTTTCTATGGAAAAGAAAACCTTTCGTACGTACATAGCGACTGGGAAATGCTGGATATGATGGCATGCTGGGCCATTTGACATCGAAAATCATTCCCATGATCATTTTTTGACGATCATTTCAGAAATTTGGCCAAAAGAAATTTTGCACTACTTTTCCTCTTTTCGATCATATAACGCAAGTATGCTCCAGGTGGATATTGGTTTTATTTTATTTTCCATGGTACTCATATACTTGTTTAGTAAAACATGCTTGCTTTAATAAGCCCTAAAAACCATGCATGTCCTGACTAAACGCCTTGTCATACAACCTACACGCAGAAAAATGATCGGTTAAAAACAACGTAAAAATCATGTAAAATTAACAGGGGGAGATTGTTAATATAGCACCTGCAAACTAACCCGGTTAAAATTACACGAGTCGACTCGGTTATTCAAAATTGTTTAATCTTACCCACTTTCTCGGTTAAATTTTACTAATATCTCAAATTTTAGCCGAGTTTCTTGATCAATATCAACAAGTTGATCGGTTAAAATAACATTCTTAAATGGTAATTTTAAACAATTTAACTTAACCGAGGCGACTAGGTACGTTGATTTTAGCAACGAGAACTACGTAGTTTTTAACCAAGACTACATTATTTTGAACACATTTTTTTTAACCCACTGAAAAACCTTCTCGGTAGATCCATTATTTTACTGCGTGTAGAAAAAAAGTTTATACCTTTTTGAAAACGGTTTTTAATGTAGACAAGAACATCATTTTGTTTACTTTAAGGTTATGTATATATTTAAAAAAAAAAAAATAGCTTCATAGGTAAACATATACCTATTTCAAAGGAGGAAAAACTTTAACCCTCTTGGGGCGCCATCTAGCGTCAAAATATCCAAAAAAAGATAGTACACAGATGGATTTAACTTTTTCTATTCTTATCAGCAGCTGCGGTGTGTTTTAATACATGTAAACTCTAGCAAAACGCTAAAAAAACACAGCTTCTCGTATTATGAATTTATTTTCGATTTGAAAGTGTAACCGAACATTTCGAAATTGGTACCTATTGTTGTCTCTGACATCTGTACCGAATTGAATGACAATGGCCCGTTTGCATAAAAAATAGTAAATACTAGCAAAAGGAAATTAATAACTATAAACCAGATATGATATGCACAAAATGTGGATAAAAAAGTTCATACTTTACAATTTTTCAAGTAAAAGCATTTAGGTACTATTTTTATGCATATCACCCAATTTCTTAAATATTTTCACTTGCATTTTTTTAACAAACGAAAATGAATTCTTTTCAATTTTCCATATCTGATTTGTACCACTTCTGCGTTGTAAATTCAGTGTAAATACAAATTGTAAAAATATTTTTACTAAGGTTCGGTACAATAAATTATAAACTAAGTGAACATTCTTCTTGAAAGCCTTCCGCTTTTCAGAACACTTTCATAGTTTAAGCAGGAAACACTCTTTTGGAAGTCTACATATTAGAATTAGAAACAATTAATGTTAACCCATACAAAATATAATTTTAAAATTAAAAAAAAAACATCTGAAACTCAAAAAACAATTGTTTCACCAACCACATCGAAAGTAAAATGTGTATTTATATTTTTTTTTTATTTATGTTGAATGACACATCATGTATCAACCAAAAAAAAATCCGTTAAACTTACTTTTAAATAAAACCATCATCTCATAAATAAATTTAAAAAAAAACTCCAATATAAACAATTTAAACAGAATCATTTTAAAAAAATATAAAATCAAACACATTTGATGTACCCATGTATACCGCTATATGCAAAAACATTATTATTATTATTTTTTTTTTTTTCAATATTTATGTTGTAAAAGAAAACAAAAATTAAATATCTTTATGTTGTGGATTTTTTATTAAGAAAAAAAAAAAAAAATAAGATACATTATCTCCCACCAATATGGCTATTACGGAATGACAACTGTGAACTCGTTGTTGTTATTTTTTATTTTATTTTTTTTTTTTATCCAAAATTATATTCCATAATTATATTGGTGTTTTATGCATAAAAATTTTGTTTTTACGATTTTTACATAAAATTTTATAAATTTTTCAAACTCATTACAGTTATCCTAATGGATGAAGAAGTCGAAGATCTCGAAGAAGAAGACCTTGATTGTGAAGGTGAAATGGATCCAGAATCGCCGCCTTGGGATGTTTATGGTGAAGGTGATCTTGATGTCGATGGTGATGTGGATGTCGATGAATCCACTGAAGATACTGCCTTATTACGAGTAGCAGCTAGAACTGCAATTATAGTTACTCCAATTAGTCCGGTAAAATAGATTTAAACAAAAGCAAGTCATTTTGGACTAATTTTATGTTTTTGAATTTAAATTTGTAGGTCAGTTCTGCCCATGACTTGGCACGTCTTGAAATCGACGGTAAAAATGGTAATATGTCCTGTGATAATGGTAGTAGTAGATCGTCGAAATCAATGGATCTATTGCGTCCAGATTCAAGTTCGCCAACAACAAGACTGCTTCCATCTTCGAGTAATTCTGTGGATATCTGAGAATGGTTTTGTATTCAGCCATTTTTAATTGGATTTAGTTTTTGTTGTTAATTAAATTTAAAACTAAATTTAAAACTTAAACTTAAAAAAAAAGTAAATTCTAACTAAACTAAATCCTAAATTTAAAAAAACAAATTTTAAATAAAAACTCAACAAATACTAAATTCATGAAATGGCTGAATATGATAACCTTTAAAAAAAACTCTATCTCTAAGTTAAATATATAACGCAATTACTATAAGTAGCGAAGCTTCATTTAACAAAAAAATTATTAAGTTTAACACTAAAAAAACTTATTTGTAAATACGTTTTTTTTACATGAATACAATATAAGTACTTTGAGTGATTTAATTATATTTATATAGACTAAATTTTAAAATAAATAAAAATGTTCTTTTTTAAAACTTTTAAATTCATATAGAAAACAAAAAAATAAAAGACCAAAATATATATAAAAAAATTTAAATCAGATATAAGCAAAAACTTCAGTTTTGTTAAAATAAAAAAAAAAAAAAGAAAAAGCACAAATCCATTTTAACTAAATAAAATTATATACCCTCTGTATAGAATAAAATTAAAATAAAGCAAAAGATTTAAATACATTTTTCTATTTTATTTCAATTGTTAAGTTTTCAAATTCTATTTAAAATAGTTAAATTGTTTAAATGAAATTTTTCTGTGAAATGATATTATACCTATGTATAAAATGTATATAACGTTTTTTTTTATATTTTATTTTTAAGTTTAACAGCAAAATTAAGTTAAATCCTATTTGAAATAATATAATACGTAAAATAAAAATGTAAATATAAAAAGGTAAAATAGTAAATTTTCGAAGTTCGCATAGTCACACGCATTGTAGTAAACTCATAAATCTGACAATAAGAAACGCGTATAAAATTGTATATAAGCAAATCTTATACATTTATTGTTATATAACCGTCCTCTTTATTTATAATTTTATATTTCAATTTAAGTTTTTATATTTTAAAATCGATTTTTTTCTCAACGCACTTCTTTTACTTAGTTCTTACTTTTATATCCTTTAGTAAAAATGCCTTTTTAGAACGCAAAATCACAATATCGTTTGTTATTAGCCGTTTGGACATTGGACGGTGTTCATAGATTACGAGGTTTGGTAGGATATCTTGTCTCTTAAAAATTTTGTTTTTTAAAATATACAGTGGAAACTTTATATTTATTTGCTTATAAGTTATAACCCTTTTCATTTGTAAAATTATTTTTAATGGGATTATTTTAATTTTGTATTTTAAAACAAGCTACTGATATAATGAGAAGAAAACAAAAATTCATCGAAAGGTTCTTCTACGGCTTTATAGTTTGTAAAAAATAATAAATTTCATAGCTCATAAGTGACCATTTGGTGTCAATTTCAAGATTGAAGGGTCAATACCAAATTTCACTTTAATAAAATAAGGTCAAAATTGATTTTGATGTATTTTTTTTTAAACATATATGTATTTTTCTATTTTGAATTATTTTTTTTTTTTTTAATTTCAACTTATTTTCCAAATTTACAAAAAAAAATATGTAATTAATTTTCAATATAAGATGAGATTTTTTGAAATACTTAAATTACTGTACATGAGTTAGCCAAATTTGAATAGACTTTTTCAATCATTTGCATTAAGTTTTTAGCTAAACATTCCACAGTCTCTATATTCGAATCAAAAATTCTGACATGACCAAAGGTTTGGAAAATCAGAAACTAAACATCAATAGTCCATTTTTTTTTTATTATACGAATATATGAGTAAATACCAGGCTGAACGAAGGATTTTGTGTTTTTCAAATGAAATGTTTAAAGTTTGCTTTTTTATTTGTTTTTTTTTTATTTTTATCTTCATAATAATTTTATCTTATTTTATTTTCTTGAATATTTTTTTTTTAAACATAAAAAACTAAAATAATTTAAAAAAATATGTATAAATAACTAACATTGTATAAAAAAAAAATGTAAATAGAAAATTTGTACAAAATCTGTATCAAAATAATTAAATAATTTTTTAAATGTACATTAAAAAAAAAAATAAATAAATTAAAATAGCCAATAGAATAAATAAATAAATAAAGTATTTTTTAAATACATAAATTCAATTGCTTGTAGTTAAAACTGTCATGAGCATTAAATAATTATAATTAAATATAATTTTAGTTTAATATTTATCATGATTCTTCTTTTTTTTTTCTTTTTTTTTTTGTTAAGTTTAATTTTTTATACATATAAAACTTTGATAGAAAAGACATACATCTAAGAATATTAAAATTTAATGTTATATAATTTTATATTTTGTTAATTTTGTTTTTTTATTTAATAAATGGCATAGTTATATTTCATTTGAATTTGATTTGTTTTTATTCTTTACATTTTAGAAACAATTAGAAATATGCGGAAAAAGGATAAGTTTGTCATATACAAATGAAAAAAAAAATCTTGCTTTTATTTTTGTATTCCTGTATTCAATTCCCATCCGTAGGTAACATTATTTGACAAATTATTCAAAGAAATCATCCGGGATTGAGGTTCGTTTTCCAATTAGCTCTCATGTCAAAAATATTACGAAATTGAAATACATATTTCTAAATGTTTGAATCAATCCAAAACAATAAAAAGTTGTTCTTTAAATTCCATCGTACTAATAAAATAGAAAAGAATCAATTTTCGAAATTTTTGTTAATTTGATACAGCAGGTGGCAGCTAGCCGGTTTAAATTCTTAGCCGACGATATCTCGTTTTCTGTTTATCATAATTCAGCCTGATGTATTAAAAATGTTTTTTTTTTTTTTGTCAAAAGGACGTAAATCATTTAAAAAAAAATAATGCCCAAAAAAACCCAATGCAGATCTTTGCATGGAAGAGTGATTTTTCAAAGGAGGATAAAAACAGAAAAATAATTCCTTATATTTTTTTTTTTTTTTTTATTTTTCTTAATTTTTACTTTGTGTTTACTAAAAGGTCTTTAAAACAGAAATTTCGGTAATGTCGTTTCTGAAAAATTCAGACATCCAGAAAAGGGCCTAAATTTTCAGAGGACACTGAAAGAAAAATCAACAGCAAAATATTGTAAAATCGATGAAAACAACATTGATTTAACTGAAATGTTATGTATTTAGAATTATTTGAATTTAAGTGGTTTCTATTGTTAAAGCTTAATTAATCAAGGGAGTTCATCTTTAAAACAATCACGTTTCAATATCCATTTGTATTTTTTTCTCATAAATCATTTAAATTGCAATTAATAAATTGTTTTCTTTGTAAATTATGAATTGAAACTTGAAGATTTAATTGAAAAAGTTATAGCTTTTTCACTGTTTTTTCTGTTACTCAATTTCACAGATGAGACTTTTATGCAAATTTTCGATTTATCAATGCAAGGTATTTCATTTTTTTATAACCAACAAGTAGTTAAAACAGCTTGATTTTTTTCGAACATTAATAATTGTAAATAGAGAAAATTTTAAATCCTGTAAATACCAAAAAAACCTATACAAGAAAAATAAGCTCATTTTCAAACCTTCGTATTGCATCCTCATTTAAAAGAAAGTTTATTTAATGTAAATATGTACCTACTAAGTAATGTCAATTGTAGTTGTATCACTTTAAACGCCTCGCTTAATTCATTACTTTTATTTTTCGTCAAACTTATGCCATTGAATTTCACATTAATTTGAATATTATTTTTGTTTTATTTTCTTATAAACACCCTGTTAACTTACAAAAACTAAAAGCGAATTTCGTTTTTCAAAAACATTATTAAAAATAGTTTCTACTAAGCAGAAACGCATTATAATAATCAAATAAATATTTAAAATATAAATAAACTTAAAACATATACCCTTTCTGATTTAAAAAAAAAAATAATAATATTTATATATAATGCTTACGCTTGTATGTAGAAAAAAAAATTAATTAGCGTCCAACTTTAATTTTAAATAATTTGATTGTAATTTTTATAAATAACTTTTGTTCGATATCGAAATAAAAATGTTAATTTAAATTTTTAAAAAACAAATAATTATAATTATGAAAATGATAACCTTCAAGGGATCACAAAATGGTACAAGAGCTTTACAAAGAATAAATATAATATATAAAAAGAAAAAAAACAAAAATTATATATACATAATAATAAATATATATAAATAAAATTTAAAAATAAAACTCACTTTAACCTATGTATAGTAGATTTAAAATACTTTATAAGATTTTTAAATTATAGAAGAAAAAAAATAAAAAACGTGACTAAAATCTAAGCAAACGGATATATAAACTTACTTTCAAATATTGTAAATTAAAATTAATAAATTAAGTAGTTAAAATATTTAGGATTAATAAACTAAAAATAGGGAATTTTTCATAAACTTAGTAGTTTTTCTTATTTATAATTATCATTTCTTTTCTTAATTTTTTTTTTTAATTCAAAAGATTATGTCTTCCACCACCAACTTTTGAGTTATTTTCTTATTTTATTCACTATATAGTATAGGTACCCAATTTTAATTTAATTTATTTCCATAACACTTACCTTCTTATTTCTAATATTAAATTAAAATAAAACTAAATCGTTCCTTCAAGACATCTTGGGTACAAACAAAATCTTAACTGATAAAAAAAGATCATTAAATTAAAAAATAAAAAGTACTTATAGCAAAAAGGAATCGTTTATAAAAAGAAAATTTAAGTAAAAAACACACACACACACACTCATTTTTGCTGGCAATGGAGTGTTATTATAACTCGTCTAGCCAATAATATTGCTTGTAACCTGCCACGCATTTAAGCCTTATTTAATAAAAAACGGATAAGTATCACTTCGAAAACAGAAATTTAAATTTTTATTAATAATGCTGTGCTGATTAAGTATTATTATTAAAAACAAAAACAAACAAAAATAAGAATTAAAAAAAAAATATTAAAAATTGTTGCTATATTGACTAATTAAATTTAAAATAAATTAAATTAAATTATATTTGCCAATTGTTTCTTTAAATAAAAAAAAAAAAAAGTTTTTTATAGATTACCTATTTTAAATTAAAAACAAAAAATTAAAATATAGTGAACGCGTTATCGAATTTTTAACATTAGTAAAAATTGTTATGCTTAAGATAATTGAAATAAATATATTTAAACGCTGTACATTAAAACATTAAATTAGTTGCTTCAAAGAAAAAAAAAAAAAAGAAAACAAAAATAATGTAAGATTTTATTATTACATAGAACAAAAAATGATATTATAGAAAAGAAAAACAATTTTATTAATAAAAAAATGACATTTTTAATATAAAAAAAAACTGAAGTGATTGTGTTTTATTCTTGCTGTCGCTGTTGCGTTTTGCTTACCAAATAAAATGGAAGCCCAAACAAAGTTCTAAATTGAGTTTTTATACAAATTGAGTTCTCTGTTTTAACTTAAACCAAGTCAATTAGTTCCTTAAGACATACTACATACTTTGTCTATAATATGTTGTATACATATATTTTTTTATTTTTGTTCTCATTTTTATTTTTATTTTTTTTTTTTATTTTTATTTTTATTTTTATTTTTATTTTTATTTTTATTTTTATTTTTATTTTTATTTTTATTTTTATTTTTATTTTTATTTTTATTTTTATTTTTATTTTTATTTTTATTTTTATTTTTATTTTTATTTTTATTTTTATTTTTATTTTTATTTTTATTTTTATTTTTATTTTTATTTTTATTTTTATTTTTATTTTTATTTTTATTTTTATTTTTATTTAGATCAAAGTTCATTAGGCTGGCCAATATTACTGTCACTTACGGAATCGATTTTAAAAAATCGTTTTTCTTAATTATTATACCAATATTTTAGGGGTTGAGTTACATTTATGTGTGAGTTGTTAGAACGGTATTAAAATATTTCATTATTTGTTAGAAGAACTAAAAATTTAAAAAGTCTGCACAACAAAAATCCGAAAAAAAAATAAAAATATGTAGGTCAAAATATTTCATTTACGACAGAAACCAAAAAACCTGTATAGCCAGTTAATAAAAATATTAAAAGTTACAGGTTGTTTGCATGCGAAATTAGAAAAATCTGCAAAAAGTTCCAAAAAATCAATGATATATAGGTACATAAATAATACCCTTACGAACTTAATTAAAAATGTTGTAGGTATTTGCCCTCAAAGTTTTTTTTCATCAGAAAGGGTGTTCTTTTTGAACACACGAAAAAATGTGTGTTCATTGCAAATACTTAAGTTTGGTTGTTGAGTTATTTGAAATCGAAATATTTGTTTTTTACTTTCGGAAGCAGATATCTTCCATTCGAAATATTCGAAGTTGGTTTTGGTTTAAAGATATGAATTAATTGCATAATTTGATTTGCACAAGAACTCGTTAAGAAAAATTACTTGTAAATGAATGCCTGATTTACCATAATACAAATTCCATTCGTTACTTTCTACGATTCTCCCAAATACAATCACAAAATCCCTGCGTAGTGACAATTTGTATGAAATATTCCATTACGAACGGATTCTGTGATTGTACATATATGTATGTATTTTTCGGTATTGCAAATTTTCGATATCAGCGTGATTATTCTAAAATCAACTTTAAGCTTGAATACTTTTCTCAACTTTCCCTAATTAAGAATGTTGTTTAAGAATTCAACTCCTCTTCACTTTTAAGACTAAACTCATTCCTCTACATTTTTGGCCATAAATGTGCATTTGCTTAAATCGACTTGTTTCTTTTCAAAAAGTTGTTTCTTCAAAACACTCGTTTTTCAAGTCAAAAATAAAGAAAACAGTGCTGTGTGCTAGATATCGTTACCTAATAATGGTTCAAAAATGCAATATTATGCAATATTATACAAAGATTTAAAAAAAAAATCATTGGGGCTGAAACATTTTTGCTCAAATGTTTCGATCCTAATTTACTTGAATCTCGTCCAGGTTTCGTTGAGAAAAACGGAATGTTCAAAAAATCATCACTTCAAGATTTTTGATCTTGATTTTGCGATCACTCCGTTTTTATTAACGAATCTTCACGAGATTCAAGCAACTCAATTACTCTCATTGCTTTTAGAAACATCAACTTTTATATCCAAATACTTCATTGATTTTTCTTAAAATTCCTATTTAGAAAATTATTTCAATAAAAAAAAAGAACACAATTTTTTTTTCAAGAGTTTTATTTTCGATTGTCATAAACATGAAAAAAAAAATTTTATTCATTTAGGATTGTCAATCACACATAAATTTGTGATCCCATAAATTCGTCTTTTTCCATTTAAAACAGTCCAACAGAAGTCTTATAGAATGATAGAAACTGCAAAAGCTATCACTTCTCAGTGGCTTTCTGTATCACTTGGTTCCTCAATAATTCCTGTAATGATTTAAGAATTTGTTGAAAAATTAACCACAGATTCTGTATATAATCGATCACATAAAAACAACTTACATTTTTTTTCCAAAAAAATCATATTCCACTCTGCTATTTAAAAAAAAAACCAAATCCAACTCAACTATACGAAACGAAATTACCAATCAACCAAAAGTATAAAACAATGAAAAAATAAAAACAACAATTCAGTTAATGTGTATATAAACAAAACTTATGTGTATTTCTTCATTTAACTGAGATACATTCCAAAAAACATTTACATTTGTAATAATAATTAATTAATTAATAAACCTACACAGACAAAAGAATACAGAATACAAAAAATAAACAAAATATATAAGTTTTGTCCTTTTTTGTAATGGAAACTAGAAATTAAAATTAGATTTTTTGTTTTATTATAATTAAATTTGTTGCTTTGCTCTCAAACTAAACAAATAATAATAATAAATGTATTTTTATGTATAAAAAAAATTGAGTTGAAATTAAGAAAAGAAAAAAAAACACTATAACTCATTTTTTTTTTAATTTTTTTGTTTTGTTTTTTTTTAAATTCTTAATGCAAAAAATTACAATTACAAGTTAATTAGTTAACAATATATAATAATTACAAGCTTAGTCGAATATATAATATATATTTATACCAAAAAAAAACATCATTTTATTTTTTTTTTTATTATTTTTTTAATTTTACAATATTTTTTGTTTTTATTTTATTTTCAATAAAGTTTTTTAATCTCTAAATACTATTAACAGAACGGAAAAGAAATAAAAAAATAGAGACAATAAAACAATAATTTTTTATAATTTATTTAAAATATTTTACTGGATACATTTTTAATTAATTTAAAAAAAAAATTAATTATACATTTTATTTATATAGAGAATGTGTATGTGTTTTTGTTTTTTTTTTTTTAGAGAGAAGAAGAGAGAGAGAATGTACAAAAAAAAATATTGGTGGAAGAAAAAGAAAAAAATAAAAAAAAAGATTGCAATTAATGTTCGCCATCGCGTTTGGAAAATTATTTGAAAAAAATTTACATAATTGGATCGGGTCCTTGACCGTCCAGATCAGACACCTGACTCTGGTAGTGCAGTGCATCTTGGTAGGCCTTCTTGACGGCTTTCCTTTCGGCCGGTTTCCGCGACTCGACCAATTTATTTTGATCGAGTTGCTTATCAATGCCGAGGATTTCTAGCTTCACTTCCGGCAGCCACTGCCATGTTCGCTTCGCATCAAAAAAGAGAACAAGAAACACCTCTTCGGTGTGGTTTTTACGCAACGCTAGAACCTCGGCGGGGGGAGCCGGCAGCGGAACACCATTATACACAAAGCCTTTGGGAGTTTTTGGATCAAGAATCAGAGCTGGATACCATGGATATCCACGGCATTTAGCCCACACTAGTTGCAAAGGCTCCAATGGAGGCTTAACCGGCTCTATGGGAGCCTGGGGAACTGGAGTGGGAATTCTACGCAGGAGTGAGGAGTTCTTGGACGGTGGCAGGCTATCATTTAGTGGAAGGTGATGGTGGTGGTTCGTGTGACTGTGGGAATTTGATTCCGATTCATTTACGCTGGCCATCTCCTCATCTTCATCATCCTCCTCCGATGATGAATCATATTCTGAGCCAGATCCACTGATTCCAAAGCCCGAACAGCTGCTGCAAGGACTACCAGAAATATCACTTAGGTCGCTTTCGTCGCTCTCTGAATTGTCGCCAGTCACATTCGCCCGGTAGACCCGAAAACTGTCCGGCATGTTTTCTAGCAGCATGTTATCTCGGGGGGCAGTAATCTTGGCGGGACTAATCGACATACTGCGTAGGCGATCGTTGGATAGGCGTTTGTTCTTTATGCTTCGTTTGGGCGATTTGATGCCATCAATCATCATCGGCAGGTCATTGGATTCCTCTTTGAGGGAAGAGATTTCTGGACGTTTCATTGCAGCTTGAGCCTTCCGTGTAAATAGGACAGCAGTTCTAAAAATTCAAAAATTACTAAGAAAACCGTTTAGATGATAAGAATGAGTATATTTTACCTTCTATTAACTCCGGCAGGTGAAGCACTATTCGTGACTGATTTGAGAGGACTGCTAGGCGGCGTTTGAAGCGGCGTTTGACCTTTTGCACCCTCAAGTTCGGGCTCATCTTCATCCATCATTTCTTCGCAGTCTTCTCGAGTATGATTAGCTCCAAGGGAGTTTCTCTAAAAGATAAGGACTCTGTTAAATCAAAGAAAACACTTTTTAAAGATGAATTCCTACCAAAGCCACTTTAGCTTTAGCCATCGCTTTTCTCATCCGAACAATTTCCGCTCGAATTTGCTTAATTTTCTTTGTTCTATGTTGTGGATTCTTGAGCACCTGTGATTTATCAGCCAGTATCAACATCTTCTGAATGACATCTTCCGTTGGAGTCGCCTTGAGTAGGACTTTCAATTCTTCTTCCACCTCGATGGCCACACAATCGTCACTCTTAATCGTGTCGACAATTCCTTCTCTCTGCAATTCCTCTCGAGTACTTTGAAACAAGGGGCCACCTTGATCTCTCATTCGAATTCCAGCTCGATAAAATACTGTATCTTTATTATTATAAGCCAGACAATTTTTGACCATCAAATCAAAATCACTCTCCATTTGATCCAGTGATGTGTATTGGCCATTGTAGAGTTTTTGGCGCATTGTACCCAAATCCATGGGTTCTTGGACAATGTCCAGATAATCTGGAACTTCGTCTGTGTCAACTGGCTCTCTAAAGATATCAGATGTGTCTTTTGATTCAAGCGTTTCGAGAATCTTTCGCATTGCAGTTTCTAAAGGATTAATTTGCAGCATAACAACTTGTTCGCAGATTTTGACGTATTGAGCTTTTAGCTTTTCACGTTTGCGTACTAATTCACAAAGGAGACGCGCTCTTTCGAGATCTTGGCGAAGGCACTGCCAGTATTTTAGTTGTTTATAAAGTTCGGCTGTATTTGGAGAACCTGAAAGACGGATTATTATTTAATCATACCAAAACTAAAAACAGAAACTCACCTTCAATACCATTCCTTGCTAAACTATGACTCTGCCCTTGGCTTTGAAGGCGTCTCAACAAAGGAACTCCATTTCTATACTGTCTCTTTAATGTCCAATAAGCAATTAACTTCTCAATAAACTGTGATTTCTTTTGCATTGTCACTAGACTGGAAATCTCTTGAATGCGATCAGGTGGAATAGTTGGAATTAGAACGACCGGCGCAGAGGAGCGCTTTTTCGCCAGCACCTTGCGAGCCTCTTTCATCTTGTGACGTGTGTCTTCTTCTTCGTTTTCTTTCAACTTGGCATCGGGTGGCGTATGAGCATGACAATAGGCATATTTTTGTACCGTAACGGGAACAGCCTCATTACTACCATCTTTAACAGTGTCCATGTGCATATAGAGACCAGCCTGCTGGGCACATGTGACATGAAATGCAGCATAACAACTATTTCGCTGGCATTGGATGCAAGCGCCAATGCCTTTCTCTTTGCAAACATAGCACGTGAGTCGCCATCGAGCTTGTGGAATTGTTTCAATTGAATCTTTAGAAAGCGAGAAGTCATGTTAAAAGATATGTAGTAAACCGGAGTTTTGAAAAACTTACCAATGGGTTCCAAGAAAACTGTATTAGCAAAACGAACTTCTGGTATCCATAGCGCACAAACTACATGCGCCCACATACCCGAATCTGTCTGCTTAAATGCTCCTCCTGTATTCGGACAGAGGACACATCGAACTGGAGTACTGGGAGATTGCAAACATCTCCGACACAACCATTGACCCTCCGGAATGTATGGGACACCATAGCAGTCCTGATGGACAGCTAGATTACACATGTCGCAGAAAAGAATCACGTTTGTGTTTTGACATTCGCCATCCATGCAAATGCAACAAACTGCATCGTCATCAACTTCGATGCCTGGTGTTCCATTGGCTGCAGCCTAGATAAATAAAATGATTTTTTGTTTTCATGGTTTAAATGTGATTTTAAAAAAGGAATTCAAATTTTAAATTTAGAGTTTAGATATTAGGGAACAATGTAATGAGAAGGACCCATGGAAGATGATGCATTGAAAGTTTAAGAATTGAAACATTGGGTTGAAAGGGTAGATAAGGGGCATGCTCTTATTTTGATGAGAGATACAGCAAAAAATAAAAATTACGCATCAAAAGTTTCAGTTAGGCAGAAGTGTTTGGTGAATATATCTGTGGTGTTTGGTATAAACAAAATAAAATGGTAAAATGTGTATTTTTCATTTAAGCCTCTTAAATGTTTATTAAAAAATTTGTAAAACAGCTCCGAAAGTATTGAACTCTCTGAATGTACGTTTAGTTTTAATGGTTCATAATAGTAAAAGCAAGGTTATTAAGTATCATAGAACTTCAACTGCATCAATCAGTGATACAAATCCTATTAATATCTCTTTAAGCGCATAGAAATAAATTCACATCATATTTTTATATAGTCAGAAGTAGCCAAAAATTGATTGCCAGAATAGAATTAAGCATACCTTACATAGGACCATAAACATCATTTTGCTTGTTGTATGGGGCAAAGGCATTGTATGGATTGGATTGTTGTTTTCCTTTGAAAGAAAGATTCGACTGATATTTCGTATAGTTTATATTTATTGAATTTGCAGCTTTAGATAAAACGAAGAGTTCTAAGGATTCCAAGTAAATGGAATCTGATCAAAAGTGTGTGAATACCGGTGCACAACGTGCAAGGATCACATTGGTGTAAGTTACTGCAGTTTATTTCTACGGTCCATAATTAAATTAAGAATTACTTTTACTAGTCAAGTATTTACTGATTGAGATCAATTTGGCGATACCACTGACCGTTACTTTTTCTACATTTCAGTTAGAGATACTTTAATTTCTTGGAGTAACTGACGAATTAAAAAAAAAATAAAATGGAAGTTGTTCTTTTGTTTTATTTTAACAAAACAGTGGTCCAAACGTCAACACCAGGCGAACTAAAAAATAGACTATGCCCTTAGAACTTGAAAGCACTTATTATAACATCAAATGTACTGTTTAAACTCTGACTGACTAGTTGCCAGAACATCCTCAATGAAAGGACTTCTGCAACTACATTTCAACAGTTCTATTTCCAGTGTTGATTGTCACTAAGAAAATATATTAAGGATTCATATACACCAATAGAAACTTAAGAATAATAATTATTGTATTGTACATTGCACCTGAAGGTGGTCAGAGCTTAGCACCGAATTGAGGAACTCAAACCAAAATCCAGGAATCCCAATTGCGCGACATTATCAAGGGAGTATCCAAAAAAAAAAACCGGACGTCATTAGAAAGATTCTAAAGACATTCCTGACGAAATGCAACCATTTCGGAACATAAAAACTACCTAAGTCAGCCAAGTAAAGAAAATATTAAGCATTCTTATAATCATTTTTAGCAACAAAAAAACAAAACCGACTTCCATCGATCGAAACTTGGTTTATGGTTTTTATCATAATTTATATAGCCAAAACCGGACGAAATTGAAATGGGACCACACTGCGGGCACCAACTCTCCAATACAAAAAGAATTATCAAAATTGGTTCAATCAGTCCAAAGTTATGAGGTAACAAACAAATACAGACGAATTGAATACGTTCTCCTTTTTGGAAGTCGGTAAAAATAAACTTAAACTTAATAAACTTCCATCATAACACTCGAAGATTCTGGGTTTCAAAATTCATCTTCCACTAAGTTGACTTTTTTAAATTTGACTGCCTCTTGCAACGAATTGACAAAGCCACCAAAAATATCACTGCCATGAAGATGTACGACTCGGAATCAAACTGTAGGCATCTTTACTCTTTCAAAATAGTTTAGTATTCATAATAGAGCTTTAAAAAGACAGCTAGGTTAATACTGAAAATAATAACGTAGAGCATAATGGACATCGATAAGATAGTATGATAGTCAATCCAGTCTTGGGATAAAACCTCGTGCCACAGTAAAACCTCATTATCTTCAAACATGCTTTAACGGCAAAATATTTTAGTAATGCTTCAAAATCGTGCACGACATTGAATAAGGAGTTTGTAATAGAAAAAAAAAAAGTTCTGTTTAGCAATACTAGATTCCATCTGGATGATCGAATTAGAATTTGAAGGAATTTACTCTTCTATATCTTCTTCTATTTTCAGGTCATTTTACATACATATAAAAATTTGTGCAAAGATTAATTTTGAAGAACTGTCATTACAAATGCTTCAAATTTTTGGTTTTCAAACAGAATGTTGCTAGGATATATTGAAGGTTTTAAATGGAACATCAAATACTTTCTGTTATCACCAAGTAAAGAGTTCAGAGTTATAATAGCTATGACAAGGAAAACCAACCAGAACATCAGACTGCTTTTTTAGTGATGCTATGACACTTTACTGTTGTTTTCATTTGTATATAAAATTTGTATTATAAAACCAATCTTCTTCTTTATAAACTTCCACACTCGAGTTACAATTTGAACAAACTATCTTATAATTGCACTTGATTAAAACCACGATCTGTAAGGGTTTTATAGCAGAATTGATGTGATGAGAAAGCTCAAAAGTTAGCGATTAAGATGATTGGGTCATTTGGAGCGAATCATCAACATCAACACAAAGCACCACAGCCCATCAAATTTTCGTATCTAACCCCGATGAGCAACGTGGAGTATGAAAACATCATCTTCAGTTGCGCGCTCAATTTCGAGAACAACCTAAACCAAATTGATGTGCGCAACTGGAAACAAATAGCTAGGGACTGAGGTGCAGAAGCTTGTTGCCCTTGTTGGTTGAGGCCGAGATCCATCTTGGACTGTGAACACCTCCTTAAGTAAGTAAGTAATCCAGCGATTGCGTGCCCAAAGTACAACATATCGCCAGACCTTTGCTTTAAATTCCAAGGGCTTGACCCACACAACTTTGCTGTTGTTTATTCAGTTTATTTCTCCTATTCACTTAACTAACTCTATCCAACCAAGCTAAATTGAAGGCCTGTAGATTAAAGGTCCAAACAAAAACAAGAACTTTACATAAGTTTTTTGAAGGCATTTGAATGAAAAGCATTTAGATAGACTATTTTAATCAACTGCTTAGTGGCGATGAATACCAATTGCATTTCAAGAAGTCAATTAAATTGATATTCTAGTGTTCAACCAACATAAAATGAAGGTACATATCTGCAGTCTTAACTGATATAAAGGCAGCCATTGCTGTGAGCTACGTGAAAAAACCTTCCAAACACTAGCGAATGTGCAATTTTGATTATTCAGTGGAGTCTCAGTACAATCTGCGACTACATTTCTTGAAGTCATTTGCCTAAATCAAGATTGGTGCTGATTAAGAGGTGGTTTAAGTGGTTAAGAGTACTTAATGTCGAATATTGCCAAGTGTCTTTTGAAGATTATCTATTTTAGAGATTCCTAAAACTGTTTCATATTCGTTTGCTCAAAAATAGTCCTCATAACAATTCTGAGAAAAGGAGTTTGCTTTTCAATTTCAAGTAAGAATCCAAATGATTCTAATTTGATTATGCGCCAACACAAAAGCACAATTTCGGGATTAATTAGAAACCATTAAACAAGTTTCATTGGAAAATGACTAGGTACTAAGTACGTGGCGATAATAAGTTAAGCACAAGATAACTAGCTTACAACAAAACTCACTAAACTTTGCAACGGTCGCTTTTTGCATCATTCAATATTTAACTCGTCAGGTGCTCAATCTACTCTCTAGAAAGATGCATTTCAATCCTGTCTTCGAGTTTCAAAACCAAACCACCCAAAGTAAGTTAGTGAATGTTTTAAAACCCGTATTTCGACCTTATTTCATTGTCTTCCTTCGTAAATGCTCCCAGAATGTCCTGCTTTTGTCAATGTTTTGTTTATTTCCCCAAACAAAACTCACCTGAAAATAAGACTCCTTTTCGAGTCGATCCATCAACAGTTCCAGCGTATCAATATGCACTGGATTCAAATTAGACTCCTCTCGCTCTTCATTGATCATCGCCAGCCACGTCGTATCCTCCTCGTCCACGTCATACTCCACCTCGCCATCCAGCTCCTCAGCCGACTTTTCAATAAAACGAATATAAGCATTCGATCGAGGCGGAGCATCTGAAATACTATAATTTTCAATTTTCTTAAATGTAGCATCCGGAAGCTTGACAATCGGCTCAACAATATCTGGAGTCGCAATAATACAACCCGTAGCCATAAGATTCTCAAATTCTTCATCTGTAATTATCGGCAATGGCTCATCGACGGAAACTTTAATACTTTTATCATCGATATTGTATTGAACGCAATTCTCTGATTCCAAAAAGATTACACCTTCTTTTGGAGCGATAGCAGTGTCCTTTGGAGTTTGTGGCGAAGCTTGGACACGATTACGGCCACGTTTCTTATTGGGAGCTGCTATCGGAGTTGTTGGCTGTTGCGGATTGTCATGATCGTAATTTATTAAATGGTATTGCAAGCCGACGACAGATTTGTAGGATTTGTCGCATTTGTCGACGGGACAGGCAAACGGCGGATTCGGTTGGGTTTGTTTGATATTCTTGCAATATTCTTGTGCATCAAAATCTAAACCCATTTTTTTTTTTTTTTTTGTTGTGTTGTTGTCTCCGATGGGTAGGTGTGATTTTTTTTATTTATAGCATAATATTAGTGTTGTTTAAGTTATAATTTATTGATTTAATATTATTGGACACGAAGAAGTTGTTAATTTTTTTAGTTTTTTTTAACGATTTTTTGTTTTTTGATAAATTTTTTTTTTTGTAAACGAAAAATCCGAGTGGAAATAAATGGCGCAAATATGACAGCTGTTGCTCGTTTTGTCGCTTTTTCGGCTGTCATAGTGACAGGTGACAGAGGTAAGGTAGTGTGG
This sequence comes from Episyrphus balteatus, assembly GCF_945859705.1. NCBI lineage: Eukaryota > Metazoa > Arthropoda > Insecta > Diptera > Syrphidae > Episyrphus > Episyrphus balteatus. Next base: position 156,765,988 of record NC_079134.1, read on the forward strand.
ATTTGAGAGAGTACAGCGGTTGTTTTTTTTTAGTTTGAAGTGTTGGTAGGGTAGTTTTTTGATTTTGTTTGAAATGTAGATAAGGGGTTAGCTACATTAGGCACTTTTTGGAGAAGCACAGATAGTGAAAATATTTTGTAAAAATTAGGTGTGTTTTTTATTACAACTGGTCTTAACTCTACAAAAAAAAACGCAGTCGGGGCTAAGCAATTTACATGTTAAATACAACAACACTTTAGCCCCGTGGGCTTAGTTGTTTAGCCCGGAGATTTCTCTGGGCTTAACTTTTTGAAGAGTTTTAAATCTGTGCTACCAAACTAATTTTTTCATAAATTGTTTAGAATTTGTTTAAAAACGTGAAAACTCACGTTTGGAAGGACAAAATGTATTAAAATAGTTTTGCTAGCATACATTTTTGTATGTCTTTGTAGAACATACATGAAAAATACAAGAAAATGACGAAAGCGAAAAATATGACAACTCTTAATTTTTGTTGTGTCTGCTGTTTTCGGAACATTCAATATACAGAGCTGCCAAGATTTCAGGTTAAGCCCTGTGGCGTTTTTTTTGTCCAGTTAAGACCGGTGGTAGTAAAAAACACACCTATTGTTTGTAAAAAAAGTATACAAATTGTTTTTAATAGCCTTTTCACACCAAACCCAAAAACGCGGTTTATGGCAAAAAGTTTTCAAAATCCTGAAAAGCGTTCACACCACAAATTAACAGGTTTTTGTTTGACGTTCAAAATTTTTTGACATCCAAATGTCAAGTTTTCGATGGGATTTAATTTTGGTTGTTTAAATCAGCTTGAGATCACAAAATTGATGAAATAAAATGAACTCTGGAAATTTAAATATAATTTTATTTATTTGGTCGTTAAATTGTGTAGTTTCATTTTAATTTCTTCCGGAGAATAATATATTGGCCACCCCTCAAATTCATTAGACATTTTGATGTAATTATGGCCGTTTTTTCGGCTGCCTTTGAGCTATGGCTCCTTTTCAGCCCAAAGTTCCAATAGGAACTCTTCATCTTCGGTCCCCCACATTTTTTTTGTCTATTTTTTCTACTCTGCCATTTTCTATAATTAATAGGTGTGTTTTTTTGTTTATCTATATAGATTTTGTGCAAAAAAACGACATCGAGATTTTTGAAATCAAAACAATTTACGTGTTAAAAACAACAAAAACTTTATCTGTACCTATAGATTTTTGAAAAATCCAGATAATTATCCAGATTTTACTTTCTCTCGATAAAAACAGTAGTGCCAAAGTACTTTATTTGTTGTGTTCATACAAAAATATCTGAAAATATTAACAAAAAAAAAAAAAAGCGGAGAAAACGAGGTTTGAAAAAAACTCTCATAGAAAAAAATAATCAAACATTTGTTTGACATGGTTGCATTGAAATGTTAATATCTCGAGATATACGCAATGCACTTTTCAGATAAAAGTCTTAAATGGATCCTGATAAGATTGTTGAACAGATATGTATATAAAATTACCAAAGTTTTTTCGAAAAATTAGAAATAAAAATAAAAAAGTTTTCACATTTGATTTTTAAAAAATCGAAAAAAAATTCTGTATGGCTACCTTCAAACGCTTATAACACAAGAACGACGCAACTAATGTTAATGGTCATGGTCTTAAAATGTAGCTAAGAATATACAGATAATTTTTGGTTTTTGTGAAAAAAACAATTTTTTTGAATCCAACATGGATCCATGGCCATATGAAAATTTTTGTTTGCATCCAACATGGATGTAATGGCCTTCCATATGAAAATTTTTGTTTGCATCCAACATGGATGTAATGGCCTTCCCACTTCGGAGTTAAAATAAAAAAAAAACAAAAGCAACATTTTTGACAGACAGCTGCCAAAGTATATGTACAGTGGTGCCAAATGTTTGCATGGATTTCAAAAATCCCGATGTCGTTTTTTTGCACAAAATCTATATAGATAAACAAAAAAACACACCTAATGAAAGAAATAAAAAAGAAATTTGATTTATATTATCAAAAAAAAAAAAAAAAACCGCATTTGCAAAACAATTAGTTATCTTTGCTTGTCAGTTCTGTTTTTTTTTTTTTGTCTGCTGTCAATTCTTTTTTTTTTGTCTGCTGGATTGTTGCTGAATTCCTGAAAAGGTTTGTTTGGTTATTTCGTTTGGAGTTGAATGTTTTCATTTTCAGGTTTTTGGCAAGTATCAAAAACTTGTGGTTTATGAAAAATGTATGGAAAAACTTGTGTTTTTGATATAGGTTTTTAAGGTTTTTCGCAAAAACCGCGTTTGAAAAGGCTATAAGACCGAAAAATAAGCTTTCTCCATCATTTTTGTATTATTTTTTATTTATGGAAATCATCACAAAATCAGTTTGAAATTGTTCACTTTTGTACTTTTTCACTTTTTAGGTGAATGTAGTTAAAGGCAGTGTTGCCAGAGAATTTAGAGAATTTTAGAGGCAAGGAGCCGAATTTTAGAAGTCTTGGAGCCAAAAATCGCCAATTTGAAAAATTGTTCATAAAAACTCATATAGCTATATTTTTATTTTTTTTCATTTATTTTTTTTTAAATTAACTTAGATTTATGATAATATAAATAATATAAACAAAAAATTAAAAAAAAAAATAAAAAAGAAATAATTTCATTGATACTGTATTAAATTTATCAGACTTCATGTTAGATTCTTTAATTTTTATTTTAGTAATAAATTACAAAGCAAATATACATTGTGGAAAAGTGGAAACAAAATATGAGACGTTCAGAATAATAATGGGTCAAGTCCATTCGAAATTTGTGCATTATTCTGAACTTTGAGAAGCTTTTTCTCGGAAACTAAAGAAACTTTTGAATTAAATGTTTCACAGATCGATAGCTCTATATCTCCAAAATGTCTTTATTTGATATAAAACGGAACCCTTTATTTTTAAGATCTTAAAATATTCAACCTAAAAAGAAGTGGACTTGACCTATTATTATTCTGAACGCCTCATATGAATGAAAATGGAAGTAGGTACATTCACAATTGCGCTTTTCAGCAAGACGTCAGATTCTATTTAGAAGAAGTTTAGTTCTACTTCGAAGACTTTTAAGGAGTAATCATAATAAAATATAATTAATCAAGTTCTTTTATTATAATAATTTTTAATTTTTAAGGAGCCAAAAATCGCAAAATTGAAAACTTAAGGAGACAAATTTTGATAAATCGGAAATCAGAATTTGAAGGAGCCGGAGAAAACTTGAAGGAGCCGGTTTGGCTATAAATAGCCGGTCCTGGCAACACTGGTTAAAGGTATAACTACAACGGCCACTTTTTGCAAAAAGTCAAAAAATGAAAATTTTCAAACTCATTTTGTGACAGTTTTTCCGAACACAAAATAAAAAATAATGATGCAGAAAGCTTATTTTTTGGTTTAAAAAACAATTTTTGTAGTTTTTTTTCCAAAAACAAAAAGCACTAGAAGGAAATACAAAAATTTTACTATTGTAAATTTCCCATTTTTTCACTTTTTAGGTAATTGTAGTTAAGGCTTTGCTTTTCTAAATTTCAAATTTTTTTGTAAAGGTATAACTTAAGGCTTATAGCCTGTTTGCACTACAGCCCAATTGAGATACTTACGCAAATTATAGATCCAGTTTAAATTTCAAATTCAATTTTTTTATACGATCTGACATTCGATATGATTTAATTTTTGAAATTATTTCATTTGAGTTTAAGCTATCTTCGTCATTTTTATACATTTTTCCAGCTACAAAAATTATAAAGTGAATAGAACGCAGGAAAAAGTACAATACGGTAGCGGTATGGCAATTGTATAAACAAAATTCCACATCTGAACGTTGATGTGTCAGTTTAGAATTTTTGTCATACAAGTACCCGTACCGCTATCGCATATACCCTCCGATGTTGAAAAAAAAAAAATATTTTATTTCATTATTTTTGTTCTTTTGATTTTATTTTTTTTTGCATTTTCTACTTTTTATTTTATTTCAATTTATTTTATTTTTTTCTCCTTTTTCGGAAATTCTACTGCTTTTTCTGTTGTTTTGAAATGGTAAGAATATTATTTTAATTGAAAAAGAACACATTTTTTTTATTTTCACATGGCCCGGCCAGGAATCGATCCCATGTACCTCTGCATACCACACCAGCACCTTACCACTAGACCATGCTCGAACATTAAAGATGAGTGGAAAATAGGGAGCTAATTGAAACCTCACATTGAAATGCAATGTTTTTTTTTGTAATGCGTTAAAAATATTGCATATCTGCAAGATAAAACCTTTGCATACTTATACGTGAAACACATTGCATACTTTAAAGATAATAACATTGCATACTTAATAGAACCTGTTGGAGCAGGTCTTATAGAGGCCTTCTGTCACTTGAAAATACGAGGCTTCCTTAGAACGGTTCAAAAAGGTCTTAAAAAGGCCTTTTCTTTAACTAAAATTTACAAGGCTTCCTCTAAACACTTCTAGGTAGTCTTAAGGAGACCTCCTTTCTTTCCAAAACGACTTGCGTATTCAAGCCTTAAACTAAACCTATACAAACTATAGCTTGCCGAATAAAAAAATGGAACTTATTCATGCCAAAATGTAGTAGCGGTACGGGTAATTGTATGAAAAAAAAACCACACAACATGAACGCGTTGTCGTTCCATTTTGTCGGTGTAGTAAGGCTTTCAAGCCTTTTAGGCTTGGTCAAAGCCTTTAATATCTAACAAATGAGCAATGAAATTAAAACATGTTTCTATACTGCCTACAAATACAAATTGTGTTTTTAAATCAAAAGTAAACGTTTCTGCATTATATTGTATAATATTTATTTTCCATACTCGGAAAAAAAACTACCTCAAATTATAGCTTATTTTCACTTCAGCACAAATGAGATAATTTCACAAATTATGCCGACTTTTCACTAGACCATTTTAACCGTGCGGCGAAGCTTTTTGACTCGTGTGAACGTAAGTCACAGGTGACTAAAGTGACAGCAGTGCGAAATTATATCGTGTGGCTAAAATCGACTCCTAGCTATGCAATCTATGCAATCTTATTCCGACTTTTCACGAGTCGATTTTAGCCGCACGATATGTCGGTCGACTAGGATTTTTCTATGGGGATTGTCACTTTAGTCACCTGCGACCTACGTTCACACGAGTCGAAAAGCTTAGCCGCACGTTAAAAATCGACTCATGAAAAGTCCCCATTAAGGCTTGGCCACACCGAAGGGTACATGCGGTAGCGGTACGGGTAATTGTATGAAAAAAATTCCACATCTGAACGTTGATGTGTCAGTTTGAAATTTTTTTCATACAAGTACCCGTACCGCTACCGTATGTACCCTTCGGTGTGGCCAAGCCTTTACATTCGAAATGAGATAATTTGGGAAATTACCTTATTTTTGGGCTTTAGTGAAAACAGGCAATTAGTTTGAAATCAAATAATTTAAAAATAAGAAGTTGTATTTATGAACTCAGATTTATGGTAAGTCGGTATGGTAGTTCATCTTAGTATTCAGAAGGTTTGTTTGCTTATACATTCAAACCGTCATTCAACATCGGGTTGTTTGTTTTGCTAGTAATGACGTCGGTGAATAATTAAAAATATAAATAATTATTTATTTAATTTTCACCAGGAAGTTTTATTTGATGTTCAGATTTTTTCCCAACCAAAGCAATGAAGAGAATTCACATTAACGCATCTTCGTTTTCCTTTTTCTCATTTAAGATCTTTTCATGAAGTAAACATGGGATACGGGAGGGGTACCAATAGCCGTGTTAATTCCATTGTATATGGTAAATTGAGGGTTTTTGAAAAACTTAAGAAATGTGTACAAAAATAAAAATTTTCAAAATGATTTTGTAATCAGCCCTATTGTGAACAAGATTCCACACGGAAAAATTGAATTTCACTTTTCCCCTATTGTGAGTTATGGGCGAATAGTTGTTCACGTTCGGACATCCCTGTATTTTCAACTTTTTTTTTTAGGTAACTATTGAGGTATTCGACAGCTCTTCTCTCACTTAAATTTTGGTGGCGAACTAGTTTAGCGGAAAACGTAAATTCCCTTCAGGTGAAACTCATGATAGGAGTTCAAATTCTGGGCGAACAAAAATATTCAGGGCGGAAAACATTTCACGTGAACCTTACAATAGGGCTGAATAATTTTTCGAAATGGAATATTTAGGTACTTAAATGATGCAGAAAACTTATTTTTTGTTCTAAAAAAAATTGCATACTCTTTTCTTCACAAATATTTTGCCTTAGTGAGAAAAAAAGTATTTTTACTTTTGTACTTTTGCAAAAAGTGATGGTGAATGTAGTTAAGCCTGAAGGTTATTTGTTTTCCATTTCAACAAAAAACCGACTTCTCAAAAATTAGAAACGAGGCGTTGCCTACTTAACTGTAATTTTAAGATTTGGAAAGATTTGTCTTTATTTTGAACACGATATAGTTTCACAGTCAGCACTCAAAGTTAAGGGACAATAAAGGCAGTCCACTTTTTACACAATAATTGTATTGAAAGCAATTACAATACAATATAATCAGTCAAATAAAAAAATCAAATAACGGAATAAGCGTTGCCGTTTGTAGCTTTCATTCAGATATTTTGATATACAGTCAAACCCGCTTAAGTGAAACGGCAAAATGTCACAATTTCTCTTTCACTTAAGCGGGGTTTTCTCTTAAACGAACCTCTTTTAAATGAAAACAGATTTTTGGGGATGACAAAAGTGTTTCAGATAAGCTGATTTTTCTCTTAAGAGGGTTTCTCTTAAGCGGGATTTACTGTATTTAGGTTTTCTGATTTATCAACAGATCCATTCAAGCTTCAATAAAGTTTTACAGACATTTTAACTTCGGTAAAGCTTCCATTAGGATTCCTTATACTTGAAGGACGCTTTGTCTCAGACACTGCGGCCATTCATCGTCCATTATTATTTCTAATCCTCCATACGGTTACCCCACACACAGGTCCGAATATTTGCCGAAAAATGATTCCTTCTTTCTTTCCTTTTCTGACTTATCGATGTTTCTGTTGGTAGAAAAAAGTAACAAATAAAAATGTATCTCTCAAAATCATCGGTATAGCTAAGGTTAAACTCTGGTTCAAATTTCATATAATGCTTAAATAGCCAAGTATTATGCTTGGTTTAAATTGTATACTACAAATTTGTACCAAGGCTTAACCCCATACAATTGGCCATCACAAGAAAAACAGGAAAATAGATAATTATAACCATCTACCAAAGAGGTTTTCAATTTGAAATTGTATTTGTAAAAATATCTCAAAGTAAGTTTTAAAGACATTATTTTATATACTATTTATTAAGGTAAGTACCTACCTACTCAAAAATGTTTGATAAACAAAAAACAATTTTCCATTAAAAAGTCGCGTGAAAGTGACACAAGTTTCACTCGTTCTTTATAAGTTGCATAGAGGAAGGAATAAGGTATTCCTTCCTCTATGATAAGTTGTTTCAGTCATTAAAAATTGAATACTACATATAATTATGCATATATAATTCGATAGTTTTCCTTCAAGTATACCAAAGCATTATTATCAATTTTAGTTGAGAAACTTCTATATTCATTATCAGTCTGTTTTTTTTTTTTTTTTTAATTTGCTTACATAAATATCTTCTACTTGTTGCTAACTAAAGCTTATCAATCCTCTGCCCATTTCAAACAAACTCAAAACATAATTCATTAATCAATGCCTTTTCTTCCCGATACAATTATCTACATTAAAATGCAAAAATCAAATAAAAAAAAAACTGCAACTTGTCTGGCATCTTATGTGTCTACATAAAAATATTTGTTTTCCATAGAAATAAAGAAACGAAAGAAAAAATTTAAGATTAACCTTATGATTTCCTCTTCACCTATATTTTAATGCGCCGCAAAATTTTCCTTTTTAATAATTATATTCAAGTCAGAAACGAAGATCTATATAAAAAAAAAACAACAAATTCATGTAGATAGCAGCATCAGCAGCTACAGGGATGCTTGTGTGCTTGATTAGCTCATTCACATCGCGGAGAACGCTTATAAATTTATTTTGCGATAACCTTTTGAAAATTAAAAATTAAAAAAAAAAAAAAAATAAACAAAAATAAATCGCAATGTTACCACAAAAGACAACCACCATAATATTTTAAAATAATTTTTATATGAATAAATATTTTTTACGAGTTGGTGTATGTAGGTACGAGTATATAGGTACTTAATAAAAAAATTAAATCAAAATCATAAAGTTCTTATTTCGAATTGCGCGCGCGAGATAATAAATAAAACAGATACTATAACAACTCTATTAGAACCATTAACAACAACAAAAAATGAAGTAAAGTGCGTAAGAACATGTTATTGTTATTTTTTTTTTTTTGTTTCAATTAAAACCTTAAATAAATTTCTACCTTATCAGAAAAACTTTAAAAAATAAAATCAGTTTTGGGAACAAAAAAGAAACAAGTTTGATTAAGCCAAAACTATTGGGAAATTTTATGATTCTGATAAAAAGGTTTTTTATAGCTTTATTTTGTTTTCATAATAAAATAACCCTGAAATGTTGTGGTCATCATGGTCATAATATTTATTCTTTGATACCAAGAATTTTTTAGCCACTTTTTTTTAAAGCGTGGGATATTTTTTTACATTTATCTCACTTAGTTGAATTCATTGTGATAAAACTGTGTTGTTTTATTTTTTTTTTTTTTTTTTTGCTTTATTTTATTAGTAGAAAGTTTGGGTTCATACAGCAAATGCCCTTTGATTTAGTAAAAAAAAAAAATAAAATCTTCAATTTTTAACTTTTTTTTTCATTGATTTTAGGTTAGAATTTCAGTCAAAACAAATTTTTTAAATTTTGTAACCACCTTAACTTGATAAAACATTAAATTTTCTATAAAAATTGTTTTCGAGTTAATAAAAAAAAAAACTGAACAGAAATGCACCAATGGATTTAGTATCATTTTTGGCTGGAGTATACTCTTATACCAAGGAATCATATTCAGCAATAAAAACTCTTGAACGAATTTGTTCTATTTTTGCTCTGGAGCTCCGGTCTATTTTAATAATCTAATTGTACACTAGGGCGTATACGTACTTTTTTTTTTAAATTAAAACACAAACCAAGGCTAAAAGTTTTATAGTTTGATTCGGTTCTTCCGTTTTCTTTAGATATTCTTAGGAATTAATATTACCATATTGATAGTTTAGGATACTTTGTTACGTTAGAACAAACTAAACTAAACTTTCAGAGTTTCACATAATTCGATTTTGATAAATCCACGATAAGATAGTTCAACCTTTTCACTCCAAAATATTCCCACCCCAATTATTAAATTCTCCCTTAAAACAAAATTAAAAAAAAAAAAAAAACTATAATAGTCATAATCAAATAATGTAAGTACACTATAACACCCACTTTCACAAACAAAAACTCAATCAAGGTCTCTCTTAGTAAGGCATATAGTATTTCAGTTTCTCCATTGTGCATCCGAGAGATACGACACAAAAACGTAAACAAACCACAAAGAAACCGGTTGTTTTTGTATCTAGTATCTCTCGGATATTTATTTTTTTTATTGTATCTCAATTCATAACAAAAGCTTCAAAATCTGTATAAACATCGTATATTGTACAAGTATACATATACTCGTATGCACCGTTAAGATCAAGTCAAATGATACACAAAAGATAACACAACTCCCTCAGTCATAACAAAAAAAAAAAAAAAAACACACTCCAAAATATAAACAAAAGAAAAAAAAAATATCACATTTAAATATTAATGAACCCATCAGATAAAGTATCTTTATATGTTGTATATCTTTAGTTTAGGGTTCGGAATTAAGAATTTAGATATAGGAGTAAAATAAAAAATAATTGAACTATTGGAGGGACAAATCATTTTCTTAAATCATATTTTCGACGAAGATCCTACCTAGTCTATTGAATAGACCCTTTTGGATGGAACAAATTCGTTCAAGAGTTTTTATTGCTGATTATGATTCCTTGCCATACAAGAATACTCCAGCCAAAAGTGCTACTAAATCCGTTGGTGCATTTCTGAGAAAACGGCAACACTGGTCGGTTTTCAGTTTTTTTGATTTAACTCGAAAACCAAGCCTGACTTTGAAATGGTTCAAAGACACTTTTCATAGCAAATTAAATTTTCTGTCAAGTTAAGATGGTTAATAAATTTTAAAAATTATTTTTGACTAAAATTCTAACCTAAAATCAAAGAAAAAAAAGTTAAAAAATTGACAATTTTATTTTTTCTTACTAAATCAAGGGGCATTTTGTGTATGTAGCCGGGACGTCCAAACTTTGTACTAATGAAATAAAGTAGAGGTAAAATCCTTTGATAATATGCAATTTTAATTTTTTTTTGTCAAGAAACAACTTAAATGTACCTATTCAAAAATTAGCACTTTTTCTAAATTTCTGACTTTTTTAGTTAAAAGCGAGTTTTTAAAACTCGATAAAATCGTATTAATTGGTAACTTTTTGACTTTTAAAGTAAACATACTTCGAAGGATTGATTTAATATAAACTAAATATGGCAAACAAAAAAATTTATTTGCATCCTTATGGCCTTTTGTGCAATTTTGTGTATGTGCATTTTTATAAATACGGGTTGAATGGATGGACGGAGAGCCATTAGCTTTGGTCTATTGCATAGAAGAACATTTAATACCAACTCTTTTACTGTTTTCAATGGCCTGAAAAACAATTCTTGAAAAATCTGCGACCAACGAAAAGTTTCTCTTGAAAAACGAAAACAATACTCTAATGAGTTTGAAACAAAATAGCTCAGGCAAATTAGTAAATCCAATTGCACTTTTCGCGGGATAAATTTTTTTCATGGAACGTGTTTAGGTGAATGTCCTTATAGTAAAAGTGAATTTTTTGGGATGATAAGATATCGGGAACAGCCGCCATCTTGGAAAAGAGGTCGGTGCCGTTTTTATTTTATAACTCCATTTTTACTCATTTAAACCAAAAATGTCCAAGGATAGACTTATTATAAATTAAATTATCTAAAAAATGATATACAAATGAATTCCGTGAACTGGTTAAATTCAATTTTATAGTCGGTCAAAGTCCAGGTTCTTCTCGCAAGGTTAAGACAATATGACATTTTTCCAAATATCTGAAGAACTTTTTATTTGTTTGGGATTTTCTTAAAGAATGAATTATAGCACTTTTAATTATCGATGAAATGAACCCTTTATTGTTTTTGTAACCATCACATTGCAGAAGCAACCAAACGTCGAAGTCATGATATACGATTTTTTAACTGAACATTTCAATAGTTCAAATAAACAATCAAAAATTAAACACAATAGTCTCGAAAACATAACGGCTTACACGCCTCATATCTTGAGTTATACTTATCGTAATGCTGAGATTGAGGTGTTCATGTTTAGGAAAAATGACAGGGAATCAGTTCTTATATTTAGAATTATAAATAATGTCACTTTAGCTTATTCACATTAATTGGAAAATTCACTTCATTTAAAACCTCGAAAACCATATAAAGGTTAACATTAAAGATTTCAAACTTTGAATTCAATATTTAGACGAATATAGTTAACAAACTGTTTACTTATATTTTGGTTATGCCTCCATTTCAAAAATTTGCTCGATCTAATAGAAGAAAACTTGTTATTTTCTCACTTTTGACTAGTAGAATGTGAGCTTCGACGTTAGGTGGCTCATACATTATGTTGGTTACAGTTACGAGAAAGGGCTCATTTTATAGATATTTAAAAGTGCTATAATTCATTCTTTAAGAAAATCCCAAACAAATAAAAAGTTCTTCAGATATTTGGAAAAATGTCATATTGTCTTAACCTTGCGAGAAGAACCTGGACTTTGACCGACTATAAAATTGAATTTAACTAGTTCACGGAATTCATTTGTATATCATTTTTTAGATAATTTAATTTATAATAAGTCTATCCTTGGACATTTTTGGTTTAAATGAGTAAAAATGGAGTTATAAAATAAAAACGGCACCGACCTCTTTTCCAAGATGGCGGCTGTTCCCGATATCTTATCATCCCAAAAAATTCACTTTTACTATAAGGACATTCACCTAAACACGTTCCGTGAAAAAAATTTATCCCGCGAAAAGTGCAATTGGGTTTACTAATTTGCCTGAGCTATTTTGTTTCAAACTCATTAGAGTATTGTTTTCGTTTTTCAAGAGAAACTTTTCGTTGGTCGCAGATTTTTCAAGAATTGTTTTTCAGGCCATTGAAAACAGTAAAAGAGTTGGTATTAAATGTTCTTCTATGCAATAGACCAAAGCTAATGGCTCTCCGTCCATCCATTCAACCCGTATTTATAAAAATGCACATACACAAAATTGCACAAAAGGCCATAAGGATGCAAATAAATTTTTTTGTTTGCCATATTTAGTTTATATTAAATCAATCCTTCGAAGTATGTTTACTTTAAAAGTCAAAAAGTTACCAATTAATACGATTTTATCGAGTTTTAAAAACTTGCTTTTAACTAAAAAAGTCAGAAATTTAGAAAAAGTGCTAATTTTTGAATAGGTACATTTAAGTTGTTTCTTGACAAAAAAAAATTAAAATTGCATATTATCAAAGGATTTTACCTCTACTTTATTTCATTAGTACAAAGTTTGGACGTCCCGGCTACATACACAAAATGCCCCTTGATTTAGTAAGAAAAAATAAAATTGTCAATTTTTTAACTTTTTTTTCTTTGATTTTAGGTTAGAATTTTAGTCAAAAATAATTTTTAAAATTTATTAACCATCTTAACTTGACAGAAAATTTAATTTGCTATGAAAAGTGTCTTTGAACCATTTCAAAGTCAGGCTTGGTTTTCGAGTTAAATCAAAAAAACTGAAAACCGACCAGTGTTGCCGTTTTCTCAGAAATGCACCAACGGATTTAGTAGCACTTTTGGCTGGAGTATTCTTGTATGCCAAGGAATCATAATCGCCAATAAAAAGTCTTGAACGAATTTGTTCTATTTTTGCTCTGGAGCTCGGGTCTATTAAATAGACTATACCAAGTTGAACATTACTTTGTATGTAAGAAATATTGGAATATACTATCAACTTAATGAATAAAAATTCGAAACAATACATCATTTAGAAAACAATAAACGATTAGATGTGCAATCCAAGTTTATTTATTTTTTAGGTTTGGGTGCCGAAAATTTGGGTTAACATCTTTTCAGAAATTAGCTCCATTTAAAGGTACATAAAAGTTGTCTATGTTAAAAAGAAGCTAGCCGCTTTGAAAACTTAACATTATTGCATTTGGAAAATATTTACCCCATAATATTCAGTATGTAAGAAAATCGAATATTTAAGATCTTTTTTATAGCAAGTGTTTGATTTGAACAATTATAAAAGGTTTTGTAACGTCAACTAAAACTGGCTAACATTTTCTGACTTTTTGAATTAATCCAGAAAGATTTTTATAAAATTTTATAGATTTGGGTTTATTAAGCCCAAAAATGTTTTGGGGGTAATTTCATACTAATTTTTTTTATTCATACCTTTATTTAATTTTTGAATTTTTCATTTTTATTTCATATCGTTTCCAGTAAAACTTAAAAAATAACATATGATAAAAAAATGTTTCCTGGAAAACAAGTAATATTAATTTTATTAATAATAATTATTAATAATAAAAATAAAAATAACCCTTTTTTGCAAAAAAAAAAGAAGATATGTCCCATGAGATAAATGTTCCATGAGACATATCTCATGAGACATGTCTCATTTTTTTTCGTGATAGACAATGTCAGATTGATAGGGTTTTCAGAGCCAACCTTTTCTAGTTTTTTGTGACATGATTCTGCAGTGTGGAGCGAGATAGCATGCAGTCATTCAAATAAATTTTATATACCTATACATTTTTTATTTATAAAGATAATTTAATAAAATTTTAAACTCAGTAATAAAATAGTATTTTAGTTCAGTGTTGCAGTTCGGTACGATAATTTGAAGTAGGCTAAAATTGATTTGGAGGTATTTCGACCCCTCAATACCAGTCCTCTATTAATCAAGTTTTATTTTAGATTTATAGATTTTAATGAACTTTCTTACAAACGTCTTGTGCTCTGGTCTCATGGGTCAATTTTGATACAGTCGGTTCTTGTTAACGACACTGAAATAAAAACTAAATATACCTATGAATGATGATTTTAATAATTTTGAAAATTATTGTTCCACAAATGAGGTATTGACTATGTTTATGATTTCTTTACCTACTAAAACTCTGTAAATTGGTGGGTCAAAAAAATGTACTTTTAATTTTTAAACGTTTTTTCGCTCCAATTTCCAAAATTAAACACACAGCCATTGAGTACCTACCTACTTGAATTTTGAATAAAACTAATAAGGAATTTCTGAATTTTCTTACTTAACTTAACAATTGGTCATTTATCGTCTCCAAAAACATATAAAGCCACTCCCATATTGCGTTGATGTTAAAATCTATACTCAAAGCGGGTATAACGTTTAAGATGTGTAAGGGAATAGATTTTTCAAATTTACTCGAAAAATATGGGTAATATTGAAAAATTTATTAAGATAAAAGTTATAGAAAATAAAATTTTCTACAGTTTTACTAACATAATTTCTTGTTTACTGCCACTGTCCTGTTATCTTTGCAACGCGCAATTAAAATCAATGAACTAACCATAAAACTATAAGTGAGAAAAAACATCCAGCAATCCAAACCAAAGATCTCAAAACCAACTGACTTGGACATGCCAACAAAATCGATTGCTATAATTTCGATGAGCTTAAAGTATTTTTATACTAAAAAACATGAACTGATAATACGTTGATCTTTTCATTCTGAACAAAAAAAAAAAAAAAAAAAACAAGAAACCGCAACTTAAAGTTACTCTCTTTTTTTCCTCTCTCTTTCATAATTCTGCTCTCTGTCTCTCAACAAATAAACAATAATAAAATTATTAACAAATCAAAAATGATAACAAGTATTACTATGCCATAGGCTGTGTTGTATCTCAAAAGTTTCATACAAGTATACGATCGGTTGCTGTAGTCGACCGAAAAAAAACGAGGTCTCTGCATTCTATCCCGAGTCCACGATTGTCAGTTATAGCTTGGACCCTGGTTTGGTTTGACGGGATTACAAAATCAAACAACTTGTTCATTGCGCAGAGCAAGTTTTACCCAAGTCCGAAGAAAAAAATAAATTTTATAAGAATCTTATAACCGAATTCAGTAGCTGGCTGGGAATCTGGGGAACATAACAAAAGATACTTCATCTTGTTTGTTGGAACTAAAACCAAAACAATAACACCTCTCTTCGGATCGCGGGACGACAAACAAAAGACGAGTGCGAGAAGTGATCGTTTCGTTGTTGTTTTGACGAACGAACGACAAACGGACAAAGAGTCTTGATCTTGGAAGACTCTTGGTTCTCCGCACTTTGTGGTGACCATGTAATCACTGTGTTTACTGTTTACATTTCGTTTTGATCAAACCTGATTTCAATTTTATGTTAAGTGCAATAGTGTTGTATCTTGTATCTGAAAGATCATAGTGCGTTTTGTATAGTTCGAATGCAACTCTAAGAAGAAAAAAACGAAAAAAACAAAATTTTCTTTGTTTTGAAATTTTTTGTTTTACATATTTTTTTTTTGAGAACAGGAAACTCAAATCTAAGTCAAGGTAGGCTGTGTTTACGCCTCAGTGAGTATAAGTGAGGGTGATGAGATTAAGTTTTTCTTAAAAGTAGAAAAAAAAGTATCTATTTCATACAAAAAAAAAAATAATGTCAAAGAAAGAGGAACTACCTCCAACATATGAATGTGCAACTGCATCAACAACAAATAATAGAAAGCCATCAGATTCAGCCACAACAATCGAATGCGGAGCTGTGATCATGGATGATGTCCAGAAAGAACCTCAAAAGTTCATGGAACCTGTTTACAAGTTCGTCGGGATAAAGAAACAACCATCGACTAAAGAACTAGGAACATTGATATGTAAGTTGAGATTGAGAAGAAAATGATTTATTACATCTTTTGGATGCTAGCTATTATCAATTTTTTACTTGCTCTATAGGTACGGTGACCATCCGTCCCGGTTTACCCGAGACTGTCCCGTATTTCTTTAGCTTGTCCCGGGTTTTTATTTAAGAAACCCGGGACGTATAAGTGTCCCGTATTTTGTTAACTGTCCCGTGACTGTCCCGTATTTCCAGATTCTATGATTTAGTATTCAAAATTTTATACGCTTTTAACAAGAAAACAGTGCCAGAAAAAGTATTTTTTTTTTAAATATTAAACAACATATGAAAGAGGAAGGACCCCTGAAAAAGGAATTCAATATTACAAAATTGTTTAAAAATAAAATCAATATGTTAAAACTTAAAAAATGTTTTTTGATGACCTAATTGTAAAACTTTTTTATTGATTTCTGACTTCTTCGTAAACGACTTAAATGATATCAAAAAAAATGTTCTCATATCGTTTAATAAATCTTCGAACTCAAAATTAGGAAAAAATTATGAAAACTAATTGTATTATTTTTTTATTTTTGAAAAATTAATAATTTCAAAACGATCCAACGAATTTTTGATCTGTCCCGGGTTTTGCTCCTAAGAATATGGTCACCGTATCTATAGGGCAAGTATTGGTTTCGTGTCAAAAACAAAAATTGAGGTTTTAATCAAAACCAACATTACGATGATGGAGAATTCCGAAAAAGTGGGTCCCGCAATTCCGTCCGTGCGTCCATCTGTACACATTTCCACAGCCTAAAGGGGTGGATGGATTTTCTTCAAATTTGGTACAGATGATTTTTATGTAATTCTGAAAGTTGGTTTTTATTTTTTTTTATATCTCGTTTAGAACGTATACCTCCTATACAAAAAAATACGATATTACGAATCTCTCGAAAACGGCTCTAACGATTTTGATTAAACTTTGTATACGTAATATTTAAAGCAGTGGCAATAAAACTGCATTTTTATTTTTTCTCAAAAAAGTCAAATAACAAAAATTTTTTTTTTCATTTAACAAAATTTTGCCCTAAATGTCGGCTCTTCCCCAATATCAATTTTTTAAAAATTTAGATCCAGCTTTTAAAATCTACAAGTAGACTAACATAAAAGTGCTTTGAACTGCAAGAGCAAGTACGTGCGACCCCAGTCGTGCATTTTATTTTTTGTAGTTTTATAAGTTTTCAAGAGTGGGAAATTTCATTGATCTGACCTGACGTATTTTGTGTTATTTGAAAATAGTTTTGTACTTTCTATCACTTAAATTACCCCAAGTTCAACTATATGTCAAAAGAGATAAGGGTATTGTTTTTGACGAATATCAGTTGTAATGTTCTGGAAACGGATGCAATAATAAATGAATTAATTACGTGTTCAGAATTCAATATTAATCAATAAATAAATTGAAGGTTGATGGATTTGTTTATTCAGGTTTTTACAAATTCGATTAATTGATAAATAATATGTTAATCCAGTCAAATAAGGGTTTAACCTCGGAATGAATGTTAGTAGAATTTTTTTTGCTCAATATCTTCCTTTTGCCATTCTATAACATATCTCAAAAGTCTAGAAAAATCTCATGTCCGCTTGTCGCGATTTCAAGGTCAAATCGCGAAATGGAGATTTTCAAAATTAGCAAAAATAGGCTATGGTATTATATACACATATGATACATGATTTCAAGGTATTTTTTAATGTTGATTCCAAAAAATCTAAAATCAAGACAATCTGACGTCTCTGGAAAAAGTTACACCTGTTTTTCATCTGTCAACTCATATTATTATAACAGTTGCAAACTTACTGCCGAAAAACCCTTAAAAGTTATGGTAGATGAACCAAATTTTGCATGAAGATTTTAGAATCCATCATTATTAAAAATCAAAACAATCCATTACAAAAAATATATATAACTACGAAATAATGGCATTTTTTTGATGGAGGGGCAAATTTTAGGATATGCACTAAAGAAGATTCTTGTTCATCTTAGGAATAAGTGCTAATAGGCTGATTTTTTCATTTTAATCTTTGTTTGGATGTTCTTTAACTACCCTCAAAAATCTAAAAAAATCTCATGTCCGCAAGTCCTAATTTTCTTGGTTTGAAAATAAGGTGCAGATTTTAAAAAATTAATAAGAAAAGTTTAAATTTTTATATGTATACCAACATAAGCGACATGATTTAAAGGTATTTTTTAACACTTATTCCAACAAAACTCACAAACAAGTCAACCTGACCATCCCTGAAAAGTAATGCACTTTATTCATGTTGATCTGACACAAATATCTGAAGTGTAGTTTTTCAATTTTTTTAAAATCTGCACCTTATTTTCAAACCAAGAAAATTAGGACTTGCGGACATGAGATTTTTTTAGATTTTTGAGGGTAGCTAAAGAACATCCAAACAAAGATTGAAATGAAAAAAATAGCCTATTAGCACTTATTCCTAAGATGAACAAGAATCTTCTTTAGTGCATATCCTAAAATTTGCCCCTCCATCAAAAAAATGCCATTATTTCGTAGGTATATATATTTTTTGTAATGGATTGTTTTGATTTTTAATAATGATGGATTCTAAAATCTTCATGCAAAATTTGGTTCATCTACCATAACTTTAAAGGGTTTTTCGGCAGTAAGTTTGCAACTGTTATAATAATATGAGTTGA